>NC_134122.1:32450000-33142500 GCF_040939455.1 Microcebus murinus
GCTGCAGGGTGAGAAATAACATCTAGGTTCTTGGATTTCCAGTCCGGGGGTTTTAAAGAAAAAAAAAAAACTCATCAAGCTGGAACTAGCAGGCATTTCAATGTTTTCCTGTAAATAATTTAGGGGGAGGGGAATAAAACAAAACAGAATTTCTTTACTAAATATTGATGTAGTAGCTGCTACTTAGAGAAGATTGCATGTGATGGTTTCAATTAGCTTCTCTTTATCTGCCTTTAGAAGTCGGGTTTTTTTTTTATTCTTTTAAAGAACAGGATTGTAGTGTGTTATTAACACTGACAGCTCCAGTATTCACATTGTGCTTCTGAAGGCATCAGCGGAGATACTGATCTATCAACATAATCCTCACAACACGCATTGTGCTGATTTCAGGCGAGGCCAGCAGCGACGTCTGCCTTGGCTTTCTAGCAGACGAGTTCCCATTGCTTCTGAGATGGGTGTTCCAGCCGTTGGTGCCACGCGTGACATGGGAGAAGGGGGCAGGAGGGTGCTGAGGGAGGGGCTGATCTCTGATGTGGGTGGAATGAGGATTTCAGCTGGAGGGGGCCCCCCGCCAAGGCTGTGTCTGGAGGGGAATTCCAGGGATCGGGATACCTTGGATTCACGGGGCTGCCGAGAAAAGCAAAACTGAATACATCAAGTGCTTGCTACGTGATCGGCCCCACACTCAGGGCTCAGCGTGCATTATCTTATTTCTCACAGCAATCCTGCCGGCTAAGTGTCATTATCCCCTGGTGTGGTCCCTGCTCCCCTCTGAGCACAGCCCTGCATAATCCCTGGAACTGTGAGTACGATGGATTTGATTCACATGATTGGGCAAGTAGACTTTAAGAAAGGGAGATTATTGGGGTAGGTTGACCCTAATCACATGAGCATGTATTTTAAAAAAACTGGGGTCCAGATGTCAGAGACAGAGGAATTCACAGATGCAAAGTGCAAGAGGGAGCAAGGGTATCTTTAGTGACCCCTAAGAGCGCCTTTCAGGGGAGTGTTTTTCTAGAAGGCATGCCACAGGGAGTTCGGAAGTGGCTAGAAAGTAAAGATAAAGAAATAGACAACCTATCTGAAATATTTTGTAATGAGTGAAGGAGGGTGATTGGCTGAGACAAAGCTCCCATAAGATCATAATGGAGCCAAAAAATTCCTATTGCCCGGTGACGTTACACCCACTGTGACGTCATAGCAAAACACATTACTCGCGTGTTTGTGGTGATGCTGGTATAAACGAACCCACTGCACTGCCAGTCATATAAAAGTTTGGCACATACAATTATGTACAGTACATAATACTTCATAATAAATGGCTATGTTACTGGTTTTTATATTTGCTAAAAAAAGTTAACTGTGAGACAGCCCCTACAGGTCCTTCAGGAGGTCTTCCAGAAGAAGGCACTGTTGTCATGGGAGACCACTGTTATCATGGGAGACCACTGTTGTCATAGGAGACCATGGCTCCATGTGTGTTACTGCCCCTGAGGACCTTCCAGTGGGACAAGACGTGGAGATGGAAGACGGTGACATTGATGATCCTGACCCTGTTTAGGCCTAGGTTCATGTGTGTGTTTGTGTCTTAGTTTTTCACAAAAAAAGTTTAAAAAGAAAAAAGTTAAGTTTTGAAAATAGGAAAAAGCTTATAGAATAAGGATATTATGAAAGAAAATATTTTCATCCAGCTGTACAATGTGTCTGTGTTTTAAGCTAAGTGTTATTACAAAAGAGTCAAAAGACTAAAAAAATTTAAAACTCTATAAAGTAAAAAGTTACAATAAGCTAAGTTTCATTTATTATTGAAGAAATATTTTTTTTGTAAATTTAGTGTAGCCTAAGTGTAGACTGTTGATAAAGTCTACAGTGGTGCACAGTGACATCCTAGGGCTTCACGTTCACTCACCACTCCCTCACTGGCTCACCCAGGATAGGTTCTGCTCCTGCAATCTTCATTCGTGGTAAGTGCCCTTGTCATTGGGCCACTGTGTGAAGAGTTTGCCTTGGGACAGCCACACACCAAGATGACCCTGTAGGACCAGGGGTGGTTGGACAACCACATACTTTATCATTCAAACTGGAACCCTTTGGGACTAACAGGGAGTGGTGATATTAATTATGCTGAGACCACAGATATAAGGCAAGATTATTCTGGGCCAACTGCGATGACTGAGCAGCCAATAACAGGGCACTTTATGTTGGATGCATCCTGCCTTTTCAAAGACGTGTCTTAGGAGAGAGAAGTTTTTAGCAGGAAAGAAGCATGCAAGAGCAATGATTGAGTAGCAAGTTGAAAGTGAAAAGGGGTGAGTTAAGAATTGTGTCAACCGCCTGCGTTGCCATGCAACATGCAACCATAGCAGAGGTGGGTGATGGTGGGTGCCCCAGGGTTGGGCTTTGGGGTGAAGATCCAACTGCAGCCCCTGTTGGGAGGGACGGGAGCTGTGATGCTGTTAGTAAGGGACCCAGTAAGCTAGCAAAGAAGGGCATGCAGGTCCTAGGGAAGGGAAATGGGGGGGGGAGGAGATGGGGAAGGGGCAGCTGACTCAGAGATGACATGATCTGTCATTTCTCACGTGAAATTCCTTTCTTGCTTCTGTTTCTTGAACAAGTAGCATTACTGTATGTCACTCTGTAATGCTTTGTATATAATAAAACTTCAATTAACTAATTGCTCAGGGGAATGGGGGGTGTTGTGGTTAATTGAATTATCTGATTAACTGAAAGTTAATTAGCCAGAAACCCTTTGTAATTCCAAGTCATGCTGTGAATATGCCAACATATCTAAGTTTCCTTTCCTATCAAGGTTAGGGAGGGAAGGAGTCAAGGCAGAGAGTCTTTTATGGAGAGTCTAAGGTGTGCTTGGTACTTTACATGAATACCATTGTCTGGTTCAATCCTTGTAACAACCATGTAAAGCTAACATTACTCTCCCATTTTATAGATGAGAAAATTGAGAGGTATCTTAACCATTACAGATTATTGTTTTGCTGATCCCGAACATGAAATAGTCTCAGAGGCATCTTGGGGACATCAGAGCTAGAAGCAAGTCAAGTGGGGGTTTTGCATCATGGCAGTCCCCCTTACAAATCCTGGTTCTGACTCTCACTAGCTGTGTGACCCTGATGAAGCTGATAGGGTAACGTCTCAAGGTGATTAAATGCATGTGTTCTGGGTTCAAATTCATACCCCACCTTTTTCTGGGTGGTGTGATTTTCAGCTAACAATGTTCCCTTTATATACCTCAGCTTCTTCACATGCAAAATGTACCACTGCTTACCTGGCAGGGGTACTGGGGGCCAGAGATTTTTTTTTTTTGAGACAGAGTCTCGCTTTGTTGGCCGGGCTAGAGTGAGTGTCATGGCGTCAGCCTAGCTCACAGCAACCTTAAACTCCTGGGTTCAAGCAATCCTCCTGCCTCAGCCTCCCGAGTAGCTGGGACTACAGGCATGCGCTATCATGCCCGGCTAATTTTATATATATATATATATATATATATATGAGTTGGGCAATTAATTTCTTTCTATTTATAGTAGAGACGGGGGTCTCGCTCTTGCTCAGGCTGGTTTCGAACTTCTGACCTTGAGCAATCTGCCTGCCTCGGCCTCCCAGAGAGCTACGATTACAGGCGTGAGCCACTGCACCCGGCCTCAGAGATGGCTTATGCATGAAGTATAGCTTGATGTGACCAACATGGTCCATGGTCATTTTAGGAGAGCAGAGACGTGGCAGAGACCTCTGTGTTGAGATAATCTCTGACATCTCCCTTTATATATTAGATCTTTTTTTTTTTTTTTGAGACAGAGTCTCGCTTTGTTGTCCAGGCTAGAGTGAGTGCCGTGGCGTCAGCCTAGCTCACAGCAACCTCAAACTCCTGGGCTCGAGCGATCCTTCTGCCTCAGCCTCCCGAGTAGCTGGGACTACAGGCATGCGCCACCATGCCCGGCTAATTTTTATATATATATATCAGTTGGCCAATTAATTTCTTTCTATTTATAGTAGAGACGGGGGTCTCGCTCTTGCTCAGGCTGGTTTCGAACTCCTGACCTTGAGCAATCCGCCCGCCTCGGCCTCCCAAGAGCTAGGATTACAGGCGTGAGCCACCGCGCCCGGCCTTATATATTAGATCTTAATTGCAATCTTACTTTCGTATTCTTTCTTTTTTTTTTCCTCCTCAAATTATGATGTGAAAAACCTGTTCTGTCACTTGCATATTTACTAATTTGGGGTTTACTCACATTTGCACCACAAACAGAAGGGACAAAGACTCAGGGGGGCCCACGGGCATTGTTAACCACTAAATCAAGTGTGAGTTTGGCTAAGTCACCAGCCTCTGATGTCATCATATTTTCAGGGAATGAAAAGACCAGTTCTTTCTGCTCAGAAGGCTAGATTTATACTGCTTTCACTTAGCAAGTTAATAATTGATAAGTTGGGGTATATTAACATTGAACAAAAGAGCCCAGTGGTGCAAGGGGTCCTGGGAAGGCTGCCTAAATCAATATACACTCATGAATTTTGAGTGCAAAAGGTTGAGTTGAGAAAGAACACAGATTTAGACCCCCATTAATATTTGAAACACACTCTCCACACGAGAGGCTCGCCATAGCCCAAATGTTAACTGAAGGGGCTTCTGAGAAATGGCTTCTAAACAAATTTGAAAGCAAGAGAGTTTCCCCTCCAAAGATTTCACACAAAAAAATCAATCATCTTTGTTGTTTCTGCTGTCAGAAACCATCTATTAAAAATCTAATTAGAGTATTTTTTTTTTTTACCAATTAAATATACCCATGCAACACTTGTCTGACTCAATGTTTGTAACGGCTAGAAATGCAAAGGCATTACCCCCTACGGTCAACCCAGATAGGGTAAAATATTCCAGCCGCTCCCGCAAGCTCCATCCTCTCCACGCAGGAGCTGGCCTTAAAATTTGATTAATCTAAACATTTTGTAAGGTGTCAAAAGAGGTTTCTTGCCTGATGCCTCATGGTCACCCAAACTGCCGGCCCCATCGAGGCCAAAATAACACCATCATTCACAATTGCTTTTGAAATGCCTCCTGCTTGTCCCCCAATTTGAGCTATCAAAGCTGGATATTTTAAAGCAAGTGAGAAAATGCTTCCAATTTTAATGATTCATTGAACCCAGCATCCTGCTGGAAAGTCATCTGTAATGTCTAGGACTGGCACACTGCTTTGGCCACTGAAGTGGTTCCATGCTAGATGGTCACTGCTGAGGCCACTGAAAGTGTTCCATATTTGAGACCACCTGTGCACTGTTAGTCTAATCACCCAGCCAGAGAAACAATTCTCTGTGGCTAAAGAGATCACCTTTTAGAAGACACTAAATAGACTCTCACAATTGCAAGGGGCCCAAGTGATCATTTGGTCCAGCCTCCAGCCTCCTACACAAAATAGCAATTCTTCTAGCCAGACTCGGGCTCTAATTGCATGCTCCTGGTGCTGGTGGGCTCACCCCCTGGCGAAGCAGCCCATTCTTTCTCAAGACACCTCTGATTCTTGGCAGGAAATTTCTTGTATTGAGCTGGAACCTGCCTCCCCATGGTTAAGGCCCAGAACATCACTCCCAAACCTCACAGATGCAGCCCTCTGAGCACTGTCTGACACCTAATCGGATTGCCAGTGCTGCTCTTCTCCCATGAAGCAGTTAATTTGGAGAATAATTCAGAGCATGTGCTCATTACTGGGTCTTAGAGGCTAAAAGAAAAATTTGGCCCCTCCACAGTACAGATGGTATTTGTTCCTTTCCCTGGAATTCTCATGCTTGTGTCTTAATTAATGAATTAATGAAATTTTTCAGTCGAGTGGGCCTAAGGAGCATTTATTTTTGAAAACTCCCCTTCTGCCCATCCACATGGTTCCTCTGTTTCCCCTCCAATACCCTAATTAACAAGCAAAGGAAGGTCAAAGCTACAGCTTTTAGACTTGCTGAAAAGGACTGAGATTCTTAAAGGCAAGTTGCATTTAAAGAGAAAAAAAACACCTGCCCCACAATCCAAGAGGCTAGGGTAAGAAAAGTTAGCTGCATAGTATGATTGGTCGATCACCCTGGCCTGGGCCTTTTCAATCACCATTTTTAGTTAACCAGCTGTTATTCTTACCCCGGGGGGAAGAGAAAAGTTGCTTGGGAGAAAGAGCACAGCCTAGGGAGTCAAGCAGATCTGAGTTTTATTCATGGCTCTACCAATATCTAGCCGTGACAACTTGAGCACGTGGCCAAAGCCTTTTGAACCCCAGTTTCCTCTACTGTACAGTTGGAATAAAAACATTCCTAGCTCATGCGGTTGTTATAAAGTGAGATGATATACTTGAGGGACTTAGGCTGGTGGATTTGCTCATACAGCACCCTAAAAAGCAGAAGCTAAAATGACAAAAGTGTTTGTCATTTCTCACCAGTGTGTGTGTCAGCTGAGAATTCTGCTAGATCGGGCCAGGCTTGGCTGATCTTGGCCAGGCTCATGCAGGCTCTTGTGCTGAGCTGATGGCTGGGCTGAGGCTTGGCCGTCTAGCACGGCCTCGTTTGCGTGTCTGGCAGTTGGCTGGTGGGCAGCTGGAGTTCTTGGACCACACGTCTCTCAGACATCAGGAGGCTAGCTTGGGCGGATTAACATGGCGGGGACCCAAAAGAGCGGCAGAAGCATGCACAGCTTTTGAAACTGGCACCGTGTCCCTTCTACCACATTCTATTGGCCAAGACAAGTCATTCAAGGGGTGGAAGAATAGATTTTAACCTCTTGGTAGGAGTTGCTGCAAAGCCACGTTTCAATGAATGGCCACTTTTGCAATGAATCTGCCCTGCACAGTCCCAGGTGCAAGCGCTCCAAAGACAGCAGCTGGCAAGGACAGATTTCACAGATGACAAACTGCAAGGATTTGTCTTGTCTGTAGCCTCTTAGTGGAAGCACTTAAAACTGCCCATTAGGAATCCCATATCATAATCATTTTAGAGTTAACATTAGCAGTACCTCACAGTTGTACTAGAATCCATGAAGGAGGGGCATCTGGATCAAGCTGTTTGTGGCAGAAGCTGGACAAGTTTCTAGGTCATTCTGAGGACAGAATGGAGAGAGGTTCCGGTCAACCGGTTTCAGGCCTTGCAAAGGAAACAACTGCCAGGAAACCCCGGGGTCCAGGACCACGCCATTCTTGACACGGGGAAGAGCCCACTCTGATGGCCGTTGTCTTGTTTGTCCCAGCAAGGGGCAGGGCGCATGTCGCTGAGCCCGACTGTGCCCCTGGCCTGCAGTTAGGTTCCTCACCTTCAATTGCTGCCTTGGCCCTGTGGTTTCGCCATTATTATCCCATTTTACCATTGCTGAAACTGAGGCTCTGGAAGCCAGGGTGACTTACAAATAGCAGAGTGAGAGCTGAACCCAGGGAACTGTAGCTTGAAAGTGTAGGCTTCTGTCCTTACAACTCGCCACCCTTGAATACAGCGACAGCAAGAACAGGAGGACGGAGGAAGAAGAATCATCTTTAGTGAGTGCCTGCCAGGTGTCAGGAACAGCATCACATTTCATCCTGATTGCCCTACCACTTTTAGCTTTATTTTACAGATGTGGAAGCACAGGTTCAGAGAGGGTACGTGGCCTTCCCAAGGCTGCACAGCCAGGAAGGGGTAGAGCTGAGATTAAAGCTCATGTCTGTTTGATTCTTCGCTACCACTCTATTGCAAGACCATCCTCACAGCAAGAAGGAAAAGCAGAGGCTCTCTAAGGACCCCAACCCCTGTAGATGATGGGGTAACCCCCCTCTCAGGAAAGAGCCCCTGTAAGAGCCCACCAGTGCCTGGGAGCTGCCAGGTGCTCTGGGGGGTGGGAATTGGCTGACACATGGTGCTGCTGTCCACGGCAGCTCCTGGGCCACCTGGGCCCGTCTCAGTTGCCCAGGATGAGGACAGGGAAGGCTGGATAAAACTGGTGACACTGCGTCTTTTATGCAGGAGCACTCAGAATGGGACTCCAGGGACATCCTGCAAAACTGCCTTTGGTTCTCCAGCACCCTCTGGGGCCCCTGGACGTCGTGGCACTTGGCAGCTTTCCGAGGCAGAGGCTGGGTGGGGTGGCAGGCACACCAGGGAGCTCAGGAGAAGCTGTGGGAGGCAGAAGGGATGAATTCTGGGGAGTCAGTCCCGTGAGACCCTGGAATAGCAAGAAGGCGAGACCGGCTGCCTCAGGCCCCGCCTGCTTAATCACAGACCCTGTGCTTCTCTCCACGAGCGCCTTCTACCTCCTGCGGCATTCCCAGGTGACCGTCCTGCCCTGGCTGATGCCAGCCGCTTCCCGCCCTGCCTGCCCCCTCGGCTGCCTCTGCCTCTGTTGCTATCAGCATCCCCGTCCTGAGCCCAAGGCGTTCTACACTCACACCTCTGTCCGTCTTCGGGTGACCGATGCTACTCTGGGTGTCTGAAAGCAGAGCATTGGCAGCCCGAGGTGGTGGTCTCAGCCCTGCCCTGGGGTTCTGCTGCCCTGGGCCTCTGGCTGGGGTACTTCTGACCTGGTTCTGGAGCCTAGGAAGGTCCTTCCGAGCCAGGGTTGCCCGTCTGCGTGGGAAGGCAGGGCTCCTGGTATTTGGTCCTCTTTTCCTGTTCCCGAGGGCTTTCCTTACACCCCTCTCTGCCGTGAGCTTCTGAGGGCTCCTTCCCCTCCAGTGCCTCGGACCTGTCTCTCCCGCTGGCCCGGACACCCTTAGCACAGGATCAGGCCCAGGCTGCTCTGTGTGCCCACCTGTCAGCCTGGCATCCAAACCCCAGCGAATGGAATAGGATCTGTTTCCCAGGGGCACTGCCCTCCACTCCTGTCCCTCCCCGGCCCCACCCAGCATCTAGTTTTCCCCTGGGATCCCTCAGTTCACACTCCACTCATGATCCTATCACAGTTGTCTATGGTGACGCTGCGAGAGGATGTGGGAGAAAGATGTCACGGGCCCCAGTGGTGAGCGGTTAGCGTGGTGAAGTCAGGGAGGACTTTTCAGAGAAGAGGAGGCTGGGGTGGATCAGGACAGAGCATGGGCTTTGCAGGAAGGATGACAGAAGGGCCCTGGGCAGGCAAGGCCAGAAGGCATGAGCCTGCCTGTGTGTGTGAGCAAGTGGGTGTGTGGGTGAGTGCGCATGTGAGCATGTGTTCATAGGTATGTCCATATGTGTGTACGAGTGTATGTTAGTGCACGTGCACATGCATATGTATGTGGGTGTGTGAATATGTTTACGTGCAAGTGTGCGTGTGGGTGAGTGAGCACATAAGCATGTGTGCATATGTATGTCCATAGGTATGTCCATGCATGTGCGCACCAGTGTGTTCTAGTGCATGTGCACATGCGTATGTGTGTGTGTGCATGGGTGAATGTGCATGTGAGCCTGTGTGCATAGGTATGTCCATGTGTGTGCACCAGTGTGTGCTAGTGCATGTGAACATACATATGTGTGTGTGTGTGCATGGGTGAGTGTTCATGTGAGTGTGTGTGTGTGTATGACTATGTGCTGGTGCATGTGCACATGCATATGTATATGCATGTGTGAAGGGGTACATATGTGAGTGTGTGTGTGCATGGGTGAGTGTGCGTGGAAGTGTGTGCATAGGTGTGTCCATGTGTGTGCATGACTGTGTGCCAGTGCATGTGCACATGCATATATGTGTGTGTGTGAATGGGTGAGAGTGTGTGTATGTGTGTGTGGATCAGTAATGAGAAGCCAGGTTGCTAGGCAGCCAGTAGCCAAATCTTAGAGTGCCAGTTTGTGCAGCCTTGAGTGGCAGCAGCGAGCCACAGGAGAAGCTAAGTGAGCAGCCACCTCGCTCTGCATCTGAGCTCCAGGCTGGCCCTGCTACTCCACACCCACAGCGCGGCTGCCTCCCAGTGCAGGGCTGGGCATCAAAAACACCGGCGGCCAACTCTTCTGTCCCCTGCCTGACACCAGCGTGACCTGAAACTCAACCTCTGAGTTGCCCGTTGCAACCGGGTCTCTCTGCCTCCAGCTGTTCCTGCCCTAATCCCCCTCCACCGGCTCTCCGCTGCCCAGTGGGCTGCTCTCAATGTGACTCCCCTGCCTACGACCTTTAAACACCGAAGGAGACGCCATGCTCCTGCGTGCGGCATTTTCTGCCTCCATCTCTGGCCTTCCGGGTCTGACTGCCCCCCACTCCCCCTTGCGAGGTAAGATCCAGTCCCAGCCCCAGCCAGCCACCTCCTTCCAGCATATCTTCTCTGAATTCTTGTCTACATCTTTACAACCTTTTCCCTTCTTTCTTTGCTGTCTGAAAGGCTCTTTATCACCTTGTAAAATCCTGTTATCAGCTCTCAAGTCACTTCCTCTCTGCAGCTGTGCCAGCCCTGGCAGGCAGAACTCGCTCGTTTCTGCACCGCATGACCTCTGCTCCGGGCCTGCCTTCCCTCCTGGACCGTCAGCTCCCCGAGGGCAGGGCTCCACCGCCTGGCACGCCCACAGGGCCTGGCACAGGGCAACTCATCACGGGCACCTGGGCAGTGGTGGCAGGGAGGAGGGACCCACTAGCCCAGGCAGACGCCCGTCTGAAGTGCCCGTCCCCCTGCAGGGATTTTCAGACACACTAGGGGCAGCTTTTGCTCCCCGCCAAGCTTCTATTCACATTCCGATGCTTGGTTTGGTTCACTCTGATTATTTGCACGGTCTTGAAGGGCTGCTTGGGACGTACAAAGCCATCTTCCCGACTTCTCGCTAACCACAAGTAGTTTCTCTGGGGGTGTCTTCTTTCCTCTCTCAAGTTTCTCTCTGAAGCTAATTAAATTTCAAGACCACATTGTAATTCCAGCTGGTGTTTTTCAAGTGCAGCGAGCATCCTCTGGTGGTGCCCGGCTGCAGGAAGCCGCATACCTGGGTGGCCCCCCTGGGAAAGCAGCCCTGGGAAAGGTGACCTAAGCAGTGTGGGGTGGTGAGTGAGGCTGGCACCCACTTCTGTGAAAACCGGCAGGCTACGGATCCCACAGTGCCCATTTCCTTATGTCTGAAATGGAGTAAAGACAATGCCCACCTCTGTGGTCATTACAGCGTAATAACCTGTGCATGTAATGCGTTCCGTGTCTGAAAGGCAGTGAGCGCTCCAAGCTAGCTGTTGTTACTGCCTTTCATTATGTCGTTGACTCGTAGCATTTCAGAGCTGGATGGGGCTGAAGAGATAAGTTCAAGTTTAAGTCTGTCATGGACGAAACTGACATCCTCAGAGGGGAAGGGTTTTACAAAGTCAGAAAGCCAGTGTGGGAGAACTAGGACAGTCTGGAGTGCGCTGGGGTCCAGGCTAGAGTTCCTTCTGCACACACAGGTGCTGGCTTTGGGACACTGGGTGCTCAGAGACGAACGCAGGTGGTGGCTGCACCACCACTGGGAGGTGGGTGGCAGCTGTACGTGGCCCTGACCTTGTAGGCACTGGGCTGCACAGCTGCTGCCACCTGTCCCCTCGTGATGCCCTCCCCGCAGAGGGAGTAGAAGAGTCTGGCCCCCAGAGATTCTTCCGGCTCCATTCTGTGTTGTTGCTCTCATTGGGTGAGCATCGGCAAACCATTAACTGAGTGTAGGGAATATTAGGCCAAAACTGTCCTTTTGGAAGGCCAGGAAATGGGAGCTCAGGCAAGTTAAGTGTCTTGCTGAAAGTCACATAGCCATTGAATCCAGAATCCCGCCCAGCAGATGGGCTCTCCCTCTTCACCTCCCAGCCTCACTGCCGGTCTGAGTTTGGCACTCGTCACCATGGATGCTGAGCTAGCCTTCGTGTGCTTTGACCGCTGGGTGTGGTCTACATGTGTGATCTCATCTTAGACACTGCTCCTGGCTGAGGCTGGAGAACGTTCGCCAGCCTTACCCCTGAGCAGAGAGCAGATCTCGGGCCTGGAGCCTGTGCCTTGGCTGCCATGTTCTTACAGACCCTTGGAGAGGGACTTGGGAAGGGTCAGGGCCGGGCTCCGAGCTCAGTTGTTCTTGGGTGTCGCTACTGCTGCCCAACTCTGCACTGTTGTGTGGATTTTTAGATTTCTCAATTCAGCCACGAAGAGTCAGTCAATGTTCCCTAATTTCCCCCCGTGAGGGAGGCTAGGCAAGCATTTGTTCCCTTTTTATAGATGAGGAGATCAAGAAGGAGGGACATTATGCATCTGGCTCGTTGGCCAACAGGGGACAAGAATTTGGTGTCCTGACTCTCAATTCAGAACTTTTCCAGTGACACAACTTTCTTTTCTGGTGGGGGTCCTCCAATCTTGCCCTCCCTCAATGTGTCCCTACAGCAAGAATGTTCTTCGGGGCGACGTCCCAACTCTTTGTGGTGACCCACAAGGCTCTCTCTGCTCCTAGTCAACTCGTGCTCATTCACCCTCTACCACACTGACCACTTGTAGATTTCATTTATTCCAGATGCCTTTGACCTTCAGCCCTTTGCACGTCCCTCATCTCCTTTATCCAGCTAACTCCTGTTTTTCCTCCAGGCATCAGCCAGGTTCAGTGTCTCCTTCTGGGAGCTGTCATCCCTGAATTCCTGAGGCTGTGCCTGTGGCTGTCCCTCCCGTGGAAGTTCTGTTACAGTGGGGCCCTGGATCTGGCTCCATGACAAGGTTACGTTCAAGGAGAACCAGAAATAGGGAAGGACTTGTCAGACTATGCCAGCGCCTCGGGCTTGAATCAGATGCAGAGTAGGGCCGGAGGGCAGGTAGGAAGAGTCATATCCCTCCCTCCTGGGAGTTGGGCGACCTTGGGATCGCTGGGAGTTGGGTGAGGTGGAAGAAGGTTCCATGAAGGGTTGGAGTGTGACAGCACAATTCTTCAGCGTCACCGTCCCAGCATCCAGGCATGTTCAGACACCCTTAAGTAATGTCTTTAAAGGCTTTGTGCACTTTCAAGTGGTGTTTTATTTAATTTCAACAAAGTTGTAGTTGCAATTAGATCTGTCCAGATAATTAACTCCAATTTACTAGTTGGCAACTAGTAATTAATTACTAAAGTCTCCCGAGTGAGCATTGGAAAGGAAAGTTGCTCTTCCTAGAATGGAGCCTTTGTTCCGGAGGCTCGGGAACAGGGCCACCTTTGGGAACCTGTTTCCTCTCGGACTCAGTATGGCTCTGGCTCTTACACGGGGTTGCTGGTGACTTTGGGCAAACCCCTCAATCTGTCCCACCCTCGGTTTTCTCTCCTGGGAAAAGGAGAGTGGTCCTTCGCTTAGCTCTTAAGAACCAATTATCAGGGGAAACAAGATTCCTGGGTTGGGAAACAACCCCTTCTCATCCCACAACATTGCATAGTTGTTCCTGGGTGAGGTGGAAGAGTGTTCACCTGCTTTGCTGCCATTTTCTCACAGAACCTTCGAGAGGAAGCCAGGCAGAGGCAGGGCCAGGCTCTGAGCTCAGCCTTTCTTGGCTGTAGTTACTGTTGCCCAGCTGTGGATTGTTTTTGTAGATTTTTGGATTTCTCAACTCAGCCTCAATTATTCAATTTTTCCTAAACCTGCTCTCAAAGATACGGGCACGTTTTCCATTTAAGAAGTCCATACATCTAATTGCAGTTTTGCTTCACACTTTGAGGACTCATTGTTTTTCTTTGATCTAGGTTGGCAAATCTCAACCCTTGAAGCATATTAAAATCAGTTAGCCCCACCATGAGTGTTTGAAGAAATACTGATTGCCACTGTGGTGGGGTGGGGAAAAGGTTGGTCTTTTCAATAACTAGGTAAATTGAGTATCTTTATGGAAAAAAAATGAATCTTGACCTGTGCCTCACATAATATTCCAAATCAATTCCAGCTGGATCATACAGCTAAGAAAGAAGAAGCATGTACCTTCTGGAAGGTAATATAGAGCATCTTTATGGATTTAGGGCAGGAAAAATTATATAGGACTCTAAAAGCACTTACTGTAAAAAATAAGATGTATAAATTGGAGTTCACTAAAATTACAAAGTCCTGTTCATTGAGAGACATGAACTAAGGAAGTGAAAAGGCAAACCACACAGTGGGGAAAGATCTATGCAATACATATATCCCAAAGGACACCTATAATACATTTTTAAAGAACTATAAATCTGCACAAAAACACTGACATTCCAAATTAAAAATTGGGTGAAAGAGGCACCTCACAAAAGAGTGTATCCAAATGCCATGAGTACATTAAAAAGTACTCAACCTCACGAGTCATCAGAATAATGCAAATCAAACCCCAAATGTGGTACCACTGTCCTCGGACATTTATTGATGAGGGTGTGGAACAACTACACCGTCATACACGGCTGGGAAAGTGGGAAAGTGATTGGCTCAGGTCCTCTGGAAAACTATTTCCATTCTACTCAAGATGAAGCAATATATAAGCTGTGACTTAGCAATTTCATTTCTGATATATACACATCCAAGAAAAATGTATGTGGCCACCAAACAACATGTACAGGGATGCTCCTAACAACACCATTTATCATAGCCCCAAGCTGGGTACAACCTGAAGATTCATCATCAGAATGGATGAATGGTAGTCTATAGAATTCAACACCATGTAGCGATTGTTGCTATACACCATGACTTGGATGAATATCACAGACATATGCTGAGCAAAAAGAAGTTAGACCGAAAAAAACAAAAGAAACTGTACTGTATGATTCCATTTATACAAAGGTGGGGCAGCAGGTGGTTTCATGGTGACAGAAATCGGAAGCATGGTTACCTGAGAGTGGGGATAAAGGATTGAGAAAATGCAAGAGGGAAGCTTTGGAACGATGGTAGTGTTCAGTACCTTGTTTTGGGCAGTGCTCTCATGGGTATGTTTACTTTCTGAAACTTTCAATCCAGTGGTACATTGGGTACATTGAAGATTTGTGTAATTTGTTGTATCCTGGTAGTCTTCCATATAAAAGTGTACTATAAAAACACATAGTGGCCCCCAGGCCTCACGTAAGGCCAACTAAATGAGAATGTGGGTGACATGCTAGAGTTTGAGGGATGGGACCTTTGTGGCTTCCTGGTGATTCTTACTTGCAGCCAGAGTCAAGAGTCACCCTGCTAGACCAAGAGCCAACATCTTTCATAGAGTCACTTTGCCCCAGGTGTATCTGGTTTGAGACCTTATTTAGTGGCTGGTCCCCTAAATGAAGGAGCATCATTGATTTGAACACTGCTATCCAACGCTTAGGAGATCCAGACTTTGACCTGGTGGTCCTCTTACACGACAGTGCTGTCACCGGACCTTATCTGCCTGGTTCACCATTTAGACAATGATCGAATGGCACTTAGCCTTCCTCAATGTCTTACCTGAGGTTCCAGGTAGGGACCAGCTCTCCAGGAGAGCTAGGACTTAAACCTAGGCTCCTGACTGTTCTGAACCAAAAGATAATAGGTCCAAAGCTGTATTCAAAGGGAGAAATTAAAAATATTTGAGTAGATAATTTATAGGAGGGAAACAATGGTTGAGAAAGCAATCAAACTTACCTTTCTAACTCATACCTGATGCAAGACCTTCCTTTTCTGGGGGGAGGGAGGAATAGAGGGATTTTGAATTTATATTACAATCATTATTGCTTTTTTTTGTTTCTCACCTCGAGTAAGGTCTCAGATCAAGCCTGTCTCATATCAGTAATACACTGGAGGATGTGTTTTGTCTTGCTCCGACACTCTCCTACCAGTGTTCTTGATCTACAGCCCTGTAGGAGAGCTCCAGACTGGGGAATCTTCCTCAGAAAGGTGTTATGAGTTGAGATTAGTTAGGCAAGTGGCAGAGTGAATGCATAAGCAGTGATTTTGCATAATGAGGCGTGTGAAATCCCACTGGAGGTTGTTAAAACAGCAGACAGACTGCGGTAAACAAGGGAGGAAGGTAGGCTTTGAAAACAGATGGCTTTGAAAACCTGGCAAAGCCCTGTTTCAGACTTTTAAAAATTGGTTTCGTTAGTGCAAGCTATTTTTTAAAATTCTACATGCATATTTTAAAGTTCTGTTTTAATGATAAAGTTCCGTGGGTAATTGAACATCAGTTTACATCCTGCTGTAAACACGCTCACAGCCAGATGTGATGGACAGCTTGCACCGAGGCCCGGACTGTTCTTGTACATTTGGATTCAAATACATTATTTGCATTTCAGGATGGGAGAGATTTTCTGGCTTCCGTGCTGGATGGGTGCGTGGCTATGGCCTGCCCCTCCTTGCTAAGGGGACCACCTGTGGGAGACCTCCTCCACCAACACCAGAGCGGTGTGGGAGGCTCCCTCCCACATCTGCCCTCCTTTTCTCCAGGAAATGGGGCCTGGCCCCTACTCACCTTTCCTACCTCATCTCTGTCACTCCTGACCTCATCCTCTTATCATTCCTACCATGTCCAGCCCTTTCTAACATGGTGTTATTTCTGGAGTCACCCCACCTTAATGCTGGCTGGACCCTTTGTCTGAAGTGCCATTATTTTGATAGATCACAAATCAGTCACCCACCAGAGCCCCATTTCTGGAAATTTGACAGAGGATGAGCCTCTCCCAGCCTGTGGTGATATAATTATCTTACCTCTGAATTCAAGGCAGCCTCACTGCCTTTTGTATATTTATTTCTGTTCAATAGTAGACATTTTTTATTGGCCACACATAGTACAAACTTCTTCCACAGAACCAATTCACTAGATTAAAAATGCTTTCTTCTTAATAATAACAGTTGCAATGACAAGAGGACAGACTTACATAGTACTCCTTGTGTTCCAAGCGTGCTCTGAACTCTACTTCCATTAAGTCATTTGATCCTCACAACGACTCTATGAAGTGATGCTATTGTAACCCAATTTTATACTGAGGGAACAGAGAACTGAGGAATGGCGTGGTTAAGTACTTCCCCATGTTCAGACAGCTAATCATAGCTCAGACTTGAGAGAACCCAGCCACCATCCTTGGTTTTAACCACTGTGCTTTACTGCCTCTCACCTCTGGGGAACTTGCTGACTCGTATTATAATAATCTCTCACAGCTATTAGGCTACTGTCTGCTGTACCATGCTCCGATGCTCTCAGATGAGTTGCGTGCTCACCGAGAGTCAGTTATATTTATGCCAGTTGTACGTATTGTGAATACACAATTCAATTATTATATAAGCAGATGCAGTATGAGTGCAATAAGAAAGGAAGTTTGTATATGAAAACTGAATTGAGTATCTGGGAAAGTCTCAGTACAGGCCAAGTTGCTAAAAATATTGGCCTCCAATTAGGACAGGTCTAAATAACTATGAAAGTTGAAGAGAGAGGTGTAGCTATTGTCTCAGAATGCTTCTGAAGTGTGCTAAAGAAAGTCTAACTGGAAATCATAGACAATGCGCTATGGGTAGGCTAGCCATATTGGTTTTTGCTGCGGTTCTGCTAAATTCACAGTGTCCATTTCATACTCTGAAGTGTCTTACTCTTTATTACAAAGCAAATGGTCACCTTGATTTTGAGTATAGTTGAAGGCAAGACGAAAGAGACAAAATCCTAACCAGTAGACTCTTTTTCAAAGAAAACCCGTTGACTATTCATTAAAAACCCTACTGTTAGAGAGCTAATGCCGGCTTCTGACGGTGGAGCATGGAAACTACCCGGTCCACCGAGGATCTGAGCTTCAGGGAAGATACTTTTGAGGACTGCGCTCACATGCAGAAGGGAATTGTTTAGCAAGTCCCCTGCTGGTGTGAGACAGGGAGTGAGACTCTTGAACTTCTCACACATGGGAGAAAATGATATTTCTGCACTGGAAGCAGGTTTGGGATCAAAGTAGCCTGCCCTGGGCTCCAGCTGCCACAGAGTCCACTCCTTTGTTAAACTGGATTCCAGGAGTGGCCACCAGAGCAAATGTAAATTTGGCTTAGTGTATACCCCAGCTTTGGTTCAGGTTTAATGAATAACACACTGGTATTCCATTACATTTTGGTTTGAACAGAGTGCTATAGACCGAATGTTTGTGTCCCTTCCAAATTCCTATGTTAATCTGAATACCCAATGTGATGGTGTTTGGAGGTGGGGTCTTTGGGAGAAGATGGGGTCATGAGAGTGGAACCCTCTTGAATGGAATCAGTTCCCTTATCTAAGAGGCTCTAGAGAGCTGCCTTGCTTCTTCTATCACGTGAGGACACAGCTAGAAGGTGCCAGCTACGAACCAGGAAGTGGGGCCCTTGCCATAGCAGAATCTGCAGCACTTTGATCTTGAACTTCCCAGCTTCTAGAACTGTGAGAAGTAAATTTCCATTGTTTATTAATCACTCAGTCTATGGTATTTTTGTTATAGCAGCCAAAGTGGACTAAGACATGGGGCAGTTATTATTTTAATTCTTTGGTTTGAATCACTATTGAACCATTCAATAAATCCAGCACCTGCATGAAATCTGGGATTTGTCCCATGTGTTCATGTTGCTGCCCTTTTTGGTAGGCTTTATTTCTGAAAAGCAGTGGTTTGTTCAAATCCCCCCTTTCCGTTGAGAAATATGATTCTTAAAGACAAACGTTTGCTGAGTTTGTGTATTTTCCAGGAGTGGTGCTAAGTGATTTAAGTCCCTTATCTCATTTAGTCATCAGTAAAATCTAGGAGTTGAGGGCTTTGTCTCCAATTTGCCAGTGAGGCTGAAGCTCAGAGATGTGAAATGACTTGCCCAAAGTCACATGTTTAGGAGGTAGAAGAGCCATGATTAGATTCAAGTCTTCCCACTTTCAAACCTTATGTTCCTGATTTTTCCATTACATTTCTCCCCTATGGAGCTATATGACCATGAAAAAAATGCCATTGATTAATAACAAAACAACATTGCTCTGATTATGCTGCCAGATCTATGTGTCTTCCTCGACATCTGAACACATTGTATGTTTCTGCACAGCTGTCACTGTGACCCGGCTCTCTGAGCACAGTCCATGTCCTCATTCCCTGACCATGCTGCAAGCTCCTTTGGAGCATGGACTACAATGGCTGTGTTCAGAACTCCCATACAAAGTGGAGTGATGAGGACCAGAGCTTATTCCTCTCTGAACAGGCACCAGTGTGTTCATCTGGTGTGGGATCAGACCAACTAGGAGATGGGCCATTGTTGGACAACAAGACAAAATAGAAGGGGGCTTTGATCTTCCATAGCAAGAAGCCATCACCAACACCTGCTCTCTGGGCACTGTTCTAGGTCTGTACCCTGAGACATTTGGTTCCCTGGGTCTATGGCCCAGGGACCCATTTCATGTGTCTTTAGCTTTCAACATCTAAAGGCAGAGCTAGATTCACACTGGTCTGGGACAGGGATTTGGGAGGTTTTCTCTGCCCCAGCTCCTCCCCTGCATCTCAGTCCTCACCGGCACCCTGAGATAATGACATCTTTCTGAGTCCAAAATCCCTTGTGTTTTTCATGCTCTGATTTTCCAGCTGGGTTAATAGTAAATACTCTTGTTGTAGGATGTTTTTCTGTGGAACCCCAGAATCTCAGCCCTAAAGTCCAGCACAAGAACCCCAGTGACCTTCTGACTGGGAATCACCTCGAACAGAACCTTAGGTCCCAGTCACAAGACCCCCCGGCCAGCTTTCCCATTCAACAGCGATATTGTAAGTTTCAGTGTCTGGCCTCATAATTTATCCTTGGAAGGAGCCTCAGATCAGCTTGCTTTCAATAAATAGATTTAGAACAAAACGCTCCTGTGTAATTATGTTTACTAATAGTATTAACTCATTGCCCATGGGCAAAACACAAAAATCCCTCTGTTGTACCAAAGGAAACATGGTGAGAGGAACTTCTGGGCAAACGTAATGCATGGGGTGGATAAAACCCTGGGAGAATGGCAGCCCTCCACGGGGTGATTTGGGCAAAGGATTAAGAAGAGCTCTATGATACTTTCTACCTCTCAAGTCCCAGAACTCTGTCCCTACATTTTTCTGACATAGGTTTGTATGCCTGTTGTACTGAACCCATTCTGACCTGGCCAGTGTGTCTTCTGTTTGGTGGGTGATAATTATGAGTATTTTCCCAGGTTCTGACTTTTATAGTGAATTGTATCTTAGTTATTGCCCTTATATAAATCATTCAGAGAACCTCGTCCTCCAAAAATAGGTGAATTGACTTTACAACTACACTCAAGTGCATTTTGAAGACTTATGTTATAGAACTAACAACACTATACTGTCCTAGTTGCAGCTCATGTTCATGTTCTCTGGCTAGTGTCAATTCTATCTGGGTAGGATTACTATACTCCCAAAGATCTTGAACTCTTTCAAGTTCCCCAGACTTTTTGAAGCCACCCCTAATCTCAATAACCCAATGAGCACCTTCTGCCTGTGTCCTGAACACTTGCAATGATCCTTGGAAAGCTCTTATCTAATTTGTTGTAAGCTTGCTAAGGACAAGGTTCCATTTCTTCATATGCCACAAAGCCAGGCTCATCATTGGTCCCCCATGACTTGGGGATTGACTTATTTCAGAGGAGCAGAACAAAGAACTTGAAGGAAAGGTTTGTTTGGGATGTTTATTTTCAGAATTCCACTGCTAGTGTGGACACCATGGTCTCACAATGGTCTCTCTTACTCCAATTTTTTAAAATTTTAATTTACCTCCTGCCACGTGAGGCATCACTTAAGAGAGAAATTCTCTTACTCTCGTTTTCAGACTCTCAGTTCTGAACTCCTCACCCCTGCACAGCTCATCGCCCTCAGTTTTCCCTCCCTCTTCCCTATTCTCCTGACATCTGATTTTGAAGTTCAAACCATCATTTTCGGTTTGAACTTTGCCTAAGGCTTTATGCTGAGTGCCAAATTTGTGGCCAAGACCTTGAACTCTCTATAGACCTCCCTGTAGCCAGGATGCTTCAGTGTAAACTCTTCTCCCATCTCAGTCTAGTTCCTGGATCTTTCTCCTCTTCTTCCCAGACCTGCCATGTGGGTGGCCCTCCCACTGGGGCTAACCTGACCCTCGGGGCATGACCTGGACATTAAGAACACATTTCACAAATGTTCACTGTGGTAATGTCTTTGAATGCGGGTCAAAGGAGATTTGACACAGCACAGAGGCCCGTGGCCGTATCCACTAAGATCCTTGGAATCAAAACAGCAGCCGCAGGTCGTCCATGTGTTGGATGTGTCCTAAACAGCACTCGGGACCTCTCAGATGAGCTGCTGCTTGCTTGGAAGGGGTGACATTTACGTCGCCTTTTCCTGCTATCTTCGAGTCGCTCTGCGATCTAAAGGAAGTCATGCAGAGCTGTGCTCTGTCGGTGGCCGGGCTAAGGGATATCAGTAGAGACAAAGGGATAGATAAAAATGTCATCCCTATCATCCGCAGACCCTCCGTGTTGACTTAGGATGGCACTCATGGGCAAAGATTTTTCTTTTCTTATCGTAGGTAAAAATGTACTTAAAACACACACACACACACACAGAAACCTCTTTATTGAAGTATAATATTCATAAAGTACATATAATTATAAGTGTATGGCTCTCTCTATTTTCACAATGGAACATACCTGCTTAATCAGCACTCAGGTCAAGAAAAAGAACAGTACCGACTCTGCAGAGGCTCTCTGTCACCCACCACCTGTCATTACCCCCATTTCCAGGGTGACCACTATCCTGATTGTAGCAACACCGATACTTTTGCCTGTTAGTGCTTTATATTAACAGAACCATACGGCACGCACTCTCTCGACATTACATTTGTGAGGTCCATCTGTCTTGTTGAGAGGAATTGCAAATGATCCAGTGTTTTAACCACTTAAAACAGTGGAATTTTTAAAACTCTGGAAAATAATCAATTACTTTTTATTTGTTACTGGCACCTGGTGGAAAAAACACTCTTCTGTGCTTATATGCACTTTAATATCTGAAGGCTGTCATTTTCTTGGTTGCATGAAGTCTGTTGTTAGGAAACTTATGAAAGACTTTTGGGTCATCTCGGTTGTTCTGTACTGGTTAAGGTATAGCAGGGATCAACCACAACATCCAAACTGGAGGTTCCTGACACAGACCTGTGCCTTCCGGATGTACTCATTTTATACTTGGGAGTGGGGTAGGGGGGGTCCCCGGACTTGGTTTCCACAAGCCTCCACGTTGAATGGAAAGAGTCACAAATGCCTGTTCAGTGGTTTACACTTTGGAAGCACTTTCATTTATATGATGTCATTCCTTCCTCTCAGTTGCTCAACGAGAAAGCCATTGGTCATGCCAAGAGACAGAGAGGAGGTCCCAAACTCTGAGGGATTAAGTGACTTTGCCCAGATTGTATAAATTGTACCAAAATTTAGTAAAAAACATACTTACTTAGCCAGCACCCAGGCCAAGCTTCCTCATCTTGTCTGCCCAGATATGGCACCTCTGAGCACCCCTGTAACGGATTGGTGACAAAACCTGATAACTCAGAGTAGGAAGCTTGAATATTGTATGGAGCAATCAGTTGATGACATCTTGGGCACAGATCGTCATCTGGGCCCAAGCCCAGAGTGAGCTGGCTGCTGTCATGTGGGACTTCTCCCAGTGCCCAGAGCCACAAGTCTCACCTGGGAGCTGTCCAGCCAGTGGGTCTCCAGCTGTGAAGTCCTCACACACAGGACTAGCCACTCTGCATCTCTGGCCTGGTGGAGGCCATGGAAGGGACCTACAAAGGGGACAGAGGAGAGACAGAAGCTTGGCGATCTGGCCTCGGAGGTGAGAAGTGGGGACAAGGCAACAGCAGATTGCCTTGTGTCGATTGGGAACCAGATAATCTCAGGGTGAACGAGAGCTGTTGGTTCTTGTGTCGTCCCAGGCTGGGGCTATCAGGGAAGAGTTACTGTTGGCCACACAATCTCCAAGACCTAAGGATTTTCTTTGTAATAATTCTTTAATTGTTTCTTCCGATCTTTAACTCAAACTTGGTTTCTTGCCCCGACTGCTGTAACACCCTTCCCTGGGGCTCTCTGCTTCCTGTCTTCTTTCTCCTTCGGTTTTTCTGCCCAGTTGCCCTTCCAGGCCTCTGTACGCTGTGGTGACATGCAAGTTCCACCTGCCACTCCCAGTTACCTGCTGCTTAGCCGAATGACTGATTCCTCTGTAAAGCTGCAGCTTGGAGGTCACTTTTCCGGGAGACTTTTCCTGCTTCCACCGGGGCTGGGCCCCTCTCCTCTGGGCTCTGCGGTAACAGTTCCTCATCTCATGCCAGTTTATCCACCGGTTTCAACCCTTAGCTCCCTTGATCCTTAAATCATGGGCTCCCAGTAGGGTTGTGAGACCTACTTCCGTGACTGTTTCTTGGCCCAACAGCACAAAGACCCATTCTGCTGGCTTGAGGCGGAGGAGTTGAGAGCCGCCTTGTGGGCAGAGAACAGACCTCAGGCCAACGGAACAACTGCGCCCCAGAGATTGTTCTGGGCAGAAGCCATGAATCCAGGAGGCCTCCCCACACCTGGCATCAAACAATTCCATCTGGGGGCATGTGTGAGCCCTGCATACCATTAGGGGATTTTTTTCTATCTCTGGGGTTAATGAATCCATTTCCTGTAAAGGCAGCCGGGTGTCCAATCACACCAGGCAAAGGGAGAGCCGAAGGGCACAGAGGGGAAGGATGTGCCTTTTGAGTTGGTTAAACAGCCGACAGCTGCACTGACTTAATTGGGTTTTATTCTATTTGATCTTGGATAAAGAGGATTTTTGAGAGTCCATTTTCTCCTTCTTAAGTGTTCTTGCTAAAAAAAAAAAAAAAGAAAAAAAAAAGAAAAAATTAAAAAGGAAGAAAGATCCTACGGTCTGCTCGGTTCCCAGGTCCTTGCTAGCCAAGCTCGCTACACACGGGGGCAGTAGCACGCCACCAACCTGCTTCCCCGCACCTGTGGGAGCCGAGTTAGGAATCTGGAGCATTCACCGGGAATTTTAACTCTCATTAGATATTTCCCATTTCATAGATATCAGTGAGAAATATCACTTAAGACAAAGCTGGAAATAAATTAAACAGGGAACCACATAAAGAGGCTTATATTTGCTTTTCTGCCATAGTCTGTGAATTTTCATACTTTGAATATTTTCAGGCTGGATCGCAAACCCCCAGTTTCAATCTGATGGCGCCGTAGGGTTGTTCCCATCAACCTGAGGGTGTTCCCAGGGATTCCAGGTCAAGACGGACAATCTCTACATGTCAGCAAATGACTTCTGAATGCCTAGAATGTGCTGGGCTCTGGACCATGGGTAGTCACACATGACACTCAGTTTGACACTCCAGAAAGTTTATGTCATCATCCCACCAGAAGAGGAGTGGGGCTTAAGGGGGATCAGGCTAATCGCCCAAGGTCACACGGCTCAAGGACATAAAGGAACTTTCCCCTCTGTTCTGTAAAGGCAGGAAGGATGCTGCTTGTCTTGGTTACTAAGGTGTTTTCTTAACACTTGGGGCAGTGCTAAGTCACGTGGCTGACACTTACTAAATATTTGTTGAGTAAGGAAGTGGCTGAAGAGTTTGTTGACTCCCAGCCCAGTTTCCGTCCTACTGTACTGTGCATTCAGGGACGCCTGCAGTGCCTCAGGTGTTCCTGACGGATGCAGCAGCCCTGGCACCCCGGAGGTAAGCCCTTCCTCTAGCACTCCTACCGACCCACAGTCTAGACACAGAAGGCCAGGCAGAGATGTCAGCACATCTTAACGTGGAATATCTTGCTGAGCAAGTTCCCTGTGAGGATTTGGGGCATCAGGTTTCATCCTGCAACCCTGGTGTGGAAATGGGAGTTGGGGAGCTCGGAGATACCTGTGGGGAGGGAAGCGTTTGGATTCCAGTCATTGCAAACCTCAGAAACATCCAGGGATGGACAAAAAGAGGCTATAACCCAAGGGGGCATTCCTGGGTCAGGCAGAGCCTCACATAGGGGATCACTGAGGAGCAGATGATTTAATTGAGAATGGGCCCCCCACCCCAGCAGTGGCCACTGACTCCCACATATGGCTCCAACCTGCCTGCCCCACTGCCCATCTTGCAAAAACTTGGCAGAAGAAGAGGGAATTGTAGGGGGCCTGGAGAGTGGCTGGGAGGCCTGCCAAACTCCACCCTGTGCAGGGAGGAGAGACTGGGGGCTCAGAAAGGGAAGATTGTGAGCCAGGTTCTGGGACTGGAAGAACTTTGTGGGTGTAAATCTCACATGTGTGTCACTGCCATCTCCTGAGTGTGGTCCATGATAAAAGGCTCTGTGCTCTTTAGTAGGAGGTTGGTCAGTGTTCTCGTCTCAGGGGAGCCGGGCAGACTGTGTCCCGTGCTGCAGTCAGGCCTGGGAACCATGGGCCAAGGAGAAGACAGGGATGGAAGTAGATGTGTGGGTGGAGCCAGAATCGAGAAGAAAGGGACTGAATCCTCAGCACCCTCAGCAGGAAGGGAGAGGCTCGGCGTCCCAGCCTGGGTTGGAGAATGGGCTGCACAGAGTCCCTTGATTCCCGTACGGGTGTGCGTGGTGCCTGCAGCCCCGAAGTGGATTCTTGGACAGCTAGGTGTCTGTCAGCAGTCATTAGATGCATTTGGAACGTTACAAAGCTGCAGGATTCTCAGCCCCTTAGTGGGTAGAGCTGGGTTGGCTTCTTTTGTTTGCAAAAAAAGAAAAAAATAGACACTCACTTAAGTTTCTTCAAAAGTAGATTGTGGGGGAGACACTTTTAAAATCCATGGGAAGCAGCCCTGGTCCCAGCACTGTGGAGGGTGGCCACACCCTCTGTCTTCATCTTTCTGATCCCTTCAGTTGTTGCAGCCTGTGTTGACTCATAGCTCCTGCTTCCCAAAACTTTTGCTATGCACAATGTTGGGGTGCCAGGGCCTCGTTTCTACCTCGTCTCATCCTTTGGCTTTCCGCCTGGTGTGCCCCCATTTAGCCTCTGCGAGTTTCCAAGGGCGCGTCTCACAGCTTCAGCCTGTCTGTGTAGATCAGGCCCCACCATGGGACACTTGACTTGGGGATCCTTGACCAGGTGCCACTTCAGGTCCCATCAGCAGTACGGGGAGGGTGGAGGCCGTATCATGCTCTGTCTCAGTGCATCTTTGCAGGTCAGGCCCCTTTGCATCGCTGTAGGCTGTGCTCACTCACAGTCTTGCCCCACGAACTCGTGCAGCTCGCAATCCTGCTCTTAGTGTTCTGTAGGAGATGATACCAAACGCCCCCCACACAGATTTCGAACATGCCTCTGACATGACCGTGGGTAATTTGGCCTTTGGCGATCCTGAACGTGACATGGTTGTAAAGACCTTCTCTGGAAATATGATAAAAAGAGAAAAGGCAAGGTTCAGGCCTCCATCTAGCTTTCATATGGTCCAGGAAGTATAGACTCTGGCCACCAGATGCAAGGCATGAGGTGCCAGCAATGGGCTCTTGTTGGGCACAGACTGGCATGATGCCCTCTCACCCAAGGCGTCTCCTCACACATGGTTGCTCTATCTGCAAACCTTAAACTCAGTCTCAACTTATTCCAGTCCCTCACTCTCCAGGGCTACCTTGGTGAGTCCAAGTTTTTTAAAAATCTCACTGTGATGATTAATTTTATGTGTCAACTTGACTTGGTCATGGGGTGCCCAGATATCTGGTCAGACATTACTCTGGGCATGTCTATGAGGGTGTTTGTGGATGGGATTAGCATTTGAATGGGTAAACTGAGTAAAGCGGCTGGGCCTTTATAATGGGGGGGAGGGTTACCCAATCAACTGGAGGCCTAAATAAAACAAAAAGTCTGATTATCCCATGGATAAGAAGGAACTCCTTTTGACTGATTGCTTCATCTGGAACATTGGTCTCGTCTTTGGACTCAAACTGAAACATCAGTTCTGGTGTCCTGAGCCTGCCAGCATTCAAACTGGAACTTACACCATTGACTCCCCTGGGCCCCCCGCTTGCTGACTGCAGATCTCGGTACTTCTCAGCCTCCATGGTTGCCTGAGCCAATTGCTTATAGTAAATCTCTTTATATCTGTACTTATTTCCCATTGGTTCTGTTTCTTCGGAGAATGTTGACTAACACATCCACTTTTGGAATGCTTCTGGAATCTGTGCTTTTTCTCTCTTCCCTACAACCATACCCACTGTCCTCACTGGAGCCAAGTTGCTTTGACTAAAGTGGGGTGGAAAACTCAGCTTTCTACCTACCGTCCTCCCTACCACGTCCTTCTCTCTGAAATGGCTGCAGGGGCTTTGCCTTCATAAAACGTGGTTTCAAGGTACTGACCTTGTAGGACAAAACCAACCCTGTAGCCTGCTGTCTCCCCAGCACATCTTCTGCTGTGCATGTTCTGTGTTGGGAAGACAAATATTCTTCTCTGAACACACCATGCTCTTCCCTCATGCACATGCTCTTCCCATGTTCCTGGAAGGCCCTCCCATATCCACACCATGCTGCACCCAGCAAACTCCCATCCTTCAAGAGGAGCTCAAATCTCACCTTGTTTGTGAAACCCACTCTGCCTGCAGGTGGAGCTTGTCACCCCCTCCTCTGACTCTCACGGTATTGTCATCATTAGTGTGTTCTGTCTCCCATCTTCCTCTCTCTACCGGAAGTTCCTGGAAAGCCAGACGTCTGCTTCTCCCATGCCTAGAAGAGTGTCTGACACGTAGTAAGCACACACTACAATTTGTGGAATGAATGAACAATGAGTACACTGTGAGTATAACTAGGTTTTCAAAATATTGGTCAGTGAGACAACCACAGATCCCTTAATCCTAAAGGTTTATCCAGATTATTTGACCTAATTCTTTAATACCACATCATCAGATAATTCTGTGTGAGCAGACCACTGTAATGTCAGCAAATATAGTGCTGAATTTCACCTCCACCGCAGTGTGGAGAGCTTGGAGCCCTTTAATGAATGTACATAGAGAGGGGTGTCAGAAGATTAGCATTTCTTGTAATGAGAAGGAGAGAAACATTCATCAAAATTGCTCCAGTGCTATCGGTAGAGCATCTCCAAGCAGAGACCTTCAGCAAATGGCAGTGAGAGATGGCAGATTTCATAGGTTGGTCATGGGGAGGCTTGTTAATTTCACAGTTTATAAAAGATTAATGGTAAAGGAAATAAGATACAGCTACAGCTATCTAATTGCAGAAAATTCTTTGTCTAAAATACAACCCGGAGGAAAATAGAAAGGGAAATGTAACATTTTCTTTGGAAATAGGGCTTGACTTCTACATTTCACTTCAGAAGTGAGGGGAATTCCTAACCAGGGGGACTTTCACCCCAAATCTGGGATGTGGGTCAGCAAACCACTAAGTCCTCATTTTACTGGGAACCAGGGGGATCCCGCCCTTGAGATCACTCTGAATCAGGAAGATACAAGTATGCGAAAAATCCAAAGAATGCATCGGGTCACCCCTGCGCGTTGTTTTTATTAATAGCTCTAGCTCTGGGTCTCAGAGGCAGACACCAACCCTTTGCTCTCCCATTAGAACTGATCGATGACTCCCTGGGTAAGGCAAAGAATTCCAGCCCCCTTGTGTTATGGACTGAATTGCATCCCTCTCTCAAAAGGATATGTTGGTGTCCTATACCCCAGTGCCACCAAATGTGACCTTTTGGGAGACAGGGTCTTTATAAAGGTAATCAAGTTAAAACAAGGTCATTAGGGTGGTGGTAATCCAGTATGACTGGTGTCCTTATGAAAATGGGAAATGTGGACACAAAGACAGACACACACGAGGAGAGCATCATGAGAACATGAACACGGAGATCCGGGTGATGCACCTGTAGTCAAAGAAGGCCAGGTCACCAGCAAACCACCACCAGCTGGGAGAGGGGCCTGGGACAGATTCTCCACTCATCGCCTTCGAAGAAACACGCCCTGCTGACACCTGAATCTCAGACCTCCAGCCTCCAAAACTATGAGCCAATAAATTTCTGTTGTTTAAGCCACTCGGTCTGTAGTATTTTTTGTGTCAGTCCCAGAAGATTAATATCACTCATGTTCTGTCTCTTGATTTAGTTTTTTCAGCTAAAAACAAAAATGGAATGATTCGATCTCTGGTACATTTTCTGAATGTAAATAAGAAAAGTTAAGGACATAATTCCTGGTCTTTCTTTTCCACACTGAGGGCACATCAAAGGGTAGTAGACTCAGATCCAAAAGATGTGGGTTCAAATCCTGAGGCTCCCACCAACAGTGTGGACTTGGGCAAACCACTTGGCTTCGCCATCTGTCACATTGGTGTAACAAAGCATCCTCACAGAGAAATTGCACATATGTGAGGTACTGAATAGATACTTGTACATAAATTCATTCTTGGGTTGAACTGTGGGTAATTCCTCCCTAATTGAAAGCCTAACTCCCAGTCTTCAGAATGTGACCTTACTTGAGAAACAGGTTGCAAACATTAAGTTAAGATGAGGCCATCCTGGAGTAGGGTAGGACCTTAAATAATACAACTAGCATGCTAATAGAAAGGGGAAATTTGGAGGCAGATACATGCACAGGAAGAAAACCATGGGGAGAATAGAGTTTTACTGCCCCACGCCAAGGAATGTTTGAGATGACTAGAACAGATCCTTCTCTAGTGCCTTGAGAAGGAGCATTGCCTTACTGACTCCTTGATCTTGGACTTCCAGCCCCCAGAGCTGTGAGACAACACGTTTCTGTTGTTTAACCCCTCTGTTTGCGGTACACTATTATGGCAACCCTAGCCAACTAATACTATTTAAAAAATAGTTTTAAGATTCAATAGACTGAATCTTATTCCTGGACAAGCTATACCTAGGTACAGAAAAATGGTCTGCAGTTTGCTTAGAATAAATGGCGAGCACCAAAGCCTTTCGCTCATTCATTTTTTATTCTGCCAATCGGTAAAAATGGTGAGTTAGAAAGTACACTCCAGGTGAGCTGCGTTCCTGCCCCATAAACTCTTTATGTGACCCTGGAGTAAATCATGTCTCGCCACTGGTCTCCCCATCTGTAAACCTACAGGCCAGGCCACATGGCCACTGCAGTCCCTTACAGTTCTGGACCTCGTGGTTTATTATTATTCACTTAGCATCTGACATGAGCGTGTAGCCCATGTGGAATGGAATGGGGGATGGTAGGCTAAAGCTGCTTGCCATTCACCGCTTCTCAGGAAAGCTTCGTGCTTGTTACAGAGAGATTCTGTGGCCGTGAGATGTGGGATGTCTCTTTTCATGTTGGACTCTACATCAGACAAACCACATTCAGAAAAAAATACAGTGTAGAGAATTGTTAAGTCGTAAGAAGGTGGTTGGCTATTGAGGAGTATTAAGGATTCTAAGAGGGCCCAGAAGCAGCAGGTACAAAGAAGCAGCTGCTACCTCTAGGACGATGAAGGGTGAGCATGAAAGGAACTAAGGGCAGGAGAGAGACTCCAATCCTGCACTGATGAGATTCACAGTCTTCCTGGACACCATGGGAACAAGCAGCTTGCTGGTGGCAAAGGAACTTGCTGGAGGGTGGAGGGAGGCACTGCTTGCTAGAATTGGCTGGCTGTCACTGGAGGGTGTGGCCAAGGTTGGAGCTGTTTGGAAGTGACCACCAGTGGGGGAAGCATGGCCAGAGTGCATAGTTGGGACTTGCCTATGTGAGCCTCTGGGCTCCCACACCAAATAAAAATAATGTAGGGCCAGAGCTCAGGTGGGAGATGACTTCCTGTCATTATTACTTCTTAGGGTACTATAGGGCAGAACATTCTGCTGTCTGGTAAATGAGAAATACTTAAACGGCCCAGCTCTAATACCACCAAGCAATGCGAAAAGGGGTGGGACTGAGAGATAACACATTGACAATTTGCTCAGACTCTGAATAGGATGCAACTCTCTGAGCCCGACAGGTTTGGAACCTTGCCAACCAAAGTGCTGGCAGGGCACCAGAATCACCCAGGTATGTGATACAAATGCTGACTCTCAGGCCTCCCAGAAGTGAATCATTGTCTGTATTTTAACAGGTTCTCCAGGGTATTTTTATGCACATTAAGCTTTGAGGCACACTAGGTGAGAATCAGCCACCTGTGGTCATACCAGAGATCATGCAGTTGTGGCAGAGATGCAGAGACAATGCAGTGTCGCGCAAACATTGTAACTAACAGGGAGAAGGCAGGTGGCATGAGCAGAATACACAGGAGAGAGGCAAGGCTTTCTATAAACGTTGGTTGAGCAAAATGAATTCCCTAAAGTGTGCACTTGAATAAAGTCACATGCAAAGACCAGGAGGTTGCTTAATAGTAATGAGGATCCTGAAGCATGAAATGGATATGACAAAAGGCATGAGATCAACTAAGTAAGATCTATTTCCTTAGCCACTGTCTTAGTCTATTTGGACTGCTATCACAAACTACTACAGACTGGGTGGTTATAAACAGTAAGAAACAATAGACATTTATTTCTCAGTTCTGAAGGCTGGGAAGGCTAAGATCAAGGGACTGGTGGATTTGATGTCTGGTGAGCGGCTGTTTCCTTGTTCATAGATCAGCTGTCTTTTTGCTGCAATGTCACATGACAGAAGAGCTAAAGGTGTTTTTTTGGGCCTCTTCTGTTAGGCCACTAATCCCGCTGATGAGGGCTCCACCCTTATGACCTAATCACCTCCCAAAGGCCCTACCTCCTCCTAATACCATCAAATTGGGGGTTAGGGTTTCAACATATGAAGTTTGGTTGGTGGGGAGATACAAACATTCAGGCCTTTGTTGCCACCATATTAAAGTCTATATCACTAGCTCCTCAGCAAGGAGGAACATGCTTACTAAAATCAGTGTATTCTTTATGTCTCTAGGGGGATCTGAAAGCACACATGGAAAAATGCAGAGTTCCCATTCCCTAATATGAGCTTGTAGACTTTATAAGATCTGTGATGAAGAATCTCTAAAATTATTGCTATAGATTAGCACTGTTAGGGCAAGCTAACCCACATTCCCTCGAAGTAAGAAGAGTCGTATACAATATAGTGGACAAAAGCATGGGCTCTGGAGACAGACGCCTACATTGGAATCTCAGCTATGCAGCGCACTTGGTTGTGTGACCTTGGGAAAATCTCCTAACCTCTCTGCTTCTTGATTTCCTCATCTGTACAATGGGGATAACGATATTACCTATTACATAAGGTTGTTGTGAAGCTCAAATGGCTTAATCTACTAAAGGTCTTAGAATAGTGCCTAGCACTATAGTAAGTGCTATGTAATGTTAGCTATTTATTATTATTATTATTATTATTATTACTGAGACAGGCACTTCTACTCCCATCCTAACAAGGAGAGATTATTGGAGTAAACACTTCATACTTCTCCATCTTCCCTTACACCTGCCCTCTTTCAGGGGAGGATGGTTAACAGATCTGAGTAGCGAGACCTAATTATCCTTTGAGCCATGTCTTACTAATGGAGGGAATTTCTGACGCAGACTGGCTAGCTGTTCCTTAAACATGTTTTATCCTCTTCCCAGATGTACCATTTGAGTCAATTTCACAGCCTTCCTTTGAGTTAACTGTGGCCAAGTTGCTGAGATCAGCTTATGGAAAGTGAGCAGAAGTCCTAGGAACCATGTCCATCTCTGTCCCATAGAACCTGTGCATTCAGGGTCCTGCCTACCCCCTCCTCTTAATGCAGAAGAACATGGTGATCTGAGTCCACATACTAAAGGGGGCGGAACCACAACCCAGATTAGGACCTGAGGTTGCCTCTTAAGGAAAGATGAGGATTGGAGCTTGTGTGCTCTGGGTCCTGAATTGATGGGGCAGGGCTGCCATCTTCTGTGCCCTGTGGTGGCCTCACTGCACACACTGGGAGAGTGTGTCACAGACCTCTGGTGCCCTCCTCCTCATCCTCTCATCCTCCCATCCAGTTTTAGCCACAGATGCCATTGAAAGTTCCTGGGTGGGCTTCTACCCACCTCAGTCTGCAAGGAGCTTTCCTCAAATGTCCACAGTGACCTTCCATTTTCTGCCCCTACTGTTTCTCTGACACTCCTGTCACTGGTAGAAGCTCATCCATCAAGCACACATGCCAAGCTTGGAGGTCAAGGCTCACTCATCCCATGGATCTGAAAGCCAGTGAATACATATTTGCAGATTGATCTTGGGTGGAAAGTTCTTTTTCTTTCTTTTTTAAAAAAATTCTAAATGTAGGGGGTACAAGTGTAATTTTGTTGCATGGATATATTGCATAGTAGTGAAGTCAGGGCTTTGAGTATATCCGTCACTGGAGTAATGTACATTGTACCCTTTAAGCCATTTCTCATCATCTACCACCCTTCCCACTTCCAAGTCTCCACTGTCTATCATTCCACACTCTACTTCCATGTGTACTCATTAGTTAGCTCCCACTTACAAGTGAGAACATGCGGTATTTGTCTTTCATTGTCTGAGTTGTTTCAATAAGAGAAAGGCATCCAGTTTGGGGAAGATAATTCTGAGAGCCCCTGAGGGCCCCTGGGAACAGTGAACTGAATTATGTGCCCAATATGGGTTTCTCCTTCCCTCACTGTCCCTAGCCTGTCACTGCAGCTCCCTGAGATTTTCTTGGAAATAATCTCCCTACAACCCAGACTCTGGTTTGGGGGAATCCAAGCTAAGCTAAGAAGTGTTAGAATGCCCTCACTGTGACCTCATATCCAAACCATGTCGCAAGTTCAATGTTGTCTCCTATTTTGGCAATTATTGAAAGCTTTAATAAAGCTGATTGTTTGCTCCCATTTGCAATTCCTTAAATCTCTTCCTCATTGGTTAGAGTCTAGTGGAGATGGGGGGTGGGGTGAGTCTGCTCTTCTCACAGTCTCTGACAGATATTAGGGTGGAGGAAACTCAGTGACCAAAACCACACAGCTAAAGATGGCACCCCCCCCCCAAAGAATCCAAACTCACTGATATCTGTCTCGGTTGGAGGATTTGTGTCATACATTATTTATAAACCCAAAGGTGTATTCAATTGCATTGAAACACCACATTGGACTTGACACACTATATCTTGACATGCCAATATACAAAAATATTTCATTTCCCGTTCGTTCTGTGGAAGATGGAGTTACGGTGTCACGCTGTACGAGAAAGGTGCTTTAGGATCCATATGGTGAATATGTGAGTTCATTTTTCCATTTTTTAAAAAATCCTCTTTTGTAATTAATTGGAGTAAGAAATGAACTTTTACCCCATTATTGTCTGTCATATGCCTCTCACCAATTAGAATGGTTGCACTTCGTGGCTTAATTTAGTATCAGTTGTGAAACTTGAAGAGATGTTGGACCATCTATGAATACTAATGCAATTTCGTTTCCCTGGGGGCATGAAGCCTTCTGACATGCTGGACTCCCTCTACTTGATAGAAAGTTTTGGGGTGTTCAACTCCAATAAAGCTGAGCTCACATATATAATCGTCTCGTTTTTGCTGGAAAAGAATCTTCATTCTTACATTAGCTCGATTCTTGTCAAGGAGAAGAGAACAATCTGGCACACAATTGTAAGAGATCAAAATTCCAGACCAGCGCTAAAGCCCTTCGGCTATTTCCCAGAAATCATGCTCCCTGAGATTCCATCTATGGGGAACTAATACATTTGAGAAACTCATCAGACCTTGAGATGGAGCCCTTAGAGCATTGCCTGTTACATTGTAGGGGTTCAGTACCTCCCTCTTGGGATGTAGGGGGAGTTACACCCCATAGCCATCTTTGTGTGACTCTGAGAAGTGTCAATGCTTGTGTGGTCCGAGAGTTTGCTCAGAGCTGGGCGATGGGATCCTCCCACCTGTCTGCAGTCCAAGGAGACTCTAGGAATCTTCTAGTGTTCTCTCATGAGCACAGCCCAGAGGTTCCCAGGATGCTTGGGAGGGACCTGAGGATGCCTGATAGTTCATGACTATGTGGCTTGCTCAGCAGACAAATTCCCCCCTCAGCAAAGCACCCATCACTTCTTGGAGCAGGAGATGCTAACCTTTCAGAAAGGCCGCTCCATGGGGTTGAAGGGAGCCTGGCTCTCTTTCTGATCAGCAAGCTGTTCCTTGCCCATTGGGCCCTCCTGGAATGCATATGCAGAGCTCAACGTGGTTGGTGAGTCCGCCCCAGTCTCTCAAGCTGTGTTGTCTGCCAGCATCAGCCGTCCTTGCCAGGCCTGGGTGCAGGAGTCTGCACTTTTGCCTGTTTCTTTGCACAAGTTCCTTATGAACAAACATCCTTCATCTATCCTGAATCCACTTACTGAACACTGGCAGCAGCTTCCGAGACCCCTGCAGGTGGCACCACCTGCCCCTGCAGTCTCACTCTCCATTTGTCACTGTGGTTCTGTCCCCAGCCCACCTGCCTGCTGCTCCTCCGGCTCTCCCACAATCCTTTCTCCCACAAGGGTTTATCCACCCATTTGTTTGTTCATCAAACACTTATGGCCCACAGGGCTTTGGGGGGCCTGGGATGAGTCAGGCAAACGTCATGCTCTTGAGAGGTTCACAGTCCCAGGAATAAGAAAGATGCATAAATTGGAAATTATGATTAGCTTCGTTAAGGGACATCCAAGAGTCACGGGGACAGAGAAGAGGCTACAGCCAGGGGTTCAGGGAAGGTCCCCTACGGAAGTGAGATTTTAAGGGTGGAGGTGTGCAGGGGTTGACTAGTTGAAGTGGTGAGGGGAGGGGAGAGTCCCAGGAGCATTTCGCACATGTGAGATGCAAGGCTGGGGAGACAGGGACATTGGGATCTGGTGGCTTGAACTCCAGGAAAAGAGCCTGCACTACAGGGAGAACTTGGACTGGACTTGAGGAGCAATTTTCTCCTCTGGTCTTTGGTCTCCGGTGTGGAGGTGGGATTCGAGGGGCCGAGTATGGATGTGGGTTGGAAGGGCCAGTGAGGGTGGGATCGGAAGCCAAGGTGCAAGCTTTAAGCAGATCTGGGAGAAGGGTGTTGAGAAAAGATATGGACTGAGAGTGCTTTTGGACGGTCAGATCCGTGGGGTCTTGGAGATCAATTGGATGTGGCTTGGGGTGGGGAAGGCAGTGGCAGAATCTTTGGTGCCTCTGAACTTGAGTTAGCGTTTGAACCTTAGCGGGCCACAATGACTGCACATTGAGCATTTTCACAGACTCCCTCTCTGCATTTGGTGACCACTCTGCTCCCACCCTGGCATCCTGAAGCTCCCACTCCACCCTTTCTGTAGACAAGGCTGCCTTCTCCTTAGGCCTGTCCCAGACCTTCTCCCAGCACCCACCAACATCACAGTGTCCTTTGTCTTAGACTCTGGGGCTCACCTCCCACATGCATATTGATCCTTGGCATGATTAATATCACTGTTTATATTAACAATGAATTTTGTCACCAAAAAATAATCAGCGCAAGAAACCTGCATTTTATTAGGGGCCTCATTAATTTCACCAAATTTATTTAAATGACAGCGGGATGTCAAGTCAATAATGATGATTAATTAATAAACACATCTGAATACCTTAAAGCACTCTGAAAAGGTAGCAGCTGCAAGTCTGTAGTGGGGAGGGGGATGGTTTCTACTGAGCAGAGGTGATATCTCCTCCTGTCTTAAATGGGGGAACCTGAAGGTGACAACCCCAAGGTCTGATGTGCTAGTAGGTGGCCTAGCCAAGTTAGGTGAAGGGCTGACTCCAGTCAATTTGGAGTTGGAAGTGATATCCCAGGGTGATCACTGGCCTGAGATCCCACGTCACCGTGAGAGGTCCCCTCCCGCTCTGAGACTTCAGTAGGAGGCAGGGTGGATTAGGATGAAGAAAAATAGCTTTGGAAATCAGACACACCTAGTTTTGAATCGTGGGGTCTCCCCTTATAGCTAAGTGACTTTGGACAACCCACAGAATAAGTAGGGGATGTAAGACTCACCTTCTAGAAATGCTGGGAATTTGAAATGAGATGCCCTGTTGGAAGGGCTGGGTTGCCTGCAGTATAGACGGTACCAGGAAGTGCCCCAGCCCCCCCCCCCCCAAAATAGGGAACAAGTGTCCCGTGTGGATTGCTTTGCTCAGCAGGGACACTCCCATGTGAGCTCCTCAGAAGCACCTGAGTCTTTATGGTTCTTTGCATGTTGAAGCCACAGTTAAGAAGCCTTGGGAACCTGTAATCACCTATTAGAGGTGATTTTATTCCTTTAACCTCTTCCCAGCTCCCAGCTCGGGGAACAGCGGAATGCTTAGGGAGCTAATGTAATCAGGACGCTTAGGCAAGTTCTGTTCTGAGCACACAGCCCTGAGCCATGGCAGAGGGGAGCGGGCGGAAGCTCAGCGGATGAAGGAGCAGAGGCTCTGGGAGCGTCCTCCCCTCCTCTGGGAGCCGGCAGGGAGGGGCGGAGGGATCTGAAAGCCAGAGCTGCCCCGAGGAAATGCTAACATCCTGCTCTCTCTAGTCAGGCTTATGTGCTTTGCTTTGTTTTGTTTTGTTGTAGAGGAAATTGTTCTTTCAGATATTTTAACTGATTGCCTGGGAAGCCACTGTGCAGTATTTTGCCAAGACTGAGAAACCCTCAGGGATTTGTTTGGGAGCAAGTTAGAGCCAGATTGGACCCTCCCTGGTTGGGAACCCTTGCAGTGCCATTGGAAATTGAGAGCACCCCACTTTAAAGATGGGTAAATTGAGACTCTGGCATCCCCTGCCCCAGACTAGGAAGGGGCAGGGGACACTAGGAAGACCCCGATGGTACCTGGCAGGGCGGGGGGATGCTGACATACTCGCACTCATTGCTGTTTCCACATCTGCCCTCCCCTTGCCGGAGGGGAAGCGGTCCTGGGCACGAGCAAGGAGCACGTCTTGCTCATTTCTGGAACCTAACCAACCATTTCTGCTGCCTAAACGCAAGCCTTGGCGCACGGAGGGGACCAGTCACCACGTGCTGATCGAATGAGGAAATGGTGATCACGGGAGTCCCCAGATCTGCATGTGTGCTTCGAATAAGAGCGCAGAGGCAAGCCACAGGGGAGCAGGAGCCCGGCCAGCTGGCACCCTGGCGGGGGTGGGCGCAGGGGCACTTGTTCTCTCTGAGCGTCTCTGCGGCAGCCTGTGCGGAGCTCTGGGCGTGTGGGGCCTCACCCACCCTCACGGCAGGCAGGTGGGGAAGGCAGGGTGATCACTGCTTTCGACAAAGGAAACTGCAACTATCACAGGTTTGCCAACTTGCTGGAGGGTACGTGGGGAGTAAAAAAATGAAGGCAGAGTGTTCTCCCCAAATCCCATGCTCCGTTAACTGTGCTATGGAAACGGAACAGAATGATACTCTTTAAAAAAGGAGCCAAAGGACAAGGGAGGCAGTTTGGGGAGCTCATGGGAAAAGGTCTTTCCCTCTGGGGAATGGTGGGGCAGCGTCTCCTGGTCCGAAGGCGTGGTCAGAATGAGGATCAGAGTGGGTGCGGGCCGCTCCTGATGCGGCGCGTGGAAAGGGAGTGGATCCTCAATGTCTAGCAGGAAGTACTGGGCTGAGATGCTAGGTCAGGTCGGAAACGGCCTGAAGATGGGTTTAGGAGCAGGGCTGCAGCAAAGCCAGCAGGTGTGATCTGGGCGGTCCCTAAGCCTTCAAGATGGGGACTCCAGGGCAGGGAAGGGATAGAAGATGGAAGAGCAAGTAGATGGGCACTGTGGGGTGGGCGCAGGCCTGGGTCTGGGCCGTCTGGGCAGCTCTGGGACCTGGTCTGCGCCGAAGTTCCCCATTGTGAAGACACTCCCTGTCTTGTGCCCGTTAAGCAGCCGTGTTTGCAGGAAACACTCCAAGTTGGCTCCGGGAGAAGCAGAAAAATACACTCGATGCAGATGTGAGGCCGACCCAAGTTTCTCTCGAGCCAGGTAGGTGAGTCTTCCTTACTTCCTGGCAAAGGTTACCACCGGGAGCCCACAAAGAGCTCTTCCGAAATGGTCTCCATCCACAAAGCCAACAGGAGTCTCGCTATTGCTGTGGATGGTGGCATTTCCATTTATGTCCATTTCTGTGCTGCCGCTGCTGCTTCTGGGCACTTCCAAAGCTGCCTTGAAGGGCCAGAGCAGCCAGCTGTTCTGTGCCAAGTGAGGAGAACATCATCCTTCCCGACTTTGGGTCTCACTTTTTGACCTGAGACCTTAGTAGCTATAGGATTGAGCTGTTGTGTTTTCCTGAGTCCCTCATGAAAACACCTCTTAGCCTTCTGTCTGCATTCTCTCTCTCTCTCTGTCTTGCCACAGGGCTCAGACATGAGCCCATGGATCTGGGCAGGAGGAACAGGTAACACGCTGCAGGTAACACCCTTGCTCCTACATACTGTCCCAGGCACCTCACCCATGCACAAGCCTTCTACAAGTGCAAATCTGCATGGGGAGATAGCTGCATTCCACCATCCCCACAATCTCATCACCTGCACACAGACGTGGCCCTGTCTTCGCTTACACTTGGGATGAACTAAGGGCCAGTTTGAATTTTACATCTGGGCAGAGTGACAGCAATTGGCATATCAAGGGCAGGGCAATGGAAGGGTCCACCTTGGGTGAAAGCAATATGGAAATTCATTGTCCATAGATAATTAAGAAACAACAGTAACATTGACTAGAAGTTGGTCAGCTTTTTATTATTACCTTGCACCAATAATTCTAATAATGTCAGCGATAAATGTTCCTCCTCCGAAATTTTCTATTGCTCTAAATTCTAGACGATTGTTTCAATAATTTCTGAGCTTTAATAAAGTGACTGATATATAATACACATGTAAGCTCCAAGTTAGCATATTATTATTATTACTCATCTTTTGGTAAAGATTATCTTTTACGTGGAAGTCACTTTAGAGAACTTCTAGCTTTGTAGTTGGTCTCAACATACACAGACCCAGCTACATACATTGCCTCTGAGGGTAAGTTCCTAATGGTTTGGAATCATTTAAACTTGCTTCCGGTGAAGTTCATATCTCTAAACTATGTATTCCGGTATTTAACCACAGATTGGCTAAATTGTTTAAAACACAAATTGTTTAACTTGTTTGAATCTAATGATTTGAAATAAAAGATGCTACGGGGATTGTAAAGAAAAAGAAACAGAACTTGTGTTACTTCGGTTCTCCCATTCCATGTACAAATGAGTCTGCATTTCCCCCTCTGTTATCAAAAATACTTTAATGTAATTAAAACATATTAATATATTTTTCTTTCCCCTTTTCACACTATAATATTTAATACTTTTTACTGAATGAGGACACATACAAAGTTTAAGAAAACAGAATTTTCACTGTCTGCATTTCTTTTCTCAACATTATTAGTATTATTAATATTTATTTTATTTCTTGATTTTTGCTGAGAATAATTTTGTTGTATAGAGGAGGGTACTGGTGAAGAATGGCTGCTTTGGGTCTCAGCATGTGGCATGGACTGAGCTGTGCCCACCCCCATTTGTATACCGAAGCCCCAATGTGACTGTATTTGGAGACAGCGCCTTCAAGGAGGTAATTCAAGTTAAATGAGACCACAAGGGTGGGGCCCTCATCAATAGGACTGGTGGCCTTGTAAGAGGCGGGCCAAGTGTCAGAGATGCACATATATATAGGCAAGGCCATGTGAGGACACCGCAAGGAGCCAGCCACCTGCAAGCCAAGCCAGGCCAAGGAGAGAGGTCTCAGGAGCAATCCAACCTGCCAGCACCTTGATCTTGGACTTCCAGCCTGCAGAGCTGTGGGAAAATTAATTTCTGTTGTTTAAACCACCCAGTCTGCAGCATTTTGTTATGACAGCCTGAGTTGACTAAGACAGTATTCTGGGAGCCTTCCAGGATAGCTGCAAACCCTGGTGGCTCTGGGGGTGTGGGAAGCTGGCAGATCTGGGTGCTGGGGAGAAGGTCAGCCTCTGAGGAGCACCTGGGGGGTTCGTCCCATGTGCCACACTGCCTCATGTGGCTCTGCCAGCTCCTCTAACGGGGGCCTTGGGGCTCCTTTAGACTGTTGACATTGGACCTGGGTCTCGATTAGGGTTTCTGCAGGTGGTTGAGGACAAGGAGCTGTAGGGGAGAGAACAGTGTGGGCTGAGGGTGCCAGGAGGAAGGTCAAGGCCTCATTCAGAGAAGCAGGGAGAGCCCTGGCTCTCAAGGTGAGTTCAAGGACCCCTGTAGGTCTCCCAGATCCTTTCTGGGACCCACGAGGGCCTCCCTTTCCCACCTACATATCTGTGTGAGGCTGGATTTTCTATATATAATTTAACCAAAATAACATTTTGCAGCAGATTGAAGGAAGAAGCAGATTTGGAAATCCAGCTGTCTTCCATTAAGCCAGACACTAGAGATTTGCAAAAATGTAAAACAATGCTACTCCTCTCACTAACTTTTCGTTTGGAAAATAGAGTTGTTTTTTTTTTTTTTTTAAAATATGTTATTTACATTATCATGCAATGGGCTTATTGTTATTGAGTTAATAAATATATTTAAAATGTCTCAGTTTTAATCTATAATACAGTATACAGTTTTGATGTTAACCCACATAAACGAAAGCATTTGGAGGGCTCTCAATAATCTTTAAAAGTGAAAAGGGACCAAAAATGTTTGAGAACTTCTCAGCTGAAATATGGCCTATGTGAAGCTCTCTAAGGTAGGCCAGGGACACGTTGCATAACGCATTGGATGCCAAGGTGATCTTGTACTTATTTTTGTGCGCGGAAAGGGGCCATTGAATGTTTGCATGCAAGGATGTGATACAAAGGGAGTTGAGTCTTGTTTCGGGGGAAAATGAACCTGGTGGAGGGCAGGGGCAGAGAAAAAAGCCCATGTCCTCTTGCAGGGAGGGTGAAGTTCATTGAGTCTGAGAATACAGGGCAGGGCAGGGAGGGGACCAGGACCTCTCAGGAGACACAGGGCCACACCCTTTAGCCAGCACGTGGCTCTAAGCGGAAAATAGTTACAAGGTTCCCTTAGGGAGTTCTGGGGAAGTGGATTCCATGAGTCAATATCTGGTGAGTGACTTTGGTTTAAGGATAAACCCTTGGGAAAGGGAAGCTCACGGGAACGAGGAAGGCTCCAGGCCTGGGCAGTAATGAGGCATCAGGAATGGGGAGGGCAAAAGGGGAATGTGTATTATGTGCCTTCTGTGGCTCAACCCACGGACACCCACGGCAGCCCTGTAGGGCTACACTAACAGGGCAGAGTGATGGAACACCTTGCCCCAAATCACCTGCTTATTGAATGACCCAGAGAAGATTTGAGTCCCCACCTATCTGTTGCCAAAACTGTCCCCCCTGTCCCCCCCTCTGTGGCACCTGGCTGTCTCCCTTAAGGGAGGCCGACAGAGGAGTAGCCCGGAGCCAGGAGCAAAGCTGGTGTCTCCTTGAGCTCCAGATGTAATGCAGCTGCCGGCTCGACTTTTCATGTGAATGTCAAATCCATCTCCAGCTCAAATCATCTGAAGGGAGGCCTGGACCACTCCATACCCCTACCTCCATGCTGGTCACTCACGCAGTCCTCCCATCTCAGCAGATGTCACCGCCATCCACCCAACTGCTCAAAGCCAGACCCATCCTTCTTTCCTCCCCACACCCAAGGAACAGGCAGGTCATGTAAGGTGCGTTCCTTTGCAGCCTCCCACTTGGCTGTGTCACGCTGATCTGAATCCTGTCACCTCCCAGGTAGTTTACCACGGTGGCCTCCTAATTGGTTTCCCTGTCTCCAATCTTGTTCCTCTCCCACCCATTACTCACGCAGAATGAGCCTTGCAGAATATAAATTAGATTGTGTTTCCACTGTGTTGAAAACTGGTGGCTTCTCACTGCACTTGCAGTGAAATTTCACCCTGCTCAACCAGCTGGGGGACCTGTGGGGTCCCCTCCGGTGTCAGTCTCCCTCCAGTCCCTGCTCACTTGCTCCAGCCACTTGGGCCCCTTTTGTGCACCTAGAACATGCTGTCCTCTTTCCCACATACACATATCTGAATTTGTGGTTCTCTTTGCCCTAGAAAGTTCTTGCTCTCATTATTTTATTTATTTATTTATTTTTGCATTGCTTAGATTCATTGCTTATTTTGTATTGCTTTTTCAGTTCAAATGCTACTTCCTCACGGTGTGGCATCCTCCAACCTCCATGCTAAAGAAGGCCCACAGCCCCTCTCATTCCACCCTATTTATTTCCTTTCCCATTTTTCACTCTCTGGAATTATTGATTTCTATGTGCATTGTCTATCTTCCACCCCAACTAGAATGTACGTGTTGTTCTTTGACAGTGAGGACTTGTCACAGCTCTAGTGGCTTGCATGATGCCTGGCACACAGCAGGGGCTGGAGAAGTATTTGACGAAGAAAAGAATGAAGAAAAAGTGAACAGCTGGTCATGAGTCACCCAGGGAGATGTGGATGAGTCCCAGGACACAGAAGAGGGCACCGTAGGTGTTTGGGGACAATTTGGGAAGCTGGGCTCTGAGGGCCATTCTGCCAAGAGCAGGGGGCCATAGGCTGCTGCTGGGTTCCTCCTGGGCAAGTTTCAGTGGGTATGGGGCCTTGGGGAGAGTGGAGTCTGCAGCATGGTACCCAGTGGCTCTGCTCATAGCACCGGGAGGCTGTGGCAGGAGACCAAGAGCCACCCTGCACCACTCTCCCAGAGCTCTTGTGTTTTGTGTCCACTCCAGTAGACAACTTGGCATCAGTTTCCCCTTCTCCCTGGGTTCCTTTTCCTCCCTGAGAGGCACCCCGAGATTTCTGGCATCATGAACAGGAGAAAAATACCTCCTGACAAAGACTCCCTTAGATTCAGATGTCGGCTCTATCTCTGCCTCTGAGGTTCTGACAGATTTTCCCTCCAATGCCTTCTGCCCGCCTCACAGTTTTATTACAGCAACCAAAACACCTTAAAGGGACATGAGGTTGACCAAAGTTATCACTTCTTCCAAGGGAAGAAGCATCAAGCAAGTGTTTCCCAGATCCTTTGAGTTTGGAAAACTTGCACAGTCACCTTGGGGAGACTAAGGTCAACCTTCTGGATGTCCTTCTCAATAAATTTGAAAGGAAAAAAAAAAGCTGCCATGGATTACCATGGTATGGTGGCAACTGAATTTAACAAAGATCACTGAAGGATGGTGTGATCCCCCAAAGGGGCTCAAGCTATTCCTCATCCCAGTGCATTCATCCCACAGAGCTGGTCTGCCGGCCAGGTGTGAGGACGCTTGCTACTATTCACAGGTAAGCTCTGGTTCATGGGAAGGTAGAGCAGAGGGCAGCATCCAGGGGCTTATGTCTCCATCAGTGGCTTTGCTCTGCCTCTGTTCTTGCTTGTCCTTTAGAGTCTGCAATGAGCCCAGTTAATGAGCAGCAAACCTGTCTTCCTCAGCCTGAGCCCACATTTCCTTCTGCCCACGGCGATTTCACCTGCTGTGCTCCCTTCACTGGGGCTCAGGTAGAAACTGGAGCAAGCCAGAAAAGTTTAATTGGGCCCCAAATGTGATTAACCAAGACTCGCTGGCATATGCTGTGCTGGTGTTTAGCATGCCACAAATTCTAGCATTACCCAGTGGGTCCTAAAAACCATTCTGCTTTTAATGTTCCTTGCCTAGTTTACTCAAGTTGGAATTTAAATCAAAGGCTAAAATCTACATTGGGGATAACTTTATCGTTTATCTTAATATAACGGCTAATAAATGTCATGTTTTAAAGGAGCTTTTTAAAAACAATGGTTTTAACAATGTTATATACTTTTAAGGGAATCTGGCAAGCAGTTGACTGAATCTGGTACACTGTAATTTTAGGCATTATAAAGACAGATCAGCAAGAATGGGAGATAAAGGCTCAAAGGTATTGAACCAGAGCCAAAGCAGACACTGGGATGTTTGCAGAAACAAAGAAGAAGCATCCCACGCCCTCCCACTTAGCTCCCAATACGACATCTTGACAACAGGGTGTCCTTTCCAGCCTCCTTTAAATCAGAACGGAGTATAAGGCAGGCTCGGGGGACCCTCATGCGATCAAAATTTCTTGTGTAGCACTTGGGACAAAACCCTTTTTGGCTCCATCTTGGCCACGTGACAGTGAGGGAGACTTCAGTGGCTGGCTTAGGAGAAATGGCATGTGAAGGGATCAGTGGCCTTGGTCTCTCATCCTGCCTGTGCCTCTGACATGTCCTGTAGCTTTAGGTCATCCCTCTGCCCCACAGGGCTTCGTCGTCTTCCGCTGCACTGTGTGGGACTTGGACAGGACAGTCTCTATGACACTGGCTCTGTGATTTTATTTCCAAAGTTTTGTATTGCTTTGAGTCAATGGACTGATTTGTTGAGCATCTCCCATGGACTTAGCTCCATGCTAGAGTCTGCTATCAATTCTAGTCCACAGATGTGACCAAGTGGCATTGGCCCAGGTGATGTGGGTGCAATGAGAGATAGAAGATGGCCCCTTCCCTCTAAAAGTACATTGTCCTATTTGAAAACATTAGAGAACAGGAGGAAGAAGAAAGAAGGATGAGAAGGATGAGGGGGAAGAAGAAGAAATAGAAATCAAAGACTTTTGCTTCCAGGTAGGATGGAACAGCTGGTGACAAACAAGAGTCCTGTAGAGACAACTAGCAAAGCCAGGCGAGACACAGAAACTGTCTCTTTGGAGGCAGCAGAGACCTGCTTCCAGCTGAGAACTAGAGGGGTTAGGATGGTAAGGGCAGAAGGCTGGAGTTGAGGAGCTGAACATTTCAACCCATGTTGTATAGATATGTGTATGTGTGTGTGCATGTGCATACACACATATACATATAATACATTTGCATCTTTTAAAATATTATACTTGCTTCTTTGCTCAACATTATAATTTTGAAATGTGCAGATATAGTTGGCTAATTTTCACTGATGTGTACTGTTCTACTTTCTAGTGAATTTTTAAAAGTATAAAATGTACAAAGAAAAGCATATAAATTATAAGAGTACAGCTTGAAGAATTACCACAGTGAACTCATCCGTGTAGCCAGCACCAAATCAAGAAACAGAACATGACCAACAACTCAGAAGCCCCATTGTACTCTCTCCTGTTAACCCCATTTCCCAAAGGTCACTGTAATCCTGTTTTCAAGCTCCCTAGGTTAGTGTTTGAGCTTTATATAGATGGGATCATAAAGTAGGTACTCTGTGAGTCTTGCTTCTTTGGCTCAATATTACAGTTGTCAGATTTCATCAGTTACTGTGTTGTAATTTGTTCATTCTTGTTACTCTATAGCATTCCACTGCATGAATATGACACATTATTTATCAGTTCTAGTGCAGATGGACATGTGGGTTGTTTCCAGGGTTTTGCTATTACCAGTTGTATTCTTGTGAATATTCTTGAACATACCTTTTGGTGGATTTATGTACACTTTTTTTTTTTAGTATATTGCTGGATCATAAGATATTTCTACATTTAGATTCAGTAGATGCTGCTAAAGTTACACCAGTTTGCACTCCCATCCACAGAGTGAGAGTTCCAGTTGCTCCACTTTCTTGCCAATACTTGGCATTGTCGATCATTTCATCAGTTTAGCCATTCCGGTCCATCTGTGGCAACGTTTTATTGTGTCTTTTATTTGTACTTCTCTTATGACAAGTAAAGTTAAGTTACTTTTTAAATATTTATTGACCATTTGGATATTTTACTTTGTGAAATCTGTTCATGTCTTTTGCACATTGTACTACTGACATGTCTAACATTTTGTTGTTGATTTTAGGGTGTTTTTTTGGTTTGTTTTCTTTTTCTACGTATTCTAAATGAGTCCCTTTGAGATATCTTCTGTATGGCTTGTCTTTTCATTCCTTTAGTGGATTAGTTTCTGTAGATGAACAGAAGTTTTTAATTTTAATGTAGTTCAATTGCTCATTTTTTTCTCTTATGAGAAAAAATGGTATGCTTCTAGACTTATTATGATAAGCACAGTTTTGTCTATTGTTTAAAAAATCTTGTCTATACCAAAGTTGCAAAAATATTCTCCTATATTTGCTTCTAAAAGATTTATGTTTAATCTTTCACATATAGATCTACAATCCATCTGGAAGTAAGTATAGGTGTGTGAGTGTGTGTATATGTAAGTGTGTGTGTGTGCACACACACAAAATATGAGTTAGAGGTCAATTTTTGTTTTTAGCTAACTGGATTTCCAATTAGCTCAGAAACACATATAAGAAATATTATCCTTTCTCTACCTCATTGCATGTACATGATTACAAATTATGTCACTTGAATAATCTGAGTATGTTTCTGGTAGTAGCACTATTATTTTGTGCTACTATCCTTGTGCTACTTAACCTTAACAACATTTTCATTAAATACTGATAATACATTTTCATTAAATACTGATAAATACTTATGATAAGTATTTATTTGTGAAATAAATAAAATTGAAAGTCTTCAAGATTGCCTTGGCTTTTCTTGGCCCTTTGTATTTACATATACATTTTCAAATAAGCTGTCAATTTTACACACGTACATAGGCACACACACGCATGCACTCCAGCCTGCTGTTACTTTCTCTGGGCTTGCACTGAGTCTGTAGGTCAATTTGGAGAGAATGATGTCTTCACAATATTGAGTTTCCAATCCATAGACATTGTATACCTCTCTATTAAGTCTTTAAAAATTCCTCTCACTATTTCATTGTGCGTAAATATGACCTAGAAACCAAAGTGTCCCAAATGGATTGAATGCAGGACCACTACTGGCGGTTCATTGCCTTTATTGTTAATATTTAGATAGTAGTATCTGCTCCAGGAGAATGCAGCCTTATGGACATATGGATTCACATAAGGACACATGAGCTCTGAACGGAGGTGTCTTTGCATTAAAAGTTGCACCCCATGCTACAGGTGAAGGCTAAACATGACTACCAGCTACCACTCACCCCCTCAGCCATGTACCCTTACATAGGGTACACATGCACACCTGTATATGGAGGTCCTGGGCAAAACAATTGTAAGTGATTATTATCTCTGGCCCATAATTTTTGTTAAGAGGGTACCAGTAGTAGTACTGAAAGCACCTTGCTGACATACAGCGGTCACCTGGCTGTGTTGGCACAGGCCGGGCTGCAGATGGGGGACACCACTTCTGTTATCCTTTCCCGATGACCTGGCTGGTACCCTGGGCAATTCAGATCATTGATGACTCTCATCTTCAGGTATAGGGACAGAATTAGTGTGGAGAGAATATTTAAATATTACTTGGCACTATTATTTATAGTGACAGCAACTCCCTTCTTGACCAAACTTCAGTCAGGCTCTTCTAAACCCTCATCTGGACTAATCCTCTTAACCTTGATATACAACCAAGTTCCTCAGCTCCCCATCCTTGATATCTAATCTAGTTCATCTCCTCATACCTAATCGTGTTCCTCTTAGTAATTTTCCATCCTCCCTTTTATCCTGCCTATTGGTAAAAAATCCCCAGCTGCCTCTATTGCACTCAGTGTTGAGTTCAATCTCTCCCTCCTTGCAACAGTTTCAACTCCACTCGTGGTAGTCTTGAATAAAGTTTTCCTTACCTGTTTAACTAGTCTGGTGCAACTCTGTTTTAGAAATAAGAAATAAAGGGAGAATAACAGATCATTTGTCTCTCCCTCTCTATGTAACTCAGGAGGTCCCAGACTCACTGTAGTATGAGACTACCTATAGTAGGTAAAAAATGTCCCCTGAAAAGGAATCTGTATCCAATCTCTAGAAGCTGTGAATGTTACCTTATTTGGAAAAATAATTTTTGCAGGTGTGATTAAATTGAAGATCTTGAGATGAAGAGATGGCCCTGGATTATCTGGTTGGGCCCTCACTTAGCAACACTTGTAGGAAAGACCACCTCAAGTGTCTCTGTAAGAGGGAGATTCAAACATCACAAACACACACAGAGAAGGCAGCGTGTAGACAGAGGCAGGATTGGGATGATGTGACCACAAGCCAAGGAATGTAGCAGCCACTAGATGCTGGAAAAGACAAGGAATGCATTCTGCCCTGGACCCTTCAGAAGGAATGTGGCCCTGCTGACACAGACTTTGTACTTCTGGTCCCCAGAAATGTCAGAGTATACATTTTTCTTATTTTAAGCCACCAAGTTTGTGGTATTTTGTTACAGTGACAAAGACCATCTCCTTGCCCAAACTCAAGTTAGGTTCCTCTGAGCTCTCTTCTTGACCAGGCCTTGGCCTGGGCCTTCCCTGTGCATCCTATCCCTGCTGGGCCCACACCACCTAGTCTCAGCAGGAATTTTGCTATGTCAATTTAGAGAATATCCACCCCTGGTACTCTTGATATCTGATCACACTTGATATCTGATCAAGCTATTCATCCCCTACCTTTGATGGCAATCCTTGGCCTGCCTTTAGCCAGAATCCTGTTCATTTAGTAAGAATCTCCTACCCTTGATGTCTTCTCTTAGTGATTTTCCATCCACTGGCTCTGTCACCCTCCTCCATAGCTATAAACTCCCACTTGTTATTCTCGTATTTGGAATTGAGCCCAATCTCTCTCCCCTATGGCAGTAATCTCACATAAAGTCTTCCTCACCATTTTAACAAGTGTGAGAATAATTTTTTATTTAACAGTTATGGTGCTTGTGACATGAATAGTTCTCAGATTCAGCATCAGACCGCTGGTCCTCTCATATGGGACCCTGGGTCCCATGGAAGCCCTTGAAAGCTTTTGTCTCCACTCCTGACTGATTGATTGGGATCCATTGGTGAGTCCAACTCCTAATCCAATCCATTGCTCTGGACAAACATCTGTTAAAGCACAGTGAGGGCAGATTTTGATTCATAAGATTCTAAATGTACTCTAGAAGCTGGGTTAGAGGCTCAGGCTTCTTTGCAAGGTCCCATTGGTTAAGAACATGGGAACTTCAGTTGCCTGAAACCCCCTTCTTAGACCCCATCTGACTTTGTGTTCCACCACTATGGTGCTCACCCCTTCTGCTTCCTTTCTTGTTAGCATGATCTTCTGAGGATAACTTGAAATGTCAATGGCTTCACTGGGAAACTTAAGGTCTCCCCAAACTGGCCTCTCTAAGACCTCTCCTTTCTCCTCCCATCCTTTGTTCTTTCCTCCTTTTACCACCTCTATCTTCCCTTCAGGCTCCAAACCCTTTAACATGTCCCTCTGCAAGCCACCGGCTCCTCCATCCCCCTGTTCACTCTACTAGACCTTTCCCGTCCCTCTCTGGCCCCTCAACTCTCTACAGTCACTGGCACTTTAGACCCCTACACTCAGGGCTTTTGAAGGACTCAGGGGCCCCCCAAAACAAGTGCATATCAGGGCGAATGAAAATCTTAAAAGCCTCCTCCACAAGTATTGGTAAAAAGCTTTAACCTTCACATTGAGCAGGTGGCTTTATCTTGTTCCATCCATCAGAAACACAATTGGGATAAACTAGGAAGTGGGGCAAAGACAAAAGCCAACTATTTTATAGAAACCAGTGCATTCTGTATTGTTGTGCTTGCCCAACTCATGGCTACAATTTTGGGATAAGAACTATAAGGTCTCTGTTTGTGTCTGTCCCTATGTTTATGCATGTGCATATGTCCCTATGCTAGGTGTATGTGATATTTTTCTACCTGTAGGTGTTATGATCTCGTTTTATCTTTATTCCCTCTGTAAAGACCTTATGTCAAAATAAGGTCACATTCTGAGGTACTGGAAGCTTGGACTTCAGCATAATTTTTTTCTGGAGGGGACACAATTTAACCAACAGTAGTGTCCCACATCTTGACACATTCTGCCTTGGCCATCATGTCCACTTTCCTCTAGTTGGTCACATGGTTGGGTGACAAATGAGCTCATCTTCTGAGCTTTGCTTACCTCTGGACAAGGCTTTGATGATTGTATTAACTACTGCTGGTTCTCCTTAGATCCTGGGTCCAGCTTGTCTGGGCATGGCTTTCTAGACCCTGTTGGCTTCTGTAGTGGGTCTAGCTTTTCAGCTACAGCCTGGTGGGAGTCACCAAGGTAATATTGAAAACAGCTTTTTACCACAAATAGTGTTTCGTGTATCTTATGCATGCACACAGGCTCATCTTAATAGGTGCATGAAACTGCTCTTACCTGCAACTGAGGGTACATAGCATTTCTGTTTTTCTCTGCAGTGAAATGTTGAGAAGTACATGAGGCATTGGATTAGGGGTACAATCTACTGGGCATAGGGAGTCAGAGACATTCTGCAATGCACAGTTAGTGCCAGGAAATGTCACATATTGGGAAAATGGAAAAAGGAGTGGGTATTTTTTCTCAGTCACACAGCACTGAGAGTTGACAACTTTGGAAAGATTTTTTCCTCCAAAATTTTGTTTGCTTTTTAAAAAACAGTATATATCTTCTATCTTTTCAATTATCCTCCCCAAATATCTAGCATTCAAGAATGTATACAGAACACTTAATCTCTAAAAGACCAAGATCGACTGCAACCAGGCATTGGCCATCGGGCTCTTGGTTTCTGTTTTCAAAGGCTGAGAATGACTGTGCAAAGAGGCAGGTGGAGGCTGCGGGGATGGGGTTGGAGCCAAGAAGCAGGACTTTGGGGCTCTTCCAAAGCCAGTATCTATTTTCAGAAGGGAACAAAACATTCACCAAAAAATGCATGTATCATCCGGCTGATTCTACATGACATCCTGGGTGAATCAGGCATGTTCCAGCTTCTCTGCTAAATGCTATCTCAGAAGAAGTGAGAGTCTCAGGGGCTCACAAATGCATCCTCTCTGTCTGTCCAGTCTAGACAACCTCAGTGACTTTTAACATTTTAATTTTTTTTCTTTTTATAAATAAGAGAAGTCAACCAAAGTTGATTGGGACAAAAGATGTCAGATTTTTATCATGTCCAGAGGCAAGTACAGGGCCAGGCACTGGACATAAGGCCAGAATTTGGGAGCTGTGTAAGCCAAGCCACAGAGAAAGAGGAGATTCATGATGTAGGAAAGAGGAAGAAGAATAAGGCCAAATGCTTTGCTCACTGGGTGCTGGCCGCACGGTGGAAGGGACAGAGAGGAGACCTTTGCAGCTCACCTGCTTCTGCTTTGAGGAGCCAGTCCCCAGGAAGGGACACTCAACTGGGGCATCCATTTGCAGGGAAAACAAGGTGGCCATCATTTTGCTCACAATTCATCTTATCAGGGAAAGGACAAAAGGATGTGGCATCTTCTGCAAGACAGCGATGTGGATGAAGAACTGCAGAAAAGTTAGAGTGAATTTCCTTGGCATTGCTCCACGACACTGTCAAAGCAGTATTTCATCCTGGCATGAACATGCCAGGTTTGGTAGTGTCCCTCTTTGGGCCCAGGAATGATGATTTAAGTTTCCTTAATCTCCAGACATGAACTCACTTGTGCTTGTCTTGATTGCTCACTTTATTGCATCCACTTCACTGTAGACCTCCCTGGTCATTTATGCAGACTCTCACCTGACCCCTGCATCTTTGGGGTTCATTTTCAAATTTGGTTTCTCCATATGGGCTGGGCTTTCGTCTCTAGTATTTGGCCTTCAGCTTTCAGCAAGTCTAAGGCTATACTGCTGTTTGGCCCCGGCACCTGCCTTCGTGTGTGTCTGTGTGTGTGTGTGTGTGTAGTCCCAGGGGCAGCCTGGACCCCATCCCACCCTGCCCTATACAGTCTGTCCTGTCTGGCCCAGAAAGATGTGACCACAGAGAAGAGCAGAGAGGAGAGATGGAAGGATCCCAGGCCCTTCATTATGTTATTAAGCCACTGGCCATCCTTTTGAATTAATTTTTGAGTGTGATAGTCAATTTCCTCATTGTTTACGGCAGTCGAGTCAAGCCTGTCGTTTATGTGCTGCCAAAGACGTCGCGACTGATACCCAGGGAGGAGGAGTGGGCCATGCGAACGCACATGTGTTAGGTTTCCAGCCCCGGCTACTCAGCCCGCCGTGGGCTGCCTCTGTGGACCTGTTGGGGATGGTGGTGAGGAGGGCAGGGAAGGAGAAAGGGGAGGGCAACTTCAGGGACATCAGCCTTTTAGTTTCTCATTTTGGAGACTTGTCAGTAGATCATAGTCCAATAGCCCAGGACAAGCTGCCTGGAAGACACACCCCACACCGGGATGAGCAGGAGACAACGGGGAAGGGAAGGAAACATAAATCACATTTTGCCACAATCAGTTCACCCTCTACTTGTCTTTAAGACCTGTATCCCCCACCGAGCACCGACATGTGCTCTGGGTAGGTGTAATGTCTCCTCTTTTTCTCATTCCCCACGCACTCTATTCTCAACCGTCCATCATTCCCGTGGACTACAGAGTAAAAGCAAAAGCATGCCAGGGAATTGTGTGCCTCCATAGCACCCATGTGGATGTCGGTCGTGGGCCTTTTCCACCCCCCCTGCGAGGGACTCCTAGACCTGGAAGACAGCGCTTTCCCCTTGGTCTTAGCTGCTGACTCACCAGGAAAACGCTCATTATTGATGTGATGTTTGAGGTTGAATAAAAGGCTTCCTAACTGTTTCTCAAGCATTTCCTTCTGAGCCGGCCCAGCCCTCTGTGCCTAGCTTTTGGCCTTGGCCACAGGCCCCAGGGACCTGCCCTGTTCTCTTCGCCCACAGCAGTCTCAGAACCTGTCCACTCCCGGGGCTTCCTTTCCCTTCCTTCTCCCTCAGAAAAGAGGCTCCTTAGTTCCCCACAAGCTTACTGTCTCTGAAGATGGCGTAAAAGCCCTCTGGTTATGCCAGAGTGTTAAGACTCACCATCATGGGAAAACACACAAGGACAGTAAAAACAACTCCACGAGGAGACTTCACAGTGCTGAGAAAATTCTTCCCTGGGTCTACTACTCAGGACTCTGGCTGGGGCTACACAACCTACACCAGACTTTACCTGGGAAGCTGTTGGGTTTTTACCTCTGCCTTCTGGGCCACACCAGTTAGATCTATGCCTCCAGCAGGGTCACTTTTTCTCACTGAAAGAGGCAATCAGGTCTGAACCACAGTGGCTTTGTTGCTTTTTGAAAGGGATAACATTTGCATTTCTGTTGCCTGCCTCAGCTCACTAGACCTGTTTTTTGCAGGATTTCTTAGCCTATGGCATCATTCCATTCAACACTAATTTTGGCAAGATGTTCACTCTGTGTGTGTGTGCGCCCGCACCAACAAAACAAAACAAATAAACAAATAAAATCCCATATGGAAGAGGAGTGTATCAATTTCCTGGGGCTGCTGTTTTTAAAGAAAAAAGTTATTCTGACATTTGTTAAAATGATATGGAAGGCTTTATTCAAGACTATCGCAGTAAGGATCAGGCTCAATGCTGAACGCAAGGAGGACAACTGGGGATTTCTAGTCAAGGAGCAGAGTGATGGGGTGAATGGATGGAAAATTACTAAGAGGAGACATCAGGGGTGGGGGATTTTTGCTAAACTAACAGGATTTAAAGTTAGGCCAAGAACTTATATATACACCAAAGATGGAGGATGAAGAACTTGATCAACTATCAAGGGTAGGAGATTCTCGTTAACTTGAATTAGCAGGATTCTTGCTAAGACCGGACGGTTCGGAGGAACCTAACCGAAGCCTGGCCAAGGAGAGAGTCTTTGCTGTCCCTTCTCTTGCTTAAGAAAAGAACTGACATTCTTTTTTCCTCTAAACAATATAGGCTCATTTTTCATTCAGTGATCTTTTTTCCTTTAAAGACAAGCTGAATAGTAGTCTGTTGGGACTTGGTAGTAGAAGATATCTCCTGGATAGGGTGGCATTTAATGCTGGGGAATTTTTTGGTCAGACTGTCTGCTGTCATTGTCATTTCCTGGAGCAGAGTGTAGCAGAGGCAGGAGTTCAGGGCACTTTCTGGGCAGCCCATACGACAGTAGCTCCAGGCATGGAGGTGGCCCACACATGATTGACGAGTCCTTGAAGTTTCAAGTTCAAGGTATCGATCTTCAGCTCTCAGAGCATCTTTAGATCTTGGAAGAAAAGTCAACTACATGGCAACCTAGAGTCCCTGTAAGGATCCAGGCAGTCAGATTTTAGTTACCAGCAATGCCAAGTCAGGAGAACGGGAGAAAAATTGCAAACATCAATGTGAAAAGTTGTAGCCAGATATTAAAGGAAACTAGATGGATTGAGAATTTGGTGTGGACTGGTCAAATATGCAAGATGGCGGGATCCAGTCCAACTTTGAGTAGATAAGAAAAACTCAAAGACAATAAACAGGGCCAGAGCCTGATAACCCACAAGGAAGTGCTATAGTTTTCCACTGAAATATAAAATTTCTCTCTACAATCGCCCTTCCCCACCCCTTTTTGATCAAAGATAACCAAAGTAAGGGTATCCTCGTTACCAAAATAAACCTGGTCTCATTAGATTTGCCCTGATTATTTACATTAGTGTAGCAAGAATAATAATTGACCACATAGACCTTTTTAACTTTGCCTTGCTAATCTAAGAATCTTAGATTAGACTTTTAAAAGCTTTCAAGGCTAGAAAGGCAAGCCAAGGACTCACCACGAGATTTCACTCAAAGTACCTACAGTAAGTTCTTTTCTTTTTTAAGCTCCTCCAATTATCCTAAGGCTCCTGGGCCTGCCAGGAAGTGACTCTCATTACTCACTCACTGGTAAGGCTGGAAATACCGTAAGCCAGACACTCTGTAAACATTGGCTCCATAAAGTCAACCTTAATTCCTTAAAATTGTCTGGTCAGCCAGTCACAGTGGCTCACACCTGTAACCCTAGCACTTTGGGGAGCCGAGGAAGGAGTATCTCTTGAGGTCAGGAGTTTGAGACCAGCCTGAGCAAGACAAGACCCCATCTCTAAAAAAAAAAAATTAGCTGGGTGTAGTGGTGCATGCCTGTAGTCTCAGCTACTTGGGAGGCCGAAGGTGGGAAGATCACTTGAGCCCAGGAGTTCAAGGCTGCAGTGAGCTATGATAATGCCACTGTGGTCTCACAAACAAACAAACAAACATTTTCTGGTCATATCTGATTCTGTGCACATCATTCTCAAATATAACAGTCCAGTCAAAGTCTTGGTTATATAACCAAAGTGTCCAATCATCCTGCTTCAAGAAGAACACATTTTTATTGGATTCATGTAAATATTACATTGCCATGAAAGCAAAAACTCTCAATAACAGTTTCTAAATTTTGGAAGTATCAGACGGGGAGAAAAAGATAAATGATTCATTTCTACTTCAAAAGCATAATCTACTACATTGTTGTGATATAAGAAAACCCTTTCCCTTTTCTCTTAAAGTTTTAGATAGCCTTAAGAGAAAAGGGAAAGGGTTTTCTTATGTCACAAAAAAGTATTAAGGAACTAGCTACGTTCCATACAAAAGCTATTAAAAAATCACAATCATTCTTCATCAGTGCCTTCAGTCTCATGTACTTAATTCTCATTTGGTTTGATCTTGGGTTAGCTGTTTGATGAACCCTCTCAACCAGAGTTCTAGAAATCCTTACTCAGTTCAGTGGGTTGTCACAAAGTTGTGATGCCATTAAAAGCCAAAGCACCTGGCATGGTCATTTCTGCAGGTCTCTGAGAGTGTTGCCTTTTTGAAGAGGAAGCACTTTGGCCTCTAGCTGATTGAAAATGCTTTTGGAGAAGAATGAAAATTGGAAAAAAAACCCATTATCTGTGAATAACAAAAGACTTAAAATGGCCATTGTTAAATATCTGATGAGAGTTCATTATAAACATGACACAAATGACAAGAAAATTTGGTAGTTTCTATGACATGCAGTGTTTTAAAATAATAACTGTATTTGTGACTGATAACATTATATTCTTGCTGTCTAATACCAGGCAAAGCAGTATGAAAACATATTATGGACAGTGAGGGCATTGACAAATTTCTAGGAACTGTATACAATTCTGAACTACTTTAATAATATTTACCTGCACAAATATAACACAGGGACCTTTGGCATTTCTTCTTATTTGACAATGCTTTTCATGCAATTGAGCACATCAAATAAACCTAATTATTTTTTAATGTTTGTTTTTATACGAGGTAAGAAAACAAATCTTTGGAGATTTTCCAGGGACCACCTCTGGGAAATCTCAAAGTCAGTTTGCAATCAAGAAGGTTTAATTCAGAATTTGATTTGGGGAAGGCAAAATTGACAAAAATGTCAAAAGGTCTGAACGCTTGACCGGATAGGATCATAGGTCATGGTGAGAGAATACTTAGCCAACCTATTTCCCCAAAGTCATAATAAAAGATCTCAAAAGTAACTATTGGAAGCAACAGGATTGTGAAAAACCTTAGATCTTTTAAAAGCCGGAAGACTCGGTTCTCTTAAATAATCAAGGGCATGACAAAATCTGCGTAAAGCACAGAAAATTATTTTGATAAGACATAGAGTCGTTGTTCTCAAGGTGGGTTAACTGAAAGGTAAAGAAAAACTTCTTACAATCTTCACTAAGAACAGACCAATAGTCCAAGAAATCTGTCATTTTAAGAAAGAGAAAATCAAAATCTGGTTTTGTATCAATATTGATATTAAATCTCATTTGTTAAAAAAAATCTTAACAATAAATCCATCCAATCTTAGCCAGCCTTGAGCACATGAGGTAAGATTCCCTTTACAAGATTTTCTACAAATCTTCTACAACTTTCACTATCCTCTAAGGTTGCAAGTTACCAAAAAGATTTGGAATTTGACTTTAGGCAGATATTAGAAAACATAATTATTACTGAAAAGTCCATTCATAGAACTTTTATTCCACGTATATCAACATATCAACCTAATACATGTGATGATTTAGAAGACACATCTGCCTTATTAAACTAAAAATATTAAACTAGTCTTGTTTACCAGATTTACCCAAATTATGTGAACTTGGAAAGAATTTGGGTTAGTTTGCATATATCTGAGAGTTTTAGGAATATTTAGTAAATATAAGTAAATACTTATTTGACTCTATGACTTGTGTCCTTATGAAATGGGAAGGTGATGTGAAGACACAGAGGTGACCATGTGTTTGTGCTCGGCCAAGGGGTGTCAACAGTTGCAGGCAAATACCAGAAGCTACAAGAAGCAAAGAAGTTTCTCCCCTCCAACCACCGGAAGGAGCGGTGCCCCAGCAAAACCTTGATTTTGAACTTCTAGCCTCCGGAAGTGTGAGACAACACATTTCTGTTGGGTAAGTCATGTGGGTCATGGTAGTTGGTTGCAACAGCCCTTGTAAACTAACACCGATGCCAAGCTGAGTAGGAGGGAGACATGCGGGATGGATGAAGGAAGGAGCTGCGGGAGTAGGTGCAGGAGGAGTCATTGAGGCAGTGGCAGCAAACCCAGGACGGATCAATCACAGAGACCCGACCGAGGGAAGTGTGGTGCAAAACAGTGGAGAGAAATTTTTGCAGAAGAGTGTAAGAAGGGAGATCTGGAATCTAATAGTTAAGAGGGCATTTGTGGAAGAGAAATTCCCAGGGGAGGTGCGGAAGCCGGGATTGGCTGAGCGGGATCCTCAGGGCGGCCTCCCTCCCATAGGTGACACCAACTCATTCACCATCTAACTCCCGCAAAGTTCACACGCACACACGGTGGGCTCACTGTGCCTGTGAGAACAAAACTGATTTATGTCTTGCTCCTGAGCCCTCTTCCTTAATTAAGGGTATGAAAATAAAACATTTCTTCCAAAGAAAAAATAAGGTGTTTTATAGCAGCTTGGGGAATAGAAGTGGTTATTAAAAAGAAGAACAAAGCGAAATAGAGAATAAGTGCAATGAAATTACTCTCAACAAAACAAAGCTCTCCAATACACATAAGAAAAAATGCTCAACTTCAGTTATAATCAAAGTGATAGAAAGTAGCGATATACTTTTTTCTTCTGCAGATTTGGCAAAGATTTTTACATATACATGATAACACCCTTGTAGTGACAAATCCATGGGACTGAGTAGTTCAAAACAGTGATGGGAATACAAATTGTCCCAACCTTTCTAGATGATGGCTTGATAGTATATTTTCAAAACCTTAAAAATATGCATAAATACTGATCCAGAATTCCATGATTTTTCCTCTAAGAAAATAATTAAAGCAATATGCAAAAATTTTATTATGACTTTGCATTTCAGAATTGCTTATGTTACCAAAAAGGAAAACAAATGAATATTCCATAATACAGAACTGACTAAATATGTTATAATGTATTATACAATTAGGCAATGTAAAGTCATTAAAATAGTGACTTAGGGAACATTACTAGATAATGAAGATATTCAGAATATATTAAGACTAAAAAAGTATCAAAACAATTTTTATAGAGGAAACCAATAAAAAAGTTTTAGAAACCCAAAAGGAAACTAAGCAAAATAATTAACAGCAGTTAATTTGGTAGAGTGTGATAAATGATGATTTTAAAATTTTGTTCACTTTGCTTCTTTGGTTTTTCTTATTTTCCTAAAGTGAGCATGCTTCAATTATATATTTGAGATGAATAAATACTGTAAAAAAACAATTGGGACGATTGAAGGTTGAGTTTGAGAGCGAAAGGTTTGATTCACTGAAGATTGAGCAAAGGCTAAGCAGGAAGAATGCTCTTTCTCACCCAATTTTTGTTTTTTGCTTTATTTTGTAACATTTCCCTAGCTGTATATTCATTTCATTTCACCTATTCTCTCTCTCTCTTTTTTTTTTTTTTTTTTTTTTTTTGAGATGGAATCTTGCTCTGTCACCTGGGACTAAAGTGCCATGGCATCAGCCTAGCTCACAGCAACCTCCAACTTCTGGGCTCAAGTAATCCTCCTGCCTCAGCTTCCCAAGTAGCTGGGACTATAGGTGTGTGCCACAATGCCTGGATAACTTTTCTTATTTACTCTTTTTGTAGAGATGGGGTCTCACTGTATTGCTCAAGCCGGTCTCAAATTCCTGACCTCAATCGATCCTTTCCCCTTAGGCCTCCCAAAGTGCTGGAATTACAGGTGTGAGCCACAGCGCCCAGCTGGAATCTGAGGTTTAGTAAGCCCTCTAGGTGATTTAGGTGCATGCTAAAGTGTGAGAACCATCTTCAACTGCGTTACAGTTTTCAAATGTCCTCTGGAATACAGGAGAGAGGGAGGCTGGGGTGTATGGTAAAAAGGTCAAACTGTGCTGATTATTCTGTTTGCCTCCAGACTCTTTCTGTGCCCGTCTCTACCCACCTCTGCAGCCCAAAAGTCTGTCCTCTTTGGCTGGCATCACCTGGTCCCCCGGGTCCTGGGTTTCCAGTTAGATGTGGAACACGGGAGGCACAGGGAACGCATGGGCGAGAGGGAGGGGAGCATGGACAGGGGTGGATTCCTCCTGTTTCCTCCCTGCTCTCTTTTCCTCCTTGGGGTCTCTTCCATGATGGACTCTCACTGCTGCCCCTCCTCACGTAACGCTCTTTCCTCCCTGTGATTCGTCAGCACCCTCTGTGGCTTCCCTAGCGCTGCCCACACCTCCGTACCCACCTCTTTATTTAAAAGTCTCTTCAAAACCCCAGCTGAGTTTTCCACCCATTCCTGCCAGGTTCCTGACGAATACAGGGTTTGTGATTTTATTCTACCAGTGTTACTTTGGATTTGGGGCAATTTAAATCAACATTATGAATTGATTCAACAAATATTTCCATAGTACTTATTAATACAATGTGCTGGGTATTGAGAATACATTCATTCAAACAATAACAACAAAAAGAGACCCTGTCCTCCTGCTGCCTCCCATCCATTGGGGAGGGTGAGGACATGGTCACTCTTATGTCAGTTTCTAGATCTGTAGAATGTGGACAATATTGTGTGCAGGTATAGAAAGTGCCCAGCACACGCTGGACCCAAACCGGTGCTTAACGAACAGGTGTGGTTTCTAGGGTTGATTGCTTTTTCTTGTTTGTGTTTGTTTTTGTTTTAATTTTCTTTTTAAGAAGATTTCTTTATGCTTTTTTTTTTTTTTTTTTTTTTTTTTTTTTTTTTTTTACTGCTCTGTAATCTCAGGGAATCAAGAACTGAATCCAGTTTGGAAAGATTTTGCTTCTTAGTTTAAGCATGGATACAAAGAATGTAGGCTTTTGACTTTTGAGTTGGCATAGTCTCACGGAGGAAAGTGTAAATGTGCACATCTCTGGATTAATCCTGGGACTTCCCTTTGCCTGTGTTGTCATGAACTCTCTATGTACATGATTGGCATGATTGATCTAGAAAGAAAAGAGGGACAAAAAGTGTCGGAGATGGGCGGGAATTTAGGGATTATTCAGGAGTGGGGAGCCCCGGGCCTGTTGAGAGAATGACATGCCCCTTGTTACAGTCAGACTTTGTTCTCTGTCTCTTGCTCGTGTTCTCCCTGTCAACATATGACCCCCGTGACTGCTTTCAGGTGGTCGGACTATGCACGTGCATTTGACAATGGTCTTGATCTCAGTGCGGGAAGCAGCACTAGGTGGAGAACGGACCATGCATATTCCATACCCTGCTTCCCCTCAGCCCAGAGAGTTCTCGCATTTCCTCTGCTCGATAATCCAGGGGCTGGGGACCTTTTGTGATTCAATTTATTAGTCTGTGGTAGCTCAAAGCTGTAACCTAAGTCTCCAAAGGGACCTTCCACATCTCTGCTTTATTAAAATGAAACCTTCCCCTGGCATTTCTCTCGGGCACTTCTCCAGGTATAGATGAGAGGGACAAAGAGAAAGAGGAGAGGGCTTGGGGCTTAAATGCCAGCAATCCAATTAAAGGAATGTTTAACCTTTGTAAATAAAGGCTCCGCTCAGCCTGCTTCTCAGGTGGGGGGAGGAAAATTAACTGCTTTAGTAGGAAGCCCCATACTGGGAGGAGAGGACTGGTGTTTATAACATCCTTCCTGGCAGAGGGGCTCGGCCTTCTGTTAAAAATTATTCTCTCTGGAAGGCCAGCTGGCAGCAGATGCAGGAAAACATGCAGCACAATGAGCCACCACTTCAGGTGTGCTCCCCGGGGAAGGGGTGTTTACCAGAGCCTTTGCTTCAAAAGAGCCCTTGGTCGGTCCTGTCCCGCTGCTTGGCTTCCATTAAGAACATGAGAGATAAAATTTATTGTACGACAGTAAGCAGTGGGAAAATGAGCAGAAAACAGAGCTGCAGATTTACCAAACTCTGGGATGGGGGAAGACCTCCATGGGTCAGGAGCGGGATAAGAAACCACAAAGGAGATCCCAAAGATTCTATGTATATGCACATAAAAATACTTGAAGGCAAATAAACGGACTTGTCAAAAATATGACATTAAAAGCCTGCTGTGATTACTTGTAATTAACTCATTCATTTCACATTTACTGGGCTGGTTGCCAACAACACAGGGATCAAAGGCTCAACACCCTAGGTGCCAACCCACAGCAGAGATAGAATTTATCACCTTTGTTTCTGCCTGTGCTTCACCTAGGATCCTGGTAGGACCAGGGGGCTTCTATATCCATATTTGCACACGCTGATAAGAAAAACACAACGACATCATTAGGTAAGTAGACAAAGCACAATAGTTGGCAATTTGCAAAAGAGGAAACATATTTGATTAGAAAATAGTATATAAAAATTCTCCATCTTGTTATTAATGATTGAAGTACAGATAAAAATGAGATAATTTCATGCTATTAAGTTAGCTAATTTATTATTTTTTTTAACAGTAATACCCAAAGCTAGCACAGTTGTAGAGAAATAAGTTTGTAATGTAAGGTCCTTGGGTCGTATTTTGGCAATATCACCCAAGGGTCTTTAAATTGTTCATATTATTTGATGGTAATTATACTTCTAGGAACTTATGTAAAAGAAATAAAATAATTAAATCTGCAGACAAAGATTTATATATAAGAATATTCATAGCGTGTATATTCTTCTGGAAAAAAAAGCAATGTGAATGTCCAAGGAGAGAAATGTGGGCAATTAAAGTAACCACATCAGTATAATAGTTCACTTGTTAGTTTTGATCAATGCTTATATCATGACTTTGAGAAATATTTAATGACAACAGATATACTCATAGTATAATAGTAGATAGAAAAAATTAGATACAAACTATATGTGAGTGGTATGATCTCAATTTGGTGAGGAAAAATCAATAAACAAACATAATATTTATCTACTCAAAAGTATTTATTAGATTTATCCTAAACTTCCTCTAACTGTAATAATATATTGATTTTAGATATAATATGTAATATAGTTATTCAAAATAAAATATTTTTAAAGAATGTATGGATCAGTTAAACACATATCTGATTTTTAGAAATATTAACATGTCATAAGAACAGAATGATTATATTTTGGGGTAGAAGAACGGGGCATTACGTGGCTTAGGAAAAGAGGAGGATATTGCGCAGAATGTTGGTTTCTGTGAGTGGGAGCAGGTGTACTCTGCCCAAGGGAGATGAAATCTGTGGATTTTTCCTCTTTCTAGAGTGAGATGTCAGCAAATTGCCTTTACCTCCTGTTGCTGCATAGGATACCGTGGTCACCTGGGCTTCGGTTTAGGATTCTCCTTTAGAAAGATTCCCTCTGACTTACCGAAAGGGGCTTCCTCCCAGAAGAATGGGGGAGAAAACCCACTGGGAACAGAGAGTTTAATCCAGCACTTTGGTTTTGAGAGTTGAGAAGGAAAGCGGTGGAACCACCAGTGCTGGGCCCCTGGGGGTAACATGGACATTGGTTCTGGGTCTGTAGAACTGACCCACACCCAGCACCCTGGGCTTGGAGGCCCCCTGAGAGTGGTGTGTGTGGGAGGAAGACAAGTGGGCACTGGAGTCCGTGACTGTGGGCACCCACATACAGGGCCCTCAACCGAGGTCTGCCAGAGAGGATGGAGTCTTTCTTCCTGTTGAGGCCGTGGCGGTTGGTTGGCAGCTTCAGCAGCAGGTGGTGGAATTGAGACCCTCTCAACCATCAGCCACCTTCTGCTATACACCATGCAGGGTGACAGCAGCTCTGACACATACATGCAAAGGCGGCAGTAGCTGAGACCCTGCATAAATCCCTCGTGAGCACAGAGGTCCAATTGTCCCATTTGGCACTGTTTGAGTGCCCAGGTGACTGGACAATTCAGAGAGAAGAACATGACACGAGATGTCCTGCTAGCAAGTCATGAAGAGGCTCAGTTACATTAAACAGAAAAATAAAGACAATGAGACCACCCTTATGCCTTGGCTGGCTGTGAAACCATTACGTCCATTATTCTACCATAAGCGTATAATGTTTTCTAAAGTGCAAAAAGAATAAACTTTGAACAACATCCCCTCCTCTCCAAGGCTAAGTGACATGTGTGGCTGTCCCGAGGAAGATGAGGAACAGAGCCGGGATTTAAACCCACCTGGCCACTGAGGTAACCTGGGTGGATGTGCGGGTCCTTTGGAGACAGGTGGGATCTTCTGTTCTCCCTCGGGTCCTCCCTCTAATTAGCTATGTGGCATGTCAGCCCCTCCCCGCACGCTCCCTGCAGCTTCACCCCTGGCCTCCGTGGGCACGTCGGCAGCCTCTGGCTTGCTTGGCAGGCCTGTCAAATGCCACCTTGTACCCCGCGATCCAGAGCCACAGTGTTTCTGACATCGATGGGCTGCCCATGAGCTTCCGGATGGCTTTGAGCAGAGAAATCTTAATCCCAAAGCAGCAGACACCCTTCCGTACCCCAGGCACTGAATAAATCAGTGGCGATCTCAAACTCCATAATTCTAACAGAGCCATCTCTCATGGCTGCAGCAATTTGCTCCCTCGTGGGGAAGCGACCAGCTGTAATTGATGAGGAAACTGACAGCTCTTTGTCTTCCTCCACTACATTTGTCATGTGGCAGCTGGCTTACTCTTTATCTACTGCCTGTGACTCTGACACTCACTCCCCTCTCTCTCTTTCCTTGGGCACTTGTGGAGCAGATGTATCTCCTCCTCTCCCTAAAGACAAGATCTATAAAGCCATAACATGTTTTTAATGCAATTCAGCTTTTTGAAAAATGCATAATTGGAGAGTTCCAAAATAATTAGTTTATTATAGTGGGCCTGTAAAAATGAACTTGCATCTCATTTACGAGCCATTAGATCCCATGTTCTGCGGGGCTGATTGCTATTAATGCCACCAGCATATAATTTAGCATACTTTATTAAAATGTGTCACCAATGAGCCTCTCTGGCTCCCAGCGCCCACGTCTGGGGCGGGGCTGGGCGGCGGCGCTGAGGATTCTTCCGGTGAACAGGCCTCCAGTTTTTGCTACAACTGTCCTCTCCCCACCCGCACGGCTTGGGAGTCACGTCGGGAGGCCCCCATCATTGAGAGCAGTTGACATTCATTTCATTGCTTTCAGGAGCAGTTACGCAAAAGAAATAACCAAGCACTGGCACGAGGAGGAAGAAAGGAGAGAAAAAAAAAGTCTAGAACACGAAACGAGTGGCCCAGCCCTTGGATGTTCGGCCATTGTTCTGGGAGGTAAGAATAATTAATGCCTTCATAGTCACAAACTTGGATTTTTGGGGACAATATAATGAAAATCAAAATATTTACACCTGTGTGGAGCACAGAGAGGATGAAAGGAGGACAAGGCACATTTTCTTACTTGAGGAACATGATGGTTTGGTGGGGAAAAGGGAAAGAATTGATGAAATTTTTTACAATGCAAGAGATTAATAACAATGGTTCTGTAGCAAAAGCCTGGAAAAGGAATGGATTAGGGTGTACTGTGGGCATGGGATGCTGAAGGGCTGTGATCAGGACAGGGCAAAACACCGGGGGCTGGGGAGCAGAGGAGACAGCTCTTTAGCACCCCTGCACCCCATGGATGGCTGCCCTGGGTGAGGGTGGGGGAAAGGCTGTCCCCAGGTGGATGCTGGAAGGGGCATGGGCCACAGCAGGGCCTCTGTGCTGGAGCCCAGCACGTGAATGGTCTGTGTGCTCCAGCCACGGCTCAGAGATGCTGAGCAGGGCCATGAAATCATTGCCCTTTCTCCTTGTGGCGATGTCACCAGGGGATGGCAGGGCGGTGGCACGGATAGCTTCAGGCACATAGAACGAGATGGCAACTCTGCCTTCTTTCCTTGTAGGCTTGTCACTGAAGAATGAGAGGGTTTTATTCCCCTTTTTCCTCTTACGAGGGCATATTGGGCTTTGTAATTGGTTGGTCTGGGTTTACTCCAGAGACAAGATAAGAGGCTTCTGTTTTTTGAGAAGCAACAATTATAGAAGAAAATATCTAGATTGTCCTAAGGAGGAAGTCTAAACAGTGGAGGGCCCTGAACTTGGGGGACAGGGTCATTTCTGAGGCTAGCAAAGGATGTAGAGGTGGTTGTTTCTCACTTTGAGTAAACCCATGGTCTGTTCTCACATGACACCCCAAGATGGGTGAGACCCCTGAGAGGGGTGGCACAGAGAACCCTGGGGCCTGAATCCTAAACACTATGGTCATGGGAGCTCCCAAGAAAGACCTTGAAGGCCAACGGGGTGAGCCCTTCCTGGAATGTATGGATGGTTTGAGCCTCCCCTTCCCGGGACTGTATGGTAGAGGAGGGACCTGTTGAGAGCTGATATCTGTATCTAAGCAATCTTGCCAAGGGTCTTTAAAGCCTAACTGAATTTTATTAGGAAGTGAAAATAACCTACAGCTTCTGCTCCTGAGTGTTGCAGAGTAGATTCTGTGAAGTAGACAGAGCAAGCCTTGGAAGGAAAACCAGCTCATCAGAATCAAGGGGGAAGTTGCATTTTATAAGATTCACCATGAAATGAGCTAAATTCACCTATTTAGCTCATGACACATACCTATGACATTTAATTTCACGGAATTAAAAAGTTTTAAATTTTACCAAGTGATTTTTTATAGCCTCCTTACTTCTAATTAATAACAGCTGTTTTGTTAAAAAAAAAGCAATTCCTTGGGTAATATGGTGTGTTGAAAAGATGCTAAAAAGGAGAATAAGAATAGAATGAGGAGGAGGAGGAAGAGGGGAGGAGGAGGAGGAAGAGGAGGAGGGAAATAGATAGAAAAAGGGAAAGGAGAAGAAAGAGAGAGGGCAACCGAATGACCCTGGCTGTGTCACTGATTAGCATTGTAATTTGAGGTACACATAATTTCAGAGCCCCCACTTTCAGTGTCTATGATATAAAATAATGGCATTGTAGTAAATCTCTACTTCCATGAAATCTTACACAGAATCCCCGTATATGAAACTGACAACAGTGGGCCTAGATAGGTGGAAGAGATGTATGGGGTTTGCCTATGCACGTGTGAGTGCAAAGACATTAACTTTATTCTGGGGCCAGATGGAGCAGCTCTGTGTGCCCAGGGACACTCTGTCTGCGTGCACTTGGCAGTGCGTGGCCGCTGTCTAGAAGGCATCTGGGGAGCGAGGAGAGCAGACAGAAGAACTTGGTGCTGCGCCCCGGCTCAGCGGGGTGCTGCATGAGGATTAGGAATCACCCAACTGGCCGGGAGTCAAAGCGCCGGAGTGACAGAAACAAAGTCCAGACTCGGCGCTGACATCAGTTGGGAAGTCCCACCAGATGAGATCCAGAGTACCTGCCATATGTTTGACTGGTCTGCCAATATCCCTTCCGGGAGGGGAGAAAAGGCAAGAAGGGAAAACTGCCACTCCGGGCTTGACTCCAACCAACAGCGCAATCTTGGTTGGCACAACGGAAGCGGCTGGCATCCTGAGGATGAATGAGCATGGAGTCTGTGGCAACCAAGGTGGGGAAGGCTGTCTCCAGGGAGCGGTGTCGTGTCTGTCCTCCTGGGCAGCTGCAAAAGGCTCAGAAAAGCAATAGGCACCATTCCAGGGGGTGGAGCTGCTCAGCAAGGCCCCCCAACACTGAGCACACCATTTTATGAGGCCCTGGAGAGGAGAGAAGGGGAGAATTCACAAGAAAACTGTCAGCTGAGCTCAGGCATGAATGCTGCACATCCAAAAGGGGGCAATGAGGACACGTGGCCCACGACGGATCTGCAAGAGAAGCATCGGGAGAGCTAAAGCCCTGCACACCGAGAGCTGCCAGCACGGCGGAGAAAAATGCAACAGGGGTTTTCTGATGATAATCAGAGCAGATGAAGGGTCAAGTCCATGCAGGGCCCCTGCCGGCCCTGATGGGGTGATGAAGACAGACGGGTGATACGGCGACTTATGTTTGATTTCTGTCTCCTCCATCTAGAAGAGTGAATTTTGGACTGAAAACAGGAACTCGGGCATTGCCAAGGAATAACTCAAAGCCGGATTCTGTGTGTGTGATGCTCATGACCGTGAGATGGCAGGAGGTCAAGGTCGGTCTGCGTGATCCTGGAGGAGTCCCCGACGCTCTCTGTGCCTCCGTCTCCTCCTGTAAGACGGAGATGACGATTTACATCAGTGGTTCTCAAGTTTGGTCCCTGGACGTCGCATCAGCAATGCATGGGAACTCAGCACAAATGCAAATTCTCAGGTCCCACTTGCGATCCACGGAATCAGGAAAACCGAGGACAGCTCCCAGGAAAGTGAGTTGACAGGCCCTCCAGGGCTTCAGACGCCCACTCTGTTTTGAGAACCTTGGTCTGCATCCCGTGGTTGTTAGGATGCTTCAACGAGGAACGGGAAACACCCTTGCAACCTGTAAAAACCATCTTGAAACTATTTGCTTTCAGTGCATGAGTTCAAATACCCTGGCTGAGACAAATCGCATCCCCCTAAATCCGGATGAAGCTGCAGCTGAGATCCCCAAAGCCCCGCAGCTGGCAAAGCACTTTCAGAGGAGGGAAAGTCGGTCGGATCTTTTCTGGGCTACCCAGATGGCAGGGCTGCGGGAGGGGGCTCTAAGGAGCAGTTGGAGCAACCAGAATAGTTCTGTTCCTCTCCAACAGTCTTCCCCCAAGCACCTTCCTCCTTTCATTTCAGCAGCGTAATAAATATAATTGAAATGCACAGAGCTCCTACATGCGGGGAAGCATAAATTATTCCTCTAGCACCGGAGCACTAATTTGTAACATAGATTAAATTTGGCTTCGGACCGGGGAAGGATTGCACCTTTAAGATTTAGCCACATCATTTAGGGAAACTCACTCACTATACACATTGGGACAGATTAGAACGTGTCAGTATTAATACTGGGCATTTCCCTGTTGTCACATGTTGTTAGAGGAACAATTATTTCACGTCTGAGTAAAAACCTCACTCGGAGGCTAGAGTTAATGTAGCATGCGGAGCCGCGTGGCGACGGGGCTTGGGCGTCTTGTGAACACAGGCAATTGCCCATCACGGCGCTGGTTAACATATTTCTTCCACTTCATCTGTTTTACTGCGTGCGAGATGATGATTGTTTTGCTTAGAAGAGGCTTCGGCCCGTCTGGACTTGGAACAACGTGACCCAGACTCACAGTTCAAAGGTTAAAAGAGAATTGATCTGTGAGCTCTCGCCAATCCCTTGTTCTGCTCTCTGCTCTCTGAAGGATAAAATCCCCTTTTCAGATAAATCCAGATTGCTTTCTCAATAGATTGGCTTTCGGCCTCGCTCACGGGACGGTACTTTGACATAACCCGGATGGCCTCCCTGTAGCTAGGAAGAAATCATTTCTAACATCTGAGGTTAATTCGCTAAATGAAGCGTTGGATTTTCTTTCTCTGGAAGCAAGAAAAATTGTTTGCACGGGGTTAGAAGAGGCAAGGCGAGCTCAGAGCATTTTCCCTGGGGCTCCACCCCGACAAGAACCTCTATTAGATGTTTATTGCAGGGCTAAATGAACAAAAAATTAGAAAAAAAATCCCATTTATTTCTGATTGCCTTCTATATCTTGAGTGATGCTGAGATACATAGAACGGGTGGGATTAGTCCCACTTGGCAAATGAGTAGACTGAGGCCCGGATAGCTAGATACAGTGTGCCACACACCACATGTCAAGTCACGCTGCACAAGGAGGGCTGTGGTGTCTTTCACTGTGCTGCGGTCATGTCTCATTCAGTAGCTCTGAATCCATGTGCTGGCAGAAGGGAAAGGGGAAAGACTCAAGATGAGACGGATCTCATTATCCCTGCAGGAGAAATGCCAGTCCCTGGGACAAGGTGTCACACTTGTCTCCAGGCCCCAATTTCCCTAGCATCGTCGTGTACCTTAGCAATGTTTCACCTGGGGAAAGTTCTCTGGGAAGGTTCTCCCAGAAGGAAGGACTAATTGATTGGATTGAACTTGTCATCCTGCACTATGGCTTGGTGGGGCGTGAGGTCCCTGAGGATGGGAGAAAAAAGCTGAGAGCCAGAGGTCACAAGCTGGGCATATGCAGGGGTCTGCAGGGGTCCCTGGGCTGAGAGGGCCACAGAGAGCATTCTGGCCTAGCTGAAGTCTGAAGACCCTTGACATACGAGGTGTCTAAGTTGTGTGCAATTGGGTTGCACCTAGAGTCAGAAGGGTCTCGTCAGGAAATTCCTGGGACTAAGGCTTCAGGCCAAGAAGAGAACAGGTGACCGACCTCAAGAACACAAGAGAAGAGGGATGCCTTTGGGCTTATAATAACCATCAAATGCAAGTTCAAGCAATTAGAGGGTGCAAATCTATTAGACTTGTCTGTGTCAGCAATTTCTTGAGATCTCTCCTTTGTTTCATCTAATATTTAGGAAAAAATATTAAATATATCTATATACTATTGGTTGAATTGTGCCCCTCCTAAAACTCCTATGTTGAAGTGCTTACCCCTAATACCTCAGAATATGACCTTACTTGGAAATAGGGTCTTTGCAGAGGCTATCAAGTTAAAATAAGATCATTAGAGTGAGCCCTAATCCAACAGGACTGGCGACCTTATGTTAGGTAGACAGCTAGGGACCTGCGACCCTTCCTGGGGACAAGGCAGGCAACTGCCACACCTGGGGGAGAAGGGAACAACCCGTGAATCTGCCAATCAGAACTCAGTGTGCCAACTGCAAAAGAATGCAGACGACTCCCTAGCCTATGGGCCAAGCTGCATAGGTACAGTCGAGTCTGGAAAGTGACCTAGAATAACCTGCTTTTAGAGAGGCTCATGGGAGATCTGCATGTGTAATAAGACTCAGTAATATAACTCCCAACTGTCCAATCAAAGTGGTTTCATGGCCATGTCTGAGCCACAAGGAGAGTCCCATCCAGACACTATAAAACAAGGCCCAGACCATACCCAAGGTCTTTTTGTCATGATAAGGGGTCCGTCCGTTGTGTGTGGCAAATGTATCTTGCTCTCACTCTGTAAACCTATGTCTTGCGCTTGCTCTATAATTCTCTCTCTCCCTCCTCAATAAACCTCATTTTCGTGCTTGCCTTGCTTTTGGTGTGTCTGGTCATTCTTTGGCCAAAAGCACACCCAGAACCGACATTTCAGAGTGCCACCCGACACGTCTACAAAGGGGGGATTTGGACCCCGGCGCACACAGAGTAAGACAGCGTGGAGAGACGCAGGGACAACATCTGCAAGCCAAGGCTCGAAGCCTCGGAGGGACCCAACCCTACCGACACTGTGATCTTGGACTTCTGGCCTCCAGAAGGATCCTGTGAGAGGATAAATTTCTGTCATTCAAACCACTCCATCTGCTCCCCTGGAGCAGGACTGGTACTTCGTTATGGCAGCCCTAGAAAACTAACACATGCCAAAATAAAAATGGCTGCTGGGGCACGGATGAGCCTTGGTCACGTTATGCTAAGCGTAAGAAGCCCGCACAAAAGGTCACATATTGTATGTTTCCATTTACAGGAAGTATCCGGGATATGCAAATCCATGGAGAGGGAGGGAACAGAGTGAGACTACTGACTAGATATGAGGTCTCTGCTGATTTAAGGGGGCAGGAAACTGCTCGAATTGTGCAGACAGTTCTCCACGTACGGTTTTCGATGTTAGGATGGCGTGAATGTGATATGCATGCAGTAGAAGCCACACTTTGAATTTCGAATTTTGATTCAAAATTACTTATAATAACTTTATTATAAGATAGGCTTTGTGTTAGATGATTTTTCCCAGCTATAGGCTAAAGTAAGTGTTCTGAGCGGGTTTAAGGTAGGCTTGGCCAAGCTATGATGATCAGTAGGGTAGACGTATTAAATGCATGTTTGACTCAGGATATTTTCAATTCACGATGGACTTATTCAGAGGCAGCCCCATCAGAAGTTGAGGAGCAGCTGCAATTGTGCTGAACCTCACATAAAGACCCACCTGCTCTGACGCCCTCTTCACTGTCTGGGTGAATCTCTGCAGCAGATGCGTGGGTCTTGGGCTGCCTTGACATTTTTTGTGAACACTTCTTACCTTGGGAGATTTCTAAGCTTTTGTGTCTTGCCCAATCAAGAGAGAAGCCAGGAACTCTTTTCCAGGCCTCCTTGCATCTAGGGCAGAGTGATGCCAATTAGATGTGACTGTCAAGAGAACAATTTAGAAGACAGTGACATAAGGAAGGAGGTCTTCTGCAGCATTTATTCCTGGTGAGGGTGGGAAAGGTGTCCAGCATTGAGGAGCCTGGGGCTGTGGTCCAGCACCCTGCTGTGGGGCAGTGCTCTCTGTGCTGTGTGGGGAGTTCTGACCTGTCTTCTGTGATCCCTTGTGGTGAGACTCAGGCCGCTATTTTATTTTATTTTATTTTATTTTATTTTATTTTATTTTATTTTATTTTATTTTATTGAGACAGAGTCTCACTCTGTTGCCTGGGCTAGAGTGCCGTGGCGTCAGCCTAGCTCACAGCAACCTCAAACTCCTGGGCTCAAGCAATCCTGCCTCAGCCTCCCAAGTAGCTGGGACTACAGGCATGCACCACCATGCCCGGCTAATTTTTTCTATATATTTTTAGTTGGCCAATTAATTTCTTTCTATTTTTAGTAGAGACAGGGTCTCACTCAGGCTGGTTTCGAACTCCTGACCTTGAGTGATCCTCCTGCCTTGGCCTCCCAGAGAGCTGGGATTACAGGCGTGAGCCACCACACCCGGCCCCAGGCCACTTTTTGTTCTGGACAAAGTGGGGTTTTGCCAGTTAGAGCCTTGATGGAGACAACCCACCCACCCAATGCTGGATAGCCCACTGGACTCGAAGGCAGGGTCACGCCGAGAACAGCAGCATCTGGGGGCTCCTGCCTGGGCCCTGAGTGGTCTGTTGTTTGGCCATTTGCAGGGAGAGGTGGCCTCTTGTCCATTGGTGAGAACACCCCTGGGCTCCACACTGACAGCCAGCCCATTGCCTCTCTCCTGCGTTTTTCCCCCGACTTTCCTCCTGCTTTCAGACTCCACCTGGACGTTCCTTTCAAGGCTGGAAAGAATCGATTCCCCTGGAGCAGGAATGGTAAATACATTCCATTTGTTCCACAAAATGTCACATTAACCAAGCAGAGAGTGTCATTCTGCCGAGCCTGGTCCCAGGGTCCTGCTCGCCCCTCTACTCCTGCCATCAATCTCTAAGGGTTCAGGGTCAGCGCAAGACTCACCATCCCTGCCCTACCGCCTTCCCTCCCACACCAGCGCATCCTGATGGGGAGGGAGAGAGACCTTCAGGTGTCGCAGTGACAGGTGGAATGGAGTGGAACCCCCATCCACCCTTTGGAGCACCACCACAGAGTTTCTCACCATTCGTATTTTAGCAGCGACGACATAGAATCTTACATGAACTGAATTTGTAAAGTTCACATAGTTAGGGAATTTCAAAGATATCCTGTATTCTGTGGGATCTGTAGTCCTTATCAGGGGAGAGAAGAGGGAGGAGAGGGAGGGAGCCAGCCAAGGTGGGGGTGTGCTTGGTGCTGGGAGCTCCTTGCAGAAGCCAGACCTGGACAGGTCCAGGAGGCCAGCTCGGGGGGGGGGGGGGGGCACAGCTGGGAAGAGCCCAACGGATGACCCAGGACCTGTGATCTTGAGACGCCATGGGCTGGTCGGACTCTCTGCCTTCTCCTCTGCTCCAGTCTTTGTGAGAGACAAGGAAGCCTTGGCCTTGTTTGGGCCATCAGCCCTGGGCACGGTCAACACTGGGGCAGGACAGCCCACCATTAACCTGTTGCTGAGCAATAAGCATCCTTGGCCCATTCAATGCCTGTAGAGCTCCTTTTCCCCTTCCCCAGTGTTAAAGGAGCAATTCAAACCCTCCTCACACATTTCCAGATGTCCCTGTTGGAGCCTAACTCATGGTGAGGAAATTGAGTGGGTGAAACAAAGAGAGGTGTCCAAACTCACACATACAGAGGCTAGGGTGAAATGAGGTCCCAACACTCTTAATCCAGGGCTACTTCCATAGAAAACTCCATGTGTGTGTGTGCACACACCTGTGTGTGCAAGGGGACATGTATGGACACATGACCCAACACACAGTGTCAGACTGAGAAACCCAAGCACTTTGCAAGAAGCCAGACTCTCTCTCTGTTTGTAAAAGGATTAAAGTCACACCCTGTGTCATAAAACTAAGAATCTCACAGACACCTGAGCTCTCTCTCTCTCCCAGGGTGATTTTCCCTTCTTTATGTAAATTTAATTTAAATGGCAGCTAGGGACATTTTTATTGGAAAATGGCTTTGTTCTCTTCTTTGTATTCACAGCAGTGGCAGCTGTTTTCAATCAGGACACACACATACTCAAGATGGTGTCTCTCTGGCATGTCAGGGACATCGAAGTAGCAGGTGCCAGACCCCACCTCCCCACCCCGTCTAAGCTTTGGAGAATGACATAAGCATGCAGGAAGCAGAGGGCTGAGCCCTGTGACGGAACTCTATGGGATTATCTGTTTGGAATTTCCTCTTGGGAAATAACCACTCTCTCCCATCCCTAAAGGAGCTGCCACCTTCTGCCATGACATTGTTCACCCACCGACACACACACACACACACACACACACACACACACACACACACACACAGCCTGTTCGTCTGGGGCTGAGCACCTCACCCAAACATGGTTATGATTTCCTTCCCTGAAATACTTGAATGTGTGATGCCTTTACCATGGGAATACCTCAACAGTAGTGAAAACTTTTAACATTTGGTGACTGTTGGCATCTATGTTCCAACCACGTATAGAAATGCAGGTGGCAGGGAGCACAAAGAAATCAAAATGCGGAGAAAAGCAAGGATGAGAGGAAGAGCCCGTCTCTGGTTCTAGAGAATTCTGATGCCCATTTCCATCCTGCCCGTTCCAAGGCTTGTTCATCCAACTGTTGGATCGCGTGTGCCAATGAATTCCTTCCTTTGCCTAAGCCAGTTCACGCTGGGTTCCCCTCACTCGCAATCAAGTTCTCCCTAAACAAGCCATGAGCCCTCAGGGTGCTCACCTCTGTCTCCCTGGTTCTCCCCGAAAGGGGGCTGATCATTAGGGGCCTTCAGGCCAGGCTTGGAGAGGGTAAGAGGGTCATACAGTGTTTCTGCCTGGAGGGCAGTAGCGACCCTCCTACAGGCTCCGGGAATCTCCTGCACAGTGCTCACTGGTATGTAGGAACTCCACTGTTAACCTTTCCCCTTCAGCCTAAAGCTACTCCAGGAGTCTCCGGACCTTTCCCACCCCAGCCTTGAACCAGGGGCTCTGCACTCTTGTCTCAGCCGCCCACACTCCCTGGTGCCGGGCTCGCCAGACACACTCCTTTGAACCGAATGAACTTTAACTCTCTGAGTTGCTGAAAATCCCACACAAGCCAAGCGCTTTCCATTTGCGAAGGTGCCTGGGGAGCTCTTTTAGTGGACTCTGCCTTGCTCTCCCCTCCAAGTGTTTGTCCCACCCTCCTTTGTTCCTGGGATCTACCCACTAAATGGTTCCTGAACACTGGGCTTGGCCCTGGGTGGATACGGTGATGGCTGAGCTGTTTCCCTGCTGCGGGCAGGGTTGCCTGAGTCAAGGCTTGGGAAGCCAGACAAATATGAAATAGAATACTCTGCATGTGCATCCTGTGAATTTTGATGACTTGAGCAAGACACTTTCTGTCATTAAGCCTTGGTTTTCTCATCTGTGAAATGGAGATAAAATGCCTTACTCACAGTTACATTTCAAGGATTCAATTAAACCCTGCATGCCAGCATGGCACAACCTTATGGACACCTAGCATGTCACCCATGCACCATATATATTACCTCCTGCACCTTAACTTTCTCATCTACAAGCCAGGGGTGGTATTAACTGGCTCATAGTCTCATGATGGGATGTATATGAGACACTGCAGGCAAAGCACTCAGAGCAGTGCTGAGAACATTCTCAAATGTACAGTGGGAGCTCCTTCCTGTTATCTATCAGGCTAAGACCTTCCAGATGTTTTGTTTCCCAAATCCTGGCATTCTGGTTGGCCCCTTTGGCCATACATTGTGCATGACCCAAATGGTGTCTCCTCCTTCTCTCTCTTTCTCTCTCTCTTCCAAGAACATTCTTGATAATCCCATTGCATGTGGGGAAAGACTGACTCACTTTTTCAATAAATAGTCCTTTTAGTAAAGCACCAGAAAACTGTCCTTGCAGAGGTGCTCAGATTGATTTAAGGATTGATCTTGAGTGAGAACTGCCATGTTAAATGTAGTGGGGTGTCCCTTGGAGACATTCAGTATTTAATGTATCCTGAACAGCCTTCCCATACCACTAAATATTTTAACTTTACCACCAGATGAGCAGGAAATGTCAGGGATGGGCTCAAGAGAACATCCCAAAAAAGATTTTTTTTTTTTTTGCTACCAATATTTGCTAAGTCCAGCTAGCCCAAGGCTCAGTACTGCAGAGGGCAGAGGTAGCATTTCTAAAGATGGGCTTTTCACTGGCTATGGTTAATGTGTTAAAGCCATAATTGTCCCTTGATTTATGAGTGCAAGTGATTTCAAGACAACAGAGCTTTGACATAAACTCCCCAATGCAAAGTACTGGTTACTCTCCAAAGTGGCAAATTCCCTACTGGCTTAGCAAAAGGATGATAATGAGTTATTGCTAATATGGTCATAAAGCTGTTATTTGCATGAGTCAAATGAAGCTAATATGTAGATAAAATAAAACTTTAGAATGAAATATTGCTAAAGAAAAATGGTTAATGAATTTAGGCACATTACTGAGAAAGTAAGTTTAGTAACTGATTAGAATAGATAATTTTAATTAGTCTCATTGCATCAAAATCAATACTGAAGATTGCATGGCATATCAGAAGTGTATCCATCTCCTCCTTCTGTTAATATTTGGATCATTTCTGGCATGACTCCTAGGGCCTCTCTTGTGGGGGCCAGTCCTGGTGGACCAGGAGGGAGGGTGTGAGTCCGATCAGTCTTTACTCTGGCAGAGGGCAGCTTATCAGTCCTCAAATTCAGGAGGGCCATATTTTGATCTTCTCAAAATGATCTCTCCAGAGATGTGTTGCAAATCCTGAGTTCTAACCTTATTCTGCACCAACCTCAGCCTGGGGATGGAAGTTGAGAACCCCAGTTGTGGACTGAAGAATAATTCTGTATAATTCTGAATAATAATTAGTATTATATACCATCTTTGATGGTTAATGCTATGTTTCAACTTGGATAGACCATGCTACTCAGATATTTGGACAAGAACATCTGAATGTTTCTCTGAAGGTTTTTTTGTTTTTTAAAAAAAACCCAGAAGATTATTATAACATTTAAATCAACAGACTTTGAGCAAAACAGATTGCTCTCCGTAATGTGGGTGAATCTTGTTCAATCAGTTGAAGGCCTTCAGATAAAGATTGATTTCCCGTGAGGAAGAGGGAACTCATTCTACCAGCAGAATGCTTTTGGACTCAGACTACAATACCAACTCTTCCCTGAGTCTCCAGCCTGCCAGTCTACTCTACAGATTTCAAACTTGCCAGCCTCTATAATTTCATGGATCAATTCCTGAAAATCTTTCTCTCTCTCTCTCTTCCCCTCTATACAGATATGTATGTGTGTGTCTGTGTGAATGAATGAATGAATGAACGAGACAGAACCAACCTCCTATTGGTTCTGTTTCTCTGGAGACCCTGACTAGTACACTACTTGAGATTTTGGGGCCTCACTTGTCCTATCTGACTGTCTCAGGGGAGATCCATGAGGTGCCATCTCCTGAGGCCACCAGCTGGGAGACTCCGAGACCTCTTTCAGTCACAAGAGAGAGGCCAGTAGCACCTGGTCAAAGACATCCTTAGTTGTTTTGAGTAGGAAGAGAATGTATTGCTCTCAAACTTATAATGGACACTTTAGGTTCTTCTCTTGAGTGTGACAGGGTCCCCTTAGGTCATATGTCTCCCCTGGTATTGCCCAGAAAACACTATGCATCAAATGGCTTAGACTCGGGGTTGGCAAATCACATTCTGTGGGACAAAATCCAGCTTGCCATCTGTTTTTGTGTGGCCAAGGAGCAAAAAATAGTTTTTATGTTTCAAATGGTTGAACAAAATCAAAAGAAAAATAATATTTTATGATATATTAAATTATATCAAATTCAAATTTCGCTGTTCATAAATAAATGTTATTGGAACACAACCATACCCCTTGGTTTATGTGTCATCTGTGGCTGCATTTTTTGATACAATGGCAGAGTTTAGTAGTTGTAACAGTGTCTTAGTTCATTTTGTGCTGCCATAACAGAATAACACACTGGGTAATTTATAATGAACAAAAAGTTATTGGTTCATGGTTCTGGAGGCTGGAAATTCTAAGATTGAGGGGGCAGTGTCTTGCAAGGAGGGCCTTCTTGCTGCATTATTCCATGGTGGAGGGACAAAGTGAGGGTAAAAGAGAGAGAGCAAGAGATCAAACTCACAGTCTCAAGCCCTTTTATAATTGGCATTAATTCATTCATGAGGGTGGAGCCTTCATGACCTAAACATCTCCCATTAGGCACCACTTCCCAATACTATTGCACTGGGGATTAAGTTTCCAACAGATGCTTTGTGGGGGTCCCCAACCTATGATGAGTTGTGTAATTATTTCATTATACATTACAATGTGATAATAGAAATAAAATGCACAATAAATGTAATGTACTTGAATTATCCCAAAACCATCCTCCCCTTCCCCCACTGGTCCATGCAAAAATTGTCTTCCATGAAAATGGTCCATGATGCCAAAAAGGTTGGGGATTGCTGTTTTAGGGGACACATTGAAACCATAGCAAACAGAGACCATATGGCCTGCAAACCTAAAATATTTACTATCTGGTCCTCTACAAAAAAAAAAAAAATGTTTGTGTATTCTTGGCTTAGACTTATTGCTGTCTGTGAATGCCAAGTGCTGGGATTGAGGGCTGTGTGGATGAGGGATATTATTTTAACAGGATCAAGATTTTATTAGGAAGGAAGAAAGGGCAAATTGACACAGTGTAGGAAATCAATGGTGTTCCCTACACATGAATGAGTCACCTGATTTCTTTGAGGCTCAGTTTTCCCATCTGCAGGTGTGGGGTTATAGAAAAATATATTTGTGGGTAATTGTTGAGAATTAAGAGAAGGAATGTAGGCATAACTGATTGACAGATTCATGGAATGGATGGATGGATGGATAAATGGATGGATGGGTGGATGGGTGGATGTGTGAATAGCTGGGCAGTTGGACAGGTAGATGGATGGGTAGACAGATGGATGGGTGGACAGATGTATGGGTGGGTGAGTGGATGGATGGATGGAGGGATGGGTGAATGGATGGGTGGATGGGTGGATGAGTGGATGGATGGGTGGATTGGTAGATGGATGGATGGGTGGAGGGGTGGATGAAAAGGGAGTGGGCAACGGTGATGCTAGGGAGGTGAGCTGGCCCATATCAAGCCACTTGTCCTGGCTTTATTCTGCATCCATGTGGGAGCCTTCTAAATGCTTTAAGCAGGGAATGACGGGGTGACATTTGCATTTGAGAAAGATAACATGGCATTTTGTAGCTGGCTAGAGCAGAAAGATCATTTGGTGGGAGAGCAAAAGAAATGAAATGCCTCCTGGAAGGGAATAGAAAAACAGACTGGGAAAATCATCCATCTGCTCTCCCTTTAACCTTTCCTCCCTGAGAGGAGAGAGACCAGGAAGAGACAGCCCTAGAGGATGAGCTACAGGACTGTATTAGTGAAGCACACTCAGAATAACCTTAGCAAATGAGTACTGAGAGCTGTGTGTTACACAGTATTCCTTGGGCTAGGAAGGTAAGACTTGAGCTTGGGAGATCATGGTACACAGGAGACCCCAGGAGGGAACATGGAGAAGTCCAGCTCAGAGTCCACAGGTTCTAGTCCTGACACAACCAGTAACTTGCTGTGTGACCTGGGGCAAATAGATCCACTTTTCTGTGTTATCATCTGTGAAACCACTGAGAAAGAGAACTCTTTCCAATGAAACAATTTTACTGAAAACATAATGTTTTAGCAGGGACAGATAGAGATTTTGGGAGACCTGAGGTTGAAACAGTTAGGGATCCCCCTTTAAGGAAAAAAGATACAAAAATGGATGCACAAGTAAAAATTTATTTAGAAGCAGACAAGAAATCCAACAAATTATTAAATATATAAAAGCCAACAAAGACTATATACATCACAAAATCCAGAAAAATACCAAATACGATTATTAATGAACTGCTTGACAAAACCCTTATGATATTTTTTACATTCTTTGCATACTTTTTTGATCACCTCTTCCTATGACAGTACTTGTATTACATTTTCTAAAGAGAAGATGGATAACTCAGCCTTTCAGATTGAAACTTGTTTTTAATGATTGATAATTGAATTGCAGGAAACACGTGTCTCCTTCCACAGCTGTACTTGTTTATAGTCTTGCTCTGGGTCTGTAACCTACAAATGCGGGAATTCTGATATCTTCTCTTTGGCTTGGCTCCCATCAGAAAAGAAACATAAATGTGGAATGCATTTGCAATTCTATGCACTGTATCATTGCACAAACTCCTAGAGCAAGAGGATTTGCATTCGACCACGTATCAATGAGAACTGAAGTCCCTTCTTGCACTGTTACTTGTCTGGGATAAGACAAACCTTGTGCCCATTTATTTCACACTGAGTTTCTGTTCTGCTGATGTTGTATCAGCCTCCAGCTGAGCTGACTGTGTGCAATGGGGATATTCCTAAAAGCCCGGATGGTTAGAACAATTGACCACAAACCATGTATATATCTCCTATTAAACCTAAGTCAGGCCTGGAATGGTGGCTCATACCAGTAATCCCAGAACTTCAGGAGGCTGAGGCAGGAGGATCACTTGAGCCCAGGAGCTTCAGACTAGCCTGGGCAACATACCCAGGCCTTGTCTTTAAAAAAATAGAAAAATTAGCTGGGTGTGGGTGGAATATGCCTGTAGTCCCAGCTACGTGGGAGGCTGAGGCAGGAGAATCATTTGAGCCCAGGAACTGGAGGCTGCAGGAAGCTATGATGATGCCACTGCACTCTAGCCTCATTCTAGGGCAACAGAATGAGACGCTGTCTCAAAAAGAGTTGCAATATGATCTCCTAGGCTGTGGCCAATGGTCTTTTATTGTTTATGGTGTCATCACTTGTCTTGGTCTTTGGTATATCTTAACAGTTTTGAACCAGCTCAATCTATCCTACATGTGTCTGGAAGGGTATATAGGAATAGCTCCTTGTGAGAAATGAAGTAGCCTCACTATCACACAGTGTTAAAAGCATGGGGCCCAGATTTTGGTGAAATATGCTTGTGTGCTTTTCCCATTAAGCTCTCTTTCGAGCCATCAGCTTGGGCGGGCAGACTACCAGCTCTATGAGGGCAATGATTTTGTCTGTTTTGGGGTTCCCCGATGAACCCCAATGTCTGGAGAACACTGCGTAGCACAAAACATCTAACAAATAGTTGTTGAATTATACTGACTGGATATCTCAGCATCTTTCCCATCTCTCCTCTCCCTTCATTTCTCTCCTCCCCATCCTGCTTGGTCTTTCCTGCTCCTTGCCCTTCTTCCAGGTTCTGGCCAGCTCAGCATGTGTCGCAAGGTCCGAGATTGTGATCGGGACTCCTGGCCCACTCTGGAGGGCCAAGGTCCATTCTCCGACCTTCCCAGGAGAAGGCCTGAGTCGTTCAGAAACCTTTACGAGATCTGCAAACATCATCCATGCTAATACTGCCCAACCCTTAATAGCGTAACATGTAAAGTTTATTGTGCTAACAAAATGCCTCTTTTATGCTCTTTTACCAATGGCCTTTTTAAAACAAAGGTGAAGAGATAAAGTACAGGAAAAGTCAAAAGGGAAAAAAGAATCTTGTTCCACCAGAGGTGGTTAATAAACATTTGGGAGAGTTCGTTTCAGGTTCACCTGACACCTTGCATCCGTAGAAGGCTGCCAGTGTCTCTTCACTGCAAGAGTGGGGACCCGGATGGTTTTTGTTCTTACTGCCCCTGAGCTTTCAAAGAGGATGCACCGCAGGTGGGTTCAGAGAGGGTTAGCTGGCTTCTTGAGCTATCTATCTTGACCAAGTCACCAATGCTCGTATTGGCTAGGAAACTCAAACAGCTTGGCATTGTATATCTGGGAGTCAGCAGTATTTTCGGGGGAGGGTGGGGTAGGACAAATTTCCTCTTGTATGGATGGGAGAGAAAGAAGCAGGATCTTATCTGCTTAGCTCCTTATGTGGGTAGGAGCCCTAAAGTTTGGAGTCATCATGGGTGGGAGGTCCAGAGTGGTTATTAGGAAGATAAATCCTTTGGAAACTTCAGGATAAGAAACAGATGCTGCTTCAGTGTCCAGAACCTTTCTCTCCTCGAAGCCTTCCTCACCCACTTGGGTTCTATTGATCTGCCCTCTCCCAGGTGGAAGTTGCCATTAGAGCTAACTGAAAGCAATCCAGACTTTTAGTAAATATATATCATTTAGATCCTTTTACTTGATGGCTTCGGGTTCAGTACAACAGGTCCCAATTGCACATGGTCAACTATGTACAATTCCATATTCCTCAGCCTGGCATTAAGGTCCCTCTGTGATACGAATCTGATTTTCTAGCCTTACCTCTAGACATTGATGCGCTCGACCCCTCCATTCTCCCCAACTGGGGTGATCATTGCTTTTCGAATCTGCTCTTATGCCATTTGGATCCTCCTCTCCTCCTCTGCCCATCAAAATTCCACTCTCATTCTAGCCCAGCTCGTGCTCAATGCCTCCTAGGAAATCTTTCTTGACCTCCTCAGTGCAGGTAAATCTATGCTTCATTTCAAAAGCTATGGCTGTCAGGGGCCCAGTGGAAGTTTTTAGGGTGGGGAACTTTTCTGTTATTGATTGTGGTGGTTGTTACACAACTATACACAATTGTCAATATTTATCCAACTACATGCTTCCAGTGGGTGAATTTTTAAATACATAAATTGCACCTCTGCAAAGCTGTGAAATAACTGCAATAATGGGGTCGTCCACAGCGGCACCCGCTCCTTTGACAATGAACATACTTGCTGCGTGTTGAGGCCTGTCCTTTCTTCCATGTACAGCTGTGAAGCCAAGAGATGGAGATGAGTGGACTGTGCATTTGGGCAACAAAACTGAGGAATCTCCTGGGAAAAGGATTAAACTGAACCACTGGGGTCCGAATACCCACAGACGGAGCTGGGAAATGGAGGATTGGAAGGTGGGTTAGAAAACAGAAAACAAACTACAAGGAGAATCTGCAAGGTGCTGAAAGGGTATTTGACCCAAAGGAGGAACGAATCTGTTTGGATGGGTGAGACCTAACACTGGTAGGGCCTTTGGTCGGAGGGGAAGGTGGTGCCATGGGTGAGAGTGGTGCCTGCTTCTAGACCCTTCCTGTTCTAGCTGCCCTGGCAATGTGGTCCACATTCAGGACAGCATATCTCCTGTGTCCTCCACACTGGGTTTAAAAATTGCCACCAGGAAGATGGTAGGTAACTCATGAAGCAGTGAACAGCCTGGATAAGTCAGGCAATAAAGAATTCTAAATCCGATTAAATGTGAGACTCCACCAAGAAACATTGTACTGATTTACTGAAAATTTCATCTGAGAGTGCTTTGTTTAATTAAAAATGGGGCATGGTTTCCTTTTGGTTATGAAAGAAAAGGGAAGGAAAGAAAAAAAAGGAGAATTAAAGAATTACTTAAGGGTTTTTACACTATCTACGTGCAAGTGTTCTAATCCCAATTGGGTAATAACCTTGTGTGGGGTGCGGTAGCAACGCCATTCCAAGATGGCGCCCGCTTCCTGGTCACACCCTGTTGTTAGTCTGACAAACAAGTGCTCAGCGCATGTGCAGAGTTTGTCTCCTCCCTTCCAAGTGCCTTATCCAATCAGACAATGCCCAGTGTACTTACTGCCTTTATAAGCAGCCGCCGAGAACGCCTCGGCGTCTTCCGCATCATGTAAGTCTAAAGGGAACCTCATTAAAGCACGGTCAGAAGAACTCCAGTTGCCGCGTCTTCCTTGCTGGCGAGGCGGGCGCGACAAGTGGTGCCGAAACCCGGGAACTTGAAACAACTTTGAGGCACCAGCGGAAGACGACCTCGGAAGAGGTAGAGTTCAGAACTGACGTGTGGGACGGCCAAAACTCCCCTGCTTCCAAAAAATGGGTAATATTCTGCTGCGGCACTTTTTGTGGCCTATTATCATGAAATGCCTGTATGATGAGACTTCAGGCCCGCGCGTAGCAGCTAGCCAAAGTGCACTGAGTGACTTGCAAGAAGCAAGCTCAGAGAGAAGCAGTAAGGGAGGTACCACGGTAAAAGGTGGAAAAAAGGAATATAGAGCTCAAGAAAGGAGAAAAAGGGAGAGAAAGAAGGAGAAAAAGGGAGAGAAAGAAGGAGAAAAAGGGAGAGAAAGAAGGAGAAAAAGGGAGAGAAAGAAGGAGAAAAAGGGAGAGAAAGAAGAAAGGAGAAAAGGGAGAGAAAGAAGAAAGGAGAAAAGGGAGAGGTAGAAGAAAAGGGAGAGGTAGAAGAAAAGGGAGAGGTAGAAATGTAAAGGTACCAAAAATAAAAATGACAAAGGAAAGGACAGGACAGAAGACAGAGGAGTTTCGCCGGAAGCATGCGAGAAGCAGAGAGAGGCCCGCGCGGCTGCGTGCTCCTCGGGCAGAGGCGCCCGCCTTTTCTCCGCGCGGCGTGTGCGGGACACGGGGTGACGGAGACGCAGCCCCGCAAGGGACGCCGTCCAGAGAGGAAGCTGGCCTACTTGCTCTGTTGCCTGGACTAAAGTGGTGTGGCCTCAGCCTAGCTCTATGACTCTGTTTAGATCTCGCAGAGATTTTGGGATCACAGCTGCGATTCATACTGCTCAGGCTCTCAACAATCTATCTGCTGGAGTAGCCGCAGCCCTCGACACTCAAGCCTGAATCAGCGAGTGGATTTAGTACAGGACCAGGTGGACACTCTTTGGCAGTTTGCGCAGCTGGGTTGTGAGTGGAGAATGACCAGCCTCTGTGTCACTTCTGTGCTCTGAGAACTTTACCTTTGCCGCTAATCTTTCTAAACAGCTGTCTAGGCATCTAACAGGCAACTGGTCTGAACAGTTTGATTCCTCACTCAGAGACCTGAGACTGGCCATCGTGCACATGAACTCCACTCATGTGGATCTGAGCCTTGCCACAGGACTGACAGCATGGATTCAACAAGCCACCCATCATCTGAAGGAATGGTCCGGTCTTGCAGCCGTGGCCGTTTTGCTGATAGTTGCGGCTGTTGGCGGACTGTGGTGCATCTGTAGGCTGCAGGCCCAGAGACGGAGGGACCATATGATATTGGCACAGGCATTTGCTGCGCTTGAACTGGGACAGTCTACACAGGTGTGGTTGACCATGCTTAAGGGTTAGCCTAGGTTTGGGTTGCACCCGCTCCTACCCCCAGGCATTTGGCAGACATGGCCTTTGCACCAGAGAAGGCATGTCCTCAGTCCCACAACCAGCCTTTGCACATCTCAGAGTTTTGCTCATTGCACGAGGTAAGGTGGTTGTTGTTGGGTAAGTGAGGCTCTGCATCCTTGCTAAACGGTTGCTCAGTTCTCATTTAATTAATAAAATAGGGGGAGATGTGGGGTGCGGTAGCAACGCCATTCCAAGATGGCGCCCGCTTCCTGGTCACACCCTGTTAGTCTGACAAACAAGTGCTCAGCGCATGTGCAGAGTTTGTCTCCTCCCTTCCAAGTGCCTTATCCAATCAGACAATGCCCAGTGTACTTACTGCCTTTATAAGCAGCCGCCGAGAACGCCTCGGCGTCTTCCGCATCATGTAAGTCTAAAGGGAACCCCATTAAAGCACGGTCAGAAGAACTCCAGTTGCCGCGTCTTCCTTGCTGGCGAGGCGGGCGCGACAACCTTGGGTGTTATTTATCATTTTTCTGGGGTTGTCATGACACTTTTAAAATACAACCAACACAAAAATGACTGCTAATTAACATATAACATTGTGTTTCATATTCTCAGAGTGTTTTCTTCTCTAAATTTTAGAAATTAATTTTGTCAAAGTAATGCACGTATCTAGTTTTTAGAAATCAAATAGTACTACAAGACTTATAATGAGACAGCTGCCCACTCTGGGGCTGAAACCCCCAAGTCTTACTCTCTAGAGGCAATCACTATCTACTCATAGCTATTTCTTCTAGTATTTATCTCTGTATTTATAAATAATATGTGTAACAGGACATTAAATAGATTTTTGCTTTGGTGTCAGAACTGTAGCTGTAGCCTCAAAGCTGAAAATAATAGGTGCTAAGAACTCCAGCCATCTAAAGAGAATTGACAAGATGACAAGAGTCATCTCCTAAAATCTTTCTAACGTGTGGCAGAAATAATAACAGATAACACATATACCTTGCTTACCATGTCCCAGGTCCTATTCTAAATGCCTGAGATTTATTTACTCTCTTAACTATTGCAATGACCCTAGGAAGTCCCTCTAGTGTACAGGTGAGGTTACTAATGAGTAGAGAGGTTAAGTCATTCTGGCCAAGGGCAGAAATAGGTTTCATTTGGGGTTGTCTGACTCTGAACAATTACTGGATATTGCCTCTCAGTGGCTTTGTTGCCCAGACCCACCCCTTCTTCTCCAACCCATATGAGCAGAACACCAAAAACTCTAGAAAGATACTGGGAATCGCAAGCCAATGGGGAGAAACTGGTGTTTCCCGCCTTCAATTTTACTCGCACCCTCTCCATGGCAACTGTGAACCAAGAAACGGGGAAGAGGTATTCAAACAGAGATGAGGGATGCTTGCAGGAAGGGGGGGCTGGCCTTTCATCTGCTGGTGGAAGTCTGCTTTGATGCCTGTTTCACGGGGGGAGAAAGAGTGAGGCGGGAAGAGGGCATGGCGGGGCAGGGTTTCTGTGGACCAGAGGCACTGGGGAAGGTGGCCATGCCGGTGCCATCTTGTTGGCGCTGCTGGGAGGAACACCAGCAGCGAGAGGCCAGGGCATCAGGCTGGGTGGGGTCACAAGAAGTAAACCTGATGGTGGAAGGTTCCAGAAGACCCTTCAAAACACCCATACAAATGCCCTACGAGCAAACAGGCACTGAGATTCTAGCCATATACTTGACATCTAAGGCCAGCCGGTGTTAGCCAGGAGGGGACGATAGAATAATAGCATCCTGGACACAATGAGATGCTCATGCCTTTCCTCTGATCTCCACTTCCCAGCCAAAATGCAGGCAGCTGGACTGCCGGCCGGTCTCCTCCTTGCTGAGTTCCTCCATGGAGACTCAGCTGCAGATGGGAGAAGAGGAGGAGCGTGTTCCTGGGATCTAAGACGGAAATCTTCAAATTGAAGGAAGTTGGACCGGACATTTCACACTTCTCCTAAAGCAGCCAGAAAGCTGTAGGATCTGGCCAAGAGGTGATTTAGCAAACGGGAAATGAAATTCAGTGTAGCACTGTGGAAGGTAGAGATCAGAGTGACCTCACGTTGACACTGTCACTCTTAGATGGAGGCTGCGCACCGTGCTCAGAAGCAGACCGAGGCATTAGCCGAATACCTGTTTTTTGCTGCTTCTTGTTGGTTTATCCATTTAAATATTTTTTCTTTTGTCTTTTTTTGTGTGTGAGAAATAATGAATTAGGTCTTTTTCATGCTTCCTCCCTGTGCACAAACCTTTCCTCCCTTATCCTACCAACACAGCTATGTGTTTAGAAAGATCAATCATACAAATTTATATGATTATGGCTGTCTAAATATTGTTCACGAGTGGGCTATACATTTACTATGGTTACATTTCCTCTCTTGGAAGTGTGGAGGAGGAAATAAATATCCTTCGCTTACATTATTTTCTATGTACATATTTTGGGATTTTATCATCAGACCTGTCGGTTTTACTATATATGGTTATTTTCTCCCCAAATGCTCATACATGTGGAATCTTAAATTGTTTTTCCCCCTAGAGTTAGCCCTTCTGAAAGTTTAATCTGCAGTGCTTGTTCTTTGAATCTGCTGCACAGCTGTTATCCTGAAACTTCCAATTTCCTGAATTGGATTTAGTTTTAGTTTTCCTTGATCTCATGTCTCTTTCTTTCTTTTTCTCTCTCCCTCCCTCCCTCCCTCCCTCCCTCCCTCCCTCCCTCCCTCCCTCCCTCCCTCCCTCCCTCCCTCCCTCCCTCCCTCCCTCCCTCCCTCCCTCCCTCCCTCCCTTCCTTCCTTCCTTCCTTCCTTCCTTCCTTCCTTCCTTCCTTCCTTCCTTCCTTCCTTCCTTCCTTCCTTCCTTTTCATTATATGTCTGAAAATGTTTTTATTATAGTTTCATATTTTTGCTCACATAGTTGGATAAAACATTCTACATTTGTCTTAATTTGGATCCCTCACACCCAAAGCACAAAATGAAACAAGAACGTGTGTTTAGGTGGACATTGGGGACATTCCGGGGAACAGGAGTGAGGACCGGGGGAGTGCAGTAGGGATAGAGGGAAAAGCAACTTGAAGACGGGCTGTGGAGTGGGCCATTGCTCCAAGTGACAGTGAAGGTTATATGGAGGACAAAAGGGAGACGCCTTTACCCATCAGCTCCCATCCTCCGCTGGTTACAGGTGGCCTCATAGTTGTTATTCCTCACTGTGTCCTGGTCATGCACATGTGAGCGCGTGTTTTTCGCAAGCATCCCATGCTGCGAAATCAGAGAAGCTCCAAGGCAGGGAGCATGAGGTACATGGTATGCACTTGGGGTGAGATGCTATCCAGCTGCGCTTTGCATAACTGGTGCCAGTCCACATTGCTCAGAACCGGCTGTCACAGTAGCAGCAGGAGCGAGAGATAGGACAGAGGAGGAGGTTGGCAGTGGTGTGCAAGAGGTGTCTAGTACAGCCTACCCATCAGATCTATTCAAGGCCTTCATTAAGTCCACATCACCACACAGTCCTCTTCAAGGTGACAGCCAATCGTAAGCTTTGAAAAGACTTAGTACAAGTATATGACTGGGGCAGCCTATAGGCCCCGTTGCTGTATGTGATCAAAGATCATAGTTAATATTTATTATTTTCAGTCCAATTCATCCACTCTAGGTTTCCCTTTCCATTAACCAAAATTTCAGTTGTAGAAGTGCTGTGAGCAGGTTAGGAGATAGGAGTTTTTAGGGGACCAACATTTATTTTGCAAACTTTCATGTAATTTCTTGTTTTCAGTTTTACACTTCATCCATGCTCTCCACTCTATCCCGTGCCCCTGAATTTGGAGTTACTCTAGTTTGGTTCTTCCAGAGAATAAACTTCCTGTTTTCTGTTGAGAGACTTAGTTAATTTCTTGCACTAAGTTTGGGAAGGCACTTACTCTGTGCACTGACTTTCAACCAACTCGTGATTGTTCACCCCACATCTGGAAGCTGCCTTCTCTCTCACACACCTGGTGCTGTGCTCACCCAGGGCTCTGAAGAATGCTGAATCGACTCATTTTCCCTTTGCATCTCATTCATCTTGTTTGCCATCCATATTCTGAATTCCATGTCTGACATTTCAACAATTTCCTTTTGGTTGGGGTCCATTGCTGTAGGTCTGTTGTGATCCTGTAGGGATGTGAAACTAGTGTGTTTCTTCACGTTGCCAGAATTTTTTTGCTGGTTTCTTGTCATCTGGAACCTCTTCTCTCAGCTCAGGGTGAAGAGGTTTGTGGCACACCTATTCTCCTTTGCTAGGAACACTCATACTTAGTGAGAAGAAGGAAAGGGCCCCTGAGAGCATGTTTGTGTTCTACTCTGGAGGACTGGCCCAGTGAGAGAAGGGCAGATGCACTGAGAGCTTGCAACGTAGCTATCTTCCTGCATTGTCCCATTTCCCTGTGGTTGTGCAGTCCAAGCCGGAGCTGGGGGATATTAGTAATGGAGTGATGGGTTGGTTCCCAGGCTGCTGTTTGAAGCTTGGGCAGGGGTCTGGGTGAGTCTCTCTCCAAAGAGGTGAGTGGCATGTGAGTTTGCCCTGCTCAGGCCTCACTGTGACAGTGGCAGTGGTGGCTGGGTGAGGGTGAGGCTATTTAGGCAGTGACCCAAATGTCAGGGTTGTGGGCATTCACTCCACTCAGTTCCTGGGGCAGTGGTGGCATGTAGGGGAGGTGGCTCTGGTGAGTGAGTCTGCAGCGATGCGTGTGGGGCAGTGCCACAGTGGCTGTGGAGACCTGGGCGCAGTTGCAGTCACCAATGTGCAAGGTGTGCTGTGCTGCTGGGCCCATGGTGTGTGGGGCTACTGGGATGCATAGAGTGCAGAGCCACAGTGGCTGGGTGGGTCACTGAATTTCATGGGTGCCTAGGTGCATCATGGGACTATAGCTGGCGGCAGTGCAGGTTGTGGGACCTTGGTGGGCTGCTGAGTGCTTCATGGGGATGGATTGCAAGACCTTTGTGGGTGTCTGGGTGCATCGTGGGATGGCAGTCAGTGGTCAGACGGGTCACGGGACCTTGGTGTGTGTCTGGGTGGGTTGTGGGACTGAGGTGTGTCTGCATGGGTTGTGGGAACTTGGCGGGTGCCTGTGCGGGTCACTGGACCTTGGCGGGCACCTGGATGGGTCTTGGCCACTGCATGAGTGGGTTGTGGGGCAGCAGCTGGCTGCGTGACAGCTCCTCAGGCCACAGTAGCTGGGCTGTCTGTGGTTGGTGGGGCCAGGGAGATGTGTGGCACCCCACTGGGGACACTTGATGGCTGGGGCTCTCCCTCCACCCAGGTCCAGCTGTGGCAGCTGCTGTGGTGCTACTCAGGTGGGAGGAGCGACACTACGGAGATGGTGGCGGCAGATGCTGAGGGCTGCTGGGCACCTGCTCTGCTTGGATCCCTGGGAGGCGGCCGGTGGGGAGGCTTGGGGGGTTGCATGGTACACAGACACAGTGTGCACGAGAAAGCCCCCCACTCCATCCCTAGCCTCTCAGGGGTACTGGGAAGGTACCGTGTTTCCCCCAAAACAAGACAGGGTCTTATATTTATCTTTCCTCAACAAGACTCCCTAGGGTTTATTTTCAGGGGATGTGCTATTGTTTTTTTTTTTTAAGTATGGTACAACGATCTACATTTATTCAAATACAGTTAAGTTATCTTCTTCTGGAACATCATCATAACTCTCCAAACCCTAAATTCCATCCTGAATTTCTTGCGACTCTATTTCCTTTAGAACCATTGGCCCCAATCTCTCATGTGGAGCCATAAAGCTCTCATGGGGCAGATGAGAAGGGCTGCTCCTCTTCTTAACCGCCCCTCGAGGAAATGCATGGGTTGTGCAGATACCTGCATAGCCACGTCCATCACTGGGTCTTATTTTCGGGGTAGGGCTTATATTGCACAAATACTTAGAAATCCTGCTAGGGCTTATTTTATGGGTAGGTCTTATTTTTGGGGAAACACGGTAGCTGCAGATTGGTGTTCTGGCGCTGAGAGCAAAGAATGGCACCTGTTGCAGCAGCCTGGGACCAAAAGCTGGCAGGAGCTCACTGTGCCTACTGTCTACTGCAACGCTGCTTACAGTCTCCACACAGGTCCCTGGGAAGTTGGCAGGCCTGCTGTGGTGGCGGAGTCCCCTCATGGCTCAGGCTTCAGAGTCTGCTGGGGGAATGCGAAGCCTCGGAATTTCCTCCCATGACTCTTCCGTATGTGTGGACGCTTCCTGCAGGTACCTTCCAGTCTTGCCAAGTGGATCACCTCGCTTCTCTCCCTGCCACTTTGGGTGTCTCCAGCCACTTCTCTGATGATTCACAATGCTCTCTCTGAGAGGGTTCCTCCATGGTGCATCTCCACCCACCACCTTTGATCCTTTCCTTGACAGCAGTGAGTGCTGGATGCTTCTAGTCTGCCACCTTCCCCATTCTCTGTAATTTTCTTTTCCTGTGACTTTTCCCTGATTTTGAGGGTAATGCCAGCCTCATAGCATAAGTTAGGAAGTATTCCAGGATTGGTGTTAATGCTTCTCTAAATATTTGGTAGAATTCACCAGTGAAATCATGTGGTCATGGACATTTCTGGTTTGGGAGGCCTTTGACTCCTAATTCAATCTCTGCTCATTGTAGCCTACTGAGAGTCTCCATCTCTTCATGAATCAGTTTGGATAATTTGTATGTTTCTATGAACTTTTCCATGTCATCTAGGTCATCTAATTTGTTGGTGTACAGTTGTTCGTAGTATCCTTCCATAACCCTTCTTTCTATAAGGTCTGTAGTAGTAGCCCTTCTTTCATGTCTAATTTTAGTTAAGTTCTCTCTTCTCTCTCTCTGTCAGTCTTGCTAAAGGTTTGTCAATTTTGTTGATCTTTCGACAGAACCAACTTTTGGTTCATTGATTCTCTCTGCTGTTTTTCTATTCTCTATTTTATCTCTTCTCTAATCCTTTCTTATTTCCTTCCTTCTGCTAACTTTGGGTTTATTTTGTTCTTCTTTTTCTAGTTCCTTCAGTTGAAAAGTAAGCTTATTGATTTAAGATTTTCTTCTTGTTCCATGCAGCATTTACGATTATAAATTTCCTTCTGCACGCTACCTTTGCTGCGTCCCATAAATGTTGGTATATTGTGATTTTCATTTTCATTCATTTCTAATTGTTTTCTAATTTCCCTTGCCACTTCTTCTTTGATCCGTTAATTAAGAGTGTCTTGTTTAATTTCCACGTATTTGTGAATTTTCATTTTTGTTCAGTTACTGATTTCTAGCTTCATTCCATTGTGATCAGAGAAGGTAATTTGTATGATTTCAATCTTTTTAATTTATTGGGACTTGTTTATGGCCTAACATGTGGTATATACTGGAGAATGTTCCATCTGTATGCAGTTGAGAAGAATATCTATCCTGTAGTTGGTGGGTGGAGTGTTTTGTAGATGTCTGTTAGATCTAGTTGGTTTATGGTATTGTTCAGGCCTTCTTTTGCCTAGGTCAGGTTATTCATTATTGAAAGGGGAGTATTAGAGTCCCTCGTATTAGTGTAGTATCCTTGGATTTTACAGCTTTGATTTCCTTTATTTTTGTTTTAGAAGAATTGAAAAGAAAAATATTCCAGATCAATTATGTTGAATTAGAACACCTGTAGCATTTGATTGCATAAGAAATAAAGGAAATTAATAGTTTTAAATATCTACCATATGGAAAGAACTGCATTAGTTTCTTTCACAATTATCTCATCTAAGTATTTATAAGACTGTTTGAAATAAGTGTTATGTACACTATTTTATAGACAGAGAAACTTAAAGTTTCTTAAGAAATCTGCCCAAGATTACACAACCAGTAAATGTCAGAACCAAAATTCAAATACTGACCCGTGTCATTCTGAAGTAATGCTCTTTGTACAACATCACATCCCCTTGAATGTGCGTTGGCTTCCATTTCACCTCATGGAAGCCTCAAGCATCCTTTGGTTGGATAAGTCTGATGTTTTTACTGTTGCTTCGTGACAAATGAGGGAGCCGAGGCCAAAGAAGTTCAATAACATTCTCACACATACGAAGTAGTTAATTGGTAAAGTCAGAGCTACCACTGAACTTCTTACATCTAAATCCCACGGTTCTCCTCTAATAATACTCTAATCCTAGATTTGAGGGCAACCTAAGTAGTGATGCTGTTCAATTTTTAAAAATTGTATGAAAATTCTAAAACAGACCAATTGACTTATCCAAAATAAAGAGCCAAATGTAAATCCATATAAAATAGAGTGGTATAACAATTTATATTTTCTTTTCAAAAGTGGCTACGTGTTTAGGGAGAGGATGTATGTAGCAGAAGCACTGGAAACCTGTGGAGCTCTGGGATATGAAGATCAGAAATCATCCACTGAAGACGTCCCTACTCCCCCCACCAACCCACTCACCACCAATCGGTGATTTTAGATCTAACAGAGCATCTTGCGGCTGCCCTGGTAGAGCTCTGTACTAGCTGTAGGCAGTTGAAACTGACTTGGGGTGGAGCCCTGCTCAGCAAGCAGGGCAGCCGCCATCCCTGCCCTTCTCACAGTTTATATTGTCACTCCTAATGGGGCAATGATCAGCTCATACCTTCCCTGTCTCTTCTGATTAGAATCACTGCCCTTCACACTGGGAATCAGACTCTGTGTCTGAATCAGGCCTGACCTGGGCGGAAGTTGATCTTCAGTCTTGGCTCTGCCAGGAGGCTGGAAGCCTGGAATTATTCTTCCTGCCTGCTGTTACCTGTTGTAACCTGTCCCGCTGGTACCACGTGATGCCAGCCTGGCTCTGTTGTCTTATTCAGAAATAAGTGAGGGTTCTGCCTTTTTGCATTTAACCTCAGTTCACTCTGAGCTATGCCTGCCTGGCCTTAGACAGCTCCCCTACCCCCTTCTTGTTTCCAGATCCCAGCTGGGTCCCCCTGTGGCAGGGTTGCACATAAGCTGCCTTTGGAACTTTATGGCAGGCCGGCCAGCCTGCTGGTTTGAACCCCTCTCTGTAGACCCCACCAGAGCCATCCTGAAGCTCAACCACTCATTTATGCTGTGTGTATCATATGATCCAGCCAGTATCGGCCTTAGATCTGTGCAAGAGGGCTTCTGTCCTGGTTTCCATACTCAAGGCCATGTTTTTCAGCCAGGCCCTCTCCTTGGGGGAAGAAAACCACCAGTCAAAGTGATACACCCACCTGGAGTCTACACCCACCTGGAGTCTACACCTTCCCTTCTAAACTGTACTCCAGATGACTGAGAAGCAAGAACTCTTTGCCTCGACAGTCATGATCCTGCTTCCAGGGCCTGTGCAGGCCTCTGCCTTGGCTGCTGCCATTGCACGCACAACCTAGGCTGGACGCTTAGCCTAAGGGGAGCTGTCTGCATGGGGTGTGGAAAGAGTTGGGGCATGGGTAAATGTGCAAGGTCCTCTGCAAAGCAGGATACAACTGAGAATGGGGAGAAAGGAGTCAGGCAGGGGGTGAAGGGTCCACAATGCCACATTCAGCACAGAACCTAGAGAAACCCAAGACTTCTCAACTCTAACTTGGGGCTTTTCAGGTTACTATGGAAGTCCATTTGTTGAGGAAGATGGATGGAATATATTTTATTCATCAGTCTGTTAGCTTGACTTACAACTTGTTAATATTTTGGGGTATGGTATGTAGGTCTCCATGTATACTCTTACCCTGGACCCCACAGAAGTTGGAGGCAGGAGTTCAAACCTGCACTGGGCTAGGATTGTGCCGCTGTACCCCAGTGTGAGATCCCGTCTCCTAAAAAGAAAAAAAAAAGAGAAGCTAGAGGTACGCCTGGGCTCAGCCCTTGACTTAGCGGGTTCCAACTTCCTCACTACCACTTGCTCATGTTCTTGAGATGCCATATGTCTCATACTCAGGTTGAGCCAAAGTGGGATATAAATAGCACTTCAGGAGGTAGGGAGAAGCCAAGTATGTTCAGAGAATTAGAATATTCTAATAAAAATAACAGGGGCTTTAGAAACCGACAAACCTATATTCAAATCCCAGCTCAGCTAGCAAGTAATTTGACTTCTCTAAGCTCTAATTTCCTCCTTTGACACTCGGGGGAAATATTCTGCACCATGAGGCTGGGAAGCATTAAACAAAATGTGTGAGTCAAGTGCTTTGCACAGTGCCTGGCTCCCAATCAACCCATCAGCTAATTTGGGAGGTTTCGTGCTCCTAGGACAAGCTCCACCACCTCTAACTGTGGCCTTTTCCAGCACATTGCGTGGAAAAGACAGTTGCCACTGGAACCTGGCATCCGTTCCAAGAGCGAGCCTTCCCTAGACCGCCCTGCCTAGTCTCTGACACCCTCCTTCACTTCCATCTCCCAGCCTGAGTCTTTGGAGTAGCTTTGGGTCTTGCTTTTCCAGCCCTGGGGGCTGCTTCCATCTTGCGTCACCACGGTTTGGAACAGATTGTCTTTGTGGCTTGGCCCCTGCCCCCTCTGCCATGAGCTTTCCCCATAGGCAGTTCTGGGATGTGTGCTCTATTGCACCAGGTTGACCCTTCCTCCCTCCCAGGCTGTGGCTGTCACAGCAGGTCTGGGTGTGGCACTCTGCGTGGTTCAGTTAGGGCCATGAGTGAGACTGAAGGCAGAGACTAGGGCGATTGCAGAAGGCCAGGGAACCAGAAAGGAGAGATAAAGTCTTGTAGTGGAACAGGAAGTAAGAAACTCCAGGCCCAGCAAACTGCCAGGCAAGCTAGTGTGTAATTCCTCCAAGTCTTTATTATAATTTGGTTTTCTATAGATTTCTTGGCAAGGATGAATTTTTAAAATTCTACCTTGTGTTAGTTCAACTAAAACAGAATACAATTTAGCAGGCATATAGAGTTCCACAGCCAAACTCTCAGAGGAAACCTGGCTGAGCACGTGTACAGGCTATATAAAGAGGTGAACATTTGGAAGTAGAGAATCTGGAATGACTGGAATTACTGTGACCTTCCGACTAGGAAACTAACTCCCAGACAATGGTCTAACGAATGGCGCCCATTGGTCCAGCTGCCCCAGGGAAAGCCTGGGCCCATCCTGGCCTTTGTCTTCCCCAATCATTCAATCCTGTACTTTCACCTCCTTGATTTTCTTCCTCTCCACTGCCATGATCTTTTGTCACCCCCCTTACTGTTCCTGGATCCTCCCATCCAGAGAGGACCTGGAACCTCTGGTTCCAAGGTACAAGGCACCCACGTGCACAGTGGTCTCCAGTAGTGTGCTCAGAAGGATGGATTGAAGGGCTGGAGAGAAGCAAGAAAGGCCATGTTCAGGGGTAGGTCAGAGCACGGCAGTCAGAGAATGGACAGTCAGACATCCTAGGTACACCCAATGGCATGGGGGAAGGGTGCAATGGGCTTTGCATGTGAATTAGAAGGAATTCATTGACTCCGAAGTGGCTGGACCTTTCAGAAGTCCGAAAATCACACCTAAGTGATCACACCTTTTGGTTTGGGTAGCCAGGCACGGAGGTAGCCTAACTACCCAGAAAGTGTAGGGAGTGTATCCGTGCAACTATGGCAGGGAAGAGGAATGCGGGACCAGAGGAGAAGGATGGAAAACCAACTCTAAGGTGAGTCACAGAGCTGGCCACCACTGTGGACGACTGGAGCTTGATTGCTGGGCCCAGGGGCGTGGCATCTTGTACCATCTTGTGTAAATAAACCCCACCCTGTGCACAATTCTCCTCCAATCTCCCAGTTTGAATTTTTTGTCTGTTTCCTGCCTGGGTGTTATCAACTGGATTGGGCAGGGCACTTAAGAAGTGCTGGTCACTAGCCTCCCAGGGGTCTAAAATCTAGAGCAGGGAGTCAAGTCAGGATGGATGAGAGAGGTGGTGGGAACAATATCACTTGCTGGGGCAAAGGGGTTGCAGGAACGGGGGGTAGATTGCAGAGGGTTGGCGCTCAGAATCAGAAATCAGACTTTTTAAGACAGCTGATGAAATGAATTTCTGAACTGTTGGTGGGGGAAGAGAAGCATTTACGCCTGCATCTTGGTCCCCATGGGCCACCCCACGCTTCAGGGCTTGCGTGGATACAGTGTGAGGGGACTTTTGCAGGAGGCCCATGCTGCATCCTCAGACGAGTCTAGGGCAAGCAGCTGCCATCGCACCCACCGAAGCTGGAGGAAGCCCGCTCAGAGTGGCTCGCCGGAGCAGCTGCGGGAGTCAGAGATGGGGCAGAGAGAACCTGCAACCAGGGTCAGTCCCAGAGGGAAGTTGATGTGGAATCCAGGAGGCAGAGATGGACGCAGAGGAGCTGAGGAGGTTGCCACCTGATGTCAGATGGACACCGGAGGAGCCTCAGTTCCCTCCAGAAATTTAGACCTGGGCTGGGGAACAGCAGACCATGTCCATATTGCACCCCCATTTCTAAAGAGGCAGGTGCTCCTAACCCACTGCCAGGCGGGGCCCCATGGCCCTGGGCAACCTGCTGGGGAGGGCTGCAGGAGCAGGTACACAGCCACGTGGTCTTGTGGTTACAGCCAGGTGCCCAGGAACTGGTTACAGAGCACAGGGAAACCACAGAGCGGGAGCAAACAGACGTGCATGGAGCAAACACTTGCATTCTCATTTATTCTTCGTACCTACCCTTGAGGCTGCTTTAGTCATCCCTGTTTTATAGATAAGAGACATGAGGCTTAAAGCACGTCAATAAATACTCGAAGATCACACAGATGGGGACTTGTGCAGAAGGATTCTCACTCATGCTCCTTCTCCTGGACTAGCAGGTCCTTGCAGAAGCACACCAGGGGGTTCTCTGTAGAGCTTTAGGGTAAGGACATCTGTCAGCGGCTGTTGGCCGACCTTCTAGCTTGGTGACACATTCTGCGTGACACGTACACCAACCCTCTCCTTTCTGAGCTAGGAGGGCCTCGCTCACCGCGGGCTGTGCCGATAACCCTGTCACATGTTGTTCCCCACCCGCCCCCACACCCCCTCCCAGCCCAGTCTCCACTAATGTTGATCTGAAGGGTAATTTTCTTGTCAACTGTATAATTAATGGGCCGCACACTACAGCGGTCCTCTGTTATTCTGCTCCTCGCAGATATATTTCAAAATGAATAGCTGTTTAACCAATCACTCGGCAGACGCCTTACCCTTAGGTGTTTCTGTCTGTCAGCATTTTCGCACATGCAGCCTGAAGTAGGCAGAATCAATTTGGGTATCTGCTCCGGGTAAGTGAAAGCAGCCGCGAATTAGAGATTCTTGGAGTATCAGAACTTGTCGCCTATTAGCGCCGAGCGGCGTGCGGGCTGCCCTTGCAAGCTCCTTGGCCCCACGCCCCGCGATCCCGCATTGTCTGCCACTTCTAATAAAGCGGGAAGAGGTCTTTTGTGGTGGCTTTAAGGTAATGTCTCGTTTGGCATCCGTGTCTGATCTTTCTCGGCAATCCCAGCGTTTATTTGGCCGTTCCCTGCACAAAGGCTTAAAACGATAGTTTTACAAGAGAATTTCAGAACTCCTGACAGCCCTGGGAACGTGAGAACGAAGAGGGTATGCGTTTATTCAAAAAACAGGACTCTGACACATCAGCGGGGCGCTCCGGAGGTGCCTTTGATGGGAAGGGAGTTTTCCCAGAAGCTTATTAGTGTAGGGATTAGAAAAAGGACCTGGAAGACAGTAAATGACTGGAACCAACAACTGCAATTGACCCGGCTTCTGGCTCTGCTCAGCACTGGCGGCAGAGGCCGAGATCATTGTGGACACATTGGTGGTGCCCCGTCCGTGTCCCCTTGGCCACCCCTGGAGGTCACCTGCAGAGGTCCTGGACCTGCCGATGGCCTCCCACATTTCTGAGGGGGCTCTCCAGTCACAAGGCTGTGCTTAGCTCTTAAGCATGGGGACAAGTTGGATGTGCCACAAATTAACTCCCAGGAGTGACCCTCAACCTAGGAGCGAGAGAAGTTGGTGAGTAAACATTTCAGCTTCTTCACCCCGCAGTGAGAAAACCATGAGGTTAATAGTCACCCTTTACCAAAAGGCTCCAGGGGGACTGAACCCTACTTACCCATGGCAAATGACACTGGTTGACAGCCGCATTTTGCTTGTGTCAAAGCAGAGGGTTCAAAAGGAGAATGGTCTTCCTTCTCCACTTTACTCACACATTGGAGATGGCTCCTACCTCACCCCACTGGGCCCACTTTCACTCTGGCCATTGCTGCCAGCAGCCAGCAGTTGGCCACACAGGTGGTCTGGCAACAGCTTGCCTCGTATGCACCATGGACCACTGTCTTTCTGTCTCAGAGTTTCCCAGAGGAGTGGGAAGCTCCCAGCATCTAACAGGCACAGATTCCAAATGTGGGACTTATTGCCCCTTGGGCCAACCCTCATAGATGGGAGACAAAAGCCTATTGGTGGGTAAATGGTCCCCTTTTCTGCCTCCCCGGTGGACATCTACCTGTCTGAGGGGGTCTCAGGGGGACCAAGCCCCACGTGCCCTCTGAAGGGACCAGCTCGCAAGCCTATATCTGTTTTCTCTCCTTGCTTGATGCACTCTTCCCAGACCCCTACTCCTCATCCTTTTAAAAACAAACCAAAATAACAAAAACAACCTACCTGGGCAGTCTTGGTCTTAGGTTGTGCTCTCTGGAGGAACGCAGGGAGCATTCCTGGAAAGCAGACCTTTACGATGGGGTTCTGGACCCTGACCTCTCACTCATCCCTCAGATACAACCTGGACCCACTACTGGGGGCAGTGGGTGGGGCCAGCTCTGGCCTGCAGAAGCCTCACGATGACTAAGATTCTCGCTGATGGTAGATCGGGCTGGGTCTGAGCAGAAGGCAAAGCTTTGGCCACTTCAAGCAGGGGCACTTGGTGGGGCTGGGGTCAGCAGTTATTATAAAGCTTCTGGAGTTGGTTGACTCCCATCAACAGCTTTAAAAGACTCGAAGAGATAAAACGAAAGACCCAGATGAGTCAGCCATCGACTTAGGGCACAGGGTGAACATCAGAAAACCTGCGTGAAAGCATTTCCGGAGACCTCCAACTCGCTTAGCTGCAGGACAAACTGTGCTGAAAGTTAGGCCCAGGGTTTAATTGTAAACCAAGAGACTGAGACCCTGAGAATGGCGGGATGGGCTATTTATTGGGTAGCCTGAGAATATGGAAGCCTGGATTCCCTTGAATCTTTCAGGGTAGCAGAAGCATTTCATTCTCTTGACAGAGAAGAGCAATTTCCCCCTGCCTAGAGGGCTGCAAAAAGCCAACCCCACAACCCATCTCTCTATCTCCTCATGGCTCCCAGACCAATAACTAGTGTTATGCTACTGCCCAGCCCAGTCACTCTTGGCTTTGGAAGAAACTAGCATATTCACCCAAAGAATTGCAAGATGTGTCAAATACTTATTGAGAGGATTTATGGGAGAGAAACTAGTAGTGTTAGACCAAGAGAGGTGGCGGTGGTGGTGAAACAGAATATATAGCCTAATAGGGGAGAATTCATTGATAAAAAAGCCCTTGCCCAGAGCTTGGGGTAAATGTCCCAGTAAGGTCTCATGGAGCCAGTCCTACTAGAGGTTGAGTGGTAGGGGTTCTCTGAAGGCTGCGGCTGGCAGTGAGAGATGCTACTTCAGAGGGAGCTTACTAGTATCAGTAAGGGACGAGGAGCTCAGAACTATGAAGGCCAGGTAGTGGCATTTAACTGACAGGACAAGGCAGAAATAATTAAAACAGTGGGCAGGAAAGCTGAGAGAGCAGAGCAGCCAGTGTGCCCTGACCTGGCAGGGATTTACGGAAGTCTCTGTGACATTCCCAGGGACAAGACAGAGAGAGAGTTGTCTAGGATGTTATTTGACTTGCTTACCCGGAAAATAATTGAACAAGAAAACAATTGATAGCTGGTGATCAGAAAGCTGCTGCCAGCTGCTGCTATGGTAGTGATGAGGACTCAGTTTCCAGATCAAAGCTGGACATTTCTATTGACTTGGGAGGAAGACAGATCACCTCAAAGGAGGACTCAGCAAAACATCGCAAACATGTACATGTTTGCTCTCAAAAGGACCTTCAGTCAGAGTGATTGTGCACTTGGAAAAGCCAGAACTCTGTGAGACGTAGTCTGAATTGACACTGATAATAGGGGACTTGGAACATTAATTAACACGATCCCTTGTTAGTTATGATGGCTCATGGAAACCAGGTGACAGATGGAGTCCTGGCCCAAGTCTGTTCCACAGAGGGCTCAAGGCATTTACAGACCTTACCCTCTGGGCATTTTCCTGGTCTCTAAGTGCATAATTTGGATGGAGATAGAGATGACTCACATTGGTTTTCTCACCTATGTGATAAAATCCTTTATGCAAGGACGGGCCAAATGAAAGCCCAAAGCAACACTGTATGTCAAGAGGGACTGAAGCTACAGGTCCACTGTCAAGGAGCAAGTGTGGTGATCCTGGTCATAGTCCATCAGCTCATCAATGAAAGTCACTTGGATTGTGACGGATGATGGTGGGATGTTATAACCTTCACCAGTTAATAGCCCTAATTATAATTGCTATGCTAGATGCGGTGTGCTTACTAGAATAGACCAACACAGCATCTGGCACTTGGTGCATTGTACTCAATACAGCAAATATATTCTTTTCCATCCCTATTGTTAAGGAAGACCAAACACAGCTGACGTTTACATAGCAAGAACAGTAATACACATACTCATCACCCTATATTAACTCACTCACTCTTTGTGAAAACAGTCCACAGGGACCTTGGTCATTTTGACCTTCCACAGACCATGCATGAGTATCACATTTGTTGCCAAAAGATGGAAGATATGTCCTATGAGAATTCAGGGTTCTGCCACATTAGCAAAGTACTTACGGATGCAGTGATCTGGCGTGTAAGGAGCTAAGTTAATGAACCACGTGGCCCCTACCATTAAGAAAGAGGCACTATGCTCTGTTCCTCTGTGGAATTTGGAGACAGCATACAGGGGATTGGAAACCACTGCTCCAACCCATTGATAGGATAACTCATAAGGCTACAAGTTTGGGTGAGGCCAGGAGGAGAGGTGAGCTCTGCAGCAGACAGAAGCCATAGTGAATGACACCCTGCTGCTAAGGCCATATGTCCCAGCAGATTCTACAGTACGAGAGGGACCCAAAAATCCTGATAGAAGAACCATAGTGCACACCCCGAGGATTTTGATGCATTCTGAAACAAGGCCACGTACGCTGTGGCAGAGAACTGTTTGCTGTTTGAAATTCACCTCCTGGCGTGTTATTGTGCCTTGGTAGAGACTGAACAACCCTGAGACATCAAGTGACTATCGGAACACAATTGCCCGTCATTATCTAGAAATTATGAAATACACTTGAGTCATAAGGTTGGGTAGCACTGCAATGATTTACTGTATGAGAGAAACGATACGTTTAGAATTGGAGCTGAACAAGGCCAGAAGGTGCAAGTAAGAAACATGAACTGATGGCCTGGACTTCCATTTTTGGTACCTCATCTTGAACTTACGGCATCATAGATATTCCATCCAATCAACTTACAGAGAATAGATTTAATGTGTTAATATTATGTATGATATATAATCGTTATATTATATATTGACATATGCATATGTAAACATAATGTATATTACAATTGGTATATAATATAATTATAATATTTACTATGTTTCTGCACATGGAACTGGATAGTTGCTGCACTATAGTTCACACTTGAGTGAGTATTGCTGTGGTTTGTATATGGTTTGTTTGGCCTCGTGAAGTCTTATATTCAAATTTGATCCCCAGCGTTTGGAGGGGAGACCTGGTGGGAAGTGTTTGGATTGTTGGGATGGATTCTTCATGAAAGGCTTGGTGTCTTTCTCCAGGGAGTGAGTGAATTCTCACTTTTAGTTCCCACGAGGACTGGTTGTTGGAAAGAGACTGGCACCTCCTCCCTCTCTCTCTTCCTCTCTGTCACCATGTGATCTCTGCATACACCTGCTCCCATTCACGTCTGCCACTAGTGGAAGCAGCCTGAGGCCCTCCCCAGAAGCAGATGCTGGTGCCATGCTTCTCGTACAGCCTGCAGAACCATGAGCCAAATGCACCTCTTTTCTTTATAAATTACCCAGCCTCAGGAATTCCTTTATAGCAACACAAATGGAATAATACAAGTATCCCCAAAGAACAAAGGTAAAGAGGCTGCTTCCAGTGGGTAGAATTATGAACAGTGCACTTTGTAACTGGATTGGTACTCCTGGCAGAGGCAGGTGGCTGGTCTGAATGGTCAGAGACATAACAGGGCAAGACTGAAAGGTAAGAGAAAAGGAAATTTAAAGCAGAAGTGGGAACAAGCCAGTTGGAATGGACTCTTGGTAATGTGGATTGGCCTCATCTGATCTTTTCAAAGGCATAGAGCAAATACTGAGATTTCCCAGAGTAAATGAAATTCTTCCTCAAGACTGCAGCATTAACTCCCCCTTGAGTTTCTAGCCTGCTGGCCTGCCCTAGGGATTCCAGACTTGTCAGTCCCTCCCTGCAATGGCATGAGCCCATTTTTTCAAATAAATCTTTTGAAAGATAAACAGGTGGGTGGGTAGGCAGGCAGATAGATACAAAGAGAGAGAGAGAGAGAGAGAGAGAGAGAGAGAGAGAGAGAGAGAGAGAGAGAGAGAGAGAGAGAGAGGAGGGAGAGATATTCTGTTTCTTTGGAGAATCTTGGCTGATACAACTTCCTTCCTTGTTTCACTTTTCCAAGATCTCCACCCTGTTCCCTGGAATCACTTTGCAAAATATACTGTCCACAATAAGCTCTTGTCTCAGGCTCTGCTTTCTTGACAGGAGCCAGCCTGAGACAGTAGATAGTTGGCAAAAATATTCATTTTTACATTGTTTCGGTAAAATTTTGTGATGAGCCACTTGTCATGTGACAGTAAGGACTTGTTATTGACAGAGAAGTAAAAAAATACTGAAACTGAACCTGAGTGATGTGTCTGTACTTGAAGCTTTATTGGGAGCTTAAAAATGCAAGTGAAAGGTGTCAGGGCTATGTGTTGGGAACAGAGCCACCAACATTTGTAACCATGGAGAATGACCTTGATCTCTGAGATGACTCGGATTCTCAGCTCTATGGGAGGCTGGTGGGCAGGACTGACAGCAGCAAATTCTGCTGAATGCCCCCGACATACCTGCCCTCCCCCGCCAAATCCAGAATCTGACCGTTTATCATCACCTCCGAGCTCTTAACCCTGGCACCAGCCGCCATCGTTTCTCACCTGCACTGCCACCTGCACTCCTCCCTGATCTCTGGGTCCATCCTCAGGCCATTTCAGTCTATTCTTGCCCCAGAGGTCAGAGCGATGCTGGTAAAACACTAAGTCAGATCACGCAATTCCCCGGCTCACAATCCTGCCAAACTTCCCAGGTTTCTCAAGGTAAATACTAGCTGTGATAGTTTTTAAGGCCGACATGGTCTGGCTCCAGTGCACCTCTCTGGACCACTTGGTTCACTGGCTGCAGGCTCTCTGGCCTCTTTGCAGTTCCCCAAGTGCACTAGACACGCTCACGTCTTGAGACCCCACTGCTCTTCCCCTGGATGTTCCCCCACTTGCTCTGCACAGCACCCCCCCCCCCCGTTCACGTCTCTAAGGGGACCATCATGCTGTCATATAGACTCGCTGCACGCACGTTGGAGCTCAGTTGGCTAAACACATAGCTCTCAAGTTTGGGGAAACAGAGAGGAACGGAGGAGTCGAATGACTTCCCCAGGGTCTCACAGCAGATAGGAGGCTGGCTGAGGACACCCCGTTCCCCAGACTCTTCATTCCAAGTGACGTTTCTCAGAATAATTTTGTTTAGAGAAAGAAAGAGCATTTGGCAACCAATCAGCCAGAGAACATTTTTACCCGTGTTTCCAGGCATAACGTGGTTTTCTGTTAGATTTGCGATGTGTAGAGTGATGGATGTGCGTGTAATCCCACGCGGTGTGGGACGTGGGGCTGGAAGCCACGACACCCCCATGTCAACCTCTGCAGACACTGGAGCACGGTAGCGCAGTCCCCACGTGAAACGGCTGGGGAAAGGAACCCATCCCAGCCTTGTGTTTTGTAACTGTCTCGTATTCAATATTCCCTGGCAGGTGCGGAGAATGACTCATTCCCTCTCCTCCTCTGAAAATGTCCCTTTCATGTTTCATAAACAACAGCTTTGCTGTGCCATTGTCTCTGTTAGTTATTTTCATAATTCATAATTATCTTAGTTCTTAAAATGTAGACGTACATTTAAAAGCATGATCCAATCGTGCTTGATTGCTGCCACATTGTGTTCAAAGTAATTACCATTCATTTGGCTTTTGAGGCTGTTGAATGAATTTTCCACATGAGATTCCTTAATTTGTACATATTTTATTGCTATAAAATAGGTATTGGCAAGCTGCCTAAACTGTAGCGAAGGCCTTTAATTCCTATCACTCTGTGATAAAACAAATTGAGTGCAAACTGAGCGGCTTAAGATAGAACACTTGAAACGGATTCGACTCCTTTTTCTAAACCAAGTTTCCCCAGGTGTGAGACACAGGTAAGATTAAGGTAGCTTAGTTCAGGCTGAGAGCTCAGGATTGTTGGAGCATTTGTATAAAAATGATAATGTCCCTCCACGATCTATTATTCCTCTGAGAGAGGATGCTTGGAGAAGAATGTTATTCACATTTTCATGCGTGGTAAGAGAAATTGAGTACACACGACAAAGAGCCAGGGAATTCTTGGTCACGGTACAGATCTGGGCCAGGTGTTCAGAGACCTGGGGCCAACGGGGGCTCTGCCAAGCTGTGTGGCCTTTGGAAGACCTTCTGCTTCTCTGAACCCAATTTGCTCACTTGTGAAATTAAGGGGTTGGGAGCAGTGATGCCTAAATTTAATTTGTAATTTTTCTTTCTGAGGTTATCAGTGTCTTAGATGTATTCAGGACCTTTTTCCTGAGGTTTTCTCTAGGGTTTTAAAAATCACATCTGTGCTGTTTCTGATACACACAGTCTAAAATCTATAAGTGAGATGACAGGAGATTAACTTGTAGAAAGGATTCAAGTGTTTAGTAAATGACTTTCAAGGTCTTTCCTAATCCATAAATTCTTTAATTCCACATGATCAATGGATGTTCCTGGGTTCTTCAGTTGGATTTCCTACCAGCCTCCAATATGAATTTATTCCCCACTTCTGGGCCTTCATGGACATGTGCACCTGCTCATGTGCTTATTGTCCTTGCAATGCCTCCCAGCTTTTCTCTGCTTTCCAAGAGCTTAACCCTTTACCCAGATTTAGGGTAGTTTGCATGACTTCTATGGAGCAATTTCCAGTGCTCCTACCTACAATGACCAATGTCTTTGGTCACTTTTGTACTTAGTTGCACGGTATTTTATACAATTTTCTGATAGTTAATCGGTATTTCTCTTCTTTGTACAACTAATTGTATATTCTTTAAGAAAGGATTGGTGTCATCTTCCTTTTGTGGTTTCACGATGGTGAGAAGCATAGCTGGTATTTAATAGTCATTGACTGACAGATGCAATATGAATTTTTTCACTCATTTATTTATCAAACATTTAATTGGCATATTTCTTCACTCCCTCTGGATCCTAAGGATTGACTATTCTGGTCTCTTCCATTGAAAGCACTCATTTTTCTCTTTGACAGTCCCTCCCACAAAGTTCACTAGTGCAGCACACAATACCTCTACCAAATTGTTTCTGTAGTAAGCACATGACCCTGCTTAATATTTCTTTTGGGTTTTCACTGTTAGTAGTAAATACAGTAAACAGGTTGTTTTTCTTAAATATCAAGATTATCTCAAAATTACATTTGCAAAAGACATAAGATTTCCCAGATATAGTTGTCCTTAATATTCATGCAAATGTGAAAGGAACAGTTGCCTCTTTTTTTAGGGAATTGATTAGGTTTCTCACTTGCAGTTAGCTGAATCTACTCTGGCAACTTTGAGTAGAAAATAGTTAAATAAAGTATATTAAATAGCTTACAGGGACATTGGCAGTTGAAGCAATAAACTATGAGTCAAGTTTCTAGGAATAACTCCCAGAACCGCACCACAGTGTTGGCCTGCTAGGGGAGCTGTTGCCTAGCTGGACCCCATACCCCAAACTCTCTACTGCAGTGGGAAGTTGCTAATTTAGTAAACCAGTGCTGCCACTTCCAGTCCCTAGACCTGTTATGCCAAGATCATGAAGTTTCTAACAGTCGCTGCTGCTTGTAAAGGACCAAATGTCCCTGTCATCATGCTCACCAGATGACCCAAATTTTCCATGCTTAGTCTCCTTGTTACAATGTTCACACCCTCCTTACATATCTTATGTGAACATCCACTTAGTAGCATCTGAATTTCATAACCTAGCTGCAAGAGAGTCTGGAAAATACGGTTTTTACTTTAGTCTTTAGAGTTTGGGAGGGCCTTCTAAGGGCCAGAGTGGGTATTGGGTGAGCCAATCTGAATTGTTGGCCACACTCAGTGATTTTTCTTTTGATTTTTTTTTTAAGGCAATCAACTTCATCCTACTATGTTTCCAGACCAAACATCATTCTTCATAGCAGAGTTGTGCAAAGATAATCCTCTTCTTTAATGTTCCTAAATGCTGTACATCACAACCCCAGTAACAAGCCAGATTCCTCCTCCATCTTTGCCCGGCTCCAGATATAATTACGAAAGTCCATGCAAACCTAGTATTTGTGTGCAGCTTCATCTCAGAAGATTATTAGCTTTCCTGGTGCTCTTTTCATGGTTTTTCATTTTTATCATTTTGGTAAATGCCCTTTTAAACTCAGAGCTCCTCTTACTCTTATCTGTATAGTCATGCTAATTACATAGGTACCTCTTCATTTTTTTTCTCATAGGAGTTAACAGGATTTTGATCATTTATTCTTTCAGCAAATATGTGTATATTTTGTGAGTCACCCTGGACTGTATAGTAGAGTCATCATCAGTGAATAAGATAGAATTATTCTCTGTCCTCATGGAGACTTCAGTATGGTAGAGGCAACAGGAAACTTTAAATAAGTACTATTAATATGATCAGTGCTGTGGAAGGAGTGACATGGGAGTATGAATTACAGGCAATACAGGAATGTTCTTTTGGGCAAGAAGTCATTCCAGACGAGGGTCTGAAGGCGAGAAGAAGCCAGCCACACAAAGATAGGGGTGTGCCCAGCCACTGAAGAGCTCAGTGTTTGCAAAGGCTTGAGGTGGGAGGGAGCTGGGTGTGTTGGCAGAAACTAGAGACAGGTGGGTGGATGGAGAAAGTAGGCGGGGCAGAAAAGAAAACACATGAGTCTCTGGAATGCTCTGCGTTCAAACCAGTTAAATGCACATCAGGCATCTGTAGAGAGAAAGTCCTTTGTTTCCTCCATTTTGTGAGCTGGACTTTATGAAATTCCTGCAATAATTTTGATTCATTCTTTCATTTCATTATCTTCAGTGACCCTGGTATGTGTTTCTGATTTGATTGTGACTTTAAAGAAGTCATTCCCTTCTACCGATGTCATTCAACCTGGAATTTTATCCCAACAAGGCTGTGATAGCCATAAGATCCTAGTTACATGTCTTGGTCTGTTTGGGCTGCTATTACAAAAATATCACAAACAGGTCAGCTTAAAAACAGCAGACTGGTGGTTTTCTAATGGTTCCGGAGGCTGGAGAATCCAAGATCAAGGCACTAATGCATTGGGTGTCTGGTGAGGGCCCGCTCCCTCCTGGATGATGCCGTCTTAGCTATGTCCCGTTGTGGTGGGAAGAACAAAGCAGCTCTCTGGGACCTCTTTCATAAAGGCATTAATCCCATTTATTAGGGTTCCATTCTCAAGACCTAATCATCCCCCAAAGGCTCTACCTCTTAATACTATCACATTGTAGACTAGGTTTCAACCATGAATTTTGGTGGGACATAAACTTTCAGACTGAAGTATTATCATTTAGCATTATAATCTTAAATTCACTTTGCTCATTGCCATGCTTTAGATGTTGGTTTGTAAAAATGCAATGACTCCAGAAAGTTCTTTCATAGTACAGTATCTTGCAGCTGTTGCTTTCTGTAAAGCAATGCCTCTCACACTTACACTCTGTTGACACGTACAGGTCCATGAAGCAACTGTATGTGCCTGATGTACACACAGAATTTGATGACATATCCTCAACTGCATGGAAATATGAGGAACATATTACCTCAGATTTTGTTCTGCAGTGATATTCTTAAATGCACGTCTAAGCAGTGATTAATAAAGTTAATCAAAGATATAAAAATTATTGTAATGGTAAACAAAACACATGTGGCGAATCAAAGTTTTAAAATATCATAATTTATTTTTTCCCACAAGTTGCAATTTTTCTAGACTCATACTTCCTTGTTGAAAATGTGATAGATTATATTAGAAAGAGACAAAAGTAGACCGTATTTTGGCAAGATTTTATTGCTAGATTACGGAATTGAATGATATTTAGCACCTAATTCATATGTATTTATTATCGCAGACTGTGTTTGCTTTGCAAATGGCCGCCTTTGATTTGGTAACCATTGCTGTTCTGTCATTCCTAATGGAAACGCTTGTGGCATCAATCTCACTTCCGTGCAATGTAGAGGTGGATGCTCCACTCAGAGGTTCTTTATCTATCCTCACCCTTGTCCTTATTAAAATTTATTCCCAACGAGAGTGAACAAGAAAGGAAAATACATACCTATGCAATCACGGCTCACCGGCATGGTAATAATTTGCAATGGCTGTGACTGCAATGTGGGCACAGAGATTGTGATCGGGAGAGTTGGTAGCAGAGACAACCGACGGGGTGGGGGTGTGAGCAAAGCCAGCCTGAAAAGGAATTCAAGGGCATGGGCGTATTTTCCTATGAATCCGCTCTGATGCATAAACTATTCTTAAATCTCAGCAGTTACGTACACTGAGTAAGAATTTGCTTGTTAAATACCACACAAGTGCTAACAGTGGAGACACCCTACAATTGTTTTTTTTTTTTTTTTTGCATACAGCTGAACCCCTTCCAGGGCACAGATGTGTTGGCATCTACATTCTTCCTGACTCCTGTTATTTGCTGATCCTCTTTTCTTATTCTATACCTTAGAAAGGAAAGCAAATGGCCACGCACATGCCAACGTGGATTTTGACAATGAGTGGGAAGAGCTCAAGCCCTGACCCCTGTAAACTGCTGATCTTAGCAAAACAAGATGCTGAAAAAGCGTTTCCTATAGCACTTAAATGGAATTCAATACTAATACATCAGAGGTCGGAAGTATCGCTGGCCTTATCCCAACTGTAAATAACTCATTGGTAATTATTTACTTAGTGTCTGTTAATGTACTTGTAAATAACGTGATGACAGGGGCGTCTGTTGTGCTCACCATTTTTAACTTGCTCTGCAAAAACTCAAACATACACAGAAGTAGAAAGAATTGCAATGAACTCCAAGTACCCATCGCCCGTCTCCACAATCCTTCATTTACACTCAGTCTTTTTCATCTATACTGCACTAGAATAAATTTTTAAGAATGTCTGTGTACAATACAAGAGTTTTAAAAAATACATAATCATAATGCCCATATTACATTTCAAAGAGTTAATCTTGTTCTTCCACATTATCAAGTATCCATCCAATTAATTAAAACGTTTCCTTAAATGTCCGATAAATACATTTTTTAAAGAGTTGGCTTATTAAATAGGATCCACTCAAGGTCCACATGTTGCATTTGAGTAATATGTCTCTTAAGTGTTTTTTAATCTACAGGTTCCCTCTTCCTCTCTTTTAAAAATATTTTGCTTTGCAATTTATTTTTTGAATAAATCAAGTCATTTGTCTCCTCTAGCTTCCTACATTCTGGATTTTTCAGATTGCATCGCTGTGGTGATGTTGAACTTGTTCCTCTGCAGCATGAATGTCTTGTAAACTGGTAGCTATGTCTGAGGCTCAGTGTGATTCAGCTGGAGCATGGGACCAGAATAAGTCACAGAGGGTGGTGCTACCATTTCATCTCCATCTGTCAGCACAGGGCTGGACGTTGGGGGATGATTTGTAAGTACGTGTTGAATGAGCACATGTATGCACAATCTCTTACCCCTGTTGTGTTCCCATTTGAACTCCTTGGCGCCTTCCAATATGTTGTTCCTTTTTGTCAGGGTTTGGGGTACAAGGTGAATAGTGTCCAGGGAACTGCAAGTAGTTCCCAGAGCACAGATAGCAATGACGATGAGGTCAGGGAAGCAGAACAAGGATGCCCTGGAATCCCAGCTAGGGAATTTTGATTACACATTTAAGGGAACAAAAAAGCCTTTAAATGAGTTGAAATGGGGGAGCGTTATGGTCAGATGTACGTTTTTAGCAGAATTACTGTGGCAGTGGTTAAGAAGTAGGATTAGAAGAAGATGACACTTGTGTTGGAGACACAAGTAAGAAGGCAAGACATGACAGGAGCCTTGAATCAAATTTGGCGGGAGCTAGAGGGATATAGAGATGAGTGTGCATTTCAGGAATATTTAAGAGTAGAATCATCACTGCACACCTATTAGAGCGGCCAAATTCCAACACACTGACAACACCAAATGCTGATCAGGATGTGAAGCAGCAGGAATGCAAAATGGTACAGCCACTTCGCAGTTTAGTAGTTTCTTACAAAACTAAACACATTCTTACCTTATAATGCAGTGACCAGGCTCTGTGGTATTTAACCAAAGGAACTGAAAACTTATATCATGTGGAAACCTGCACGCAGATATTTATAGCAGCTTTAGTCATAATTGCTCAAACTTGGAAGCAACCACCTTTAGTAGGTGAATGAATAAAAAACCCACGGTGTATCCAGACAATGGAATATTATTCAGTGCTAAAAGGAAATAAGCTATCAAACCATGAAAAGGCATGGAAGAAACTTAAATGCATATTACTAAGTGAATGAAGCCAACCCAAAAAAGCTACATACTATATGACCCCAGCTATATGACATTCTGGAAAAGGAAAACTATGGAGACAGTAATGTCATCAAGGGTTGCTAGGGATTGGGGCCGGGGGTGGTGGGGTGGTGGTGTATAAACAGACAGAACACAGATAATTCTTAGGGTGGTGAAAATACTGTATACGATACTATAATGGTGGTGACATGTCATTATACATGTACCCAAACCCATGGAATGTATAGCACCAAGAATGAACCCTAATGTAAACTGAGGACTTTAGGTGACAATGATGTGTCCACATAGGGTCCTCTGTTATGACAAATGTGCTTCCTGTGGTGGGGAATGTTGATGGTGGGGGAGGTTGTGCATGTGTGGGGGGAGGGGTTATATGGGAAGTCCTTGTAATTGCTGCTCAATTTGCTCAGTTTTGCTGTGAACCTAAAACTCTTCTAAAAAATAAAATCTTACTTAATAAAAAAGTAGAATCAACTGGCATCTGGAATGGTTTAGATGTGAGGAAGGCAGGGCAAAGCCTGAGATGAAGTAGCCCAAGTTGCTGGTATAGGTATTTATTTTCTGCTACTTGTCACTCTATGTCCATTGTACAAGCACAGATATTTTGGCAAATACCAGAAAATTACTGACTATTATCTTCATATGTGAGCTTTTCCAAAGCACAGGCTGGATTATAAATCACAGAGCAAATTGAGAGAAAAGATGAAACAGCCCAGCCTTGATGGGTGAGTGCCATGCTGTCACTTTACACATTAGGAGACTAGGAGCACAGTAGGATTTCCCCTGTGTTAATACATGCAGCGCCCAGATTGGGGTTAGAACGATTGCGGTTGATACTTTAATGGGGTTAGCACAGCATCCCGTGGCTGGGCCCTGGCTGGCTGTTCTTCCTGTCTGGGGACTGTCTTGGGGTTAGTAAGTCTAGCTCTGTGGGACTTAAGATTTGTCACTTAACTTTCTTGAAGGGGAGAGAGAGAGCACCCAGCCAAGTCCATTGTCCCGTGGGGAAGCCTTTGCAGAGTTGCCTCTCTGACCTGTAAAATGGCCTTGGTGATGGCTACCCTCCCGACCACAAGGGACTTCTGAGAGGATAAAGTATGACAAAGTGTGGGAAGTCCCGTGAAACCTGCAAGTGACATTGTAATTGGTTGGCTCAGGCTCTGAGGGTCCCGGAGCTCTGCTCCTGGTCCAGACTTTGTTACCGAGGAGGTGAGTGTCTGCACAGATACCCGGTGGGGAGACCACTTAGGTGCTGGGCCTCTTTCCTATCTGTCCAATGAGGTGTCTGGAACAGATGACCTCCCCTGTCCTCAATGATGCTATAAACTCCAAATTGCGGAGGATTATTGTTGTTTCACTTTCAGCACCAAATTCTCTTCTAATCTGCTACTCTAAACATTTTTGTCCTGTAAGGTAGGCACGTGCTATAACACAGTTCCCTGTTGCACAGATTAAACTGCAGCTGCAGTCCGATCACATTTCCCTTAGGGACCGTCCTCACACTGTGGTCAGCAAGCAGCAGCCTCCTTGCAGCCAAATTACCAGCAGTCCAGGTGGATCAGAATCCTGGAACCAGGGCAGTGGGGTGAGCAGTTGCAAATGGGCAGCAATCTGCACTATTAAAAAAATAGATTTAAACATTTTTTGGAAGTAATTTTAGATGCACAGGAAGTTGCAAAGATGGTATGAAGAGGTCCCGTGTACTGTTCACTACGTTCCTCTAGGGCTGCTATCTTACTAATTGTAATAATTATTCAATAATTATTTAATTTTAAATAATTAAAATAATTATGGAATAATTACATAATGGTAGTACAATATTCAAACCAAAAGTTTCACATTAGTACAATGCATGTGTATAGTTCTATGTGGGTTTTTTTTGCACATGTGCAAATTTGTGTAACCAGCACTGCAGTTCAGATACATGGGATAGTTAATTTTATGTGTCAGCTTGGCTGACCACAAACATTTGGTCAGACATTATTCTAGATGTTTCTGTGAGGGTGTTTGTGAATGAGATTAACATTTAAATCAGTGGACTTTGAGTAAAGCAGACTAGCCCTGCCCCCGTGGAGGTGGGGCTCATTCAGTCAGCAGAAGATCAGAATCAAACTAAAGGCTGATCTCCCCCAAGCGAGAGGAAATTCTGCCAGCAGACAGCCTTCAGACTTGAACTACAGCTCAGCTCTTCCCTGGGCCACTCCTGGCAGCTGCCCCTGCGGATTTGGAACTTGTCAGCCTCCATCATGGTGTGAGCTTACTCCTTAAATAAATCCGTTCAGACAGATGGATGGATGGATGGATGGATGGATGGATGGATGGATGGATGGATGGATCTCCCATGTTCTGTTGGTCAGGAGACCTTGACTGCTACAGCACAGAACTGAGGGATCTGTACTTTGACCAGTAGTGCAGATGATTGTCAAGCACACCGATGTTTGAGCACCACTGTCCTGTCCCCAAAGTCACCACTGCCAGCTGGACGACTCATGCATGGGAGGTCCTGATGGCCAATGCTACATGACCCCACAGTCCCTCTGAAGGGCGAAGAGAGAAGTTTGTCCTAGTTGTCCCAAGCAGAAGGGAACTTTCTGTCCCCTGCCAGCTCTGTTGCTTGGACTCTAAGACATGCTTCTCACGTCTTCACAGGTGCGGCCAGGAAGGGATCTGAGTGTTTGGGTCTCTAACGTGTTTCTAGGTGAGGCCAGAGTTTCTGGTCCATGGAACACAGTTTTAGGAATCAGATGGGCCCGAACTGGGCCCCTGGCTCTGACCTTCACTGGCTCTTGGATTCTGCTGGGCCTAAGGTGCCTCGTTTACAAATTGAGGGTAAGAAGTCCTGATTTACAAGAGCACTGTGAGAATAGGTGACGTCAAGCCACGCAGCACCAGCACAGGTCTGCTACACTGGTGTCACTTACGACTTATTTCTCTTCTTCTCCTCCTTCCCATTCCCAAATGGTGATGATCTTCTGATGGGAGAATGACAAAAGGTTGGTTAGGACATATACAGAAAGAACAGGACTTTCGGGACGGCCTTCCCAGTTTTGAGCTTGTGTTCTTCGGGTTTCTTCTTCCTGAACTTATTAAGGCGTGAGGTGGACCTTGTCCAGTCTACATTGATTTTGGTTGGGCCATAGTCATTTTTGCTTCGGAAACTGTGTTTTATCATTTTCCCCCTTGTCCAAACTGACCTTTGATATATAACTGCTTGAAAAATGAGCGTTCTTAGGGAATAATTCCCTAAAAAGGGCAGCTTCACCTCATTCCCCATTGTCTTAGGGACTGGGGTCCCAGAGCCCATCTGGGAATAATCCTTCTGAGTGTGCACTTTTCTCCTGGGGAGAAAGGTCTCGGAATGCAATTTATTGTAAAACACACAGTGGTTACAGAGCTACCACAGTCAATGATACTCCTTTTATTACCACTCAGATGAGAACAGAAAATGACATTGGAAAGCAGTGAACTCACCAGAAGGGCAGAGAAAGTCATTAAATTCAACATGCATCATATTTCATAATCAGAACCCCGCAGTCAGCGCTGACACCACCAAATGAGTTTGTTGCAGTCATGATAATATAAAACCCACTGCATCTGCTTCCCTTGGCTCTTTCTTTCTGGACCCTAGCTAGGGCCAGGCCATTAATCACTGGAGGCAGGGGACGGTGCAGACCAGTGCACTCTGGATTGGGCAAATTGAAAATACATCAGTATTAGTAGGGAACGCCGTCTTTAGTTTATCTCTGTTTGGGGCAGTGGCTTCTGAAGGGCTGGGATGTTATTACAGTTAAACCACCTAATTAGAGCCCTTCTAATGGCTTGTGTGGGAGGGATTAAGAAGAAGCCCTTTCTTCAGGGAGTGAAGTCTGCGCCGATGGAATCTCCTAGTCAACACCCCAAATGGCACATGGCAGTGGATGGGAACCCACATGGGCTCTGATGGCCACCAGAGGTATTTGTACAGGTGTTAGGCTTATCTTAGGATTGTTTTTTGATTTTTTTTGTTTTTTTTAGACAGAGTCTGGCTCTGTTGCCCAGGCTAGAGTGCTGTGGCATCAGCCTAGCTCACAGCAACCTCAAACTCCTGGGCTCAAACAATCCTCCTGCTTCAGCCATCTGAGTAGCTGGGACTACAGGCATACTCCACCATGCCTGGCTAATTTTTTTCTATTTATTTTTAGTTTTCCAGCTAATTTCTTTCTATTTTTTAGTAGAGATGGGGTCTCGCTCTTGCTCAGGCTGGTCTTGAACTCCTGACCTCGGGCGATCCTCCCACCTCGGCCTCATAGAGTGCTAGGATTACAGGCGTGAGCTACCGCGCCCGGCCTGTTTGATTCTTTGTTCTGTGCTATAGTGTGTATGTTTGTCTTAATTTTAAAATAGTGTTTTGAAGAGACCCTACATCAACTAATATTAACAATCCAGGGAAATGTGGCAAGAATATCCTAAGACTTCTTGAGCCTGGGCACACAGTAGCATAGCTGTGGGTATGTTGTTAAGAAGGACATGTCTATAGGATAAAAACTTTTACTCGATTCAGTCATACAAGAACCTTCAGGATCTCACTCTGTTTCGACCTCACGTCTTAGCGCACAAACCCAGCAACCCCTACTTCCATCACACTGAACCTCTAGGTAGTCTCCTCTTCCCCACTCTTGCCCTTTAAATGCAAGCTGCCTGTTTCTCTCTGCTATTATGGAATATATCCCAAGGAATTAGCAATTATTAGTTTATTTCTTTCTCTATGATTATAAGGTCACACAGTTTTTAAGTGGCAGGGCCAGTGTTCCAAACCAAGTAATCCTAATCCCTCAAAGAGCATTCTCACTTACAATTCAAGAGGCACCTTAAATGGTTGGGAAGATGCCAGAGATGTTGCAGCTAATACACAAAATCAGAAGTCCTGCATGTGAAATACAATAACCCAAATCAGATCATTAGTGAAATGGTAAAAGGCTGAACTGATGTGGCAGAAAATCAAATTAGCTAAATAAAAGTCAGAATCAAGAAAAAGAAAGCATGTTAGGAAAATGGACAGAAAAAGAATGCAAAGTGATGGGCGTAGGAAATAGAGCACGGAACGCCAACCTGCCGTGGAGGAATTGTGAAAAGAGAAGACCAAGCAAATGGCACAGAATTAATAATCAAGGGTTTAAGCAAAGAGTACTTGAACACTTAAAAAAAAATAGAGGTTAAAAAATGTTGACACAACTCCAGGTAAAACTAACAAGCCGACAGCATAACCAAGATATAACTTTTTAATTCTTCTTTTAATTCAAAAAAGTGATTGAAGCTTATTGGGGGTATAATTCAGGGGTGTATGAAGATGAAACTCTTTTACTCTCTTAATCAACCCTGAGCTGCCAAATCACCTGTTCCTGTCTGTTAAGGGTATCTCAGGCAGATCCAATAACTTTTTAGTCATTTTTGATTGCTAAACGTGTAAACATCTAATCTACTTTAAAACTTCAATCTCAAAATTGATTTTAATCTAATATTTCATTGTAAACTCTCGTCACAGTGCCTTAACTAGCTCAGAGTGGGGAAGGGCGGGGACGTGGTCTAGCTCTGAGACAAGTCACCCCGCTACTCTCCCTTTGTGGTCCAGGTCCTATGGTTTGTTGGGGAAAGAACACAGGGATTGGGGAAATAATTACTGTATTTTGATGGTTCCCCGGGCCTTTTTCTGGCTTTTCTGGTTCCAATTGCCTATTGCTCTGCTGATGTAGCCATTGGTCTCTTTGTAGATGCAGTATGAGATCTACCTGAGGCCAAGTTCAACTTCACCTCAACCCCTCCTTCACCGTGAACTTCCAAGTGGGCTTCTTTGTTTGCCCTCCAACCTTCTGGGCACCCAACCTCTGACATATCACGTGTGGCTTTGCTGGCCTGGCAGCCACCCGGGTGTCCCGCTGTTTCTGTTCCTCCTCTGACCACAGGGCTCCCTGGTGAGGAGCTATAAGGAACAAACAGGGTCTTCTGAATCCTCCAAAGATGGGAGAACCCGAGTGTGGGAGACTCACTCCATCTACACGGCCTATTCTTCCAGGTACACTACTACCCTACAGTTTTCTTTTGTCCTGTTGGTGCATTGAGCTTCCTGCCTTGAGAAATCTCTAGAAGAGGAGTGTCTGTGGCTCACATAGGCTCTCAAACTTGGGGGATTCATGACCAATGCTCCAACAACTGCTCTCCATACTTCCCTTTGTTCTAAGGAGAGCACCTGAGTGACCGTGTGGATTCTCCAGCTCAACACACAGCCGGAGCAGGAGACTCAAATGTCTCATTCTAGCAGGCACCCAGCATCTCAGAGTTTGCCTGTTGGAGTCATCCTGGGGAGAGAAGACAAAGCCTCTGGGCATAACTATGGTGCAGAGTTTAGAGAAATGTGCAGTTTGACAGTTTTCCCAAAGCATGTGTCTTAGTGACATTTTATCCAAATCTCTTCCTTGAGTTTTCTTTGGGGTGTCTTTCCCAGGAATTTTCAACTCTTATATAGGAAAACATGTCAGTCTTTTCTTTTGTGATATTTTATTTTTGTATCAGGTTCTGGAGGTATTATCTATACTAAGAATACATAGCAATGTCACCTTTTTATGTTTTTAAAAATGTTTAGATTTTTAATCTACCCAGAATATATTTGTGTATGTATGTATGTGATTTGTTGGGAAGTTTTGATGTTATTTTTTTAATGGTACCAAATAATTTGTTGAATAATATTTTCTTTTGCTGTCGATCTGTATCATCTGTCAAACGTTATTTCATCCCTCTGTGCACGTGGGTTTATTTGTGAGCACCTAGCTTAGTCCATTGGTGTATTTGCCTGTTCTTAAACCACCACCCCCCTCCCCCTGCACCCACTTAATTATTGTAGCTTTTAGGATGTGTTGGTACTTGGAAGGGGAATTGTCTCTCTGATTATTCTCCATTTTTGGTCTTTTCTTCACTTTTCCAGATTAATTTTTGAGCTAACTTTTTAGGTTTCCAAACATTACCTTGTTGGAAAGTTCATTAAAATTGCATTGAATTTATGATAATCAATGGCATACACCAATAATGCTTCCCAGAACTTAAGAAAATCAACAAGCCAGAAGGTTTTTTTTAAAGATTACTCTTTTTTTCCTAGTTGAAGTTAATAAAGAAAACCTGCCAAGTTGTTTAACTTCTTGGGGAACAATTTTCCAAGCAAGGGGAGGGGAAAGAGATAAGTGTCCATTGCACACAGTCAATCCCCAAAGTCACTGGACTGACATCCTTAGTCTTCTCAAGGGACCAGGGCATGACCCAGACTGCTGTATCCAGTCAAGCTGTCATTCACACATGAAAGCTGCACAAAGACATTCTGAGATCTACACACTGCCAGTTTTTTTTCACAGAGAGCCCTTCCTGCTGAAAGGGCTGGAGGGCATGATTCGGAACACCATCCACTAGACAGAAGTGAGAATTCTTGAAAAGTGATATTACTTTTGAAAAGGATGTGTGACAGCGAGTAAAACCGACTAACCATTTGAGAGATAAGTCACTAAGAATACCAATGGTGTGTATGTGTGTGTGTGTGTGTGTTGAGGAAGGGGCCTGTGTATTCACACAGAGGGGAGTGGGCTGCCCAGTTGAGCTCCTTGCTGCAATGAAAAGAACAAACCTGAAGGCCCAGGGACTATAAAGCCAATTGACTTTCCCCCTTCCATTTTCTTCAGGAGAGAATGCTCTGGTTAACTTCATAACAATATGAAGTTAAAGCTGGGTGTCGTGGCTCACACCTGTAATCACTTTGGGAGGCAGAGGCAGGAGGATCACTTGAGGCCGGGAGTTCAAGACCAGCCTGGTCAACATAGTGAGGCCCCTGTCTCTACAAAAAAATATAAAAATTAGCTGGGTGTGGTGGCATAACCCTGTAGTCCCAGCTCCTTGGGAATCTGAGGCAGGAGGATCTCTTGAGCTAGGAGCTAAAAGGTTGCAATGAGCTATGATCTCACTACTGCACTCCAACCTGGGCAACAGAGTGAGACCCTGTTTCAAAAAAAAAAAAATCCTCTCTGTAAATTAGTGAATTGACATTCTGGTTTTATACCTCAATCTCTGAGGTTGGTTATATGTTGATATCCCCTTTTCAAAATTTTAACATAATATTAATAATTTCTATTCAACTGCAGGGGATGAGAAAGAATTCTCGACACAAAGATTAAAATAGTTTTAAAGAAAGAAATGTTATTTTACTTCCCAAAGGTGAAAGGGCTTCACAGAAGAGAAAGAAAGGAGAAGTGTTGGCAGAGAAGGTAAAGTGTTCGGGGATTTTATGGAGAAAAGGAGAAAAAGAAAAGAGGGTGATTGCTACCGGCTGATAGCACAGTACAATTATGTGCTGTGAGTACATAAGCCAGCTGTGAAACAGTTGTGTCTGTTTTTCCTTTTTCCCCCCTTCTCTGTGAGGCTGGCTTATGGGAGTCCTTGGAATTGGTCTGGCGAGAGCTGGGGCCCATGCTCCTTCTATCTTCTCTGTTCTTTCAAAGTGCTGGAAGACAAACTCTCAAGTAAAACAATATAAGCCACGGGTGGTTAATCTAACAAAAGGGCAGTTGTGCTGTGATCTTTCCCTTCAAGGGAGCAATTATGTACTGTGAGTTTATTCCTCTTTCTTTCCCTTAGATAGTTTATTTTTCTCTGTTATTTATTGGCAAGGCCATCCTCTCAGTAGGGGCCTGCAAATCATGGTAGAAAGGTGCGTGATCACAATAATAGATGTCCTTTTAGAAAAAGGAGGGTATTTGAAAGAGAACCTCAATGAACCCATGGAAGCCTTTATAAAAACTTTCTCATTACTAAGATAAAATAGTAAATATCGATCCATAAACAAGAATAGCATAATAACATTTTTTACCAATGTGTAGTAACAAAGAGATGCTGCGTTATTACTCTCTCACCTCCCGAAAAGCCTTCCAGCATGTTCTCCCTGTATCACTTCAACAATTTGCCCAAAATTCATTTATTGAGCCTTCAGATGCAAATCAGGCATTTGAATAAAATGGTGCAGGGAACACGAAACAATTGATAGGTGAATTATATTTACATCACTAAATACTTTTTCCTTTTGATAACTAACTAAAGGAAAAGGCTGAGGAAGCAGGACTGGCTGTGATGCCCGGGCCATGCAAGCAAGAAGAACCACTGGCAAATGACAACAGTGACAGAAACTTCAGCCACAGTAATCACTCTCCTGAGTGCTGAGCCTGTGCTACAAAACACTCACATGCGTTATCTGCTTTGACCCTCAATACGGAGCATTAATGACTTTATAGCTTAGGAAACTGAGGCTCACAGCCACTTAACAACTTGCTCGAGATCACAACAGGTAGAAGGTAAATTTTATTGATTCACGTGTTCATCCGACACATTTATTAAGCACATACTATGCACCACTTGGGATTCGTCAGTGAGCAAAACACATAGGCCCTGTCTTTCTGAAGCTGACATCCAGGTGTGTCATGGCAGGGGTGGGTCAGGAGAGAGACAAAAACCAATCAACTGTAAAATTAAGCTTAGCTTAAAGCTGCCTCCCTACATATTTTAAGTTTTGCCTAAAGGTTTCTCTGTACATAGGGAACTGTAACCTAACTGTAACCACTGTAACCCGATGTGTAAATAGACTGTACCTGCTCTTGCACCAATCACCAAGTTTTGGCCAGTCACAGGCGGCCAACTGTTCAAAGTGTGTTCAAACAGGCAAACGGCCAAGCTCTACCCAATCAGGCTGTTTCTATACCTCACTTCTGTTTTCCGAACTCACTTTCCTTTTTCTGTCCATAAAATCTCCCCAGGCACGTGGCAATATGAGCATCTTTCTCAACCTATTCTTTTTGGGTGTCGGGGAGTGGGGTGTTTGTTTATTTGCTCAATTAAATTCTGTTACATTTAATTTGTCTGAAGTTTTTCTTTTAACTAAACCAAATAAACATAAAAAGTAAGTGATTTGAATGCAGATTGAGCATCTCAAATCTGAAAATTCAAAATCCAAAATGCTCCAAAATCTGAAACTTTTTGAGGGCCGCCATGACACTCAAAAGAAATGCCCATTGGAGCATTTCAGATTTCCTATGTTTGGATTTAGATTTGAGATGCTGAATGGATAATGAAAAATATTCCAAAATCTGACAAAAGTTCTAAATCCAAAACACTCCGGTCTCAAGCATTTTGGAGAAGGGGTGCTCAGTCTGCACTATGTTAGAATATTTTTTCCACCATCCACACCTTATTGGAACTCAAAAGAAGGCAGTCATTTTCTTCTTTCATGTTGGGAAAATAATTAGCAACAATGAATCTACAGGATATTTGCAAAGATGTTCTCCTGAACTCGTGCAACACTAAAACAAACAAAAACACATGCAAAAAAACCCAAAAAACACACCACACACACACACACACACACACACATACACACACACACACACACACACACACATACAAAAACAACAAAAACCAAAAACCAAAAATCAAAACCAAAATAAATAACAGGTGCTGGCCTAATTAAGGGAATACTCTATAGGTCGGGTCTCTAATTCTCACTGGCCCCTACCATTGCAATGCTCTTGCGGAGGAGCTGGATTGGACGATAGGCCTGGTACTAGACGTGTGTGGTAGACCAGAAGAGTGGGCAAGAGGCGGCATGTTTTCACGTTGAGAGCGGGAGAGCCGGGCACTGGGAGCAAAGGTCCCTCACCAGACGTGCAACCCTGGGCAGTTACTTAGCCACTTGAACCCACCGTGTTCTCATCCGCAAACCAGAGGAAAATAACCACCTTGCATGGTGATCGTGAGGATGAGAGACAGCAACAGGCCCCGTGGGTGTTAGGTGCTCCAGTGGAAGCTATTGTCATCCCCGCCCTGGGTCGTGGGTCCTACTGACACAGCTCAGGGGCACAGCCCACCTGGCTAATCTGGGACAAACTCCTCATCTGAGAGATCCTTAATTTAATCGCATCTGCAAAGACTCTTTTCTGGAATAAGGTAACATTCATAGGTTCTAGGGATGAGATGCAGATATCTTGTGAGAGGTGGGAGGCATTTTTCCTACTAACATGGTGTTGGGGGGAGAAAGGACAGTCATGGTGATTCTGTTGTGACGTTTTTCAGAGAGTAAATGCCCACACTCCAGTTCTTTCTTGGAGGAATCGGGGACCTTATTTGAGGACCTCTAGCATTGGACCCTCATCTGATGCAGGTCATGTTCTCTGGGGCACCTTGTGTGTTTCTCCAACTCCTGTCCACATGATGCACTAACACAGCCTCTCTCTGCCATGGCTGTGCTTCCTCCACCAGGCAGACCTCCGGGATACTCAGGATCTGCAGAGTGGGGCTCAGTATGGATATGCCTTAAGGCTCTGCAGGCGGTTCTAAACTGTACCCATGGTCGACAGACACTGGATTCAACAATTAAGAGGTGATGATCTTGCATGGAGGTCTTCAGAGAGCTAAGGAGGAAGGAGTCTGAGTTTGGGGTGTATTTGGGGAGTAAGATGGAGGCCTGGCACATAGAGGGCTCTGTCAAGAGATGAGCTGGGAGGTACACACGTGAACTTCCGTTATGGATGTTGTCAGCCTTTGGAGCAGTTGTTCACTCCCTCCTCTGAGTGCCCACACCTCGCTAGTACTATACTCAACATTTTATTTCAGTTACTTTTGGTATCTATGGAGATATCTGTCTATCAATCCATCAATCATCTATCTACCTCTCCTATTGGTTCTGTTTCTTTAGAAAATCCTGACTAATACACAGTGAATACATATATTGAGACAAAAAGGGTTTGTCCACACCCTCAACAGAATCTTGTGAAGATTTATTTGTTTTCTGTTCTCCCCACTTAAGAAAGTACAAGTTGCCCTTCTGCCTTCCCAAGTCTAACAAGCCCACTCCTAGAATGTGTGTGACATTGGTTTTCACATAGAGTGGGCATAGGGTTGGGACAGAGGACAAAGGGAAGGGGAGGATAAAGATAAAATAAGCAAAAGTCACTATTCTCAAAGAGCTAAGGGAGGAAATTTGTTCTGTTTTCAAATACCTATGTGGCAGATTGTATTTTCCAAAAATAGCAACGACAATATTTCCTTTCCCACATGTTCTTTTGTAATATGACTTTGCCATTTTCTCAACAAGTGGACTCTAATTCTCCTTCCTGTGACTCTGTGTTGGCCGTTGTTATTTGCTTGGCCAGTGAAATGCAGATGACGTGACACTCTGGGGCTTCCGAGGCTCAGTTAAAAGAAGCCTTGCACATTCTGCCTGGGGCTCTTGGAAAGCTCTCCGTGGGAATCCAGCTGCAACACCAGGGGAAGCCCAGGCCATATGGAGAGGCCATGTATAGGCACATTGGCCAGTGGTCCCAGTTGAACTTCCAGCCAACAGCCAGCATCAATTGCCAGCCATATGCGTGCACCATCTTGGATGGATGTCCGTCCCGGTTGAGCCTTCAGATGGCTACAGCCCCAACCTGAGAATCCCCGGCTGAGCCCAGTCTACCCACAGAACCATGACAATAACAATGCATTGTTTTAGACCTCTATATTTTGGAGTGATTTTTTAGATTTTTAGACAGTGATAGAGAATCAGGGCAATGTGTAAGTCAGGCAGAGCATGGCAAGTGTCTGACAATTTTACAGTTTATGAGGACCTTAACTAGAGTATGGGGTGAGTTCCCAGGATGTCAGGGCTGGGAGTGGGCCCCTCTGTCTTATTTTACCAAGCAGAGCCTGACCCAGAGAAGTGAACAGCCAAGTTCAAAGAGGCAAACAGTGGCAGCACCTGAGCAGCAGTTCAGAGCTCTTACACTGACCCACACAGAGCGAGGGGAGCCAATGGCAAGGGTCCATTCCCCAGATTTAGCCCACATCTCCTTTAACCCTTCTGACAAGCAGTTACCTCCCGCCATCTGTCCTTGCCACCTTTCCCTTCCCCTCCAAGTCCTTTCTGTGAGTGTCTCAGTTCAGGCTTTTGTCATTGCACAGACTGTTGCAGTAGCTTCCTAATCTGTCTGCCTAATTCCAATCTGCATTTCTTCCACCTCAACTTTCAATTCACCAGGCAGCTAGAGTGATGGCTCTAAAATGGGAATCAGGTCACATTCCCTTCCTGATGACATTTGTCAAAGGCTCCCCTTGTAGGAAAGTGGTCAAATCTCCAAAGTTAGCACACAGAGCCTTCCATAGTCTGGCCTGGGCCTCCTCTGCAGCCATAGCTGGTCACCCTACCCCACGTTTCTTCCTTTACACACATTTCTCTTACAGGAATGTCCTTATTATTGTCTTCTAATCGTCCCTCAAAACTCCTCTCAATCATTTCCTTCCCCAAGAAACTTGGTTTTATATTTGTTTTTGAAATAAACATCTTTACTTTCTGGCATGTTTTTCTCCTTTAAAATAAAGTCTGAAGAGAAATTGATTAATTCTGTAACTGAATTCAAAAAAATATTATGCAGTTTATCTGAAAGATAGTTCCCGCAAATGTAAAGTTATATGGCTGGGATGCACTTGAATGAAAAATATCTGCAATTTGGATGTTAAGAGCATCCTATTTCTTTGGCAGGAGCAGGAGGCTTCTTTGGTGGAAGTTTCCGCGCTGTTGTGTATGAAAGTGCTCGTGCTTCCCCGCACCATTTGGTGCTGGGTCACTCTGAAAGAAACAGCTTAGTAAGAAAATGCAACAGCAATTAGTTCTTCCTCAGTTCTCAAGGTCTGAAATAAAGCTAATTAGATTTGTTCACAACTCTAAGAATCAGCCCACAACAGTGATTCCCATAGGGCATTCCGCGGAGCACCAGCTCTAAGAGAAATAAGTATCATGTGAAAAGGGTTCTGTGATATAAACCGAGGAAGTATAGAGTTATCCAAAAGGAAATGATTCCCACCCCCCCAATGAAATCTCAGAAGCTTTACCCTGCTAATATGGGCTGACTGTCTCCTACAAGGGATTATAGTATTCAGAGGATCTAGATTTATTTGACTGCAGATCCTTTCTGTTGAAGACCATCTCGCACCTCTCGTGGTCTGTGGACTGCATTTTAGGCAAAGCATATTGTCTACTGAGATGGCAGAGACTGCTCCAGATACATGTGGCTAGAATCCCAGCCTTAAGGAAAAATAGTGTTAGCTCCCATAAGTGAGGAGGAAACGCACACAACCCTTCATTACCCTTTGCCACAAATTCTGTCTTCTCAGACAGCTGCAGCGGCTGAAACCCTCCCAACAGCTGGATATAATTGACTGTGCACCTGTCTCTCTCCGAGTCAAGACGCATTACCCCAAGGCTGTATCTTGTGGGGAGGTGCTTATATGCTCTTGGTCTCTTTTGCCAGTTTTGCTGGAGGGTTGACAAGAGAAAGGAGGATGAACATGTGTAGGTGCTTGGTGTACGGATGTGAGCATGGTCAGTGGACTGGGAGGGATGTGGGCAGATGGATGGACACCGCTCAGAGCGTATGGCAAAACCACATCTGAGATGTCTGATTTAGATAACACAGGCTGACTGGAACGGCCTAGAAAATTCTAAGGTCAAACACTTGGAGTAAAATTTTAAAACAAAAGGAGGGAAGTACTTCTCCCTTTTAATCTTGTCTCAACCCTATCCTTGACTTGGCCTACAAGGTTGAAGCCTTTCTTAAAATTATAAACAGGAGAAAAAAATACATCTGATCATACTATATAGTGTGTACATGCATTTTCTTTTACCTAAGATATAAAAAAGCTAGAATGCCTAGGTAAAAAGATTTGAACTAAGATGCTCTCCCCATGCATTTGACATTGGACTATATAGTTATTAGGCTCCTGGGAAATTGCTCAGCACACTTAGGGGACCAATGTCAAAGCAGAGGAACCTGGCAGTTGCATTAAGTAGGGGCTATCCCATACTGGGGGTTTTATGCTTTGACATTTTTAACTCACACAATAAAGCCAACGCAGCCATCGCAGAATGGTGTAACATAAGCACAGGATGCAGGCTTTGCCCTTAATCTTGAGGGCACACGTGTCTCCCTGTCAGTTTAAGAGATTGCCTTGGCCAGGGAAATGTTACAAATAAAGGGCCCTACTCAATCAGGGAAGACATTCATTTTAGGAAACCTTGAATATTCATTAATACGAACACTTCCTTATATTCAGATAATGTTTTGTAGTTTATAAAGTGCTTTCAACATGTCATTATCTCATTTCCTTCCGACCACACCACCATGAGGCTTCAGGAAATCACTAAGTATACATTATTACCTTCATGATAGCATTCTGAGAAACAGAGGGGCCTTGCAGATATTTACTATAGCATAACAAATATTTGTTGATTGTCATAATGTGGGCGAGCTCTGTACTGGGCTCTCAGTACTTCACAGCCTAGAAGGTGCACACACATTTAGGGGGTTGAGCAGAAAATAAACACATAACCATATAAAATATAATTTTTACAGAGTGATAAGAAATGTGGAGCCAATAAAATGGTATAATGGCTGGAGAAAAACGGGAGCGAATTGGGGAAACCTTAAATGGGTGAGTCAGTGAATACCTCTCCAAAGAGAGCTGAAGCCAAAATAATGAGAGAGAAGAACTACACATGCATTGGGTGGTCATTGGAGGGAGTCTTTTGGGAAGGGCCATCTTTGTTAGACAAGAGCATCTTTGCATGCTGATCACGTGCACCACAGTGGTGCCACCAGAGGTAGCAGCAGATGGGAAGTGGTCAGGTTCTGAATATATTTTGAAAGTAGATGTGGCAAGATTTACTGATGTGGGGTGTGAGAAAGAGATGATGTCATGGTTTTTGGCCTGAGCATCAGAAGATGGAATTGTCACTTACTGAAATATGGAGAAGTAGGAGTTTGGCTTGAGATGTCAGTTATAGATCTAAGTGGAGATATTGAACAGGTGGATATGTGTGACTGGGATTCCAGGGAGAGGTACAGGATGCAGATAGAAATTATATATCAGCATGCAGGTAGTATATAAGCCATGAAGCTGGATAAAACCACCAAGGGAAGAAGAAAAGAAGGTCCAAGGAGCGAGCCCTGGGTCCTCCAAGGTTTAGAGGTTGCAAACGGAAAAGTTGTTTCAAGGAGGGTGTGATAAATTCTGTCAAATGCTGCTGATTGTCAAGTCAGAAGATGACTGAGAATTGGCCCAGCCATTTAGCAGTGTGAATGTCAATCACTAGTGGACAAAAGTAGCATCTGTCGACTGGTGGGAATGAATATATGGTGGGAAGGTGGGGATTGGGATTAAAAAACCAGAGACTGTGAGTAGAGATCCCTCTTTCCAGGAGTTTTGTTGTAAAAGGAACACTAATACATTTGTTCCTCCAATAACTACTGGGTGAGGAATGGGTGGTAAATCGCCCTTTAGCCATATTTCAGGCTGCAGGGAGAGCTCTGTGTAGATTCCTTCTATGACAATGCTGGTTGGCCTTATAAGGAAGTCATAGGGAGATGAGGTTACATTATAAACCTAGGGATATAAACAGGACTAGGGGAACAAGGGCTATTGAGACATTCAGGAAATATTAATAGCAACAGAGGGAAGCCAGCATCTCCCTGAGCCAAGGGATAAAGGAAGGAAGTGCAGTGAAAGGTGGAAGGAGGGCTCTTGCAGCCAGGCTCCGGGCAGGAATACTCTCTACAAATATTCTGAAGAGCATTTAATGAAGCAATAATTTATAGAGTGGTGTGGAGGGCTAGGAGAACCACTAAGGGGTGCTAAGTCATGCTAGGATTAACTTCTGCATTGGGTTGGCGCCCAATACCCCATGAAATGAAGCTGGAACCTATGATTTGGGTTCTAGGTCCAAGCGGGGTCTCTCCCAGCCCCTTTGTCCCTGTTATAACTCTGAGTCTGTGGACACACTCCATGAAGTGAGAGAGTGAGGAATCAAAATGCCCTCTATTGAGGACAGCTTGGAGCTTGGAAAGACATACCCTTGTGGTAACTTTGAATCTGGCTTCATGGGGAAAAGAGAGACCAGAGAAAGGGAAGCTAAGGCAGAAGAAACCAGAAAGGTTGATGACTGGGCTTGCACAAGGTGGGCTGGGGGGCAGGGAAAGCCCAGGCATAACTTTTATGTCTGCTATATTTTAAACATAGCAACTTTGCCTGGTAAACAGGACTCAACTAGCATTCTAGAACTTGGCCTAGGGCTTAGGGTTGAATAGGATTTCACTATTTACTTAAATTTATGTAACATGTTAACATTTTTAAAGAGACTTCACTTCAGTGAGTGTATTTGATGGCCCCCATAACTAAGTGCAACATCAGACAGGGACTTGTCATTCCCTTTCACATATTAAGATTCATTCATTTGCTCAACAGATAACCACTGAGAACCCATGAAGGGTCTGACACTGTTTTAGGTGCTGTCAACACAGTAAGAAACAAACAGACAAACAAAACTTACTACCATGAATGGATAAATAAAATGATCCACATATATGATGTCTATAAATGACATACTAAACCAGAAACCCAAATAGATTTAAATTAAAAGGATGGAGAAGATATACCATGTGAATGGTAGTTGAAAGGGCTGGTGTGGCTGTACTAATATCAGACAAAATAGACTTTAAGACAAAAAACTTTTACTAGAGAAAAAGGACATTTTATAATGATAAGTGGATAAATCCATTAAAAAAAATTGGCAATTATAAATATTTATGCACCTAATAACAGAGTCCCAAAATACATGAAGCAAACACTGAGAGAATTTATGAGAAAAATAGATAGTTCAACAATAAAAGTTGGAGATGTGAATATCCACTTCCCATAATGGATAGAACAGTTGGGCAGACAATTAAAGAAATAAAGAAATAAAAAATTTGAACAGTGCTATAAACCAACCAGAACCTTACCTAACAACACCAGAATACACATTCTTCTCAAGTGCAGGTAGAACATTCTCAGAATAGACCATGTATTAGGACATAAAGCAAGTCTCAGCAATTTAAAAAAGTTTGAACTCATGCAAAGTATGTTTTCCAATCACATAGAATAAAATTAGAAATCAATAAAAAAAGGAAATTTAGGAAATTACAAATATGTGGAAATTAAACAGTACTTAAATAACCAATGGGTCAAAGAAGAAATCACAAAGAAAATTAGAAAATACTTTGAGATGAATGAAAATGAAATCACACCATGCCAAAACTTATGGTTTTCACCTAAATCAGTGGCTAGAGTTAAATGTATAGTGGTAAATGCCTATATCAAAGAAGAAAGATCGCAAATCAATTACTCAACTTTCAACCTCCGACAGGGAAGAAAAAACTAAACCCAAATCGAGAATGAAGGAAATAATGAAGTGTAGAGCAGAAACAAATTAAATAAAGATTAGAAAAACAGTAAAAGAAAACAACAAAATCAAAAATTGGTTATTTGAAAAGATTAACAAATTTGACAAATATTTAGCTAGACTGACAAAAAAGACAGAAAACTCAAATTGCTAAAATCTGAAATGCGAAGTGGACATCACTACCAACCTTACAGAACCTTACTGTGTGCTAGCAAATTAGATGACCTAGATGAAAAGTTGGAGGACTCCCACTTCTTGATTTCAAAATACTACAAAGTTACAGTAGTAGGAGAGTGCATTTTGAGCATAGGAATAGAAATATAGATGAATGGAATAAAACTGAGAGCACAGAAATAAACCTATATGTCTGTGGTCAACTGAGTTTTCACAAGTGCCAAGGCAATTAAATGGGAGAAAAAATACTTTTCAATAAATGGTGCTGGAGAAATTGGATATCCACTGGCAAAAGAGTGAAGTTGGACCCCTACTTCATGCCATTTACAGAAAAATAAAATAAAAGTGGAACATAGACTTAATATAAGAGATTAAAATATAGAACTCTCAATGGAAGCATAAAACTAAATTTTTGTGACCTTGGGTTAGGCAGTGGTTTATGTATTGTACCACAAACATAAGTGACAAAAGAAAAAAAAATAGATAAATATACTTCATCAAAATTAAGGCATTTAGGTTTCAAGGGACATTATCAACAAAGTGAAAGACAACCATATCATAAAGAAAAATAATTGTAAATTATATATCTAATAAGGGAGTTGTATCCAGAATGCATAAAGAATTCTTACAACTTCACAATGAAAGGCAAATAACCCGATTAAAACATGGGCAGAAGACTAGAATAGATCTTTCTCCAAAGAAGGTATACAAAGGGCTAATAAGCACATGAAAAGATGCTCATCATTAATCATCAGGAAAATGCACATCAAAACCACACTGGGATAGCACTTCACACCTGCTAGGATGGCTATAATGTTTTAAAAAGAGGCAAATAAATGTTGGCAAAGATGTGGAGAAATTGGAACTCTTGCACATCGCTGGTGGGAGTGTAAGATTGTGCAGCCGTTGTACAAAAGGGTTCAGAAGTTCCTCAAAAAGCTAAACATAGAAGTTCATTTGATGTAGCAATAACACTCCTAGGTGTACACCCAAAAGAAATGAACACACACGTCCACATAAAAACTTGTTTGTGAATATTCATGGTGGCAGTTTTCATCATGGCTCAAAAGTGGAAACTATACAACCGTCCTTCAACTGTTGAATTGACAAGCAAAATGTGTGTGGTCTGTTCATAAGGTGGGATGTTATTCAGCCCTAAAAAGATGAAATACTGATGCATGCTACTACATGGATGAACCTGGAAAACATTACGCTAAGTGAAAGAAGCCAGACAGAAAAGACCGTTTATTACATAATTACATTTGTAGAAAATATTCGGAATAGGCAAATTCATAGAGACAGAAAGGAGACTGGTGGTGGCTGGAGGAGAGTGGAAGGGAGAATGTGACTGCTAATGAGCCTGGTGTTTCTTTTAGAATGATGAAATTACTGTAAAAGCAGGTAGTGGTGAGCTTCTGGCTTAGCGCTGGAAGGTGCTAGAAGGGTAGGGCGTGCAGAGGGGGCATGGAAACTCCCTGTCCCTTTCCCCACACCTTGCCCTATGCATGCCTTCCATTTAGCTGTTTCTAAATTTCATCCTTTATAATAAATTAAAATTTGCTTATGAACCTTTGGGGAGAGCACTTCAAGTGTTCAAAGGACACTTAGAACCTCAGACCCAGAGCCTCATTTGTGATTACTGTTAAACTCAATTGAGGGATAAACATTGGAGGCATCTCGTGTTTCTAGGGTGATTCTGGGGGCCCCAACCTTTCATTTGAAACCTCGACATCCTCTCAAACACTATCTGACAGACTGCCATGATCATCCTGGGTCTTGCATTGAATTGTGGAGCAGATCTCTAGTCACATAACCAACACAGGAGGAGTGAATCCCTGTTGTTGTAAGCCACTGAGATTTGGGGGTTGTTGCTACAACAGGACATGGGGAAAGTTGACAAGTAGCCCAAGGAAAGAGTCTCAATGCATTTCAGGGCATAGAGGAGTTCCCGGCCCACAATAAGGGCGCAATAGTGAATATTATTGCAAACTCTGACTTTCAACACGACTTCCTAATTTGCACTCGCTTGTCTTAAATGAAAAACTTCATCCTTTGACTCTTCAAAGCCTTCTGTCCTAGACATCCCCTGGCCAAGGGTGGGAACTCCTGGCTTTCAGGCCTAGCTCTGCCCTGTGACCACAATCACAGGACTTGCTTTTCCTGGGGCTCTGTTTTTTCAGAGATAATTGTCAAAGTTCTTTCCAGCTCCAAGGAGCTTCTGAGTCTGAAGATTCCAGCTGCTGGAATCTTCCACATCAATAAACAAGTTTTATCTCCAGCAGTCCCAAAGCTGGGTGCTTTCGGGACCTTAGCTTCTCCGTCCTTTTCTTTTTTCCCAGGGTTTATGTCGGGCTTTGGCCATTGTTCGTTTTCAAAGCCATGGTGATTTTTACAGGCTTCTACAGCACGGCACTGTGTTTTTATTTTTGCTTTTCTAAAATTAAGTTAGGTCACAAAACTCTTAGAGAGAAAAAAAGATGGTTTCCTAGAAAAGGGAAAATGATGCTTTATGGGGGTTATAAAAAGTCTTCAGCTAGCCAAGTATTTCTTTTACTTAAAGGATTAAACAGAAAAACAGGGTACAATCAGAGAAGAGAGCTGAACATCCGTGGTAGCCAGAGCTCTGGCCTGAGAACTGAAGTCCTGGGTTCCAGCCCTGTTTTTGCAATTAGTCAGTCAGGTGACCTTGGGCAATTGCTTGATATCTCTGAGTTTCAGTGTCCCTATATGTAACAACAAAAGATTTACAAATTCCAATCAATCAATGGATCGAGTTAGATAGTGGTGATGGTAGCAGGACTCTGTTACTATACTAAAAACCATGAATTGTACATTGGGAGAGGGTAAATAGTATGGTATGTGACTTACATTTCAATAAAGTTAATACAGAATAAATCATTGCCCTCCAAGAGCTTGCAGTCATGGGGGCATGGAAGAAAGTATCTAAAATAAGTCAGTAAATTATATACAGCATATTAGATGGTGACAAGGGCTTTGGAGGAGAAAAATGGAGCCAGGAATGGGGATGTGAATGAAGATTAGGTGGGAAGAAGTCATTTAAAAGACAATGGTCAGGGAAGTGCCCTTTGAGGACAGACTGGAAGGACAGGAGGGAGTGAGCCAGAGAGTGAGTGTTCCCAGGTGAGGGAGCAGCAAGTAGGAAGACCAGGGAGGACAGAGCCTCCAGGAGGAACAGGGAGGTCCTTGTGGCTGCTGGGGGTGAAAAGGGGGAGAGTAGAAGATGAGGAGGTTGGAGGTGACATGGGGTGAGGGGGGAGAAGAAGGATCACATGGGACATTATAGGGCAGCTTTCTTCTCACTGAGAACCAGAGATGGGTTTTGACCTGAGAGGTGAAGGAGCACAGGACATTCCACCCCAAAATATGACTCCTTGGCAGAAAGAGTATATTGAATGAAAGGCCCTTATAAGGCGATCAACAGGCATGGAAGAGCCTCTCCCTCTATCTGCATAAACCAGTTGGGCCCATCCAAAGAACAATGAGCTCCCTTCCCTTCCCTGTTATCTCACTATATTGCAGGAAAGAAGATCAGGAATGCAACAAGACTTGGCCCACATCATTTAAAATACAATGCTTTTTTTCTCTCAGATTAATGTAATTTGCAAAGAGAATCATTTATAAGTCAATCTGTTTCCCCCATCCATTTATCCTCCCTAGCAACCATTTATTGCCCCGAATCAGAATTACCTATATTACCTCTCTCCCCCACCCCTCCAAATGGAGGATATATAAATTCCTGGCCCCCACTGGGATACCGGATAATGACTTTGTGATTCTCCCATTTGCATGGTAAATAAACCTCTTTCTCTTATTCATCGTCCTTAATTGTGAGTGGATCTTTCAGTGAACTTTCAGGGGAAAGGGGAAATGTCTCTCTCCCCCACAGCTGATCGGATGGGACTCTCTGGCTGCAGAAGAGAATTGACTGAAGAGCGGGGGCAGTAGAACAAGGAGGGCAGACAGGAAGTGATGTTCTGTGATATGTGGGCACAGGCAGCTTCCATTTCTGCAGTTTTGGGGAGCTCTGAACCACCATGTTGAACCTGAATTGTCCTGTGTGGGGGACCATGAGGCCCCTTGAGAGAAGGAGCCTTCCTGGCTTCTGGATTATTCTAGGCACAGCTACCATCTGGCTGCAATCACACAAGAGACCACAAGCCACAGGAGCAGAAGAGCCTCCTAGATGACCCACATACTTGAAAGATAATAAGTGATCATTATTGCTTTAAGTCTCTAAGTTTGTTTTCTTTGTTGTTGTTTTTTTGCAGCAATAGATACTCGAAACAGAAATGTAATCACATAATCTCAAATAATTGACTTTACTAATATTGCTAGTAAAGTGGCCTTGCAGGTATCACATATGGTCATGCAGAAGGCCCCTTATCTTGTGATATGGGAATTGAGACTTGCGGTGCTTTTACTGGGTAATTTTCCCAGATTTGTGATTCCAGAATGACTATAAACATTATTTGCCCCTTATGCATTGTTTAAAAAACTGGTTCCACTAACATGATTTATGGGCAGACTTCCTTTTTCATCTTGTATACCATATTTCCTGCCTTATGCTTGGTGTTCATTAAACAGATGCTCTGTTCTATATAAAGGGTAAAATGAACTAGGCTTAAAAGCCATTTTAAAGGGGCTTATTATGTTTTGATGTGTTGTTTTGAAACCATGGACACTTGGGCACGGGGTTTGTAATGCTGAAAAACAAACCAAAGACTCCTGGGAAAAAATGGTACATTAAACACATGGGTGTAATTTAGCTCCATCTTGAAACTCCACTTAATCTACATTTTATAGACTGAATTGTGTCCCCGGCCAAAACTCATATGTTGAAGTCCTAACCCTCAGTTACTTAGAATGTAACCAAATTTGGAGGTGTCTTTAAGAGATGATTAAGTTAAAATGAAGCCTTTAGGATAGGTACTGGTATCCTTAAAAACAACAACAACAACAACAAAAAACTGGACATACAAAGAGATACCGGGGATGTGTGCACAGAGAACAAAGACCATGTGAGCACACAGACAGAACATGGGCATTTGCAAGCCATAGAGAGAGGCCCCAGAATCGAATCAACCCTGCCATCACCTTGGTAGTGAACTTGTAGCCTTCAGAATTACGAGATCATTAATCTATATTGTCTAAGCCACCCAGTCTGTGATATTTTGTTCTGGCAGCCATAGCAAACTAATATATTACAGAAAAGGAATTTTTAAAGTCCTCATTCTGGTTGTCTATTGTTGTGTGACAGGCTATCCAAAAATTTAAAAACTTACTTTTATTTTGCTAATGATTGATTTATGGTCAGGAAATCAGGAAGAACTTGGCTGAGCAGCTTGATGTCTTCCATATGCATCAGCTGGAGTTACATAACTGCACCTAGATGCCCCTTTCCCAAGATAACGCCCTCACCTGGCTGCTGACATGCTGCTGAATGTTGTCTGGGACTTCAGCCTGGCCAGTTGGTGGGGGCCCTTGAGTTACCTCCACATAGGCCTCCTCAAGACCACTTAGGCTTCCTCACAATATGGCGTCTGGACTCCAAGAGTGAGTGTTCCAAGAGAAAGGAAGGAGAACTCTAAACCAGGAGCCTCTTAAGGCATGATGGTAGAAAGTGGTAAATGGTCACTTCTGCCGTATTTTATTGGTCAAGCAACCACTAAGACCAGTTCAGACTCAGGGGGGAAAGGATTAAACTCCACCTCACAATTGGAGGAATAGCAAAGAATTGTGGCTAGCTTTGATCCACTATGGACGTAATCCCACAAATCTGGGGAAAACAAAGGAGAAAACAAAAACAAAATTTTGGAAGATGGCTCAGAAATAAACTTATTTACAAGACCTGAGAAAGCTTAATTTTTAAATAGGTGGGAGGAAAGAGTAGAGTTAACTCAATATACTGTGTAGTATCTTCAAAATTCTTAGGTATGGAGGCCCCAAGTACTTCTGGAACTGGAGGTAAAAGTGCAAGACTGAAATAAAGATGAGTTGTAAGCTGTTGAAGAGACATTGACTCCCACACCTCATCCTCAGTCTAGGCTGCTGAATGACTGCCTTGACACTCTACCTTCCAAACAGCAAAGGGGATGTTGATTCTTCGGAGAAGATGAAAACTATAGTCTCTGTAATGGAATTAGTCAACTGAAGGCAGGAATGCTTTACTAGAAACATTACCATTAGGTGATCACATGTATAAATTGAATGCTGGGACACGAACCCTTCTTTTCTTCATGCCCCCTCCTTGTTTTTCTAGAGGGGTGGCAGTCAGGCCTTTGAACCCTCTAGGAATCGGTTCCACCAGGTCTTGTCTGGGAGACTCGCCAGTCCAACAGCTAAGTCATAGTTATTTAAGGTGGGAGGGTACTCTGGACAGAATGATATTCCCTTCAAAGTGATATGTGGAAGCCCTAACCCCCAGTATGATTGTGTTCGCACATGGAGACTTTGGGAGCTAATTAGGTTAAATGAGGACATGAGGTTGGGACATCTCACGGTGGCATTAGTGCTCTTAGAAGAAGAGAAGAAGAGATATTAGAGCTCTCTCCTCTCTCTATCTCTATCATTCTCTCTCTCTCTCTTTCTCTTCCCTCCATGTGAGGACACAATAAGAAGGCAGCCAACTGCAAGCCAGGAAGAGGGCCCTTGACCTTGGATTTGCCAGCCTCCAGAAGAAATAAATGTCTATTACTTAAGCCACCCAGGATGGTATTATGGTATTTTGTTATAACAGCCCAAGCATACTAATAAAAGGGTATATTTTATCATTTTTACTCCATCTTAGCCTGAAGATGAATCACTATTGATTGATTTTTGAATGTATAAACAACTTTAGACTCTTAGAATAAGCACAATTTGGTCATAATGCATTATCCTTTTTTTAATTTGATACATTTTTATTGATTTTTTTAATTCCTAATTTTTTAAAGACCTCTATTTGTTAATAAGATTGGCCTATGTTTTTCCCTCTTGCAAGCTCCTTGTCAAGTTTTGGATTCAAAGTTATGCTGTCCTCAAACTAATTGGAAAGTGATCCCTCTTTTCCTATTCTAGAAGACTCCATGTGAGATTGGCACCATTCTTTATAAATAATGGGTAAAGTTTACCATTGAAATCATTTAAGTCTGATGAGATATTAAATTATATATTTCATTTCTTTAATGATTATCCATTATTAAAGAAATTTTTATTTCTTCTTGTGTTCAGTTTGGTCAGTTTTACTTTACTATTAATAGAAATGTGTCCATTTATTTGAATTTCAAATATAGTGACATAAAATTATCCTGTTATCTTCTTGTTACGTGTTTTAAGGAACTGTAATAATGACACTCCTTTTTTATTCCTGAAATCAGTTATTTTTTTGTTTTTTTTCTTTGAACAGTTTTGCAAGTTCAATTACAAATTACAAAATCAGATTTTATTAATATTTTTGGTTACATGTTTGTCTTCTATTTAATTACTTTCTGATTCCATATTTATTATTTCTTCCTTTTTGTGGGATTAATTTACTTTTTCTTTTATAATTCTATGAAATGGATGTTTTTTTAATTCACTTCCATTCTCTTATCCAAGTTACACATCTAAAGCTGTACATTTTCATCAAAAGTTGATTTTAGTTACATCAAATGAGGTTTGACATATTACATTTTCATTATCATTCAGTTTTAAATACTTTCTACTTTTCATTTTGATTCTTTTCTTAATCTCCTGGTTATTTAGAAGTGGATATCTTGGTTTCCACACATAAGGCCTTTCTAGTTATCACTCTTATTGATGTTAGCATTCTATTAATAGTTACAGGTTATACTTTTTATGACTAATGATTTAAAATTTTTACGATTTTCCAGGATTGGTCAATTGTTTACTAATGTTTTATATGTGCTTAAAACAATATTCAATCTGCAATTATTGGATAATTATTGAGTACAGGGTGCAGGTATTGAGTCAATATTGCTGATTACATTGTTCATGTCTTCTCTATCTTTATTGTTATTTTTTTTGTCTGTTCTCTCAAGCAGGTGCTTTAAATCTTCCACCATGTCAATTTATATCTTTCTCCTTTTGCATTTATCAATTTTTACTTTACATATTTTGAAGCAATTAAGAAAGTTTAAAAATATCAATTAAAATCAAAATAATTTGAAGCTTTCTCTTCATGACATACGACTCTTTAATTCTAATAATGCCTTTTTCCTTTAAGTTTACCATTTCCGCTATTTATGTAGGCACCTAAACATTCTATTGGTTAGGATTTGCGTAGTATATCTTTTCAATTCATTTACTTTCAGTCTTTCTGTTCCTTTGTAATTTTTTGATGTCCTTTGTTGACAAAGTTTGTGAGTATCTGTTTGTCTAATATTCAGTCTGAAAATATTTTAGTTTAATTGATGAGTTACCCAGATAGTTTTCATTTCCACTCTAGATCCTCTAAAGTCCACTCTTCTCCAGCCAGGTTGTTGGTGTATAGGGCTCCCAGGACATCTGGCCTCTGGTTAGGTCCAGCTGATGGGAACCCCCAGTAGGAGGTACAAGGAAAGAAAATGAGGCTGACTTGGGGGAGCTGCATCTGCCTTGACTAAAGGCCATTACATCTCCCCAGGAATCTCTCTTTGTCTCTCTCCTGCTCTGATTCCTGGTAATCACTTCCTCCCTCCATCCCTTCAGGCCTAGGGGTGGTAATAGCTCAGCTGCTACTAGCTCCAGGCTGCTGCCCTCTCCTCTGCAGCTACACATTTGTCAATGACTGATTCATGAATAAACTGTCCTCATCAGATCTTCTTTGGAGAGTCTCATCTGTTTTCTGTTGGGGCTCTGACTGATTCAAAGCATTTAGTCCATTTATGCTTAATGAAATCAATGGTATAATTTGGCTTCAATCACCAACTTATTAAATGCTTTCTAATTTCCCCATCTGCTCTGTTTCTTTTACTATCCTTTCTTGCCTTCTTAAGAATTTATTGAATATTTCTAATTATTTCAACCCAGCCCCCTACCCAATAAACTTGCAAGTGTTCTTTTGAGGGGTACCCTAGAAATTAAGGACTTTTACCCTTTTTCTGGATTATGGCATTGTTCTTGTGTATCGCCTTAAAGCCAGGGATCAACAAATTCAGTTTTCAATTCAGTTTTATCTCTGCCCCTGAGATGAATCCATTTCAAGATTTAAACCCAAAGTGAGTAGATCAGCCCCCTCGGGGCAGTGCATGAGGGGGCAGCACAGTACTCTAGTCCTTGTCCCCTACCACTGGAGTCTTGCAAAAGCACAACTTAGCTTCTCAGCCTTCCTTTAGAAATTGACAAAGGTCCCCAAGGAAAAAGTACCACCAGATGCAGGGGTCTGCCTCCCCTTGGGCAGTTTTATGAGCTGAATGTTTGTGTCCTCTCAAAATTTAAAGGTTGAAACGCTAACCACTAATGTGATGATATTTGGAGGAGAGGCCTTTGAGAGGTAATTAGGGTAGGATTAGCTAACAAGGGTGGGTCTCTCATGATGAGATTAGTGCCCTTATAGGAAGAGTAGGAGACATGAGATCTCTTTGCTGCTCTCCACAACATGAGGTGCAACTAGAAGACAACCATCTGCAAACCCAGAAGAATGCTCTCACCAGAAATGGGATGTACTGGTGCCTTGTTCTTGGACATCCTAGCCTCCAGAACTGTGAGAAAAAAATGTTTGCTGTTTAAGCCACACAGCCTATGATAATTTGCTACAGCAGTCCAAACTGACTAAGACAGAAATTGGTAGCAAGAAGTAGGCTGCTGCTGTAACATACATCTAAAAATGTGCAGGAGCTTTGGAACTGGGTAATGGGTAGAGACAGGGAGAGTTTTGAGGTGCATGTTAAAAAATGTCAATATTGCCTTAACAAGACCTTTAAAGGAAATTCTGGTGAGGGCTCAGAAAGGAAACAAGACATCTGTAGAGAAAGTTTTCATCCTCTTAAAGAATGCATAAATAATCATGAACAGAATGTTGGTAGAAATATGCATAATAAAGAATATTCTGATGAGGTCTCAGATAGAAATAAGGAACATGTTTTTGGAAACTGGAGAAAAGTAGCAAAGAATGTGGCCAACTGGTGTTCGCGTTTTAGTGTATTATAGAAGGTAGAACTTGCTACTGCTGAAATTGAATATTCAGCTAAGAAGATTAGTGAGCAGAGTGTCACGGGAGTGGCTTGGTTCCTCCTCATTGCTTATAGCGAAATGAAAGGAGAGGAATGAACTGAAGACAGATTTGTTGAGCAAAAAAGAACCAGAAGTTAATAATTTGGAAAATTCTTGGCCTATCCATATTACAAAAAGTGAGAACATGTGTTTGGGACAGAGCACTAAGGGTGTGGGGTGCTGGGCATTTGGTAAGGAGATGAGTGTGTGTGAAACACAGAACTAATCAGCCATCTCAATACAAGCCAGGAATAGAGAAGGGATTGTACCGGCAGAAACTCTGCCTGGTGAGACTAAAGGAGACAGAAAATGAGACAAAATGAAGGAAGGCAAGGAGTGGGGAGCCTGTGTTCTTAAGGACACATGTGGCCTTCTAGGTCCTTAAGTGTAGCATTTGGACTGAATCTAAATTTTACCGAACAAATCCTTTTATTAAAAGGCATGCAGCAGAGAATGGTGGAGCTTTTCTTGCCTCCTTTGGTGTTTAAAAAAGAACCACCTTACAATTAGAAGGCCACAGTTGTCATTGGTGCATGGGCCTGGGGTCAGGCCTGCCTCCTCCTTGGTTTCAAAGGGCAGATCCAATGCTCAGTGGAGCCTAGAAGGCAGGGTCACCTGGAGCCACAGGGCACAAGCCCAATCTGGCAGAGGCACCTGTGTGACTCAAACCATCCCTACAAATTAATAAACAGGGGTACAAGGTGAGAACTGTGGTAAGGGCCTAGCTAAAAATAATGATAAGAATTAGCCACTGTCCCCCCATTTACTCTTCTATAATTGCCACTCTGGAGCCACACAGCTGGTGGTCATCAAGATTCTTAGCTGATCTCCTTTTTTTTTTTTTTTTTTTTTTTTTAATAAAGTGGCTAATCAACATACCAAAAAAAAAAAAAAAGATAAAAAAGATTCTTAGCTTTCTTAATATCACCTTTTTGAAACCTAGGGGTAGTTTCTGCGATATCTTCCAGGTCTCACATGCCAGTGGAACGGCTGACCCACCCAGAACAGCGGCCCATGCCAAGGACCTGAGTCAACTGGTCTTGTGACCCCACCCAAGAACCTGGTCAGCAAAGAAGGACATTTCTACAACCCTGTGGTTCTGCCCTGAATACAGCCAATTAGTAGAATCAATTGGTTATACCAACTGTTATTAAAAGTCTTGTCTCCCAAATTCTCGGGGAGAAGGGTTTAAGAAATTTCTCAAACCCGTCTCCCTGCTTAGCACTATGTGGAATTATTAAACTCTTTCTGTGCTGTAATCCCTGTTGTCTCAGTGTATTGGCTTCCTTTTGGGCAGTGGGCAAATGAACCTGGGTGGGTGGCAACATGACCCCCGCTGGGCAGAGCCATGGAGGAGGGACCTCCACAGCAGAGAGTGCTGGAGGTGGGACAGCTGTCCCAGTGGGTCTGGAAGGGACAGAATCGAGCCAAAGAAGGCTGTTCTTGTACTTTAGGATCTCATAGGGATTGCCTTTGCTAGGCTTTGGGTTTGTCTGGGACCCATCACCTCTTCTTTCTTTTCTGCTTCTTCCTTTCATAACAGGATTATTTGTCCTATGCCTGTCCTATCATGGTATTTTGGAAGCACATAACTTGTTCATTTTCACAGGTTCACAGCTGGGCAGGAATTTTGCTTGAGATGGAGCATAGCTTGAGTCTCACTCATATCCGATTAGGACAAGAGGTCAAAGACTTAGACTTTAAAGTTGATGCTGGAACAAGGTAAGACTTTTAGGGTTGCTGGGATGGAATGAATGTACTTTGCATGCAAAAAGAACATGAATTTGGGAGAGCAAGGGGTGGAATTTTATGGACTGAATACTTGTATCCCATTAAAATTCATATCACATGTTGAAATACTAAACTTTAGATAGGATGATATTCAGAGGCCTTTGGGAGGTAATTTGTGTTAGATTAGGTCATGAGGGTCAGTAATGATGGGATTAGTCCTCTTATAGGAAGAGTAGGAGACGTGAGATCTCTCTGCTCACCATCACCTGAGGTACAACAAGAAAGCAGCTACCTGCAAACCAGGAAAATCACCCTCATCAGACACTAGACCTGCCAATGCCTTGTTCTTGGATATTCCAGCTTCTAGAACTGTGAGAAATAAATGTTTGTTGTTTAAGCTACCTAGTCTATAGTAATTTGTTATAGTAGCCCAAATCAACTAAGACAGCCAGGAAATTCTTCACTGTATTGTAGCTCTCTGGTACGTTCCAGAAGATGTTGTTGTCTTTTATAATTTTTCTTAGCAGGAAATTGTTCTACGATTCTTGATAGCAGTACTGTTTTAAGCTTCAATTGGACCTACAACCTTGGCTTCCTGACCTGCTTTCTTTGAGCCAGATGTGGAAGGCAGCACAGGGAATAAGCTAAGAGTTGGAAAAGGCATTTTTTCAGGGTGGGTGGTTGAGCAATATGATTGTTCAACAAGAAACTTCAAGTATTCCTGGATCCTTAAGACAAAGCCCATTAGCCTTCTAAATCTGGATATTAATTATTGAGAGTCAGACAATCTCTAGTTCAAGCTTAACTTAAAAGGAGAAACCGTCACAGAATTTTCTTAGCACCAAAAGTAGTGTAAATTTCATTCTCTTTCTATCATATTAACCTTATAGCAATATTGTTGGAGTGTTTTCTTTCTATTCAGGAAACTTGGCTCTATCCTGGCAACATATGAAGCTGTAGGTGAACTTGGCCATGTGACTTCAAGAACTAAGTTAAATTAAGTTTTTAAATCCCTGGCACAGGGTCTTATCTTGGGAATGCTGCAGATAACAGGACAGTTAGTTGAAGCAATAAAAGGACAAAAAAGAAGCTATTATGCAGATGTTTGGCCGTTCAAAGCCATCTAGGCTGAAGATAATGTCATCTTCCTAAAGGTGAATAGAAGAGGAAAAATGCCGAAAAGTTTTGCCCCATCCATTGCTAATTCTATTTTAATATTCAAACCTGGTGTGATGAATATTACACCTCCAGAGATTACATCCTAAGAATGCTCTATTTTCGTTGTAACAAGCTCCAGGGCTCTCGCTGCCAACTTTGGCTCAGGTTGGGCTGTGTGCCACCCACTGGGTCCAGCAGCTGTTCCAAGCAGAAGGAACTGGAGAGACACAGACACCAAGAAACACGGAATAATACTTTATGAAAATGGCACATTTGGAATGAAGAAGACCTGCTTCAAAAGGCCTTGGAATCCCTATGTTCTTCCTTGGAGTGAAAAATCAACTTTTTTTTAAACGTTTTGCATTGTTTTGTTTCATTTTTTTCTGTTTAATTTCTAAATACAATCTTTTTGTGAGTGGTAGAAGGAGGCGGTGTCCCAGCTGTCTTTATGAAAGCCAAAGAGAAGGTTTCAGAAACTTCCTACCTCTCCTCCCCGGGATCCAGGGCAAGACACAGGACAGTCAGAGGAAAATGCATACTCCTTATTTGTCCTATTGTTACCAAAAGCTCGGAACCTGTTCCCAAAGCGAAATCTGAGAACAACTGGGTTGAAGAAAAAAGAAAGGAAGATTTATTAATTTGCCAGCAAATCAGGAGGATGGAAGACTCATGTCTTAAAGACCCACTGTTCTCTCACTGAGAAGAATTTAGGCTGTTTCATAGGTACACAGTCCTTTAGTTAACTCAGGGTCTTCATGACCTGTTCCCACGGGCCCCTGGTGGCTGGATTGTTCCTCATCTGATCTAATCTTTCTCCATCATTTGTCATGTGACCTTTGACTCATTGCCTGTAGTGAGAAGAAGAGAATGAACAAACCAACAGAAACAGACCTGCAAGTTAAGCTTCCCAGGACCGTTACATTGTTACTGTGAGATTACAGTAGCCCTTTGGCTTAATTAATTTTTAACCCTGTAACACTGTTCGTGTAACAAAAACTTCCACTGGACGAATAGTCTTGGGCCCGCTGCACCCCCTCACCTTCTAACTTCCCTTGCTCACTCCTCACCAAAGGAGGAAGCATGATTCATCTGATGGATGAGTTTGGAAGCAGAATTTGGGCATAGCTGGATCCTTTTCTCTCTTTCTTTGGCATCTAAATACTTGCAGAGACTTTGCCACTTGGCTTCCTTCTATCTGGGTGGACAGGGGAGTGAAGAGAGAAAAAGGGCTGTCCTTGCCCAGCTATGTCTGAGATTGGGTGGGTATGTCTGTTTTGCTCAGATGCAGAGTATCAGCAACACCATTTGTTTTCAGATCTAAAACCAGTTCATCGCAACAGCTTTATCACTAATAAAAATATTCTGATCTCCAGCTGCCTAATCCTTGGCTTTGACTCTCCATTGGCCCTAAAGTCTAGATTGAAAAAAGGATAGATATTGTTTACGGACTTCCAAAATACCCACTATCTTAATTCATGGGGCTGGGACATTAGTGAAATAAACAGGAGTAAAACTAGAGACCAAAATAACACGTGGGAGGTTGAGAGAGTTTCGTAGCTTGACAACAGTTGAAGGATTTGTACCTTACTCTTGAGCAAACAGGGGTGACATGGGGGCAGTTGACTGAAGGCTGTGTCCAGAGGAAAGTGACTAATGTCACATAGGCAGGGCTGGCCCGAAGAAACGTGGACCTCCCAGGCCTTGACAAATGTGGTCCGTGCAGGCTGTTATGTGCGTGCTGATGTATCTTGACTTTGATCTAACGCAGACAAGGCTGGGGCAGGGATTAAATCATTTTAGAAGTTGGTAGATTGAAAATATCTGGTGGCTATTATTTTTCTCTGATAGGACTTTAAACAGCTGATCGAGCCGTGAACTAGTGGGTTTCACTCTAGCACAAACGTGGAGTACTACTATATCACCTATACCAAATTCCATTCTCCTCTAGGTATTGTGAATGATATTTAGGGACAAGACAGACTTGTCACTGTGGCAGGACTAATCCTTGTCTCCGAGTTGCTTGCCTGGACAACCCAATGTTTGTAAAATTATCTCTATTTCTCTTACGAAAGTAGACCCCATCAGAAAATTCTAGAGGAATAAGTTAGGAAGATAAATGTTGAGATTCCAATTCTAGACAAGATGAAGAAAGCATTCCCTCCCCGAACACATACACAAACCCTGGGGAGAATGCATGGAGCAGCTATTTGAAGACTGAATAGTAAATGGTAGTAGGCAGATTGGAGAGGAGACCCGGACCCAAAGGCAACCCCAAACCCAGAAGTGAGTAATGGTTGTGAGTGGGTATTATTGCAAAAACGCGATGTGATGGAGGTTTTGGGGGTGATGAAACTGTTCTGTATCTTGCATATGTGGTGGTTACATAAATCTATACATTTTAAAAGAATTCATAGAACTATGTAAGTTTTCCTATTAAAAAGGTCATTTTTACTATATGTTAATTTAACAATGTATGCAAAAATGCCCAGGAAGGAAAGCAAAGGTAAAGGAGAAATGAAGAAGGCAGTTGGCTCATTAAACCAAGCTCACCCTGTGTATGTCAGAGGGCAGAAAGCTGGCTTAAGAAATGTGTTACATTGTTAGAAATTCAGCTAAGCTTTAAGAGTTGATGGAGAGCAGATGGGAAAAAAACTCGTGATTTTTGCAAGACAAAGAAATCCTACTCAATACCTGAAATGTTCTTTTTTTCTTCTTTTTGCTTGGAGAGTCCAATGAAAGAGATATGACAAGCACTAGGTCCCACTGGTACAGACTTCAGACATATCAACTTCAGTTTAAATTAAAGGAGCCAGTAAGAAGGATTTTGTAGTTAGAAAAAAAAATGTGGGAACAGGGGCAGACCTTTCAGAAGTGGCAGATTTATTTGTCCCAAGCAATTCCATATTAAGGGGCACTGACAATGCATAGCGTAGCACAGGATAGAAAAAAACCTGCTCGTAAGAAACTGCTAGACAAAGGCTATGCTAATTTCAGTACTGAGATGCTTGGAGCACAAGTCTCGGAGAACAGATTGAAATCAAGAGGTTTTGAATATAAATCTGGCGAAGAAAGCCATTTTCATTGATTTGGCGATAGGGTTGCCAATGTCAATTTTTAAACTTAACGAGAAGCCGTACAGATGTGCAGGATTAACAAGCCTAGAGAGCTAATGTTCAACATGAGGGCTATAGTTAGTTATATTATATTGTATTTGGGATTTTTGCTGAAAGAGTAGGTTTTTGCCACAAAAATAAAAAGGTAGTTATGTGAGATGATGGATATGTTACTTTGCTTGACTGTAGTAACCATTCTACTATGTATGTGTCTGTCAAAACATCATGTTGTACATTTAAATAAATGCAATATAAAAAAAGAAGCCTGGGATATATTAGCTTGGCTAAGAGGGTGGACAATAAACATAAGAACTCTACTCCCAGGTATGCCAAGATATAGTGTGATAACTAACCTCTTAAAGGGAGATCTTTGCTCAATAGAGTATGAGCTCAGAAAAACAGGCACAGACTGAAAGAGGCCATGGTAATGTGAGACCAAAAAGGATTTTCACCACCTCCTTTCTTTCCTCCATGAACAACCTGGTCTCTGCCTTGCTGTTCAATTTCTTTTTTGTAAACTCTAATTGCCTTACTAGGTTACTAGGGATTACTTATATGTTCTCATCTTCGTGGATGTAGGAGTAGTGCTTTATTAATCTTGAGTTATTCATCTGGGATTGTTAGTTATTGAACTGTTTAAGTGTTGGTGAGGATGCAGAGGGCTTGGAACTCTTGTGTTCTGTTGGAAGGATATAAAATGGAGCAACTGCTTTAGAAAACAGTTAGGCAGTTCCTTAAAAATTTAAACATGCTCATACCATATGATCCAGCCAGTCTATTCCTAGGCATTTACCCAAGAGAAATGAAAGCATATGTTCACGCAAAGACTTTACACAAATGCTCATAGAGGCATTATTTGTAATAACCATAAAAGTGGAAATAACCCAAATGGCTATCAACAAGTGAAAGGCTAAACAAATTGTGTTATATCTGTATAATGGAATACTACTCAGCAATAAAAATGAATGAACTATTGATACACGCAACAAGATAGATGAATCACAAAATCATGCTGAATGAGAGAAAATAGACATAAAAATGTGCTAGAAAATAAAAACTAATCTATAGTGAATGAAATCAGGTCAATGGTTGCCTAGGGATGAGAGACTTTGGACAGAGATGGCAAATTGTCATGGGCAAGCTTTTGGGAATGATGACATAATGATATATTTAAGTGGATTATGGTGATAGTTTCATGGGTGCATTCATATATCAAAACTTAAGAAATTATACATTTTGGATTTGTGCAATTTATCATAGGTCAATTATACCTCAATATAATTGATAAAAATTATCACATGGGGTTATTTGGAATCAACTGTCCATCAAGGGCAAAGTTTTTTTGGTGGGGAAGGGCGTTGCCACTGCCAAGGAACAGTATAGGGAGAATGAGGGATACAAAGATTTCAAGGTAGTGTGGCTGCTTCTAAGACCATGGAATAATTTAAAGAATGACAATCTCAGATTCCTAAATTATCTGTTCAAGTTATGAGTTGGAAACCTGGTTCTTGTGATGATTACCATGCTCAAATAATCTCTTATCTTTTTCAGTCGTAAGGTTGATCCTAAATTTATACCCTCATCAAGACTCTCATGCGGTACCCTCCAAGATCAGTAGACATTTCCCATGATTGCGTGTTCCAGGAATGCAGGTTTTTCTATACCTTATGTATACACTAACCATCCCAAATCTAACTGAGTATTCTCTCCTGAAATCTTGTTGGATAAATATGTCTACACAATATCTCTACTTGGATGTCTTATAAGAATCTAAGATTTAATATATGCAAAAGTAAACTTTTGATCTCTCCTGGATCTCAGTTAATGGCAATTTCATTCTTTTAATTACAAAAGACCAAAAAGAATAAAAATAAAACAAACCAAGAAAACCTCTCAAAACAAAACCATCTGTTTTGTTATATTGATGAATGGGGCTGGAGAATGGAAAATAGCAAACAGCACATATTTTAGGGAAAGAATATAGTGTAGTGCTTAGTTCAAATCTCAACACCATGACTTAAACGTTGGTATGTGAGCTTGGCAAGTTACTTCAATTCACCAATCCTTTTTTTCCTCATCTGTAAAATGGTAACCATCATAGCAAATTCCTCACAGAGCTTTTGTGATGTTCCGATTAGTTAATATAAATAAATAGTAAAATAGTTAGAACTTTGGCACATAAACAGCACATGCTAAATTATTGTGTCATGGTTAAGACATATATTGCACCAAGTGTGAGATCAATCCATGGAGAATAGTGGAGCTTGCCACCTACAAAAACTTTGGGTTGTTCATGTTGAGCCAGTGACTGCTGAGAGAGTGACAACACCATGCACTACTCCACATTTGAGTGTGCTACACTTATCCTTTACCACCAAGAAGTTGCAAGGTTTAAATGGGATTCAGGAGAAGAGAACATTTTCTTGTTTGAAATGCAAACAGCTCTGTCTCTGTTCCCTTATAGCCTGGCAGATATTTATATAATATAATCTCTGGCCACTGGATAAGAGAAACCATGCTTATAGAAATTTTAAAATAAGCTATACCATTTTCATTAATAAACATTAAAAAAAACCCAGTTCTTAACTTATTAATGGTTCTTGACTGGACACTGAATTCTTACCCATGATGCTTCAAGTAATCATGTGACCTGAGCTTCCCACTGTGAGCTGGACATTAGCTAATCCACTAAGCCACGAATTGGGCATGCTCAGACCTATGGCAAGATTGCCAAGATACTTCCCTAGCCCATTTCTTCTTTTTGAGCATCAAGATTATATTTGACAGCCTTTCTTTTTTAGAGTTAGGTTGGAGCCATGTGATAGATTAGATCAATGCATTCAGTAATACATGACATACAGCATTCCATGTGTGTATTTCTTCTGTCTATAGGGCTGGAAGTAAATGACCCCAACATAGTTGTGTCACAGGAAAAAAAAGGGCTGAATTACTGAGTCATTGTTTGGAGGAGAGGCATCCAACCCACATCCCACTGGAATGTGAATGAAAAATAAATTGTGTTAATCTATTGAGATTTGGGATCTGTTTGTCACAGCAGCTAGCACCAATTACCCTGACTAATAATTATCACTCATCCTCTAGTCATATTTATGGAACCAAGCCCAAGCAGATCCTAAAGACACAAGTAAATTGTATGAACAAATGGCTCAGACTCCCAGAACACCTACTCCTGCCACACTCTCAGTTTAGGAAATGTTCAACCTCTCTAATCATTAGAGAAATGCAAATCAAAACCACAGTGCAATATCATCTCAGCCTAGTTAAAGTGGCTTGTATCAAAAAGGCAAGCAATAACATGCTGGTGAGGATGTGGAGAAAGGGGAACCCTCATACACTGTTGGTGGGAATGTAAATTAGTGCAACGACTATGGAGAACAGTGTGGAGGTTCTTCAAAAACTAAAAATAGAACTACCATATGATCCAGAAATTCTGCTACTGAGTATATATCCAAAAGAAAGGAAATCAATATATCAAAGAGATAATCTGCTCCTTTGTTTATTGCAGCACTGTTCACAATAGCCAAAAAAATGGAATTAACCTAAGTGATCATGAATGGATAAAGAAAATGGAATATTATTCAGCTATAAAAAAGAATGAAATCCTGTCATTTGCAGCAACATGGATGGAACTGGAGGTCATTAGGTTAAATGAAATAAGCCAAGCACAGAAAGACAAATATCACATGTTTTCATTCATATGTAGGAATTAAAAAGTGGATCTCATGAAGATAGAAAGTAGATCGGTGTTGACCACAGGCTGGGAAGGAGCTGGAGGGATGAGAGATGAAGGGGAAAAAAAGTATTTATTAGCGCCTAACTGTATACTTAAAAATAGTAAAGATGGTAAATTATATATGTGTATTTTACCTCAATAAAATAGTTTCTCTCAGAAATGGCTAAATAGTTTTTAGTGGAGAGGTCTTACATAGTTTTTGCTAGATTTATGCTTAAGTATTTTTTGTTTTGATACTATTGTAAATGACATTGTGTTTAAATTTCATTTTGCAATTATCCATTGTGCTAGTATACAGAATTCCAAATGTTTTAAAATATTCATCTGGTATCTTGTAACCTTGCTATATTCACCTATTAATTATAATAGTTTTTACTGGGAAATCTTTAGGATTTTCAATACATGCAATCATACCATCTGATAAAGGAAGTATTACTCTTTCAAAAAAGATAAAGAAGAATCATGTGGACATCTGGCTAAATGCAGATTTTGATTCAATATGCTCCCAAGCTGATGCTATAGGCCCACTACTATGGTTTGAATTTCCCTCCAAGACTTATGCTGACACTTAATCCCAATGTAGCAGTATTTAGAGGTGAGGACTTTAAGAGGCAATTGGGTCATAAGGGCTCTGCACTGGTGAATGGATTAATCCATTAATGGTTTAATGGGTTAATAGGTTAAAAGATTAATGGGTTATCACAGGAGCAGCATTAGCTTTATAAGAGGAGAGAGAGACCTGAGTTAGCATGTTCAGCACCCTTGCCATGGGGATGCCCTGTGCCATCTCAGGACTCTATGAGAGTCCCCACTAACAAGAAGGCCCACACCAGATGCAGCCCCTTAACCTTGAACTTCTCAGCCTCCACAACTGTAGGATATCCATTCATTTCCTTTATAAGTTACACAGTTTCAGGTATTCTGATGTAAGCAACAGAAAATGGACTAAGAAACCCACAGACCACTCAAACTTGGCTGCACATTGAAATCACCTGGGAAACATTAAAAATACTGATTCCTTGGCCCCACCCCAGAAATTTTGAATAATTTTCTCTGGGAATGTGACCTGTGCATTGGGATTCTTAAATGCTTTCCAGATGACTCTAATATGTAACCATGTGACTGCTGTATTGTCACTTTATTTTCCACATAAAATAATTATTTGCAAGGAAGATGACCTTTAGGTATTTTCTAGGTTTGAGAGACTCTGCACCATTCTTTTAGACCAGCTAAGTTAATTAGAGCTAGTTCAGTGAGGTCATGATTGGCAAATTAATTATCACAAAGTTGGCGAGTCAAGTGCCCTTCATGGTAAATACAGTTTTCAGCTTTGAAAGAACAAACAATTATTGCAACAAATGGAGTTTCCCATAACAAGCATTCACAGTCTAATAAAGGTTAGATGCCAAAAGTCTTTGGAAACATTTATTTAATGTTTGTTATATCTCTGGTCTTTTTATCCAGCAGATTTAAATACTTCTTTATGGTGACAAGATAGGGAACAAGTACAGCTTTAAGTTAAATTTTATGGAGGCTCTTATGTAAATATGCACAAAATCTCTAATGTGTCTACACAGTAGTTATTGACTCAGTGCTTTGGTTTTTCAAAAGTGCTCATATCCAAAATTCTGAAGTTTCACTTAAAACGTTTGCCAAAAATTTCTCACAGCTTCTGATTTTAAGTTCAGTTTTAATTAAGACTGAATCCAAGGTAATTGGAGACCACCCTAGTTTATTTCCACTTTCCTGATGTATACCTCTTCTCACACCATCACATGATATCTCTGCACACACATTTGCCCTTAACCTCAAACAGGTGGGATTCAGTATGTACCTAATGGCTGTCTCTTCTCTTTGTCACATAGCTTTGTCTGAATTGGGTGTATTTTTTTGCCAGTCCCAGCTGCCAGTGATCCACTCCGCCCTAGAGGAAAATGAAGACTAGTCCAAATTTCTCATTTCAATGTTAGTATCTCTGACAAGTTTTCTCATATCTTAATAATCAATAAATTACAGTTTTTTCTCCTGGAAGTCACTGAGACTGCTAAACTGCCTTGATAGCAAGTTGAAAAGAATATCGTTCAATGAGTAAAATGCACCATTATCTTGGGTTAGAAATGAAGACCTCTGCTGATAAACAAGAAGCTCTGGGAGGTCATTTTTATCTATTCTACCATGGTTGGAGAACACTGACCTTGGAAAACAAATCAGAATTTAGATCCCATAAGCTGCATCTCTTTAGGGTCACTGTGTGACCTTCCAGATGGCTTTGTACATTGAAATAAACTGTTCGTTCAGCAAAACTGGCAGGACAGACTTATAGTTTGTAACATGTAAAAGTTGCTGGCTTAGAAGCTTTAAACATCCAAAAAAGCACACTGCTATGCAGCTTCCTTTAAGACCTCTGCAGTATTAGCCAACTAACAACTGTAGAAGCAAAACATGTGCCCCATGAAAAGGCAAAATGGTTTGATTCCTCCGGAACAGGGAGCTCTCTGGAACACACACCAGAGAGATGTGACAGGCATATCTTACAGAATAATGGCCACGTGAAGACATTCACATCCTGATCCCCAGCAGCTGTGACTATGTTAGATTGCATGGCAAAAGTTGCAGATGGAATTAAGGTTGCTAATCTGCCGACCTTGAGGTACAACACTATCTTGGGTTACAGAGTGGGGCCTGGCATAATCACAAGGGTCCTTACAGGTGGGAGAGGATGCTCAATAAGAGAACCAAAGAGATGGAAATCAGAGAAGGACTTGGCATGGTGTTGCTGGCTTTGAAGGTGGAGGAAGGGGCCACAAGCGAAGAAGTGTGGGCAGCCTTGAGAGACTGGAAAAGACAAGACAACAACAACAGCAACAACAACAACAACAAAACCCAGAACCCAGACAGGGCTGCAACTCTGCTGATGCCCTAACTTTAGCCCAGTTAGACTCATTTTAGACTTCTGATCTCAAGAATGGTAAGATCATTAATCCGTGTTATTTCAAGTCACTAAGTTTGTGATAATTTGTTACAACCGCAATAGGAAGATAAGTAGCAGGAAAACTGAACTCTGACTCATCTTGAATTTTTCCCAGGAAAAATTCAATAATAATATTTTAAAATATTATTTTAAAAAATAATTTGAGGAAAGTTATCTTTTTTCAGCTTACTGAGATATAATTAACAAATAAAAATTATATATACTAATATTTAAGGTGTACAATGTGATAATTTGATATACATATACATGGTGAAATGATTATCGCAATCAAAGCTAATTAGCATATCTACCTTATATAGTTATTTTGTAATTGTGCATGGTGAGAATACTTAAGATCTGTGCTCTTTGAAAATTTCAAGTACGCAATGCATTATCATTAAAGAAAATCATCTTAAGAAATGTTCAGGTGAATGTATGTCATAGAAAATCCTTCTTGATGTGGGTGGCTCTGCCTACATTTCCCACTGTATCTTCTGTCCCACTCCACGTACTGCCTGTTGTTAAGTGTATTCCTTCACTCCTCCGTATCTCTTGTGGACTAAAATAAAATCTGATTTTATTTAAAATAAATTCTGATTGAATGGACCCCCTCTTAGCCAAGAGGAACCCAGAAATACTCTAAAGCAACTCATGAGTTGCTGGCCATGAGAAGGGAGGTCAGACATGTCTCATCATGCCCCCTTCCCTTCTTGGAGATATCCTTTGTGACTCATTAACAAGCCTAAGGCTATATACAACACAAGGCTTAAACCACACTTGCTGGTCATCATTTTACTTAACACATCACTTGTGTCTGAGTATATGTCTGGTGGGTGACTTGTCTCTGATTAACAGACTTCGTTATCTTAAAATATCTCAAGGCTTTAGACAAAACTTCATTTCTTTAACCAATTACAAATCAAAGAATCTTTAAACCCAATTATAACCTGAAATGCTCTGCTTCGAGATGTCCTGCCTTTTGGGGCCAAACCAACATATTCCTTCCATGTATTGATTTATGACTTTGCATGTAATTCTTGTTTCTCTGAAATGTATAAAATCAAACTGTAATCACCCTGGTGAGGCCACTTGCTCGAGGCTTCTTGGGTGTGGCTCCCTGGGCCACGGTCACACATATTCAGCTCAGCATAAACCTGTTCAAATTATTTTACAGAGTTTCGGTTCTTTTCATTGACTCTGCTCTTGCTACTCTCTGCTCCTGGACTGTGCAGCTTTCTGAAAGCTGACAGCTAAACACCAAAGGACCTTTCAAGTGCCAGCCCCTTCTGATGGTTTGAATAGATCACCCTCTCATTTGTGCCACCACTGTTTTTTTTTGTTTTGTTTTTTTAGCATGTGTTTTTTAATGCACTCAGCCAACTGTGGCCAAATTCCTTATGACAACCCCAAATAAGTGCAAAGATCTCAATCAATTAAGATTTATTAAGTCAAAGTTTGAGGACGCACCTGGGAAAAAACACAAGCTACAGACACATCTGTGACTGTTTATTCCATAGAAGGATTTGGGAATTCAGTATTTAAGGGGAGAGTACAAACAGAAAGAAAAAGGAGGAGGGGCATGAGGAGAGAGGCAAATGGTTACACTGGAGTGAGGCTCTAATTAGTGACTGTTTGCAGAGAAAAGGGGAATGAAGGAAGAATCAATTATGCAGATATTTCCGAGTGGGTGGAGAAATGACTTTAATTTTAGGAGTTAGGTCTAAAGATACAATGGGCATATCCTTGGGTATGGGAGGCCAGCTAAGAATTTCCTTATGAATGATCTGTGGGAGCATCCTCCTAGATGACTGAGGCCTTTACCTTTCTGTAGGGATCTGGCTGATGCACAATGTTAGCAGCAGCTATCCATTTGGAGGGGGGTTTTGCATGACTCAGCCTCCAGACTTGACCTTCCGTTTTGCATAAAGAGTTGGGGAGAGTCCCGAGGTTTTTATTTTCCTTTACATTTTCCTGCATGTCTTTCTCTCTGCCTCTGTCAGAAAAGAGGAATTGTTTAATTATCTCATGATATCCAGCACACTAGTGATCATTCTGTCTCTTCTATTTGACACATTCTATTGAATACCTACTATGTGCCAGCCACATAGTGAGTATTCAGTTAATGTTGTTCTAGATAATGTAAGGTAAAATATCTTGGCATTTTATGTAAAACTGTGATTGATTTTATTCTTGATCCTGTTCCTTATATAATGACTCTTGGCAGATTTGTCTTAGAGTTGAGTTAGGAGAACTTTATCTTGTATAAGGAAGCAGCACAATAGAGTGATTAAGAGGAAATTTTGCAATTACCCTGGAGTTAGACATCCTGAGTAAATCCGGGAGCCACCACTTACTATGATCTGAGACTAATTATATAATTTAGATTTTAGTTTCCTTATCTGAAAAATGAAGATAATAATGCCATATGTAGAGCACAATGGCCTTTGCGAGAAGCAAATGAGATAATCCAAAAAGTGCTAAAATATTACTTGGGATGGTACTTATTATTATAATACACTGTGCTTTCCTCTTGGCCTTTATTGCCAGGAAACTTATAACTGTCGGTTGTGATCAGTTCTTGTAATTTTTCTTAGACTACACATCTGTCCTCATGATTTACTTAAATCCTCCCTGACTTCTTTTGTTAAGTTAGGCTTTTATTTATTTTTAAATGTAAGAATTATTTTGTGTTTCATTTGTGTTAGAACGTTTATTTGAAGTCACCTCAAATATTTTCTGTAAGTAAGGAGAACACAAATAACTGATACGTGTTAGTGTTAGAAGGTAGGGCCTTTGGGAGGAAATGAGGTCACGGGAGTGAAGCCTTCTTCAATAGGATTAGTGGCCTGCAAAAGAGACTCCAGTCCACACCCTCACCCCTTCTGTCATGTGAGGGCACAGTGAAAACATGGCTGTCTATGAACCAGAAAGTGGACCCTGACCAGATGCTAAATCTGCAGCACCTTGATCTTGGACTTCCCAGTCTCCAGAACTGTGAGAAATAAATGTCTGTCATCTATGAACCACCTAGACTATAGTATTCTAAAGGGACTGAGCCATTAACAGCTTAAATGGACTAAGACAGAAGTTCTCACTGAGAAGTGAATGTGCCACTGTAACAAACATCTCAAAATATGCCAGTGGCTTTGGAACTGGGCTATGGCTAGTGGCTGGAAGAATTTTGTGACACATGCTAGAAAAAGCCTACATTGCCATGAATTCACCATTAAGGGTAATTCTAATGAGGATCCAGAAAGAAAAGAAGAGAGCTGTGTAGAAAGCCTCAATCTTCCTACAGCATACCTAAGTCATCCTGAACAGAATATTGGTAAGAATGTGGATGACAAAGGCCATTTTTACAAAGTCTCAGACAAAAATTAAGAACATGTTATTGGACACTGGAGGGAAGGTGATCCTTATAACATGGCTAAAAACTTGGCTGAATTATGCTCTTGTTCTAAGTGTTTTGTGGAAGGTAGAGCTGGAGAGTGATGACATTAAACATGTGACTGGGGAAATCTCTAAGCAAAGTGTGAAGAAGCATCCTGGTTCCTCCTGACTGCTCATAGGAAAGCAGGAGACGAGAGAAATGAATTGAAGACAAAATGGTGAAGCAAAAGGGAACTATTAAAAGAACTTAAAAGATTTGGGAAATTCTCAGCCTATCCATCTTGACAAGAATGAGAAAGTCTGTTTTGCAGAGAACATTAAATGTGTGGCCAAGCAGCCATCTGATAAGGAGATTAGCATGGATGTGAACCATGGACTTAAGTAGCCACTCTGGCAGGAAAACGGCCAGTTTAACGGGAAGAAGAAAATTCTGTTGGATTCTTGAATTTGACAGGGTGGAAGCATAGGGCTATTGGGTTCCAAATATGCACTGTTCTTCAAGACAAAAGAAGAATTTCTTCTCTAAAGAAATTACTCTAAAGATGATTCAGAGATCACCAGGGCCACCTCCTTGGTTTCAAGAGGGACAACCATTGTCTTGCTTTCAACAGGCTAGAAGGCCTCTGCCCAAAGCCATGGAGGTGAGGCTGCCCAGCAGAGCCCTGGGGATGCAACCCCTGCTGAGTTGTGCTGTAGGGGCAGGACCTCTGCCTCAGCGTGTCTAGAAGGCAGCACTGCCACCCTGGTGGGTCTTTAGTACAGAGATAAGAGGATTTTCCTTGAAACTTAAGGTATCATGAAGTTACCTTATAGTTTGAATTTACTTGGTACCTGTTACTCCTTTCTTCCTGTTTCTCCCTTTTGGAATAGGAATGTCCATCCTATGTCTGTCCCACCATTGTATTTTAGAAGCACATAACATGTTTGGTTTCACAGGTTCTTAGCTTGAGAGGAATTTGCCCCAGGACGAATTCTACCTTGAGTCTCATCATGTTTCATTTAGATGGTATTTAGATAAGACTTTGGACTTAGACTTTAAAGTTGATACTAGAACGAGTTGAGATTTTGGGGCTATTGGGATGGAATAAATGTATTTTACACCATCTTGAACTTCTCAGCCTCCAGAACTGTAAGAAATAAATTTCTGTTATTTACAAGCCACCCCATCTATGGTATCCTGTTAAAGCAGCCTGAACAAAGACAAAAAGTATTAAAATTGCTTTAAAAATAAATTTCCTTCTGAAAAGACCCCAAATGCAATTAATGCTTACATCCAGTTCATGCATTAAAAGAACATGGTGCTTGTATTAGTTTGCAAGAGCTGCTATAACAAAATACCACAAACTGTGTGGCTTAAACAACAGAAATTTATGAGTTCATAGTTTTGGAGACAAGGAGTCTGAGATCCAGGTGTCAGCAGGGTTGGTCCCCTCTGAGGGCTATGAAGAGAATCTATTCTATGCACCCCTCCTGGCTTCTGGGGGTTTTCTGTTGATTTGGACTTCCTTGGCTGGTAGACATACCACCCCAATCTCTGCCTTCATGATCACATGGTGTTCTCCTTGCATGTGTGTCTATTTCTGTGTCCATATTTCTCCTTTTTATAAGGACACAGGTAATCTTGGATTATGGCTCACCCTAATGACCTCATTTTAACTCGATTATCTCTTTTATAACTCTATCACCAAATAAAGTATGGGAAGTTATGACTCCAACATATCAGTTTTCTTTGGTGGTGGTGGTGAGGATGCAATCCAACCCCTAATAGTGTTCCTGGATTAGAAATATTAGTGAAGTATGAATATTTGGTTTTGGTGATTCAGCTTTGTGCTTATTTCTAGTGTGGGAAGAGGGCCACTCTTTTGATCCTTCTGCTATCTAACAAGTAACTTCCCTGCTGGCTTTAGTTTCTTCTAGTGTAACCACAAGTTGTGGGTGAGATGATCACTGAGCATCTATTCTGCTCTGACGTCTGACATCTCTATGAACAGATTAAATAGTAACACACATTTATGAAGCATTTGACACCTTACTAAGAATTCTCAGGACATTCAATTCCTATAAGAACCATGTTAGGTACCTGTTATGCTCTGTGTTTTACAGGTGCAAAGAAGGAAGTCACTTGTCCAGGCTTTTGCTGCTGGTAACAGCCATCTCCTGAGACCACATGTTGAGTTTGTTCTTTTATGACACAGATCCAAATTTTGTGGAACTAAAGCTATGCAGTGTTTCAGGAAATTAATATCCTCATCTTGTTACAGTAATTAATGCTATGATTTAAAATTTCTACAGAATGTCAGAATATGGCATTTGACCTACATGGCTTGACATACTGGAACACTTAAAAAAAATAAACCCTTTTGGTGATCTTAATACTCGGATTGCAAATGTTGAAATATCACATACTACCATCTTCTAGATATAGTGCAAAAGTGAATCACTTAGGGTTATCAGTAATTATCTCCACTATAAATATCACTCCTTAGAGGAATAAAATTTATTAGGCCTGGTGGATTTAAGTGTTCAGTTAATTTATTTCTGAGGCTTGATGAAGTGACTGGTTTATTTCTACCCCCAAAATAAAAAATTTAAAAAGCTCGTGCAACTGTGAGTATTTGAGAAGCCTGCCGAGAGAAAAAGAGAGGAACCAGCCCAATTTTTGATTTTATGAGATCTGTTCTTTTTGATTTTACTGGAAGCTGTTTGGAATAAAAGTAGGCAACCTACTTTCAGCCAACTGAATGCATAATCCAAGGACATTACATTTTAGTTCTAAAATTAACAATAGTCTCCATCATCAAAATACCAACCCCTGCGAGATGCAAGGTCCATGCTAGGCACAATGTGAGGTGCAAACATTGGTGACAGAGGGGCTTGGGTTCAAGGATTCAGCAGTCATAGAGGATGTCAAGTCCACAGAGGGTGACATGGGTCATGGGAGCTGTCGACTAGGTGTGTTGTGGGGATTTTGAGAAGGGAGAATTTCCTGTTTTTTCTCAGAGTGGGAGAGAAGGTTAATTAGTGAAGTGACATTGGGGTGGCTTTTTAAAGATGGGTGGGATTTTAGGAAGAGGAAGTGTGTAAAGGAAGGGTAATTAACATCTATTGAGCAACGGGGCATCTACTCTCCACCAGGTATCGTGCTGAGGATTTGGCATTCTTCATGTAGGGAAGAACTTCAGACGGGTAGGAAGCTGTTGCTTGCTGAAGGAGGCTGGGCCTGGGAAAGCAGCTTCTGCTTCACTCATCCTCACAACAGCTACTCAGGAGTGGGGTGGGGCTCTGTGGGTCCCTTACCTGCTTGTGTTGGACAGGAACACCCACAGGTGATAGCTGAAGTCAGGTTGTTAGCGGTCTCTGAATGGAGGTTTTTACAGGTTCTTGGTGATCACTGGGAGAAAAGAATTTTAGGATGCACCATGTAAGCCAAGCAAGCAGCTTTTTAACTGAAAGGCTGAAAGTGAAGGTATGCTCGCTCAAGATCGGGAGAGCGGCCAGGCTCAAAAAAAGCAGCTGGACATAGTCTTGGGTTTTTTGAAGTTTTACTAATGGAGGGGAGGAATATTCAAGGCTAACGGGTTGGTTTTTACAAAGAATTGGGGAAGTAATTCCCAGAATTGTGTTCTCTCCCATTTTCATACTTTATATGATTGTTTTCAGTGGTGGAAAAATTTTAAAACCACAATGTCAATGATATTACATTTACAAAGTTCAGATAAGGTGGAAGAGATAGCTGGCAAGCTGGTTGAAGCTGGTTCTTGCCTGCAGTTATCAGCCCCCCTACTTAGCTTCTGCTTGAGAGTTGTTTATTTTAACACCTGTACCCACTTTGCAAGCCCCGGCATCCAGTCCCAGCCCTGTCTCCTACTCTCACAAGGTGATCTGGTGGGAAGAAGTCAGGAGGGATCCCCACCTGGGGAATCCTCACTCTGTGGGAGTGGTGTGGCCTGCAGGTCTAGATTCCCGTGGAAACACTAGGGATGCGGGACACTGTGCTGCCATCTGGGGACATTCTGTGTCCATCTGTGTATATTCCCATACTTTTGCTTCTAAAGAAACTTTAAACCTGTAACTCTGTCAACTAACTGCTTTCATCAACCCCATTGTAATAATCAGGACTCTGAATGATTTTATTTGATCTGCACAAAAATAACCCTACCTACTGTTGTTGGCCACCAGCCAAAAGCCACTGGGAACATCCCTGTAGTGAACAAAGTCAGATTTATCACCTGCCACAGCAAGGGAGCCAGCACACCGTGGGGAACCACGAGGCATCTCACGGAGGAGGATGTTGAGGAAGGAAAACAGCAGCCAGCTCAGCCTGAGAACAGGTGAGTCCATATGGGGTTTGTCTGTGGTTTTATTTTGAAACATATAGATTGCAATAAGCAGGTGTTCATGGAGTTTAAGTTCAGATAGGTTGTGATAAGCATCTTGGCTATGGTTTGGTACAGTTTTATTTGTTTCTTGAGTCACAGAGCAATCGATCTGTTTTGAAAATCTATGGTTTGTGTTTCAAGCCTCAGTTTCCCCATTCACAACCTAGTTGCCAACAGGGCAGTTCTTCATCTTCTTGCTACTTACTAAGAAACTGAGCCTTGGAGGGGTGGGCTGAGTTCTTACTCAATGACACGCTGAATTGTGGAATCTAGGTTTGGCAAAGGCATGACAGGTAGCGTAGGTCTGCGGGAAGGGAGAACAGGAGCGAACTTGACAAGGCAGATGGGCCCAACAGGGGACAGCCTCGAGTGTCAGGCTTGGGAGCTTTCGCCTCACTCCACAGGCAGCGTCCAGCCACTGAGGGTGTTTGGGAAGAATTGAGACCACGGCCAGAGCTGGATGTCAGAGATATGCATCCCAGGGGACTGGGGACTAAAGCAAGTAGAGACCAGGCCAAGAGACTGTTACAAAACTCTAATAAATGGAATTTCGAGACATGCTCTGAGATAGCTAAACTATATCCTAGAGAAGAAAGAGAAAGACCCAATACAGAAGCTGATAATTCAGTGCCACTTTGCCCTTTACGTTTTCACTTCTGGTGGTAAATTCTTATCCCCTTATGTGAAATTGGACTAGGATTCTGGATGCTGGAACAGCGGTATTCAACGCAGTCATAGTCTCATCCGGGAACTTACAAGAAATGCAGATGCTCAGGCCTCACCCAGCTCTACTGGCTCAGAGATTTCGAGGCCCCAGAAATCTGTGTTTTAAGAAATTCTCCAGGTGTTCAGATGCACACGTGCTTGAGTTAGAGAACCACTATGCCAGTGTGATGTCGGGAAGTCTAGCATATATTGAGTATGCATAGGTCTTGACAAGCGTTAAGCTGTTTAAATAAAATAAAATCCCTTCACATCTTAACAAACTCAGTAGCAGTGATGGCTTGGAATTTAATACAATACAATCCTTGCAATTCAATCCAGCCTTGTTTGGCATTAAAATGTCTTTTCCTGTGTCTTTGGAAGCAATTGAAAAGCCACTATGTACAATTAGAAAATTTTCATTTTATAAATTTACAAATCACAGTAAACTTTTTTTTTCTTTTATTGAGACATGAGGGACTGAGCAAGGAGGCACCTTGAGAAATTGCGTGCATGCTAATTGTGCCCTGTAGCTTCCTGGTGACAATGTTTTATTTTGCAGTCCTTTACAACTTTTATTAGAGACAAGACCTTTCTGTTACTGTTTGTTGCCCTGGGAGTTTTAAAAGAACTGATTTTCTGTCAGGAAAGATTGGAATCAATTGCAGTCTTCCCTCCTAGATAGTGCTAAAACATTTATTTAAGAGTTTAGGTGCTTGCCCGGCCTTATCTGTATTCTGAACGCCTTGTCCAATGAAATAAAATTCATTCATGCCTCTGCTCCCTGTGTTATTGACAAAGCACACACTTTATGTGACTCAAAGCCTGAATCTTGTCTTCTGGGAAAACTTCCCTCTAAACTTGTCTGAAAGAATTATATTTATTATACTTTTTTCATGCCAGCTCAAGAACACCTGAATGGGGAATTCTAGGGGTGAAGGGGATTTAAAAAAGGCCAATGGTCCGAAACCAGAAAACCTCTTTCTCTGGCCTGGGTTCCTCATCGGAACATAGGGGTTGAGCAAACTGCTTTCTGGAATAATGAACTCTGTGTCTCACCTCTTCTGGGAAGCTTCATGCCTCATTTGCATTTATACATACAACAGCATTTTGAATATATCTATATAAAAAGATAGGGTTGTCATTCTTAAAGACGATTGTTCTTTATTAGATGATAATAATGTTGGCTTCATTTGTTGTCTATTTACTGTGTGCCAAGAATTTTATATCATTTCTAATCCTGAAAGCCACTGCACAAAGCCAATAGTCCCATTTTACAGATTAGAAAACCAAGGGCGGCTCATGGGAAGGATGGATGGGCTAGAGATTATGTCCCTGATAAGAAGGCGTGCAGGGTTTGACCCTGACTCCGTCTGGCTCCAAGCAGGACCCTTCTAACACACCATTCTGGACAAACACTGTCTTCACATCTGTAGGGAAACCTTGTCTCTACTCTCTTGTAGGTGTCTGGAATAAGAGTTCCTTAGTCACCTAGAGGGAATGGATTACGGGCATGGTGTAGGTGAGGGAGGCTGAGAGATGCCAATTGCTGTCCTTGACTCATCAATGTGACCATCTTTTTTTTTTTTTGTGAGATAAAGTCTTGCTCTGTCGCCAAGGCTAGGGTGCAGTGGTGTCATGATAGTTCACAGCAACCTCAAACTCCTGAGCTCAAGCAATCCTCCTGCCTCATCCTCTCGAGTAGCTGGGACTACAGGCATGCGCCACCATGCCTGACTAATTTTTCTATTTTTTAGTAGAGATGGGGGTCTCGCTCTTGCTCAGGCTGGTCTGGAACTCCTGAACTCAAGCGATCCTCCCACCTCAGCCACCCAGAGTGCTAGGATTACAGGCGTGAGCCACCACCTCTGGCCTGGCATTCTTGATATATGGGTAGAAAAGACTCTTAGAGTTTTGAGAATAGTTTGTTAGAAAACAAACAAAAGAATTCATATTAAAAACAATCAAGTTTAGCAATTTTCTTGAAACCTCTGGTCAAAGATATTTTCTCACAGTTTGGATCAAAATACCCTGCACCTGTACAAGTATATTTTGAGCCACCCAATGGGGCAAGTATACTGAAGAGTGTGAACGAGTTCATGGGACCAAGCATTGGAGCACCAGACCTGCCCGGGATGGTGGAGAACACGTGTGTGCCATGTTGAGGAAGGAAACTGGCTTGTTGAAGAAAGGGTTTCTGAAGAACATTCTAACTGAAACAAACTGTAAATGAAGCAGGCTGCTAAACATAGCTATGGCAAATGATCAAGCAGTCTGCCTTGATTAAGTATTGTTTAGAAATTGAGTTTAAGCGAGTGGTGTAGAGCTTAAGTTCTGAAAGATTAAAAGAGAAAGGTAGAGTTTACCTTCCTTTCCAGGAATTAGAAGAAAGCAGGTGTGTCTAACACACACCTTCCCCTATAGGAGTCTATGGTCCACCCAGGAAAGCATGCTGGGATGACCTGCCAGCGTTCAGGGTCCACAGATTATGCCAAACTGCCTGCTTCTCTCTGACCTTGCTTTTACCCCAGTGGCTCCTAGACAAGGACTTTTGCCAATATCTTGGTCCTTTTCTCTGCCTGGGCATCTCTAACTGACACCAGATGCTAGAGTTCTGCTCTTGTCTTCCAAAGTCTAGGACTACTCTTTAGGCTTTCTTATTGGGGTTGCTCTTTCTTTAAGACCAATGGTCACTCCCCACCTTCCCAGCCTGTATTGGGGTCCATGTCCTCCTGCACTGTCTTTACAGAAAGCCCCCACTGGTCATGATCCAGCCCTGGCCCAAATCCACAGCAGCCCCTGCTGAGACCCACGAGCTCCCTGAGAACCAGGGATCCAGGAAGTTCTCTCACTCTCACCTGAAGCTCTGGGGACTCTCGCACTGGGAAATGAAGAGGAATTGAGTCCAGTAGGCTGATGTCAGAAAGGGGAGGTCGAGGAGCTCCCTAACACTAAGGGGGGCCAAGCAGATCTCAAACAGCAAGGCCCAGAACAGTGAACAGAGAAGCGTCTGGTTGATGGAAAGCAGGAAGCAGAGCTGGAATTCACCTGGAAGGAGAAGTGCCTTCTGCCAGCGGTGGCCGGGCGATCGCACGGGTTTGAAGGAACAAATGTGAGAGCTCAGATGTGTCAGGTGTGTGGCTGATGATCTCAACCTACAGACACTTCATACAGCTGCAATGCCCTTTCTCCATACCATGTGATGGGGTAAAAAAAAACACAAATAACAAGAAGAAACAAACAAACAAAATCCCAAACCAGCAGAACTAAGAACAGGAATCTGGCCAGGGAAACATAATACTGCCATTTCCCTCGGGCAATTCTTTGCTTCTGTGGGGCATTGACAAGACACCCTTGAGCTGGCTGCTCAGAGGTAAATAGCTAGAGGCATTTTAATGTCAAATCAGCTTAAAGAAGAGAAAAAAAGATCTTTTGAATCTAAGCTAACGTAAATCAGGCGATTTAAAAATGATGTTCTAATCAGGGGCTATGTTTAGGGTTATGCTTTGAATAAATACAGAAAAGATAAAAGTTAGTAGAAAAGGAATCGCATTGTAAGTTATTTTAGTTTAGATTAGTGATCATTCTAAGGGAAAAATTTATATAATACGAAAATTATAAATAAATTTTTGAAGACTAGAAAATTGTTCACAGGCAATCACAGAGGCAATTTTAGATCTTGCTTTTGCCACTTACTACCTGGATCATTTTGGAAAAGTGGGAAAAGTCTTTTCCCACTGTAAGCCCCAGTTTCATTTTCTTTACATTTCTTTTCTTTTTTCTTTTTTTTGAAATAGGATCTTGCTCTGTTGCTCAGCCTAGAATGCAGTAGCATGATCATAGCTCACAGCAACCTCAAACTCCCAGGCTCAAGTGATCCTCCTGCCTCAGCCTCCTGTGTAGCTGGGACTACAGGTATGCATCACCATCCCCGGCTAATTTTTTTATATTTTTTATTTTAGGTCATTAAGTATGAAATGTTGATTTCCTTAAGTACTAAGTTTGACAGTTGATAACTCTGACATTTCACTTTGACACTTCTTCTTTTATTTTTATTGTGAAGATACACCCTCAGTGTTTCAAACTTGGCATGTGATTGTCTTCCAAAATTTTTTTAAAGCAATTTTTGTGAAACCATGGATAAGTCCCAAATTAGTGTTACTCATGAATGAGTTCTGTCATGGAACCAATGCAGTGCAGACAGCTCAAAATACCAATGAAGTGTTTGGGAAGGATGTGGCTGATGAACACACAGCACTTTGATGGTTTGAGAAGTTCTGTTCTGGTGATTTTAATCTTGAAAATGAGCCACGTGGGCGACCTGACACAAAGGTGGATAACGATGAGCTGAAAGCTGTAGTGGAAGCGAATCCATCTCAACCTACATGTGAATTAGCAGCAAGGTTTGACATTACTATTTCAAAAATATTGGACGATTTGAAACAAATTGGCAAGGTAAAGAAGCTGGATAGATGGGTTCCACATGAATTAAATGAGCATCAGAGGAGAAATAGTCTCGAAGCTTGCCTTTCTTTGCTGTCACAACATAAAGGTGAACCATTTCTGTACCGTGTTGTTAAGTGTGATGAAAAATGGATTCTTTTTGACAATTGCAAGCATTCAGCACAATGGTTGGATAAAGATGAAGTGCTAAAACACAGTCCAAAACTGAATAGTCATCAAAAGAAGACAGTGGTGTGTATTTGGTGGTCTAGCGCTGGCATTATCCACTACAGCTTCATGAAACCTGGTCAATCAATTACAGTGGATGTCTACTGCAGCCAGTTGGATGAAATGATGAGGATGCTTGTGATTAAGCAGCCAAGATTGGTCAATAGAGACAGTCCAATCCTCTTGCAAGACAATGCTCAACCACATGTTGCACAAACAACGCTGCTCAAATGACAGAGGCTGGACTTGGAAACTCTCTGGCATCTCTTGTGTTCACCAGACCTTGCACCAACTTACTATCATTTCTTCCAGGCTTTGGACCACTTCTGGCAAGGAAAAATATTCAATTCTCAACAAGCTGTGGAAAACGCCTTTTGCGATTTCATCACCGCTCGCTCTCCAGGCTTCTTCGCTGCTTGGCATAAACAAGCTAGCATTAAGATGAAAACACTGTGTCGATAGTTTAGGTGCATGCTTTGATGAATTGTACTGCTTCTTGTTTGAGATATAATAAACTATACTTTGATTTGAAATTGGACATTTCTTATTATGTTGCTCCAGCTTGTCTCGAACTCCTGGCCTCAAGTGATCCTCCCTTCTCCACCTCCCAAAGTGCTGGAATTACAGGTGTGAGCCACCGAGCCTTGCCCTCAGTTTCATTTTCTGGGAAAAAAAAATATACTCATATATTCCAGATAAAGATGAAAATGGTATAAGCTAAGCAAGTGTTTGGCTCAGCATGACACTGGTAGGTATGGATTTTTTTCTGATTTCAGCCTTTAAAAATGAAGCTTGTTACAGCTGAATCTTTTGTTAGGCGGAATGGTTGGGGATGCTTGGGGTGGTAAATGTGCAAGTGTTTTTGAGCAGGATAACTGGATCTTGCCAAGGTTTTATCTTATTCTACTGTAGCATCAGACAACAAGTGACAAAGGGGACAAAGAAAGAGTGTCATCACTGGCCTATGAATCATTTTCGACTCATGTGTCCAGGTTGGCTGACGCCTGCTTTATGTGTAAGCAAATGTCTTGTAGAGTGAATACACTTTAAAAGTTTTAATAAACTATCATGTCTACAAATGGCTAGATTGACAATGAGAAGAAAAGCTCATTTAAATCCATGACCACGCTCATGTCTGATGGTTTGGCTTTGAGGCATTCTTCATTTGGGAGCAGTGTACTGAAATTGTCAAAGCCCCTTTTAAGGTAAAAGCTGGATCTCAGTGCTTCAAGACTGTTACCTCTGTTACCTTCAGCAATGCCATGAAGTTATTCTTACTCCCATTTCTTAGATGAGGAAGTTAACCTCAGGGCATTTAAAGGACTTGCTCAAAGTCATGCAGCTATAAGTAGCTGAATTCCGATGAAACATAAGTGTCTGGTCCAATTGAGCCTCCTTTTTAGAAAGGAGCACCTCGGGGGTGGTATGGGGCATGGCGAGAGGGAGTTCCTAAAAGAAGAGAGACTCAGGGCTGAGTGGGAGGCCAGTGAACATCTGGGGCCGACAGGCACATGATTTAGTAATATTAATACAGCTAGAGCTTGGGAGAAGTGTCCGATTCCAGGGCTGGGGCAGGAAAAGTGCAAGAAGAACTCACAACATTGTGCAAGAGAATATGGAAGTTCTCAAAGAGTAAGAGGGGACACATAAAAAGATGTACATGCCAGCTTAGAGGAATTCCCACTGGCCAAATCTGGAACAACGTGAGCGTGAAATTGAGTAAAATCAGAATTCGTGCATCCATAATGACAATAAACAAATAAACAAATTATATAAAGCTCTTTCTTAGAGTAGAAAGCCAATAATATTAATAAATGGAGAATAAACAAAGGAGGTAGAAAGTCATTAAGGTACTGACTCATTTAGTTAAAAATTAACAATGGATGCTAAAACTAGGCTGGAAGTTTGATGAGGAATGAGATATTTACATAGTTTGAAAGTCTATCACTTCACAAAGTATCTATTCATTAAGATGGAAAAATAATTAACTTTATAATGATGGAGAAACCCTATGAGTGCTGCCTTAGTCAAATGCTTAAAGTTCACATCACAAATAAAGGGACAACCTAACTTTACCAGTGGGGTTAGGAACCACAGGTGTACTAGTGGAACTAGACTCTTAGTTTGGGGGATACTTATAATTGCCCAAGATCACATAGTTAAAATGTAGCAACATAAGATTTAAATTCAGATATGTCTGACTTCAAAGAACGAGTCGTTTTTGCTTTGTTATTTCTCCTATATCCTGGATCTAAAGTGTTCTTCTGGTCCATAAGTGACTCACGTTGGTAGGGGGATTGGCCAAGACAGACCACAAAGCAAGGAGAGATACAGGCAGAAGTCACTGAAATGTCTAGGAGAAAAGGGAGTAGCCATGTGGTTTGAAAGATGGCACAATAATGTCCTCCCTGCTTGGATGTGGAGATGCCTTTTTCTTTCATGTTTATTTCCTGATGACTTTCTGAAATTGGAGAAAATGTAAAAAGAACATCCTGAGAATTCGCTGTCTATCACACAATACACTAAATTATAATGAGGATTTACCGGCAGACGCGCCAAGTAACAAACTAGATGTAGCAAAAAGAATGGGTAGTTCATTATATGGTCAATTGCTCATCCATATTTACACAGCGATATTACAGGATGATTTTCACCTTGCAAAACAAATCCATTTGGATAAATCAATATTATTTCTCAGTACAGTTTCTAATCTCCACTCAGGGAAAAAAAGTACAGCGAGTCTAATACTCTTCACAAAATCATTGGTCAGAATCGTGTCCGAGAACAGCCCTTAAAGAAATAGTCTGATAAATCAGTGTTTGACAGCAATCAGAGAATGCTACTAGAGATTTTATAGATTCCCTGAAGGGGGTGTATTAATATCCCTAATAGAATGTGATTTTTGCTACATAGAGAGGTCTTTCTGACTACAAATTTTTACATTTTTTAGTTGCAAATTAAGTCGTTCTTTGCACTTCGGTTAAACTCAGCAGAAATGCCTAGAGAAAATAAATGTCCTCTACGTGGGCAAAGCCAATGACTTTACAATTTATTCTAATGCTTGGCACCTGTGTACATTTTTTCCAACTATAGAGACACCTCATTTATTTCAGGTGGCCATGAGAAGACATATTCCACCCAACTGAATTAGATAACTAAGGTCTGAATTTTAAAAACCATTTGAATATATAAATCTTCCTAAAATGTGTTATGCATTTTCCTACATTCTTCAATGGAGTTTGCTGATTACAATTCACCTGTTTTCTTTCTTCTTTCCTCCCTGCTTCCCTCCCTCCCTCTCTCTCTCTCTCCCTTTCCCTCCCTCCCTCCCTCCCTCCCTCCCTCCCTCCCTCCCTCCCTCCCTCCCTCCCTCCCTCCCTCCCTTCCTTCCTTCCTTCCTTCCTTCCTTCCTTCCTTCCTTCCTTCCTTCCTTCCTTCCTTCCTTCCTTCCTTCCTTCCTTCCTGTTTTGATTGACTATGAGTCCAATGACTGGTATTTACATCTATCTACATGGAAGTTACTTGACTTGGAGGTGGGCTTCCAGTCCAGCATTGGGGGTCTGAGTCAGGCCAAGGCCTCAGTAGGACCAGAGAACACCTGGAAGGAGGCCACAGACAGGCAGGAACCAAGGCACAGCATGTAAGGAGGAAGAAGAGGATGGAAAAGTGGCTCAGCTGGAGTTTGGGTCATCACCCTGGTTGTGCTCATACCCAGTAACTAGACATGCTCCAACACCTGAGTGCTGTGATTTCTGCTCTGTTCTTCCAAGGCAAGGGTACACTGCACCCACACTCCACCAGCCTGGTGTGCTAGACTCCAGGGTCATCATGAGTGAATGAAGGCACGCAGGAGGCTGGACAGGGGCAGAGAGAGCCTCACGTTCAATGTCAAATGGACATTCTAGGGATACTGTCTTTGAGGTTCCCACTGTGTAGGTAGTATCTCTGCATTCCAGAATTATTTTCTGCTTTAACCTTCTCCATCTACCTGACTTTGTTATTGTTGTTTTTCTTCTTTTTTTTTGAGACAAGGTTTCACTCTGTTGCTCAGGTTAGAGTGCAGTGGTGTGATCATAGCTCACTGCAACCTCAGACTCTTGGGTTCAAGTGATCCTGCCTCAGCCTCCTGAATAGCTAGGACCACAGGTGCATGCCACCAGGTTGGCTAATTTTTAAAATTTTTGCAGAGATGGAGTCTCACTATGTTGCCCAGGCTAGTCTTGAACTCCTGGCCTTAAGCAGTCCTGCTGCCTTGGCCTCCCAAAATGCTGGGGTTACAGGTATGAGCCACTGCATTGCATTGGCCTATCTAATGTTTTAGGACTCAGATAACTCACTAGTGGGCCCTGTCAGTCCCTGAAAGTACATCACATGCAGATTCTTGTCACCTTGTCCCTGTCCTGAGGACTTGCTTCTACCCCACCCTGTCCAACTCAACCCTGACCTCAGGCCTCTCCAAGCTCTCCTGGTCCTGGCTAATTCCCTCTGTCTACAATCCGTTGACCCCCATTTTTTCTGGTTCTTTCTAACAGTAGTGCTGTAGGAATCTAGACTTTGCTACAACTATCACAGGATAATATTTTTTTGAAATTCTTTCTTGATAAATCTGGTTTTATCCTTTTTAACATTTTCATCACTAACACTGGGCCATAGAGCCAGAAAGGAGAAGGATGATAGGATATAAAGGAAGTTTCAGCAGAACAGGAAAGGGAAGTAGAAAATTCTACCATGAAGGCAGAGAATGGGAAAAGAAGAAGAACAAGGCAAGTGTTCATATAAAACTGTACTGTCTCCTGTCCCTGTAGGAGTTGAAACACTGGCGAGAGGAGAAAGCGAGGAAGAAATGATCAGAGAAGCTTGGGAAATCCCAGAGCAAGGAGATCTGCTCCTTACTTCTCAGAAAGTAGCCTGACAAAATTTCAAGTCCTTAGAGAAGTTCCCCTCCTCAGACCACCGTCCTGCAAGGTGGTAGAACCCCACGTTGCTGCTGGGGTGGCTTATTTGAAATGGCTGAGGATGGTTTCTAGGATGATGAGCCTGAGAATAGGCCCTGGGATGGCTCACCCCTCCCACAAGGTGTCTAGAATGTCGTCCAGAGTGCCCGGCGGTCCCTGGGTGCAGATGGAATTGCTCAGGAGACAGCGGAAGGCTAGAGTCAGGGTGAGGGGCCCAGCCCAAGGCTACTGGTTGCAGGGACCCTGTGTGTACCCAAACCAGGGAGGAACAGCCATACTCCAGCAGAGGGGAGGGCAAGATAACCAGGGACAGGAGACCGAGCTAAGGAGGAGTCACAGGATGTCACGTGGAGAGCACGTTGCTGATGTTGGGGAGCTACACATCGTGGAGACGGGGTGTGGGGTCTTCCAAAGAGACCACACGTGTGGTCGGGGAGAAGGCCCATGATTGCACCCGTGCGTCACGGATGACATCACAAGCTAGAGGCAGGTCAAAATACTTTTGCTTTTTTTTCACAAACCTTTACTACTCCATCTCCAATCCCACCCAAACCATAGAAGAGCCTGGAAGGGAAGGGGAAGAGGGAAATAGCAGATCCAGCTACACGGGAAGCCCGAGAAGCTTTGCATCGAATACCAGATTGAGGTTTTAAATAAGACTCCACTGGACTTTTCATGCCCGAAGATAACGGGAAAGCAATGAAATTGATCTGACATATTGATGGTGATTGTAGAAAGGAGAGCCAAGGGTGACGCAAAAGGTCAATGATTAGGGAAGAGAACAAGGTCATTTCCTTGTCTAATTTCTTGAGTTCAAACTGCCCCGTAAACTGGATTGTGTCTCTCTGCTCGTGCGGGTGTGATTAGTCCCTTGGTTTTATTGGAAAAAAAGAAACATTTGAAATTATAAAAGCATGTTATACCCTCAAGGACATTTCCAGGTGGCCACTTAATACCATGAAAAGAGCAAGGACTTTAAGTCAATCAACTTAGGTGTCAATTTGAGTTCTGTCACTTCCGAGATATGTGACCCCAGGAAAATCCCTTAATTTAGGTTTGCTGCAGTTTCCTCATTGGTCAAAAGAAAGTCATGCACCCATTGACTGCACTGGTCACGAAAACCAAATGCTATCATAGATGTCATATGCACAAGTATTCAATATGTGTTTATTTATCTTCTTTCTGATAGAAAAAATCTATACTCATTGCTAATCATCTAGTAAGTTCCTGGTTATAACAAATTGAAGAATAATAGAGATTTATTATAAAGCTCTGTACCTAAATTTGTATGATTTGTATTTATCTACTTATTTTTAATTGAAGCATATATTTAGTAAGTACATATATTTAGAAAGTATAACATATATTTAGAAAGTACCTAATGTTCATATGTATGTACCTATTCTGGTTATCTGAGTATCTACTGCTAAATAACAAACAAACCACCCAAAAACTCAGTGGCTTAAAAACATCTTTTTATTTTCTTTCAAGTTTCTGTGGGTTGACTGGACGTAGTCAAGTAGTTAGTTCTCTCTTGTGATCTCTCACTGAATTAGAGTCAAGTAAGGGCTGGAGCTAGAGGCATCTGAAAACTTCTTTCCTTACTTATCTGGTGCCTGGATTGGGATGGTAGAAAAATCTAGTGGTTGTTGTGTATCTCTTTCTCCTTTTGAGTTCCCCACGTGGCTATCTTGGGCTTCCTCATAGCATGGAAGTCTCAGAGTTATCAGATTTTTTTGGCATCTGTTTTCTCCAGAACAGACATTTCAAGAGACCCAGGTGGAAGTTACTAGGTATCAAAAGTCCCAGAAAGTCAATTCCATCACATTCTATTGCATGAGCAAGTCACTAAGTCTGCCTTTCAATGGGAGCAAAAGAAAAGAATTTGTTGTTATCTTTAATCTATAATAACACCAATGTAATCACCATTCAGATTAAGATATAGAATACTTCCAACACCCAGAATGTTCCCTTGTGCCTCTTCCATGTCAATTTTTCTCTCTTCCTAGCAATAACTACTATTCTGTGTATTTATTTTTAATGTTTATTAATATCTTAAATGAATCCTGAATCTAATAGATGGCTTTAAAATAATTTCCTCCTTCTGACACCATGTTAAATTAATTGTGCATAAACCAAAATTAGCACATTTAAAGTTCCATTTTGTGATGCCACTCAGCAGCTTAAAACTTTGTATAGTTCCTTAGTGAATATAAAATCAGATCCAAAACTTCTTAGCATGGTTTCCAAGGCCTTCTGCATGTATGAAGAAAAATATTTCACATATCAATTGATGTACTCTTCATTTTGCAATTTCTCGTACCTTGCCCTTATTCAGTCGGGGCTGTCCATTGCCTTAAAACAAGGGTAGGCAAAATTTTTTTCTGTAAACGACCAAAGAGTAAGTGTTTCAGGCTTTGTAGGCCACGTAGTCTCTGTTGCAAGTGCTCAACTATGTCATCATAACTTAGTGAACACTGGCATAGATGATTCATAAATGAACGAGCATGCCTGTGTTCCAACAAAACTTTATGCACGCTGAAATTTGAATTTCATATAATTTTCACTTGTCATGAAAAATTATTTTTCTTTTGATTTTTTATTCAATCATTTAAATATTTATAAAGAAACCCTCTTAGCGCGTGGGCCATACAAAAACGGGATGAGCAGACCCGGTCTGCCAACCCTTGCCTTAGCAGGTGGAGAGTAAGCCAGACACTCAGTGTGTGGGCTTGTGACACCACATGCAGCAGAGGAGACACAATATGGGAGGTGGCCTAGTCTCTGTCTGAGCAAGGAGCGAATGTCTGAGCATCAGGAAGCCCATGGGAGCCCAGACAATGCCATGCATTTAAGTGAGCTCTCATTATTGCTTCCACCGAAAAGCAATGCTGGTTGTTCTCGCTTCCCTTTGGTAGGGTGACCCATCAACACCTGCACAGCCCTCACACATGTCAAGCAGCAATGATGTCCCTCTTAGCTTACCCACATGGTCCAGTGTAGACAACATGCCAGGACACGCACAAGCCCCCAAACAGTGCTGGTGGAGCAGCCATGACCCGCCACCAGAGCTCGTGTCTAGGCAGTACTCAGTGGAGGCAGCTGCTTCTCCAAGCTGGGGAGACATTGCAAATCATTTCCATGTACCTTTCCCAGTGCCTGCTGCTTCGATGCTGCATTTTTGAAAAGCTCTTTTTATGCACCATCTCCTCTGTTTGTGTTTTAGCACATGCCTAGAATCCCTTCCTCTCCCCTCCCAAATTACTCCAACCCTCCTCCCTATTCAAGTCCTACCCAAATCTCATATGCCCCATGAGCTGATGCTTGGGTTCCTCAGTGCTTAAGAACCGACAGCACCTCCTTCGGTCCCTATGCAGGTGGAAATAAACTGTGCATTCCCCACCTGCGTGCAGCATCTGCCTTGCTGTCTTGAACTCTCAGATCTACCTCTTCGTAATTACCTCGTGTACGTACAGCTTCTTCCTGAAAACCCTCCTCCAGGAAACCTAGTCATTAACTCTGATGTTTTTTTCCCCCTCGCCGTGCCCATGGGCAAGTTCAGTTGTTTCAAAATATATTTTTTAATTCATCTGTTTCTCTCCATCTCCATTATAATCTAAACCACTATAATCTCTTTTACGGCACAGTCTCCTTCCTGATCTCCCTGCCTCTGCCATCTGTTCTCCCCCGGCAGCCGAGTAATCCCCTTAGCATATAAAGCGCAGCAGCATGATCGGGGCTGCGACTTCTCCAGCTTTATTTACCTCATTTCCTCCTCTTCTCCTGTTCTTGGGGCTCTGGCCGTCCCCACCTCCTTTAGGCCCTCCACCGGGCCAACGTTTTCTCCCCTCTGGGCTCCTGCATGTGTCGTTTCCTGTGCCGGGAGCCCTCTCCCCCTCCTCCTGCCCACCCTCCACCTGGCAGGTCTCCCCTCAAATGGCTCTTCCTCCGCCAGCCCCGTCCTGTCTGGTTTACTGGAAGCGGATCTCCACTCTCACCCTGTCCTCGCACTGTCCCTCAGCTTCAAGTCTGTTTCCTTATCATTAATTATCAGATTTCCCCATCTGTGATTCATTTATGAGTGTATGAATTTATTATACTTGGAGTGTATCCGACCCCTGTCTTTCCCACTAGTCCCAAGCTCCAGGGGGCCAGACATGTGGTCAGTGTCGCGAACCACTGCACCCTCTGCGCCCAAATCACCCCATTCCTAGGTGACAGGAGGTGGGCAACACACAGTTGTTAAATGAGTGACGGGGCTAGATGAATAACGCCTATTAGGTCAGAAAATGGTGTCTTACACTTCCTTGACCCCCTCACCTGCCTAGTACATTGGAAATATTCCATACATGCTGGTTCATTGACTTTGGGGCAAAACAATTAAATAAAGTGACAGGAATCCCTCTTTTCATACCCCTGATCACCTCCTTTCCCCAGAGATCATGTAGTTTTGTTTCAAAGGCTGTAAACTTTCATGCCATGAAATCTACTTTCTTTCTTTCTTTCTTTTTTTCCCCTTTTGACATCATGTCCAGGCTTTGCTGAGAGAGCTCTCTCCTGGTCCCTGCCTTTATACATAAAGATGTTTCATTTAATATTTATATCTGCTTGGAGGAAGAATGGAAACTTCAGGGAAATGTATAGACCTGCCAGTTATTTCCAGGCCAAGTGCTTAAGTACAGAGAAATGGATTTATAGAATGTCAGTGCTGAAAGGGACTCCTATTTTGGGCTGCAGTCTTTACTGCAGTCTGTTCACCAGGTGCAGGGGACCTGGCACCCCATCCCCCTCACGGCCATAGTCCTTCATGCTTGCACTTTGCTCCTGTCCGAGTTCAGCCACCTGTGGCTCAGCACCGCTCATTTCTAATTCTCTGCTCATCTCTTTGACTTGGCTAAATTCAGCATACCTGATTTTCATCCTTGGCATTACCTATAGATAATGACCTGCCCACACTTGTGGTTTTCTTATCCCCAGGAACTTTGAGGAACCCTCTGTAAGACAGGCATGAGGTCTGGGAACTATCCCTGCCCCAAATCCCAAATGGCACCAGTTATTGAGCCGTTGTTCCTTAGCTCTAAACCCTCCCTTCTAACCTCTGCTTTGTGATGCTGGGGTAGCACTCTGCAAACCACCTTTCCGCTCTGTGAACAGGCTCCTTGTTAAGCTCCGCACATAGAGGAAACTATGGAAGAACATAAGGTTGGAAGAGTAAGGAGGTGGTGGCTGCCTCACATTTTTTGTTTTGTTAGGTTAGAGAAATGGGAACATGAGAAAGATAGAGACAGAAATATAGAGACAGAGAGAAGGGGTGGGGCAAACAGTCTAGGTCATTAGGCCATTCCTACAACGAAGTGAGCCTTACAGTGTGAAGAGGAGTCTCCGGACTCCTAGTGAGACGGTGCACCTGCCTGGTGGCTCAGCTGGCCCACAGCAGGGGCCTGGATCCCACCAGCTTCACCTTGTTTGCAAAAAGCTGAAAACTTGCTGTGAATGACACAGAGACCAACGAGCCTGTTCACAGACCAGAAAGGTGGTTTGCAGGGTCCTATCCCAAGCATCACAAAGCAGAGTTTAGAAAGCAGGGTTTAGAGCCAAGAGACAACTTGCTGTGAATGACACAGAGACTAACGGGATACAAATGTGAAATAGCATTTCTGCCGGTGCTGTCTCTAGGCTGATCAAAGTCTGAGCACTGGCCGTGAATGACACAGAGACCAGGGCTGGTGTTGGTCTCTGAGCCTCCTCCCAGAACAGGAACATAAGCTTTACGGCCATGCCCCAAGGCCAACCTATCCCCTTCAGCTCCATATCATGTCCAGCTGCCCAAGGGGCCTCCGCTGGTGTATCAGTCAGAGTCCGGGCAGGAGAAAGAACACACCAGTCATTTGAACAGAGGGAGTGGCCTTGGACAGGTCAACTAGGCAACTAATGTTGCAAGAAGAATATTACAGGAATTAGCAATGCAAATTATGAATCCTGCCACCACCTGGGGCTGGAAGCAAAAGGAAGAGGTTGGAATGATCCAAACTTAGAAGCTGGAGGCGGGGCCTGTGAAGTTGGGTGCTGCTCACCTGGGGCAGGTGTCTTGGCGGTAGGCGTGGGGGACAGTCAGGGGTGATGAGGCTGATCCCACAAGTGTCGGAATAACTCCTAACTGGACTCAGTCATTGTGACTGAGGATGTGCTGCTGCCAGGGGGACAATATACCTCTGGGGTAACTAATGCTCACGGGAACAGGAAGAGAAGAGGCCAGGGGGACACACATGCAAAGTAGCACTTCCTTTGGTGCTGCCTCTAGGCTGGTAAAGCTAGAGTTGTCTCAGAGGTTAATTTCAGTCCTTCCTGGTAGAGAGGCATCTTTACAAACATAGATCCTACTCTTAGACAAATAGGGAGATGGCAAGGACTTTCTCTCATAGACCAGTCCTCCCTTACCCATGGGGGACACATTCTAAGACCCCCAATGCCTGACCACAAGTAGCATCAAACCCTATGTATACACTGTGTTTTTTTTCCTGGACTTACATACCTATGATAAAGTTTAATTTATAAATTATGCACAGCACAATGGGCTTAGGGGCCATTATTAAGTAAAATAAGAGTTACTTGAACACAAGCTCTGCGATACCATAGCAGTTGATCTGGTAACTGAGCTGGCTGCTAAGTGACTAAAGAGCAGGTGGTATAGACAGTGCAGATACACTGGACAAAAGGGCAATTCACAACCCAGGCTGGACAGAGCAGGACAGCAGGAGAGTTCATCACGATGCTCAAAACGATGTACAATTTAAAACTTACGCATTGCTTATTTCTGAAATTTTCCTTTTAATATTTTTGGCCTGCGGTTGAACACAGGTAATGGAAACTGCAGGAAGCAAAACTGTGAATAAGGTGGGACTACTGTATCTGCTTCTTCTCAGTTGCCTTCAGCTCAAAATAATCCTTATACCCAAATGGCATATTTTTGAGGTGGCATATTCTGCTACCCTTCAAAATGTCATAAAGAGTGTCCCTATAGATATAGAAACATACCTTTGGGAGATTCTTGGAGAGTAGTCAATATAAGGAGGGAAAATTCTGGCTAAATATATGGTACCCATGGTATAGACTTGGTGGCATTCAGGGCATTAGGGACCGTTCAGCTCAGCTTAGTTCTGCAGTGCAGAGAAGATGGGTGAGAACCTTTGCAGTTGTCTGGGCTCAGAGCATGTCCTGCAGGGAGAAGGTGAGAAAGCTTTAAATAGGAAAGGGAGAAGGGACACTGCAGGGGGGAAATGATCCCTCCCATCTAAGGGCACTTGGTAAGTCAGGCCAGTGTTCCACCGCAGGGGATATTTGAGGAGTCTGGATGCCAACCATCTCGAAACAACAGCTAACAACGCTCGACCTTGCATGATTAAGTGCCGAGTCATGAGGCATTGGTGGTGAGTGGTGCACAAGTCGGGAGGAAAGCGAGCTTGCTAAATATTGTAGTCTGCAGGAAATGGGAATTAGAAGGGCCTTGGCTGGGGCGGAGAGGGCAACTTGAAAGGGGGCAGGTGGGGAGGTTATAAAAACAAACCGAGGGAAGTTCGCCCCAGGAATTTAAAATCAATTTAGTATTTATTGAGTTCATACTATTTTCTCAGCACTGAGCCAAAGGCTGTGGATGGTTAGGGAGCTCTCAAAGATTTTACAGTCTGGTTGGGGAAACGGTCAAGGCTTGGATCAAAAAGAGACAAGTGCATATTCTGAGCGGCAGCGAGGTCCCTGCTGAATTCATAGTGGACCCAACCGGCACAGCTTTGAGACCTGCTCCAGCCACAATATATTAGTAGAATAAGTTATTGTTTGACTCGTGTCTTAAGGGGAAGAAATTCTCAACTGCAGAGAACATAGAATTAGAAGAAACCATCTGTGTTTCTTTGAGGTGTCGGCTGGTGGAAGCAGAACTTGATGACAAAGTAAAAAAAAAACAAAAAACTGGATTTTTATTTTCAATTCTTACCCATGTAGCAGTGGCCTGGCATTGTCACCTCTCTGTGGCACCTGATGTGCTATCTGAAGAGTCTCATCCAAAAGGTCTTCCAATACCCTTTTGCCAGTACCAGGCCATGAGCTGTTGATGTACACGGTATAGACAGGTCTTTGTTTTCACATTACACGTATACTGCCCACCTACCAACATTTTTTTTTAAACCTTTATTGGCTTTCGTTTGCTTTGGTTTCGTCTTATAAATACGGAATGAGAGAGAGAGAAAAAAAGATAGTTTGATGGGAAAAGGCAAGAATTTTAGTGTGGATGTGAAGTAGGAGAAGAAAGAAGAAAGAAACAGCAAATGAGCCAGAGAAATTGACTTGACAGCTCGGCAGGGAGAGCAGGGAAAGAAAGGGGGAGAAGGAAGACGATGAATAAGAAATGTTCCTACATAAACAGAAAGACATTTTTGGGTAAAAGCGACTGAGCTTAATTGATATAATAAAGCAATGCAGTGAAGGGTGAGGATAGTTGGATGATGGAAGAGAAGTGGATAAGGAAGGAACATTTCATCCAGGGGTAATTAAAGGAGGTGGAAGGACAAAGACCCTGGCTCACCCTGACCATTACTTCTGCTCACTGTCCTTGCCCATGTATTAGTCAGAACATTAACCAAGCTGCGTAACAAAGAATCCCCAAACGACTGTGACTTAAATAAGATAGAAATTAATTTTTCTCTCAAATAAGAGTCAGGACGGAGTGGGTGGTGGGACAGTACAGGGAGCTCTGTCCCATGAGGTTGCACAGGGCCTGTGACTCCTCCTCTGGGGCTCTGCAATGCCCTGAAATGTCACACTCACCAGGGACTCCCCTCACGTCCCTGGAAGGGGAGAGAGTCTGTGAAGGACAACACTTTCCTTTTATGTGACAGAGCACCTCTGCTCATGTTTCTGTGGCGAGAATTCGGTAACACAGCCCCAGCGGAGGCTGGGAAACGTGGTCTGGCACTGGGCAGCCATGGGTCCTGCTGGGACTCAATGTTTCAATGTTCCTGAGACTCAAAGAAGAAGGGGAGAATGGCTTAGGGCTGGAGCCGAAGGGGACTATTGGTTTCTGTTCCAACCCGGTTCTGCTCACCTAGGTCAAGATATGCTGCAGCTAATAAGAGGAGGAATGACCTTAGGAAGGTGTTCATTTATAGACTGGGAGCTTTGAGTCTAGCTATAGTGAGAATGCACCCGCATGGTCATAAGAACATAAGCCAACCAAAAAATTTAAAAAGCTGTCATATATTTATTACCTCATAGGTGCAAGGCACTGGCTGAGAGCTTTAGGTAAGTATTTTATTTATTTATCTCTTCTTAAAATCATATTGTTATTTTCACAGTTGAGGTTCAGAAAAAGGATCTTTTTTTCCAGATCACACAGCGAGTACGTTGCGGAGCTCCATGGGCCGGTGCTAGCACCCAGCAGAGCAGCCCTCCCCAGGATCTACCGCACTGCCTACGACAGTCCCACGCGATATTAGCGCCTCCATTTTACATTAGCGACATAAGGACCAGCACGAGGCTAACTAACTTGCTCAAGGTCACACTCCCAACAAGTGGCAGCGGTGGCGTTCCACCTGGCGCCCAAGTGTAGAGCCCGCCCCGTCACGGCTGGCACAGGGGTAGCCGAGCGGCCACTTGGGGCAGCTCCGCTGTAGTCACAAAGGGCCTCCGCGGGCTGGGCTGTTTGGGACCGGGTTTTGCATCCCGCCCAACCTGCACACAGGTGTCGGGGCCGTGGCAGCTCCATCCTCTGCCAAGGGGGTTCACAGGTGGGAACATGCAGGGCACATTTCAGACAGCAACTAATTCCAATTTGTTATTAATAAAAGCAGTTCAAAAAACATTTGGCAACAGACCGCGGGATCCAGTGCTGTTGATGAGGAGGGTTTAATGGGAGCACGCTCAGCGGCGGCAGATGGATGTCGACGGGGCCTCTCCAGCGCGGCTCACTCTGTTTTCCTTTGTCTTTGAATACGTTCGGAGGGGGCCATGTGTGAGCCCGGATGGATGGTTTTGAACCACAGCTCGTTAAAAGCAGGCGCTTCCCTGAGGGTTAACTATAAAGGAGAAGTGGAATTGCCAGAATGAGTCCCTCTTGGTTTGGGGTGTTTCCTCATGGAACAGAAGAGCCTTTGGCCAGCTTGCAAACGTAACTGCTAGCCCCTTAGGTATTGAGCCAGGTTGGGAATGAGACACACAGTAAGTTCCTTGATCCCTCCGTCCCTGCCTTGGTAGTAAAGAACCCTGCCTCTGGGTTTTAACCTGGCTGTGCCGTCAAGGGTATAGGTAGCTACTCTCTTGGCCTTGAAACCTAGCATCAGTGGAGAAAGGTTAGCCCAAGCCGACAGGAGCCTTCACAGAGCCAGTGACTGTCCAATCCAGGCTGCACCTGTCTGCAGCGGATCCCTTACGAATGGCCTGGGCCCTCCAGGGAGATACAGCCCTCTAGTGACAAGCCTTTAAGACCTAGCAAGGCCTCTGGGAGACACATCTTTTTTTTTTCCTTGTGGATAAAGCCAGCAGCTCTTCTGCTGCACCTTACTTTTGCATATGAAAGGCCTGGTAATTACTACTTTCATCCTTAAAGCATGCAAGTGACATGCAAAATTAGCACTTGAGAAGATCCACTTTTAGACCTTGTTGTAAAGCAAAACTTATTATTTGAAGATAAATCAATTTCTGTTGCCTGTATTTGCGGTTTCCCCCAGATGGCTAATTACCAAAGATAAATGTGTATAAACACAAGCCTTCTCCCTCTCCATCCATCTTCCCTGCCTGCCTGTTTATCCAGAGGTTAATAATCACGCTCCTGTAGTGTATTGCCATAGCGATGCTTTCGATGGGCTGCGGCAAGTTTATGACCTTTTATTACAAACAGAAGGACATGCGTTTCAAGAAAGGAAGGTCATTTTTTAGAGATGAATGTGCTGATAACTAGCCTCTCTGAAACTGAGCCAATAGGAAAAAGAAAACAGAAAACAAAATAAAAAGAAGGAGGGGGGGGAAACCCACATACAACCGCACAAAACAAACGGCATAAATGTCACGGAAATCGGTTCACGGCAAAATTAAATAAGGTCCCTGCAAGCATTAATTTTCATATTTTCTGTTTATGCACTGTTAAAATTATTCCCGGGCCTTGATTTATGAGGAAGTAAGGCCACGGACCATCATTCAGACACTCACCAAATTCAGTTAAGGGCTGGAACATCCATTCAGATAGAACTGACTTCCTCTCTGGTCAAAAGGGCAAGTGGAAAGTGCTGTTCTCTGTGGAGCAGCTTAGGGCCTCCGTGTGCAAGGACTGAGGTTCAGTTTGTCTTCCTTCCTTCCTTCCTTCCTTCCTTCCTTCCTTCCTTCCTTCCTTCCTTCCTTCCTTCCTTCCTTCCTTCCTTCCCTTCTTCCTTCCTTCCTTCCTTCCTTCCTTCCTTCCTTCCTTCCTTCCTTCCTTCCTTCCTTCCTTCCTTCCTTCCTTCCTTCCTCCCTCCCTCTCTCCCTTCCTAATTATAAAGTCATACATGCTCATTATAACGATGAAAGAGCAGGGAGGAATACAATCTGCCCCTTTCCCCATCTCTCATTCCACTTTTTGGAGGTAACCAGTGCTAAGAAATGACTAATTAAAAATAGAGCTCTGATCCATGCAGGGCAATGTTCTAAGTCATTTGCACATATTAACTCATTTTATCCTCATAAAAGCTCTAAGAGGTAGGTACTATTGTTATTGAAATTGCAAAGGGGTTTTGGCCTGGGTCCAGTTGCTCATGGCACAAAGATCCAATTATTGAGACAATGAGGACTGCCAAGGAAGAAAGGAATTTAATTTAATGTGAAAGACATCTTGTCAGGGAAAGCTGCTTCAAATCAGTCTCCCTGAGGCTGAGATCATGGGCTTTTAAAGGAGGGGCCACGTGCCTTGGGGCAGGTAGTGGTGTAACTAACTAGGGGCTACTGCGAGCATAGGGGCAGGTGGTGAGGGATGGTGAGTCCTGACCTCAGAAAGTCTGCTCAGGGAATTTCAGAATCTCAAGACCTTAGTCTTGCAGAAAATCTAACATTTCTGGGAAACAACTCAAAGGAATCCAGTAGTTAGTTAAGGGAGAGGATTATTGAAAAACAGATAGAGGTCATTGAAGTTTGTTGGTTCCACTATCATTGTCCCTAGTTTACAGGTGAGACAACAGAGGCTCAGAGAGGTTAAGCAACACAGCCAAAGTCACATAGGCAGTAACAGGAAGAGGAGGGAACCAGGTCCTCCTGTCTGTGGGTCTCCTTGGCTCTTCGCTGAGATCTCGTTCTGCAGCTACAGCTCTGCCAGCCAGCGCCATCCAAAGCTGGGCACTTTCTTGTGCTGGTGAGTAGTTGGAGGAGCCTAGACTAACATGGAAGACATATGACTTCCAGACCACTGTTCTGCCTGACATCTGGCTTGTGTCAAGATGAAATTGTACCAGACAGACTCAAACAGGCCAGGAAGACTATTCAGGACTGTTGCACTAGGAGTCAAGACTGTTGCAATAGACATGAGAGATGGAGCTCAACTCTGAATATAACAGGGACAGCCGGAGATTTATAGATGAGGGGCAGGGTGAGGGAGTCAGCAGATGAAAAACTACCCAGAGAAGCTTGATTAGGTAGCAAGAACAGAGGATTCTTGCTAACCTGGCTTAGCAGGGTTCTTGCTGAACTGGTCTGGCCAAAGATGAGAAGAGGGCTCAGAGGAAATTTACTAAAGCTTGGTCAAGAAAAGACTCCTTGTCAGTCACCTCCTTGAATTTCAGAAATGCACAAATGCAGAAATATGCCAAGGCATGTAGCTCTGTTCCAATTAATTTGTCAACAGCATCTTGTATGTGCTGTGTTTGCCTGTGTATGTTTCGTTGTTGTGCTCATTCTGAACTGTCTCAAAATCTTTGGGCTTCAGGATCGAGTGTGAATCAATTGTTTAAACTTCTCTTTGCTTTGACAAAGTGTATTTTATGTAACAGTATAGAATAATTTAATCCCAGTTATTCTAATTTCTTCCTTCTTCTTCTCTGAAAGTTCCTTACTAAACTATATCCCAACTCAATTCAAACCCCAAACGGACCTTCCAATTAAATACCATTTCTGTGAGACTCAAAGATTATACTAGAACTGAACTGTTCTTATCTCTGTACATGGTTTGAAGTTTGATTTACATTCATCCATTTTTTTTTTCCACAAAATTTAACTTCCTGTCTACTCAGGGCTGGGGTCCATGCTAGATGCTGGAGACAAGAGATGAATAGGACATCATCACCTCCACACTGGAGGAGAGCACATGCTGGCCAACACAAGCTTGAGAACAACGTGCTAATTACTCCAAAAAGGGTCAAGGGGAAAGCTTTCAGCATTCAGAGACGGGGAAGGGCCTCACGGAAGAATCACTTGGGGAGGTTCGGCTGGTAAACACAGCTCCAACTGTTTACATAGTGGAGGGCCACCTGTTTTCCACACTGAGCAGTAATAGGCTGAAACCTAAGGGAAGGCAGGCAGCTCCTTGGCAGGGTGTTTAAACAACACTGAGAAGGCATCCATGTCTTACAAATTATTTTTTCAGGTACTCACTGAAGGCTTTTGAGTTGCCAGAACTCCCAATTTCCCCTTCCTTCTTTCTTGGCTGTAAACTGACAATCTGAGAAGGTTCAGAATGAAAACAACTGTGGGACACACACAGGGCAATAAATCCATCTCATAGTCACATGGAACAGGGTTGACTGTAATTGTTAATTAAGAAGCAGAGGGCACAAAAGGCTGCCCTGGCCGGGCCCTTCCTTTCTCCTCCTCTTTTACCTTAGTAATGAATCCAACCTTCTCTGAGGCTGAGTTAAACACGAGTCTTTTTGCTAGAGTGTACTAACCTATTCTTTCCTAATTTAAAGAGATGATAGCTTTGATTTCTAGGAGTGCTGCCTGTTTACTTGCTTTTACATTTTCTAGTACCTTATAATTAGTAAAGGAGTGGCCCCTTTCCCTATTGATAAGCATGATTTATGTGACTTAGACGCTCATTGGGTTTGGAAGTGTAGATGCCATTCAGTAAGAGGTGGACACACGCAGTTTTAAAGTGATATGATTGTTTGGAGCTTAATAGTCACGCTGTAGATTATAAGGTACCCAAAAAACCCAAGATCAGAATGGGGGGTGAGATTCTGGAAGAGAAACACCAGAGGCTTCCCTGACACCATATTCTTCATGTGCTAATATCTCTCTTTATTATGGGGTGGAGCTTATATGGTAACATGGGTACAAGGCAGAAATGGAATATTTTTTCCGGGTTATCTACTGGTATGTAACCAACTAGCCCAAAACTTAGTGGTTGAAATAATATTTATTTTGCTCATATGTCTATTAAGTGTGCAGGGCTTGGCAGAGACAGTTCCTTTCTGCTCCACTTGGGGTCCACTCTGGTGGCTGGAAGGTGGGGATCTAGAATGGTCTGAAGGCTCCCTCACTCGCTGCCCAGTGGCTGATGACGGCTGTTAGACCTCACCTGGGCTGAGTGCCGAACACCTAGACCGTGGCCTCTACATATGGCTTCAAGGATACATTTATCCTTGAAAGAGAGAAAGCCAGGTAGAACTGCGTTGCCTTTTCAAATCCAGCCAGGGCACATAGCGTGACCTCTGCTGCATTTCGTCTGTTGGACATACGCAACCTTATTCAAGGGGAGGGAGACTAGAGGAATATCCCAGTTGGAAATATCCCTTTTGATGGGAGAAATATCCAAGACTTTGCAGGCACGTTTTAGAACCAGCACAGGCATTATCTACAGAAATTTGGTGGACCTTTCCTCCTCTAATTCGGGTGGAAGATGTTGCACTGTCTGTTCTCACATTTCCAAAGGGCAGCAGAGTAGGAAGAATGACTCCCGAGTGAGGGCAAGCTGGAAGGGCCGTTGCCTTCCCTAGGGGACCCTGAGTGACAGGGAGGCTATAGCATTAAGTGGGGAGCCCAGGGACCCCTACATTTATCTCCTGCTGCTCTCAAGTCTGAGCGCAGAGGGGAGATCAGCTCCTCCAGTCCCCCCTTCTTTGCCGGCCTTGACGACGACCCACAGGCCCTTTGTGATTGAGTGGCTTTGCAGGCAGTCACTGCGAGGATCAGAGGAGACGTAAGTGACACCACAGGAGGTGACAGAGGCTCCGGAATGGTTGCGCGCTGACTGAATAGCAGATCGATTTCCTCCCTGGTGGTGAAGGATGGCAGCTGCCCTGCACCACGGTGGCCTTCTCCTCGGTAATGTCCCCGCTTCCTACCATGTGTCAACAAGGCCATCAGTGGACACTTTGTCTTTCTCAGAACATTCAAGGCAGACCCCACCCAGGAAGGCAGGCCTGTCCCTTGGAGCAATTCCTCACAAAGGCCCTGTGCCCTGCCTGAAATGTCACCACTAAAACGCCATTCCTTGGGCCCTTAAGGGTTCTCGGTATCCAAGGGCACTCTCTTAAGAAGCACATTTTTTTTTTTTTTTTTTTTTGGAATAGGGCCCACCTGAAACCCTCAGCTGCTAAGAGAATGACAGGTTAACCAGGTAAGGTGCCGGCCTAGAATCGAATGCACAGTGGCCAGTGGGATGAATCGGCCTCTGCAAAGCACCAGAGAAAGCTGGCAGGGCAGTGGGTGTTCTCAGAGAACCCTGGTCCACAGATCCCCCTTCTCATCCTCCTGTCTTTGATCTGCAGCACCAAATGCAGAGGCAGTGGTTGGATCATGTTGCAGCTCTTGCCAGCTCTAACCTCACAGGTGGGACCCTGAGATGCTCTGGTTCTTGTCTGCAAATACAAAGCATGCTCTGAACGGCTCTGTGGGGCTCAGTGTCCCAAAGGCTTGGTTTGCCCCATGCAGTTCCTGCACAGGTAAGGCAGCTTAGAGCCCTTTCATGGAATCTTAGACTCGCAGGGCTGCCAAACCCATGTCTATCCTGCCTGTGCTGGGGCCTGGGCACCCACAGCCCACAGAGCTGCCCACACCCAGCCAGGCATACTGCTCCACTTCCCGTGGACAGGTCTGACCTCCTTGGTGCACTCTCAGAGATTAATCCTGGCTCCAGTCTGTTTGCTCAAAGTCCAAACCATTATCTCCCTCTTTTCTCTCCATTCATCCCAGAGTTGTACAGTTTTATCCCCAACCACTGCCCAGCAGCCAGCTTCAAATCTCGAATCCTGATCCTTGCAACTTTTGTCAGTGCCTTGAAGCTCCTCTGCCAGCCTCTACTCACTGGGTCAGTGTCCCTTGGACCTAGGTACCAGCTGAGTCATATTTGAATTCATCTCTATGCCTCAGTTTACTCAACTGGAAAATGGGCAAATGATAGTAGTAGTATCTACTTCATAGGATTGTTATGGGGATAAAATGACTTCATGCATGCAAAGTACTTCAATGGTATCTGATATAGAGAAGTGCTTAGTAATGTCAGATACTATGATCACTACAATGAGTGGGGTGCTGTTCACTCCTTTTAGATTCCAGTCCTGCCCTGTCCACTCTGTGGAATCCAAGCCAACAGTCAAGGCTAATTTCTCCTGTTTCCAGCGGCTTGGTCTTGAGTTCCTTCCTTGCCTCCCTGGGTTTGCATTGTTGGCGGGTACCTGCAGGTCTCAAGACTGTGCCAATTCGGAGCTCAACTGGACAGCCGGTGTCCCCAGCACGCCACCTGCCAGCTCCCACCCACTCTCCGGGAGCCGGAGGTGCTTTGGGATCTCTGGAAAGGGCAGCCCTGAGCTCACGTGAAGATGATACAGTACGTGGGATGGCGGAAGTGACATCACAAATGAGAGAAATCAACTGTTCCAACTTGAGCCGGCGTCTAAAGGAGAAGACGACAGCAAGTCCCCTGAATATACAGTCCTGACCGCAGGCCTGCCAGAAATCAGCCTTGGCCGGGAAATTGAGCTGTGATGATTACAAAGAGTCGGAATGATGGCTTCAGTCGTGATGCTTCCGGAGTGCCACAAAGAGCAGCCCAAGCCCTTTCACATTAAGTGTTTAAGAGAGAAGGATGGTCTGTGAAGGAGGATCTTGTTATTCCTTGCAAAGCGACTATGAAGACGTCAGGCATATGGAAATGACAGATGGGAGCGGAGAGCCAAGATCATTACTCTGAACTCTTAAGTGCCGTTATTGATGAGCACGGCCATGTCGCTGGGCAGAGAGAGGTGCTGGGAGCAGGTGGGAGGTGTGTGAAGAAAGAGATGCATGAACCAGATATTTCAAAATATCAGGGGACAGAGAGAAGCTGCGTTGGGGTTCAGGCATTCTTGAAAGTAAAAAGAAAAAAAAAAGGAAAAACAAATATAAGGGTTTGGGCTTGAATGTGAGCAAGGAAGATCCCATCAGCAGGTAATTCACAGACTGGTTGGTTTTTTATTTCTATACAATGTAGTACTTGTCAGCAGTGGAGGATCGCTCTGAAAATCGGATGAAACGGCGCCTTCTCTTTCTACAGAATGCCCTTATGAGCGCGCCGATCAGTTTGGGATAAACAGCATGAGAAGTTTGCAAATTGTGGCTCAAACAGTAGGCTTTTCTCTAAGAGAAAGAGATGTGGCAATGGCCGGTATTCACACGCAGATTTCCAACGGCGACACAGATAGGATGCTCTTGGTGATGGCCCCAACGCCTTGGCTGGGAACTCCGTGGTGTGTACAAGGCAGCTTCTGTCCCCACTAGGAGGTAGGGTGTCCTGGTGGGGTTGGAGGCTTCCTCGAGCCGTTCTTGCCTGAGGCTTGACTAAAATCAGGCTAGTGGCCTCTTTAATTCTTCTCCCATCAATGTGAACTGATGGGACTATGATTGTATAGAGTTTTGGGTGAGGAATATTTTGGGGGGATGAAATTGTCCCAAATATTGTATAATGTTTTATACCTTGCTCTCTAGAGACTAAATAGTAGTGACCACTTCCTGGTCATTCTGACCACCTCCCATCAATTTTTAAATGCCACCTAAGAGCCTGCAGGATAATTTAAGTGGAATGAAACCACTGCTTCCAATCGCAGTCTCCAGTTCTGTTTCCAAACTTTCCCTGGCTTGATCTCAATGTTCTGCTGAGAGCCCGTGAGCTATGCCATCAACATTCCTTTTCCCAAGGCTGAGTAAGAGAAGAGAGCCTCTAAGTCCAGCCCCCCACTGTACTCTGCATAGAGGGGACCTTGGTAAGTCCCATGGGGGCGTTGATAGCTTAGAACATACTTGTTTATACAAAGTCAAGTGGATTCCTTTGCTGAAGCCCTTTTCAAAGATGGTATCTCAGGGCCACACACTTCACTGAGGACTTTCCATCAGTGTGCTCAGCACATGGGAGCTTCCAGCTCTAGGAGGTGTGTGCTATGAAAACCTGGAGTTTGCAGATGAGAAAACTGAGGTTTGAAGTCACGGAGGAGCTTGATAATATGTGTCATAAACTTCAAACCCAGTTCCACCTGTTGCCAGGGCTCATGTGCTTTTAGACTCTACATTCTCCTGATATATGAATATATGTTAGGGACATGTATCAGGTGGTGCATCCCAAATTTATTTGCCCACATACAACAGATCAGGTTTCCCTAGAAGCAGATCTGGGCTTTGTGTGCAAGAAGCTTATTGGGATCAACACCTGTTAAAAGAAGCAAGACTGGGTCAATGGAAAAGCTGAACTTGACCCATCCTTCATGGTGCTCTGGAGGTGGGATGTCCTTTAGAGTTGTCCCAGAGTGGGATGAGGGCGCTGGGCCTTTATTATGACCATGGCTGTTCCCAGAGTCACCTCATATGGACCACGAGATGCAGGCTGTCTTGGGAAGGGAAGGTGGCCTTGAGTGAGGCAGCTCTCTTTAGTGGCGGGAGACTTCTGGAGAGGTGGCAGCCGGGGGAATGAGTGCGTCAGTCCGGAGGATCCAGGTAGCACATGACAACACCCACTGTGACACAGAGTCCTACTTCAGAGGAGCCACGTGTGCACCTAGTGCTCTGGGGGACACAATTTGGGGAAGCTGCCTCAGGGATTGCAGTTTCAACCATCGCTAGTTGGAAGCTACGGGTCTTACCATGTTTATCCATTCAGAGCTTCTAATAGCAAACTCCGATACTCCATGAGTCTACCCAGTTTAGGCATTTTTAGGCATTTAGGCACAGTTCAGGCACAGACTCTTTAAGATGAACTTAGAAAATCTGCATATAGGATCTAGAGATAAATGACGTTGAGTGTCTTATAGTGTACTATACTCCGAAGCTAGTTAGTGGCGGAACTAAGACTACAACGGGTGCCTGGCTCTTAGATCAGTGCTCTCTCCCTGTTGCATCTGCCTGCCCTTGGCCCTGGGACGGGCATGTGAGGAAGTTATATTCAGGAATCCCTTAACCAAAAGGGCAGTCAACCCTATGATTTGGAAGTTCTATTTTGAGACCAGTTAAAAGGGAGGAATTTCAGTTCATTGCTCATTTGTCATTCACTGGATCTGGGATGTCCCTGGGCAATGCTGAGCTAACATTCCGTGGTGTCTACAAGATGACACGCAGTGTGTTGAAAGGTAGGCATTAAAGACCTTTGACGGCGTTAGAAGAGGGTAATGCGGCCTCCCAAGAGTGATAAGAGCGAGAACAAATGTGAGCCGAAGATCAAACACCCGCCTGCTACACAAGACAAGACTGAAATGGGACACCAGGCCAGCCTCCGAGGAAAAGAGGCGGTGACAGGATCATTGCTCTGAAACAGGAGGATGACTGATCTCCAGAATAAACAGATGGACAGATCACAGCCTAATTTAGGTACTGCTTTGAGGTGACTGCCACTGGGGCTTTGGTTTGTCTTCTATAAGTAGCTCTTAGCTTTGCCAGAATATAAATAGAGCACATTGAGACAAAGCTTAAAGGAACCTAAGAGATGTGATAGCCCAATTTCTTTACTTTTTTTTCCAGAAAACCAAAGCCCAGAGGAGTTTATTGATTTGCTTAAAGTGACACAGCTAGTTAGTAACAGCAGAAGTTGAGAAATTGGGTCTTTTTTACTCAATTATTCATTTATTCTATAGACATTAGGCATTTCATGTGTGTGGTATCCGGGTCGAACCTGATGGACTATTAGGTTGATTGGGGCACACTGTTTGAGTTCAAGAACTTTTCAATCGACTAGGCAGAGACTCATGAACAAATAACGAGAGAGAAGACAAGAAAGTGCAATCTGAAAGCATTTCCATGATGCTCAATGATATGCACAAAGTGCTGAGAGCTGCGGGCTGATCCCAGGGTGGTTGAAGAATTTTGGCAGAGATGTTGTATTGGATGCGACTGGTTTGCATCAGACTGTCTTGGAAGGAGAGTCAGTGCTTTTAATTTTCAGCTTCAATCCCACCCATGTTGTAGAATCAGTTCTGAACAGAACAGAAGGTGTATTAACTGTTTTGGATCCAAAGCAGTGAGGGTCTGGAATTACCTCTGTGTGCCTGAACACCCACCTTTGGCATGGCTTGAAGTGGCCCAGTGTAAAGGGACGTATTAGAGAGGAAGGGAGGCTCATGGGTACCGCTTGCAGTAGGTACCCTTGAGTCTCTGTCTCTGCCTCTCCATTTCCAGATATGACGTGGGCTTCTCTCTGTGTGCCCGCCTCCTGGTCCTGCTGTCTTTGGCCCAGCCTTCTTGGCTTATTTGCCACCATGCATATGTCCCAGTCGAGTCAGCTATGACATCTGGGATTATATGACTATGGCACTCTGGTATCTGCTGTTCTTTGGGCTGCCCATAGATTCTTTGTTTCTTCCAAAAGAGAAGACAAACTCATGTGACTCAATTTGGATGAGCTGCCCACCCCTGCCCCAGGCCGCTGTGGCCAGGCAGTGGCCAGCTACCATGGCTGGCCACCCTTTGGCTTTCTCTGTTGTCAATGGCTGTGAGTGGCACCAGCCCTGAAGTGGGTGGAGCTGGGCATGTACCCTGAATATATCTAAAACATATCTACTGATCATCGACTTTGAAATACGCCTTCATCTATAGCTTCCAGATTTTAGGAGACTCCATCTCAGTTTTCTTCCTTTTTAACTAAGCTGTCCCCTGTCGTGGAGTTCGGCTTTCTTGATTGCCTAGTATAGTAGGCTGCTTAGCCTGCCACAGCCAAATCTCACGGGCTGGATGGCTTACATAAAGAAATTCGTATTATTGCAGTTCTGGAGGCTGGAAGTCCCAGATTAAGGTGTTAGTAGGGTTGGTTTCTGGTGAGGCCTCTCTCGCTGGCTTGTAGATGATGGCTTCCTTCTCACTATGTCCTTCCCCTGTGTGTGTGCTCTGCCAGTGTCCCTTCCTCTTCTTGTCAGGACACCAGGCCTGTTGGTAGGGCCCCACTTGTATGACCTCATTTAACTTTAGTTATCTCCCATGAGGCCCTACTTCCAAATAAAGTCACTTGAGGGGCTAGGGCTTCAAGATATGAATTTTGGGGGCACACAATTCAGCCCATAAAACACATCTTCTAACTGAGAACCCTCCCAGTGGTGGGGGTTCCTCATTCCTGGGATCTTACCCTATGTCCTGGGCAAGTCGCTGCTAATGGGGTCACAAACAACCATGTGAAAACTTTGGCCAATACTAAAGTAGGCAAAATGAATATAGGCTGTTAGGATAGCTGTTATCCTCAGGAAAGGTGACCAGGAGGAGTGATGAAGCTTCTCAGAAGCTATTTTTTTTAAATATGGGTGCTGGTTACATGGCTGCATTCAGTTTCAACAGATGAAAATTCTTCAACCTTTATACATGTGTGTTTGTTCCAGTTATCCAGGGCTGGGTAACAAATCACCCCACGACTTGGTGACTAAAAGCAATAACAACATTAATTTTTCTCATGAATCTGCAATTTGGGCAGAGCTTGGCAGCGATAACTTGTCTTTACTACATTTGTCATCAGCTGGAGCAGCTGGAAGGCCAGGGCTTGGGATTATTTGACCTTGCTTAGTTCCACGTCTTGAAATTAATGATGGCTGAAATTGAATCCAATTAGTGCTAGCTGTTGTCTGGAACACCCACATGGGGCCTCCTCAGGTGGCCTGGGCTTCCTCACAACATGGTGGCCGGGGTCCTAGGGTGAGCACAGAGCATCAAGTGGAAGCCATGTTGCCTTTTATGACCCTGTCCGCAAAGTACATTGTGTCACTAGCCCTGAATTTTGTTCATCAAGACAACCACAAAGGCCCATCCAATTTCAAAGTGAGGATGGGGAATGGCAAAGTTCTGAAAGAGTACTGGAGACCAGATTTACTGCTGTGGTGAAATAAAAGAAAACCTTGCTACAATGTTGTACTTTCACAAAAAGTTAAGAAAAACTTTAGCCACAATAAGATTGGAAGCAAATAACAGATGGTTTGGGAGAAACAAGTAGAGACAAATAACAAATCAGGTCACCATCAAAAAGTCTAAAGTCATACCATATATCTTAATCTACCCTTGATCTTCTAAAGAGCCTCTACCATTGTACAAATCTTTGACATGTAATCATCTTACACGAAGTAAAAGAATAAGCAAAAAGCTCAGAGCAACCCACATCCTGGCGGTAGGCACGTTATTACACGGGGCTGGTTGAGACTTGTGTATGTTTTTCCCAGTCATTTGTAATCATAGTGGGAGAAAAAAAAGAACATTATCTACAAAATAAGAGGCTGCAGTGTGCAGGAAATGGAGCATGAAAAGGATTTGTGCTGTGATGTAGAGATTAGAAAGAACAACCCATGTGAATTAGCAAACAGCAGGCAGATATAGTACATTCAAGTGTAACTTCAGTGAAACTCTAAAGGATTTGTTACATGAAGAAACAGGAATTCTCCAAAGCAATATTAAATACTGACTTATTTTTAATTTTCTTTTTTTATTTTTGCAGAATGAAGCAGTGATTCCACTGGAATGATGTGAAAAGATTTTCAATCCCAAGGTGACATCAGAGCTCATTCCTATTGGAAAACTTGGATGCTCTTTCTCCAGACATCATGCCCTCTTCACTCCAGGTCACGCCCCAAAATACATATGTCCACCGCTAACCCATGACATCACCCCAAACCAATCCATCAATCCATCCCTCTGTGCATTCCAGCTGAAAACTCCTGGCACTCTTCCCTGTTCTCAGAAGTTGTCTTGGGCCCTCCTTGCCCCATTTCCAGTGTATTCTGGGCTCCGGGCATGCATCATTGCACCTCCAGCTGTCCTCCCTCCAGTTTGTCATACGTGCCCTGCCCCACCCCACCCCTTCAACCCCAGGGCAGACTTAGTTTTCTCCATTTTGTCTCTGAGAAATGGATCTCTTTTGTCCCAGGATTTCTTAGCCCTGGCTACTTTTAGTAATTCCTCTATCTGCTCAAGGGCTGGCAGTTGTATCCCATCCTAACATCGTCTGAGAGGTTGACAGTGCTCCCCTGGGCGAGCTGGCACCATTTGGGTCACAACTTGCTACCACTGAGGGCACGTAGGGTGTGAGGTCTGGCGCAAACAGCGTAGACGCCAGACAGGATAATTGCACCACCAACATCTACGTAGGCACCTCGAGATACTATAAAAAAAATCTTGAAACTTGAAATTGAATTGCAATGACTTGCAGAAAAAGAGTAGGGTGCAGATCCTGAAGGGCACTGTGACCCCCCAAGCTTAGGCCAGGCCCTAACCCAGACCTCTCTTCCTTCTAGCTCAGTGTAGCTACCAAATCAGGTCTAATCTCACATCACAAATTCACTGCACATCCCCAGTGCATGGTTTTTGTATTCTCAGTTAATATTTGTTAATTGGATGAAAAAAACATCTCTTAATCTCCTTTACCATTACATGATTCAGACCTCAAAATTATATACTCTCAGAAAAAAGTAAGTACTGCCAGAATGGATTTACATTCTGAGTGTATTTCTCTTTCCAGCGGCAACTGGAGGTACCATTTGGTACCGTGAGCATGGATGGAAACTGTGCAAGGCTTCTCACGGGCAGAGCAATGGGGCACCTCGGCTCACCATCCGGACCGTATCCATTGGGGTCCTTCACCCTCATCCTCCAACAGCTTTTACTCTTCTTAATCTCTGAAAAAGGAGGCAGCTCTATTTGTGGCTGAGGTGAGTAAATTAAAGAATGCTTTCCCCTTTTTCTAAGCCAGCTGTTTCCTTAAGATCCAGAGGGTGGTGAATTCTCACTGTGTCCTCTTCCCCGCACAAGCACACCCAAGCTGAGGGTTGTTCTCCTGTGCTCGAAAAGAGCAATCATCTGCCACTTGACTTTTCACTTCCTTTTCTCCGAGGAGGTCAGTGTTTTCTGACCGACTGTCTGTCAATTGCTTCTCTGTCCACATTGCATCATTACTGGGTTAACCTCTCTTTAAGAGCCTTTCTGCTTCAAAAATATAGATATATTTGAGGACAGGGTTAAGGAAGGCCTTTGGATAGATATATAATAAAGCAACGTCAATTAATGAATGTCATTTAAAAATCTAGCACCACGTATTTTTATCTTTGAGTTCCTGGGGAAAATTTGAAAAGCCTTATCTGAATAAACAGTTCAAAACCCTTGGAAAGGATCACAATTTAATTAATTCCTCAGGCATTTACTGTGATCCTATGAAGAGTAAGACACAGTCTGTCTTGATCCCATCTTGCTCAGCTAAGGAAGGTTCATAATGGCGCCTGTCTCTTCAGGGTGAAGTTTATTTTATGTATGTATGCATGTATTTATACATATGGAACGCTTCATGAATTTGCTGTCATCCTTGTGCCTTGCTAATCTTCTCTGTGTTGTTCCCATTTTAGTATATGTGCTGCTGAAGTGAGCTAAGGGTGAGGTTTAAACAGACAAGGAGGCAGTACCTTGTGCAGAATCAGCCTAGGAATTGCCTAGGTTGTTCTCTCTTGGAGCTTCAAGAAGATTCCAGTCTAGCAAAGAAGCCAAACAAAACAAAACAACAAAGATTTTTGCCACAAGACAAAAAATTTTTACCATAAGACAAAATGTGTGACATTGCATAACAGAGGGCCAAACCATGGCTTATGGGAGGTCACAGGTCAAGGAGGCTACCTGTGTGTCAAAGGTTTCCTTCATGACCAGGGTTGCATTTGGTTTGGGTGTTGAAGAATAGGTAGAATTTCCATACCCAGGGATGTTGGTAGGATAGACCAGACTGTATACATCAATCAAGGGTTTCAACTAGCACCGACTGATATTCCAAACTGCCTGGGTAGGTCAGGGAGTGTGGAAGTCAATGCACTCTAAGGATTGAGGAGTTGTTGAATGACCTTGTATCCTAAGAGATGGAAGAATGAGACCATCTATCCAAGTGAAGCCATGATGAGACCACAACTGCATGCTAGGAAAGATTAACCTGCAGTCATTGAGGGTTGGGGAAGTGCTAAGGATGCCAATGGGGAAGCCCAGGTCAAGGGTCATGAGCTGTCCCACTAGGGCCATATCCAGGGGAATTGGAGCAGGGCACCAGTGGCTGTGAAGCTTCCATTAGAGGGATTGGGGCCGGCTTGCAGGGGAGGCCTTAGAAACGTGGCTTGAAGTGGGTTTGCGCAGCCAGCTCAGAGTTCTCAGTGAGTTGGCATCTTGGTTATTTGCAGACGCTGTGTGTGTAAGGGGGTGCTCATGGAGAGATAGTGAGTTTCAGGGTAAAGGACTGCCAAGATACACGTTAGCCCTTTCACTAGAAGAGAGGATACAGGGTGGGATTTAAAACCAAAATTGTCGTCAGCTTTAGTCTGTCTTAATTAGGTCTCAGACTTCTGTTCTCTTCCATGTAAAATGAGAAGAATGGCAGGATGCTATGCAGTGTCATTTTGAATGTTATGAGTCTATGAATTTTACATATGTTTCTTTCAAGAATCCAGGAGATCTCAAGATTTTCGTGGTTTACATGGTTGCTACCCGAGGCTTCGGGGAGCCAGAGGATGGTGGCCACTGTGGCTTCGAGGTGGATTTTCTGAGCTGCACTGCCATAACCTCCATTTGCCTAGAACTTCTTGTATTCCTGCTCTCTTCGTGGTACACATGATCCATGTTATGGCCCAATTGAATTAGAGTCGGCTATGGTTTGAATATCTGTCCCCTCCAACACTCATGTGGACATTTAATCCCCAATGTGGCAAGATTGAGAGGTGGGGCCCTTAACAGGTGACTGGATCATGAGACCTCTGCCCTGGTGTATGGATTAATCCAGTCAAGGACTAACAGATTGATGGGTTATCATGGGAGGTGAACTGGTGGCTTTGTGAGAAGAGGAAGAGAGATGTGAGTTGTCACACGCAGCCCCTTCACCATGGGATGCCCTGTACAGCCTCAGGACGCCACAGAGAGTTGGCACCAGCAAGAAGGCCCTCACCAGATGTGGGCCCTTGACCTTGGCCTTCTCAGCCTCCATAACCCTAAGAGATAAATTGCTTTTCTTATAAATTACCCAGGTTCAGGTATTCTGTTATAAGTAACAGAAAATGTACTAAGACAGTTGTCACTTAGGATGCACACGACCTGTTGCAATTATATTTAGTCCCTAGTTTTTCCTGGAAGATAATGTATAAGACAAGAAACATTTGTATTTTATGCTGACACCCTCAAAGTACCCAGTTGTCAATTCTGCCACTGGTTCCTGTTGCTTTAGATGCCTACTCTTTCTTTGCTTGTCAAGTCATGCCTGTAATCATTAGATAGAAGTTAAGATGTGGGACTGAACAAGATTCTTTAATTCTTTGTTATGAACCTGTCCTAGGCAAGTTCTAAGTTTTAGTCTTCTGTATGTCTGGAGGAGGCAGAGACAATGCATGAAGATGTATAAACCTACTGATCTCCCCAATATTTATTATAAAAACAGTCAAACATACAATCAATCAACTTGAAAGAATTATACAGTAAGTATCCATATACCCACTGTCTGAATTCTTCTGTCAAGATGTTAGGATACTTGCATTACCACATCTTTTATTTTTTGATACAATGAAAAGTAAATTGCAGATATCAGAACACTTCCCCCTAAATGCTTCAAACTTGCTGATTTTACTTACTGCATTCCAGGCACTGAGCTCAACACTTTATACATTACTACCTGGTTTCCTTTTCACAGTGATCCACACAGCTAGGATTATCTCTATTTACCTGTGTTCTCCACAGATGTCCCCACAGGGACAGATGAAGTTTGAACACAGGTGCATATGTCACTAAAGTACTTCAATAAACACCATGGAACTCACGCCCAGTGTTGCACAGCATGACATGGCATAATTGGGTCACAAAACCCGAATTTAGTTACAGGATTAGGCTTGATTTCAGACTGGTAATAGGCTCATCACCAAAGTCTAGGATGTACATAGTCAAAAGTTAGGTTGAAAACAGGGCAAAGAGGAAAAGTAATGAAGACAGAGTGAGAGCCAGACTCCCAGGGAATCTGAGGCTATAATTAGCTAGGACTGACACAGAATAATGACTAGGAAATTAGACATGTGTCTTGGAAGACTAGGTGAGAAGCAGAGTCTCTCTGTATCCTTCCCCTCTCTCCTCCACTCATCTTGAAGTTCCAGTAATCTGTGCCATAAATCTAAACTGACGTTCCTAAGTGGGAGAAGTGACGCTATCATTATGATCAATAGGCAGGTACTAAGTTCAAGGTGCCAGATCAGAAAAGCGTAAGGCCAGTTATCCACACTTGGAGACTGACCCTTCTGTAGAGAAAGGTTTCCATGTGGCAGAGAAAATTATAGCTCTCTGCATACTCTTAGGCCACCCCCGCCATCTCCTACCTCTTCCTAATCTGCTTGCAGTCAGATGGATTTGTATAAGGCTGGTTTTGGCAAATGGGCTGTAAGTGGGAGGGTCGTCACTTTCCAGGCCTTTCTGTGTTTAAGAGTTGGCACGTGACTGTCCGGCAGACTCTAGCCGTGCCACATATGTCATAGAAGACCTGAGACCATGGAACTACATAAAAGAAATATCCAGAATCCCCGAGTGACTGCTTAGAGTGAGCCTCCTTGGAGAGCTGATGAATCCGCAGCAAACTTTGCATGAATAAAATGAGAAAATGAACCCTTAAATTTTAACCATTGGAATGTGGAAGTTTGTTTGTTATTGCAGCAAAGATGGGCTTATCCTGACTCATGCACTCTAACAAGGCAATGGATGGCGAAAGTGAAGAGGTGAGAGAGTACTGTGGAGCAGAGAGGAAAGCTCTGTAATAAGTCAGGGAATTAAAAGACAAGATGCACAGAGATTATAATGTATCCAGTGTTTGCTGTGGGCTGCATGCTGGAACAACAGATGAGTATCATAAACCCACACACAAAGTTGCTTTTCTCTAATGAAAAATCCACACAGCAATTCCATGATCTTCCGCGGTGCAGATTTGCTCCATCCCAAACTTCTACCTTCAAAAACCCTCCCTTTAAACTCAGCATGTCTTGTTGTAACAGAAGGTCTTCTTGTTCCCAGAATAAAAAATACAGTTGCTCACCATCACCCATAAAATATTGCTTCATTAACTTGAAGACTGTAATTAACTACATATCAGCCTTCTGGCTCCAGGCAAATATCCATAATTCCTTTAGTCTTTCCTCACAGTCTGCTTCGAATCTGTTAATCATTTCCCCCTCGTCCGCTCACCATCATCAGTAGAAGGAAAACAATAAAAAATCCCTTAGAAGCTACGCGCGTGTGGCCCTCTGTTAGGTGGGTGCTCCTACGTTAGACCGAGCCAGATTCACACACGAGCACAGGTGTGTGTGTGTGTGTGCACATGTGTATGAACAGATTTTTTTAAAAGATAGGTTAATTGTCTAGATGAGCAGAAAAAGAGAAGATTATTTATTTCACTAAATATTTAACATGGGATCATTTCAAATAACGAACTCCCCTGTGGGGGTCCTTAAAAACGAGATTGAATTTATCCCTCTCTAAAAATACTTAGAGTTGTTTATTTTACCAACGCGTTGACTGCCAGTGCAAGTCTGTTTGCAGAAGGAGTTCCCTGACCCCTGAAAGCAATTTTATGAAATATAATTGTGGCAAAACAAACAAATAAAAATCTGGGAGACGAAGAAAGGGAGGGGTCTGGACCTCAATCTACTGAGATTTGTCTGGGGGAAGGGAAATGAAAGCTGCCACTAGGGAAAGGGAGGTGATCTGGTGGCCTGGGGAAGGGAGGACGATGAGTGAATAACGAACAGGTGGAGGCAGGAGGAAGTGGGAGAATGGTACCCTACACAGCACGCAGCTGTTACCATACACTGCCTGGTGTAGTGTCTTAGAACATGCTAGCCAATGCTACAGTGACAAACTCCTGGCTCATAGGAGCCTTGGCCCTGCCTGGGGATTAGATCCAAGGGCCTTTGTCACCTGAGTATAATGTGCTTAAGAATCACCTGGCAAGTTTGTCACTGCCCCATCCATCCTGATCAGTAGGGCAGTAGTGGGCCGAGGGTAGGATTAGCAGTTTAACAGACTCCCAAGAGACTTCCTTGCTGGTGCCCCGGGCACAGAGTTTTAAGCAAGATTTGGAAGCAGCAAGAGGATTGGGCTCACAGCTGCAGTGCTTTTCCTGAGGAAGATTGAAGGGCCTCCACATCACTGGGCACGATGGCACCTGGCAGGACAATAGAGGCCCCAGCAACCAAGCAGTAAAGGAAATATGTCTTGGGAAGCAGATGGGGTAGAATGTTCTGGAAATGGCACCCACCTAAGGCAGTGGCCACCTGTAGATGGCAAACTCCAAGAGGGTGGAAGATGAGACAGTCTGGGTCACTATTACTCCCAGCACCTGACCCCGTGCCCGGCACATGTAAGTGCTCAACAGATACTGTTGAGTTCAAGTGGAAAACAGCCCAGGGGGCTGGGGGCTGGGGGTAACTGAGCAGAAGGGTGAATTTGCTGGGCAGGAACATTCCAACTCTTTTGTGAAAAGAACTAGCCGTGGAATAACTGTTTTGGTTTTGTTTTGTGCTCACTCTGCCGGCAAGCCGAGAATAGCCAAGAGAAATACCCCTTTCCCTAGGGCCAGAAGCCCCAGCAGATGTGCTGACTTTAAGAGAAAACTTCAAAAAGTGGGTTTTACCAAATGGCTTGAATGGGCATTGACCTGACATCAAGTTCCCTCAGCTACGCCAGGACCTGCTCAGCTCTGGGTGCAACGTGGGACCTCCTCCCCAGGCAATCGACAACTGGAATCTAGATTTTCCCTTCCTAATGCTCACTTTTACCAAAGAACTTGGCCATGCATATGGGTGGTTTAAGGACGTGAGTAATTCCATTATCACCCAGTGGCCAATATATAATTCCATTATAGATCAGGACCAAAGATACTCTAAAATATGACTGCTTAAGTAAAATATTCCATTGTTATCTGGTGCTTTGCTGTAAGCACATGAGAGAATTGAGCAGGATAGTACTAAGCTTCTGAGACTGTCTTTGTAGAGACGATTTTTTCCTTTGCAGCCCTGGCATTCATGAAAGCAGAGGTCATCCACTCTGCTGAACATGGAATCTGCAGAAGTTAGTGAGGTTGAATGGAAAAGACAAGGCCATCCACTCTGAAACCACCCATAAATCCAGCCTTAGGCTCACATGATTACTTAGTCCTCTCATTTGGGCTTGTTAAGTAATTACTACGTAAATTATTAGGATAATGTAATATGCATGACTTTAAGGAATGACAAATTGTAGCTAACTTTTTTTAATTTGTTGCCATAGTTACATTTCTAGAAATTCTAAATTGTTCCTCTTCCCATGTATAAATTACTGCCACCCTGCTATTTGTTTAGTTTTGATGGGTGAGACTGTAATTGCATGTCGGCAAAATGACTACCAGTCTAGGATCGGAAGTCTTGCCCCTGAGGTCTCCTTCAATGTCCAGGGCAACGGGTGGCTGAGTCCAGGGTCTGAGTGGCCTCATCAGAGGGTGAGAAGGCCTCGAAAGATAAATCAGGATCAGGCAGCTCACCTTCACCTACTGGCTCCTGAGTGATACTTTCTTCCCTTTTGGCTGCCCAGTGGGCATTTACTAACCAGAAGCAAGAGGCTATTGTGCCAACTCATCATCATTTACTCCTCCTGCAAAAAAAGAAAAGAAAGACTATCTCTGCCACACTGGATTAAGTCTTAAGGAAAGGTGTGAATATCCTTTTTTGCTTTGCATAAAATATTAAAGCACATATTAGTCACATCTGTGCCTGGAAGTTAGACCTGCCAGAAGACAAGGGAATTTACTAGAATGGGGTTTTCTATCTGCCTGTGAACTACAAGACTCATTTTTATCACCAGGCTTCTTTTCTAGCGCATGTTTTAAAGGATGAGCAAAACTATATTGAGCATTATGGGACGAATGCAAACAAAACAAAAGCAAGAACGAGAAAACTATTAATCAAACTATAATTGGAAACAGCAGAAGTCAAGGTAAAAGGTACTGGAAACAATAGTGTTGAGGGCAAAATACATTAAATAATGTAAAGTGACATTTTATTTGGGTAATAAGTATAATATTCAGTAGTATCAGAATATATAAAATCAGAGCTATTAGAAACAGAAAAAATGACTAGAAAACACAATTACTGTGAGAAAAGACACAATTCCTTGAGCATCTATGTGTTTTAATAATTAAATAGAGTATTTGAATACTAAAAGATTGGCTTTATCGATATCTCTTATCTGTCTACCTCTACCACATTCTATGTATCTGTAAACCTTGCCCATCTACAGAAAATTCACTTCCTTCTGAAGCATCCATGAGAGAGTTGGCCATACACCAGGCCTTGAGGAAAACTTAATAAATTTCAAAAAGCTGAAATTGTAGGGTTCATATTTTCTGATCACAAAGCAAATAATAATAATGATTACAAATGCTTAAAATACCCACTTGCTTGGAAATGTAAAACAAAAACTATAATAAGTTTTTGAGTCAAAGAGGAAATCAGAACCATAATTACAGGCCGTTTAAAAAATAATGACAATGAAACAATGCTTATCAACTCTCACGGAATGCAGTTAAAGTAAAAGTGAGAGATAAATGTGCACTTGTGCGTACTTAAATTTTTTAAACAAGAAAGGATGTAAATAAACAAACTGCACATTCAACTCAAGAAATCAGAAACTCCCCTTCTGGGCAGGAGGGGCTTCAAGGAGGGAGGGAGGAGCGCTGGGCTAGACTTTACCTGCTTTCTGTAAGTGGCTGGCTGGTCTGCCAAGATGGGGGGAGGAGGTGGGGTGGGGAGGAAGGGTGGGAAGGCTGTTTGTGTAAAACCCCCCACCCTTCATGCTTGCCCAACAAAGCCCTGGCTTCCCCCCGACTTCTTTATTGAACTGGGACTTTATATCGTTTTATCTCCCTTCCTGTGCACATTCACATACAGCATGACAGCCTAAAGTGGGATTATTCAGAAGGGGCTTCCCATCTTGCTGCCCTGTGTGTACATACTCTCATTCTAGAACAGCTGATAATTGCAATGAATAGCAGACACCAATGCAAGGCACAATTAACTCAAGCAAGGAGGCACATCTGTGCGATTAGCCTTTCTTAAGATGACAGATGGATGCAAGTAAAATAATGCATGTTAAGTGCAGTACTTGGCTGGGCCATTCCAAATGCTCAATAAATAGTAACTATTAGATCATTTGATTTCATCACATATATTTGTGCACATAGAAAACTGTAAAGTTCCTGACAATTAATAGCAGAGCTCAGTAAAGTGACTGAATAAAAGGCAAATAAACAAAAATAAATGCTTACTATATTCTATCAATAGACTTAAAGATGAGATGAGAAAATCCCACCTAGGAAAGTTTACAAAAATGAAATAAAACAGAATAGAACAAAGCAAAAACTGGTAAAAAAAATAATAAGAAATGTATAAAAAAAAATAAGACCTATATATGAAGGGAACTATAAAATTTTATGGAGAAAAATATTATAATATTCCTGATCATGTATTTTTAAAATATAAATTGTTCACAACAAAATATATATTTAAACATAATCAATAAAAATATTAAAGGGTTTTTTTTTTGCGAAAACTTTGGATCAAGTTCATTTGGAAAAATAAAAAGATAAGATTATTCAACATCATTAGCCATTAAGGAAATGCAAACTAAAACCACAGTGAGATATTACTACGCTCGTATTAGAACAGTTAAAATGAAAAATAATCATAGCCAATGCTGGGAGAGTTAAAGAAACTAGATCTCTCCTCCACTGTTAGTGGTGATGTGAAATGGTACAGCCACTGTGGAAAATTGGCAGGTTTTTAATAAAAGTAAACATTCACTCTCCATACTATCCAGCAATTGCACCCTTGGGCATTTATCCTAGAGAAATAAGAATTTAACATTCACACAAAAACTTGAACATGAGTGTTCATAGCAGCTTTATTTGAAACAGCCCCAAACTGGACACAATCCAAATGTCCTTCAATGGATGAATGGTTAAACAAACTCGGATGCAATGGGACTCTGCTCCACAGTAAAAAGGAATGAGCTATCGATACACACAAAACCCTGGCTGCATCTCAAGTGCATGATGCTTAGTGAAAAGAGTCGGTCTTAAAAGGTTATATACTGTATGATTTAATTTATAGAATAGTCTTCAAATGTCAAAACTATAGAAAAGATTAGCGGTGGCCAGGGGACAGTGGTGGGGGTAGGGAAAAATATAAAAGGTAACACACAGCAGCGAGCTCCTTTGTGGTGACAGGCAGCTCTGTATTTTGAGTGTGGTGGTGTTTGCATGAATCTGTACGTGGGGGGGGGTAATTGTACAGAACAGCACATGCATGCACACACATGTGCACACACATGAAGGCACATAAAAATGGTGAAGACAGAACCATGTTGGTAGCATAGTTAACAGTATTATACCACTGTCAGTTTCTGGGTTGATATTGTACTACAGTCATAGAACATGTCATTGTTGGGGGAAGACGGGTGAAGGACATGTGAGACTCTATGTACCATCTGTGTAACTTCCTGTGCGGCTTAAATTATTTCAAAAGAAAAAGTTTTAAAACAATATGGAAGGAAAAAAAAAAGGTCAAGAATTACGAGATTCAAAACAATTATGAAATTTAAAATAAGAAGATTGGTGTGCTCTGATGCATCCTGGCAAATACAGAACATATCATAAAGCCACATAGCAAAAATGTGTTCCAGGGTTGTGAGTCAACAGACAGAGCAGGGAAGAAGAACAGGCAGAACTGGGGTTCATGACATAACAGCTGATGTTAGAAATTTGGCTAACTCCTATGAAGCAAAATTTTGTAAGTCCTTACCTATATAATGTGCTCCCAAATAAATTCCAGATGTGTTAAAGTGTCCCCAATAAATCTCAGATGTAATAAAGTGTCAAAGAAGAAAGTAAATTCACAATAAATTCAAATAAGATAATTGATTGCAATATAGGAAAAAAACTTTCTAATCACAAAAATCTATGGATCAATTCACAAATATCACAACCTTCTATCCATGGAAAACACCATAAGCAACAGTAAGAACAATAATAACAAAAGTATTAAGAGAAAATACTGTTATCATTACTTTATTTAAAAAGATCTTTTAAAGCTATGAGAAACAGGACATCTCAGTGAAGAAATGTAAAAATGACATTAATAGACAATTGACAAATAAAAACTAAATGATTAAAATTGTTCAACCTAATGAAGAAAGAAAGGGATGAAAAATTAAAGAGATTGGAAATTTCATTAAAATGAAACACAAAAGGGAATTTTTCCTGTTAGGTGTAGAAAGAAATAAATTATAGACAATACTGTTGGGCAGTTTATGATGAGAGTGTAAGTTCTCCAAACAGCTGTTGGGAATATAAATGGGCATCAATTCTGAAAAGCTTTCTTGCAACACGTATCAGGATCTTTTAAATTGTTTATGGCCTTGACACAGTGATTTAATGCTGAGGAATCTGTCTCAAGAAAATAATCAAAGAGGTGGACAAAGATGTATGAGCAAAGCTATTCATATTTCTCTATTATTAATAAGCTAGTGGAGAAAATTGGAGGAAAACTAAATGTTCAGCAGTAGAAGAACTATTGAATTGAGGCATGTTCATACAGCAGATTATCATACAGTCACGGAGGATCAGGTTTTTAACCACTATGTAGTGACATGGGGAAATATTCACATTGAAATAGTACAGCTGCCACTCGGTATCTGCAGGGGATTGGCTTCCAGGGGCCCTCCAAGATACCAAAATCCATGGACAACCAAGTCTGTCATCAAATGGGGTAGTATTTGCATATATAGCTTACACACGTCCTATATGTTGTCATCTCTAGATCACTGATAACACTAATACAATGTAAATGCTATGTAAATACTTATATTATATTTGTATCTGTATTATTTTTTATGTGTATTGTTAGTTTTTTTTTGAATATTTTTGATCCAAGGTTATGGAGGGCCGAGTAAACATGACAGAAACAAGATATAAAATGGCAAATTGGGATACACACAGACACCTATACCCACACGCACATATACATACTGCTGTGGTCCAAATGTCTACCCCCATCTGCCAAAGTCATATATTAAAATCTAATCCCCAAGGCAATGGTGTTAAGAGGTGAGTCTTCTGGGAAATGACTAGGCTCCACCCTCATGAGTGGTATTAGTGCCCTTATAAACGAGGCCCAGGGGAGTTTGTCCCCCCCTTCTACCACCAGAGGACGCAGCCAGAAGGCGCCACCCATGAAGCAGAGAGCAAGTCCTCGCCTGACACCAGCTCTGGTGGTGCCTTGCTCTTGGACTTCCCAGCTTCCAGGACTATGAGCAATAGATTTCTGTTGTTTATAAGTTACCCAGTCTAAGGTATGTGGTTATAGCAGCCTGAATGGACTAAAACACATACATACATACGCTCGCATGCCTAGGCACACAAACACATACATGCATAAAGCTTGAAAAGAAAACATCAGAACTTTTAGACGGAGGCTATGGCTCTGTGGCAGTGACTCTTAATTTCTTCTTTGCACGTTTAAATATTTTACTAATATTATATTAATACAATGAGAACAATTACCTTCCCAATCAGAAAGAGAAGCAGACACTCTTTAAGTGCATGAAGACTGACCAAGGAAGATTGCAAGATTGATGCATCAGATTTAGAATGAAATTAATTAAAGATAGTTTCACAGGCATGTGCTGATCAATTTCTACATGCTGCATCTTGGGCTTGGGCCTCTTTTCTGAACATACCCATTTCACATACTGGCCTGCAAGGAAGGCATTTGCCACAATTTATGTAAGATAAATGCATCTTCAGGGAGGTTGAGTGGCTTGCCCATAGACACCCAGCAGGTAGGCAGAAACCCGACCCTCTCGTGTTAATTCTGGCGCCCTTCTCACAACAGCGTAACTCTTTACTCAGGAGTTTGTTCGGGCACACGTGGTCACAGGTTATAGCTGGTGTGTGTCGACCCAGTGGACAGGAGTGAAATTATTAGCCCCATTAAAAAGAAAAGATGGTTTGATGAAAACTTTACTGCTAGAAATAAAGAAAGTGTTTAGAGCTCAGTCTCACTGACATGCGTGAACTTGGAAGCATCGATTTCACCAATGATTTGTAAAAGCAGCATCAATTTAAACCTTTACACTTCTGCTGCTTCCATCTATAAAAACAAAGCCAAAAACTCAGCCACAGCCAGGGACAGGGCAGTGTGGTGGAGTCTTGTATACCTGCAAAATCGAGCCCTCTCGCCACTTTGGGTGTTGGGAATATTGGAGCAGAGGGAAGAAAAAAATGAGGGAGGGGGAGAAGCCATTTGTCATTTCTTCTTGTGCCTAAACCGACCCTCCTTTGCACTGAATCCCAGTTGCATTTTCTCTGTATTCACCTGTGTCCTGAACCTATGTCACTGTGGTCCCCAAGGAGGGAGACACAGGCCCCTGAGTAAGGGCATGGCTAGTAGAAGGCATCAACATGAACTTCTCTCAAGCATCAACACCTGAAGGAAACGAGCCACTAGAACACCTTGGTTTCTGGGGCCAAAAGATTTGGTGTGGTGGTTTGAAAACTATGTTTGCAAATCTTATGCCGTGCTTCCCCTAAAGAGGAGGGGTTTATGTCTGCTCCCCTCGAACTTTGGCAGGCATTGGTGATCATCATATCTGTGAATTGAATGTGTCGGAGTGATGCTGCTTCATTTGAAAAGCTGAATCAGAGAAGAGCCGAGCACTCCTGCGCTGCTTTCTCGGGATATTTGTTTTGAAGTCCTGAGGTCAGGCTGGACAGCCCACGTGCAGTGATGGGAGAGCACAAGAGAGGAGGAACCTTGTCTTTTCCCAGCTCTTTGAGTCCTTCTGAGCTCAGGTGACAGACATGGAGTGAGCCAGCTTGGCCATAGTCCGACTGCAGCCTCCGCGGAGACCCTGGTGAGAACTCATCTGTCGGAACCCAGTCACCCCCCAGAACTAGGAGTGATCATCAGAAGATAAATGCCCTCGTTTTATGCCACTGAGGTCTGGGGTTATTTGTTACCCAGCAAGAGAGAACTGAAACATCTGGATTCTGCCACCTGCAAACACCGGGCAATGACTAAGCCACGCTGTTTCTCTGCCAATTCTGTTTCTTCATCTGTAAAATGCAAATGGCAATGTTATTTCCCATTAAATATCGTTCTGAGCTGCAGATGAGACAATGTGTGCGAAGTGTTCGGTGAACTGTAGGAACCTCTATTGATGTCGACAGTTCTTCCAGGCAGCACCTCTTCCTGGGGAAGCACATCCCCAAGGATGGAGTTCCAGGAGTAAGGGCTGGCTGGGCCACGCTGCGTGTTTAAGAGCGTCCTTATGAATCCACATCGACACCTGCCTCACTGGCACATGGCAGAGCCCCGCTACCAGCTCAGTGCTAGGAGAACATCCTTTGCTATTCTCAGAAAGAACATATCCTCTGTAACTTCTAACAGAGTCCAGGGAAATGTGTTTGAAAATGTCTCGCTTCCCCAAATAATTCTTCTTCGCCTGACTTGTGCTCATTAAATGTGTTTGCTCTCTTCTTATTTATTTCTGTTGAGCGGCCACACCGAATGTAGTCTGCCAATTTTCATCTTGGGTTGCTACGTGCTCAGGAGTAGCAGAGGTGTGCCGCAGACAGCAGGGCAGGTGGCCGCCGATCCCAGGTGTGTCGTCTGCTGCATAAACGTCCCCAGAGCTTCCCCACGTCCTCCCTGGAGGCCTCCCTGCCTCACCTTTTGGGTTCAGAGCAGAGGACTCAGGTAGGAGAGAAGCAGGAAGCCTGCAGGGCTTTGATTGGTGATTTGACGCTAATTCTGGTCAGCAGGTACTTTTCTCTTCTCTCCTCCCCAGGCCCTGCTACCTTCTCTGAGTCCAAGGAGGGTGGTGAGGACTTGACCCTGGTGTGGTAATGCCAGCCCTTGGAGGGGTGGACCCTGGCCCAGCCCAGCCCCTGTCTTTATAATGGTAATACTAGAGAAGTACAAATTCATCAGGCTAATGGTCAAAAGACACAGTTATTTTTTATTATATCCTTCCTGAATGTGGTTGATATATTTTGAGTGTTTGGCATATAATATTTGCAAAATGAGGCTGGGAGTTGTAGCTGCCTATTAGACTCCTGTCAAACTGGAAAAAATAAATTAATTAAAAAATAAAAAAAAATAAATGATTTTTCCTTCTATTTTTCACTCCTTCTATTTTTCACTCCTTTTCCTGTCACCAGATTTTAGAAGGGTAAGCATTCTTTGGCCATCTGCTGTATTTTCCCCTCCCTCTTCCCTTCCCTCATCCTGGCTCTTTTTCTCTGCACCCCAAGTTCATCCACTTCTAACAAGGACTCAACTCCAGCAGAAGCCCAGAGAGTGCAATGAGCTCCCAGACCAGCCATGTGTTTTCCCCGGTGACAAGTGACGTCCACAGCCATCTCTCCAGGTCAAAATGTAATTTTGCTCAGAATTTCTTCCTGTGTTTTATGTTCGTCAATAACGATAACGTCATTACCAAGCATAGTTTGTAGTGAGTGAAAATTGACTAAGTTCCTGGCCTAAAATAAAAAAATAACAAAAACATGTGCCCACTCTATTTCAGGTTCCTTTCATTCTCTCTCAACCTCTTTCTCCCTCCATCCGGCCCCCACCCACCCATTCCACAATCTCCTGGAGCACGTAAATGTACGTGGATATGCATCGAGATGTTTCGAACTGAATATATTCGAAGACCTTCTACAACAATCAAGTTTGTTCTTTTTTGATTAGTTCTAGGACAGTGCTGGACATAGTGTAGGTGTTTGATAAATATGTTGAAAGCCTTGGGGACAGGAACCTTGTATGTCGTCATCAGTGTCCTATGTCTGGGCTCTGGCACCGTGCCTGGTGCATATTACTTGAATGACTAAATGGATCTCCAATCCTCCACTTCTGCACCAACCCGCACCTTTCTGTAGCATCCCTGGGATGGCAGGAGACCTGCTGGAGAGACCGTGCGGCATGGGTATGGCAGACAGACCTGGAGGCCAACTGCCTTGGGTGCAAAACCCAGTTCTGTCACTTGCTAGTTGTGTGATCTTGGGAAAGTTACTTAACATCTGTGTGCTTCAGTTGCCTTAGAAGTAAAAAGTGGAAAAATAATATGTGCATTGTAGTGCATTATGGACATTAAAAGGGTGTGTACACATAAACCATGGAGGGAGCGATGCTGGCCCAGGGTAAGTAAAAATGCTACATGACAAATGGTCCCTTCAGTGGCTGCACAGCTGTCCCCATGTGTGTTCTGGATCGGCCAAAACCAACTCCTTCTCCCTCACCCAGAGTACGTCCCGGCTGCTCTTTCATGAAAAATCCCTTTAGACACCTGAATAAATCCAATAGGACCCAGTGTTATGGGGTGAATTGTGTCACCCTCAAAGATATATCAAAGTCCCAGCCTGCAGTATCTCAGAATGTGACCTTTCTTGGAAATAGTTGTTGCAGATGTAATTAGTGAAGACGAGGTCATGCTGGGGTAGGGTGGGCCCCTAATCCAGTGTCACTGGTGTCCTTATGGAAGAGGAGAGGAGATGTGAAGGGCACGGCAGGGGACCGCGTGAAGACAGAGGCAGGGGTTGGAGGGATCTGTCTGCAAACCAGGTAACACCTGGGGCTCCCGGAGGTGGGAGAAGTATGGGGTGACTCTCCCCTAGAGGCTTGGAGGGACAAGACCCCACCGACACCTTGACTTTGGCTCTCTGGCCTCCAGAGCTATGAGGGAATAAATTTCTGTCCCGAGAGACTCCTACACCCAGTGTGCTTGTCCATTCCTCAGACTTCTCACCCCAGGTCCCTTAACTAGTTTTAACTTTTTAAGAAATTAAAGAATAACATACAGGACCTCACATGTTTTTGTGTGGCTTACTTTCTAGATCACCTCCTCATTCCAATCGTCCTTTTCTGGGTGTCCTGAAATTTGTCAGTGTCCTTCTGCAATAGATGTCCTGGCCAAGACCTGAGGACAGGATGAGTGACACACTACAGAGTCACAGAGCTGTTTCAGGCTGGTCCATATAGCAGCACCTCAGGGAGCCCTAGTCAGGTCTGCAGAGGCAAGGAAGAACATTCCAGAATGTGGCTCTGTGTCTCATGGGCTCTGGGAAAGCCACCAGGTGGGGAAAGTGGCCTCAAGGATGTGTGGTTTTTCAGCCTTGCCAGATCCGGTGCTGGGGAGCCCTTGCCAGCCCGTGGGGGGTGTGGGGAGGGAGTCACGCTCCCTCATTTCCTTCTGTAGCCAGCGAGCCCCCTTGGAGGGAGAGAGGGACTTGCAGGAGCTGTGAGGTCAGGGCTGGGACTGCTCTGCTGCTGGCTCGGAAGAGGGCTGAGCAGTCGGATCCATCTGGCTCAGAAGGCTGCTCTGTGGGCCCCGGGCTCCCCACGCTCCCAGTTTTAGAAGCCCCAAATCAATAAATACCTTTGTATGGAGACTTTCCTTGTGGCATAGAGCAGATGGGCCAATAAAATGATCTCCAAAGAGGTGATGATGAGAGAGCTTGCTGGTTGGTTTTGAGGTCTTCTGATCCTCTGAATGTGACCTTTGAACCTACCAGCTCCCGTGCCAATGAAAGGGAGGCAAATCCAGGAAGGAAGTGGAGGGCGGAACCACAGCCTGCTGGTGGGGTCTGACCAAAGACCCCAGCCCTCCCTGGAATCTCTTGGGTGTTTGAAAGGAACTTCATTTGTTGTTTAAAACAAGTTGGGCCAGAGTGCCATGGCACAATTCATCCATGCATACAGCATACACAAGCAGTCGGGGACATTCTACTGTCAGACGCCACAAGAGAGAGGGGCTCCCAAAGCTAGCAGAGTTTCAGGACTGCCTGGGAGCCTATTAAAAATACAGATTCCCGGGCATGGGTAGACTATCTTGGGGTGGGGTTCTGGGATTGTTATATTTCATAAACTCCCTGAATGATATGTCTGCAGTCAGCCCAGCACAGCTCTGCGGTTATTTTTAAAAATATGCCCAATATTGTGTTTTCCTATATATAATCTTCTGTAAGAATGTAAAGGGAGCTGTGTGCATGGAAAGGTGTTCTTTAGAGACAGCTTCCTGGAGGCAGGTTAGGTCTGCAAGGAACCTAATGGCAAAGAGAGTCTGTGAAGAAGGAAAGAGTGTTCTGGAAGCAGACAACAGTAGCAGAGATGGAGAGGATGAGGAACACGAATGGGGGGGGGAGGGTGGCACGAAAGAGGGTTTTGGCTGCAGAAGAAATTGAATGGCCCGTCAGTTTCCCGGTGCAAGGAGACCCCATCAGCTCTCCCTCGGACGCTGGACCATCCTGATCAAATCCCTGAGCTACATGTGGCTTGTACACCCACAGGGCAAAGCGTTCTGAACAGCTCTGACAGTGACAGCTGAGTACCCTTCCGGGTGGTCCCTGCTTCTAATTGCATCCATCCTATCAACCGTGTTTAATTCACCCCCTTTAACAGGTTTCTCTTTTTTCACTGACAAACCCACTCTCACCAGGTCTCCTGTGGGTGTAGTAGGTTTGCTGAATATTTGTGCTGGCGAGGAAGGGTCTCATCCTACACAACACAGACTCTTAACAGCTTCCTGGCTCTTTGCAGAAAGAGCAGAGGGAAATCTCTCCTGCTTTCACGTGGAACAGTTTTACCTCTTTTCCCAAATTTTGGGGGATGCGTTGCAACCCTGCACTTTTCGGGGTATCCCAACTTTTACCCAGAGTGGGCTTATTAAAACATTTCTTCTGTTTAAAAAAATAGGACTCTTCCTAAGAGACATTCTGGTGACTATTTCTTTTTTTCGTATTTTTATATGTGCATGGATGATTTGCAGTGTGCATGCTTTGAGACATGACTTCCAGGCTGTGGCACTGTGGACACTAGAAAGGGACTGACTATGGCATGTTGTATTCTAGGAGGAAGGTCAAGGTCAGAGATGGGATGAGGGTGGGAACAATGCCGGCTGGGAATTGCCTTTTATTTATTTATTTTTTTTAGCACTATGCTGGGAGAACCATGAGCAGCCCCCGGTTCTAACTTAGCTGGAGAACTGAATACAGAGATTAGGGCTGGAGTCCTAGAGCTGGTAGAATATATCCCATATCCAGGGTTAAGGTCCTGCTCTGTATTAGTTTCCTGTGGCTGCTGTAACAAACTACTGCAAGTATCGTGATTAGAACAACACAAATTTATTACCTTACAGTTCTGAAGGTCAGAAGCCTGCAATGGGTTTCGGCAGGCTAAAAGCAAGGTGTTAGCAGGGCAGGGTCTGGGGGAATCCATTTTCTTGCCTTTTCTAGGTTTAGGCCCGAAAGAGGCTGCCCCCACGTGCCGAGGATCCTGGTCACTTTACGTACCTCAAATCAGCAATGGCTGGTTGGGTCCATCTGACATGGCACCACTCTGACACTGACTCTTCCGCCTCCTCTTCCACATTAAAGGACTGCCGTGATTATGTTAGGTCCACCTGGATACCGTCCCTCTCTCAAGATCGGCTGATTAGCAAACTTAGTTCCATCTGCCACCTTAATTCCCCTTTCCTGTGTAATGTAACATATTCACGGGTCCTGGGGATTAGGGCATGAACATATTTTTTTGAGGGGGATCATTCTGCCCACCACCTGTGAAGTATGCTTCCCTCTGTTCTTCTAGACTGAACTGCCCCATGTGGTGGCCACTAGCCACAGGTGGCCGTTGAGTGCTAGAAATGGGGCTAGTCCAAATTGAGATGTGATACGAACACGAAACACACCAGATATTGAAGACTTAAGAGGAAATGAGTTACAGTAAACACCTCATTACTGATTTTTACATTGGTTATGAGCTGAAATGATAGTATTTTAGACATATTGGGTTAAATATGTTATTAAAACTGATTTCATCTTCCTTTGTTTTTTTTTTTTTTTTTTTTTTTTTTGAGACAGAGTCTCGCTTTGTTGCCTAGGCTAGAGTGAGTGCCATGGCGTCAGCCTAGCTCACAGCAACCTCAAACTCCTGGGCTCAAACAATCCTTCTGCCTCAGCCTCCCAAGTAGCTGGGACTACAGGCATGCGCCACCATGCCCGGCTAATTTTTTTTTTTTTATATATATATATTAGTTGGCCAATTAATTTCTTTCTATTTATAGTAGAGACGGGGTCTCGCTCTTGTTCAGGCTGGTTTCGAACTCCTGACCTCGAGCAATCCGCCCGCCTCGGCCTCCCAGAGAGCTAGGATTACAGGCGTGAGCCACCACGCCCGGCCCTTTGTTTTTTTTTTACTTTTACTTTCTTACCACATGAACAATGTGGTTACTAGAAAATGTTAAATTACATATGTGGGCTCATGTTTGATTGCTACTGGACAGCTTGGGAACCAACTCCAACCACCAGTGAATCTGGGGCATTCAGACCTTGAGCGGATGGTAGTTCAGGGAGAGAAAGATTTTCAGCTTCCAGCAGGGGGCGCTGTGGAAAACAGATAAAGCAATAGGCTTTCCAACCTAACACACTGTGTGCATGTGCATGTGTGCGAGTGTGTGTGTATGTGCATGTGTGCATGTGTGTGCATGTGTGTGTGTGTGTGTGTGTGTGTGTAATAGAACTTTTTCTCAGTCTTACTCTAGTCTGGCAGGAGACTCCCAGGATGACTTTAGGGAAACTAGAACTTGCCCTTCTTGCTCATCACACCCTACAAAGGCTCTGCTTTAAGATCAGGATAGTCCATGCGGCAACTAGTCCACCGGAGAACATCATGTCATCCCTTTCTCAAGGGGACCATGGCAGCAGTTACTGTGTCATGGGATTACCCTAGAGGTCATCTCTGCGGCTTCCAGTCTGTCTCACCTTGACCCCAGCTGGGTTCCTCCTGGGTAGTTCAGTACATTTCAGTCCCTGTTCACTCTGTTTGAAGCTTAGTCGTGCTATTTTCAGTATTTTAACACTTCCTGAGATCCTAAAGCTCTGGGCTGGGCCTGTCAGGTTTTTGTTTAAGCACATGACTCAGCCCATGTGCAGACACCTGCTTTTCATTTGCAGACTCAGCTGTACAGAGCCCAGGTGGGAGAATCCCTGGTGGATGAGGTCAATGGATGCTGATGTGTCCATAGGGGACCCGGGGCAGCTGGTGTATCTTAACTTGAACCTAGGCCTATCCAAGACTTGGGCAAATCCTTCCCCTGGAAAGACAGGATGCCCACTTACAGTTGGGGCGGCAGGCCCAAGACCTTACAATTGACCCTCCTTATCTCAAATCAGCGCGACATGAGACCCTTATCACTGTGCATGGCACCCTCTTCCGAGCCCTGTCCTAAAAACCTGGCTGGCTTCAGATCAACTGGCTAATTACTTGTGCTGTAATGATCAACCTGCCTAATTTATCACTTCTTTGAACATTTAATTAGCCAGCAGTGCAAGACAATTAGGTTCTGAATTAGGATAAATTAAACTGCTAGCTTAGCAGCTCTAAGGACATGGAAACTATAACCAATTACATCTACAAAAAGATTTGACAGAACCGTCAAAGAGCAAGAGGCTGACATAAGCCAACAGCTGACTGTGCCAAATATTCTGGAGAATCTCACGGAGCCGAGTGTTTTCAGCTCAGAAGACAGAGAGGGATGTGCACAGCTTGAGAGAACAAAACCTCTGCGTGAAGCAAGGGCTTCGGGCTTGGGCCCCCGTTATAGGATGCTATAGGGGGGTAGTATCTGTGACAAGTGACCACATTATTAATTTTCATAGATCAGTTAGAACTGGAAATTTGCACATTAGCATTCCCAATGGCCATGTTTGAGATCATTGTTTTGCTAGCCCCCAAAATGCGGATGGGACCCTGACATAGATATATATGGTATATGCCTGTTCCAGGAAGGAATCTATTTCTCTTCTAACTATTTAAGCCTAGTTACTTCTTGAATTTTCACATCACCATGTTATCTGAGGATGAATACATTCTTACAGATAAAGCAATATAGCAGAATACTTCCTTGTCACTTTAGCTTTAGAATGGGTTATAATTTTTTAAATTATTAATTTAGATTTTTACCCTTTCGAAAAATGACTTTCGAAGGCTGTGTTTGAAAGTTATTCATGCTCCCTAGAAAGACACTGGACAGCAACTGGGCAGGGTGGTTAAAGTTTTGCTTTGATTGTGAGATAATGTTGCTCTCGACCTGATGATCGATTGGTGTCTTGTGGGGCTTTCCTTCCAGACGGGGTGCTGAGAGCCGAAGATAAGAGGGAAGAGAAGATAGAAGAGCAGGAGACTTCTGGGCTATGTCCCTTCTTTCCTGGGGTTTTCCAAGAGTGGGGTTGGATCTGAGAGGCTCAGGGAATAAACTGCATCATAAACCGAGCTATAGCTTCCTGTGATTCTGTTCCTTGCCTGTGATTTCACACCTTTAGTAAAGCCTTGTTCACATGTTTCAGGTTTGGCTCAGTTTCTCTGTGAGTTATCAACAGAAAGATTGTGTGTGTGGTTGGACTTTGTATTCAAGGAAGTTCCTGCATGCCCACCTTCCATGCATACTGTCATGGTAATATACAATAAATTCATAAGCAAAATGAGAATTTCAACATAAAAAGAATTGCCAAGCTCCCATGGTTTGACTTGCCATCTCCCTTCCCTTAACAATCTTTTTTATTATACAGTACTTATGTCTAGAACCCAGCCATGACCGACCACTGCAGACCCCACAGCCATACTGGGGCGTTGCAATCATTGGAACAAAGAAAGCAAATTCGTGCATGGATGACTGAAGGCAGCGTCCCACAGCTGCGAGCCAAGTAACACACCACGCAAGGGCATTGTCACTCTTCCAAACACCTAAGAAGAGGAACGAGGAGAGAAAGATGTTTTCAGCACGATCAAAGGACAATGATTTGATCACTTCAGGAACAGAAGTGGGTGGCGTGCTGTGAATGTTTGCGGGGAAGTGATAATCAAAGGCAGGAAGCTACCCAGTTCGGGAAAAATCTTACAATCTTAGTTGAAAAACTGATTAGCAGGAGGCGGCTCACGTGAGTCAGGGATGAGTGGCCCACTTGGCTGTCCCCAAAATGCAGCTTTCCATACATTTCCAACTTTTAAGATTTCGTGTGTTTGGCTTGGTTTATGTCAAAGGAACCAGCAAGGTTCCTTCATGTTTCAGCAAGCCCCTTTCTGTTCTTCCTCTGTCACCAAGTGCGTTGGAAGGCAACTCCCATCCCAGACATGAACTCAACTGCATCAAAAGAGCTTCCTGAATTCTGATTGTAAAAGAGCATCTCGGTCACTTGAAATGTCTGTGAATTCAGGAGCAAACAGCACACTTATCTTTAGGAACTTTTGCAAGGAACACAGGTTCATACTCAAGCTCCGAAGGCAAATTACATAAACCCACCACATCATGTTAGAAGATGTTTGTAAGCATGCATCTCATTGACATATTTAGAGCAAATTAATATATTCTGCATCGTGTCTCCAAATCGCATCGTGTCGTTGCTTCATTAAAAATGCTCCAATTAGGGAAAGAAAGAAGTTACCGCAGGACAGCTCGCTGTACGTATTAGCCTGATGCTTTCAAATTAGAGACCAAGTCGCAGGTCCCTGTTACCATGAGAACCATAGCATTTCTCCAGCTGTTAAAATTATTAACTCAAAGAACATGCATCTTCTTAAACTCTGCCTGTTATTTATCTACTCTCCTATGGGCTTGCCTGTGCCTAGAGTGAACTCTATTAATCACCAGCCAAAGGAAGGACGGCGGCTGGGAGAGAGAGAGCAGCCGTGCCTTTCTTCCTGTCGGGAGAGGCAAACAACTGCAATTCATTTTCCCCATTTGGCTCCGTCTCTCCTGGAGGGTAGAGAAGAGGAAGGACTGAGAAGCCTGGAGTGACGACAGCCTGGAGGGGCCCGAGATGATGCGCAGAGATGAATGAGACTAGCTGTCAGTGGCATTCAAGGCCTCTCTGCTGCTGCAGGCAGAGGGGACTTGCATAGCCAGGTGATGGGGCCCTAAGCCCCAACTCCTTGTCTACATACAAGGACTAGGAATAGCAAGCTAGGATAGGCATATATACTTATACTGCAAGAGCCTTTATGCTTTTTAATCTACTGTGAAAGTGTTTTGCTTTCAGAGTCATTAGCTATCTTAATCTACAGTGTAAGTTTGTGCTAGCCCCATTTTGCAGAGAAATAAACCGAGGCTTAGAGAAATTGACTTGCTCAAGGAGCCAAGCCTGCAGGTGGAGAAACGGGATCTCAAAGCGAGGTAGTCTGTTTTAAAACCCTATATTCCCCGCATAAAAACCTATACGTGGATGTTTCTAGCAGCTTTATTCATAAATGCTAAAACATGGAAACATCAAAGATGTCCTTCAGTGTAGGTAAATGGGTAAATAAATTGTGATACATCCAGATAATGAAATGTTATTCAGCGCTAAAAGAAAACGAACTCTCAAGCCGCGAAAAGACATGGAGGGAACTGAAATGCATATTACTCAATGAAAGAAGGCAATCTGAAAAGGCTGCACACTGTTCTATTCCAAGCATATGGCATTCTGGAACAGACAAAACTATGGAGACAATAGGAAGATCGATAGTTGCTAGGGGTGAGGGGAAGGGAAGGATGACTAGGTGGAACACAGAGAATTTTGAGGGTAGTGAAAATACCCTGTATTATGCTATACTGGGGTGCATTTGGCCAAACCCGCACAATGAACAGCACTAAGCATGAACCCTTGCATAGACCATGGGCTTTGGGTGATAGTGGTGCGTCAGTGTAAGTTCCTCGATTATGACAAATGTATCGCTCTGTTGAAAGCAGAGGAGGCTGTGCTTATGGAGGACCAGGGGATATGTAAGAAATCCCTACACCTTCTGTTCAATTTTGCCATGAACCTAAAACAGTCAAAAAAAAAGCATAGTCTTTAAAAATAAATCTCATGCTCTCTGTTACCACATAGCAGAAGAACCAAGGCCAGGGTTGGGGAACCTTTTCATGTTGGGAGGCTGCATTCATTTAGCTATGATCAAATAAGGACCACATTCAAGAAGCTTCAATTAGATATACTTAAATATGTACACGATTTTGTAAAAATCTCACTACTATGTTCCTAATAATTTCAAAAAATGAAAACTATGTGTTAATTTTAAAGTGAACTAACCTTTTAATGCCTTTGTTGAGTCTGCTTTTTGTTGGAAAGCATTTGGATAGCTGGTTGCAGAACGGAGGTCGTGTGCCAGTGGCGCGGGGGAAATTGCAACTAAACATGAGCATAGCAGCTGTCAGGTTAGCCCTTATGGCTGGCTAATGTTCCAATTGTGCTGGTCAATCCGGGAGGATTATTTCATTGAAACTTATTTTATTCTTTGGTGTCTTAAATATGTTCATTTAAAAAACAAAATAAAAATATAAAAGATGAATCAAATATATTAATAAAAATAAACGATTTTTTTCTGTAAAATTTGGATTCAGTCAAAAGGCTACATAACAGCATGTACTTCTCATAGTAGACTCATTGTTCTACATAATTTTTTAATTAATAATGTCCAGCAAGCATATAAAAAAGTGCTCAATGTTTCTAATCATTAGGGAAATGCAGATCAAAACCACAATGAGATATCACCTAACTCCAGTGAGAATGGCCTTTATGAAAAAAATCCCAAAACAACAAATGCTGGCGTCGATGTGGAGAGATTGGAACACTCTTACACCCCTAGTAGGACTGCAAATTAGTACAACCCCTGTGGAAAGTAATTTGGAGATATCTCAAAGAGCTACAAATAGAAATACCATTTGAGCCAGCAATCCCACTGCTAGGCATCTACCCAAAGGAAAAAAAGACATTCTGTAATAAACAGATCTGCATTAGAATGTTTATAGCAGCACAATTCACAATTGCAAAGATGTAGAAACAACCCAAGTGCCCATCGATACATGAGTGGATTAATAAAATCTGGTATATGTATACCGTGGATACTACTCAACTACAAAAAACAATGGGGAACTAGCACTTCTTATATTATCTTGGATAGAGCTTGAGCTCATCTTTTGAAGTGAGGTATCACAAGAACGGAAAAACAAACACCACGTGTACTTGCCATCAAATTGGTACTAACTGATCAATACTAAGGTGCTCACACGGTAGTAATAACACTCATCGGGTGCCAGGCGGGGATCGTGGGGGTGGGTAAAGTCACAAGTAATGGATGCGGAGAGCACCGTATGGGGGAAGGGCACACTTGTAGCCCTGGTGTGGGTGAGGCCAAGGCATTATATGTAATCAACATGTTTGTACCCCTATAATAGTCTGAAATTTAAAAAAAATTAATTAAAATGTAGCATATGTATACAGAACGGCATATGTCATGTACATAGAGTGTGATGTGGTTTTACAAAGTGAACACACCATGCTGCTGGATCAAAATAGAGTCTAATCAGTATCCTAGAAGCCCCTGTTGTACCTTTTCTGTCACTATATCTGCCCTGATTTCTAATACACCATTTACTAGTGTCACCTGTTTTTGAGCTTTACGTAACTGGAACCTTCCCTTCAGCCTTCCTTGCGCCTAGCATTATGCTTGTCAGATGCATCCATCTGTGTGTGTTTGTAGTTTGTTCATTCTCTTTGCTGCACAGTATTCCCAAGAATGCAGAAACCACAAGGTGTTGTCTTCTTCTACTGTTGCTGTGCGTTGTTTGGGTGGTTTCTGGTTTGAGGCTGTTGTGAATCAGCTGATGCAAATACTCTCCTGCGTGTTTTTGTGCCCATATTTCTTTGGGGTATAAACAAACCCAGGAGTGGAATTACTGCATTGTGGAGATGTTTATGTCCAGTTTTAGTAGTTCAGAGTGATCCGAGCACTTTGGGAAATCCTAGCTCTATAAGCTGGGAAGCGGAACACAGGCTGGGGCTGTTTTGGCGGCTCAGGAGGGAATAGGGAAGGGACCGTCATCATTGAGGCAGAGGTGTCATGATGCAGGGTAACGTTAGAGGCCTTGGCGTGGGAAAACAGCGGTTACATAGGCACCAGGACATACAGACAGGCCTCACCCCCAGGGCTGGGTGTAGTGACTGCTTCACCCTGAAGTTCTCGTTCTCCACCTGCCCACACCATCCAGAGAGTGGACGCTCTCCCTGGTGGGGTCCCTGGTCCCCTGAGCCCTTCCGTTAGCAGTCTGAGCATAGTAGGGCTCAGGAGAGAAAGTTCAAATGACACAGGAAGTTCAGTGACAAGCGCCCAGGCACTGACTCCCAGCAGGCAGACACACTCCCAAGCCCACTGTGATGGTTCCTTCTCTGTGCCAATTTGACCGGGTCACGGGATGCCCAGATATTTAATGAAACATTTTTTCTGGGTGTGTCTGTGAGGGTGTTTCGGGAAGAGATTAGCACATAATCTCTTCTCTGGGTCTCCGGTATGAAGACAGCAGATCCTGGGACTTCTCTCAGTTTCCATAACTGTATAAGCCGATTCCATATATGTGTGTACACATTATATACATACATGTATATGTACATACATGACTAATATGCCCACCAAGCCTGAGCTTATTGCAGGCAAGTTCCTAGAGTGATCGCTCCCAAGAGGAATTTCAAGTTCGACCCCTGAACTTGAGAGAGATGAGCTAGAATAGTCTTCCCAGCCTGTGGGTCACAGACCACTGGGACCGGGGCTAGTGGGTGAGACTGTGCTCAGCGTTACAGCAAGCGGTCCAAATGGCTCTCTCCATCGTGAGGCCAAGCACTGCCGGGAAACCAAGCTAGTAAAATACAGGATTGTGCGTGGCATTCAACAAATGTGTAGTAAGACCACATTCTTCAAATGTGTTACTGGATTTGTTTTTACAATGTTATGCCATTACACAATTCTCAATCACATATGTTATCATGTGAAGATCCAACACTTTCTTATTTTGTTTTGTTCCTTTAAAGAGACGTCTTTAAACCAGATGAGAGGAAAGAGAGATGACAGGACTGCGACGCCATTGCGCTCACGCTGAAATGCCATTTAGCCGTCGTGCAGGCTGCCAGATAAAACTATGTGGTACTAGTGGGATGAATTGAAAATTGTCATTTCGTCAAACTTAGTGACAACATTATCTGTAGATCTTAGAAAAATCAGCTCAGCAAAATCCCTGGTTGGTACTGATCCTCTCAGATAGATTGAAACCTTTCCAGGCTACTCCTCGGGCTCATCAATCCAGGGCAGTTGTCATGGTGAGCGGCTGAGCAGACGGCTTCCATTTAATTATCCTCAGCCCTCTCGATATTGGAGGCACTTGGGGACAGCCGGCTGCGCTGGCCCCATATCCCCGGCTAAAATAGTTATTGCTCCCTCTCCACCTCGCCTTCACCTGGGGACATTCATGCCCTGCTTTATTCAGTCAAGAAGTACCAAGTGCTGTGGTGTGCCGGGCACAGTGCTCGTGCCAAGGGTGCCATTGTGTAAATGTCAGGTGAGCCTCTGATTCACTCGCTTTGGGCTGGCCGAAGACGACCCCAGCAATCGCAGAGGCGGCGAGTCTGTGCTGTGCCCGCCGAGAGGGGGCGCTCGAGCTTGGGAGGCACCTCTGGGTGTCGGCCCAGTGGCTGGGAGCTGGGCGTTGGGTCCTAAATGGTCAATACTCAGTCACAGGTCTTGACTGAGGAAGGAAATCCGGTTCTAGTTCCTTCCAAAGCCCTGAACATAAAATGGGGTGGGGGGACAATCTAGGGACAGCCAGCAGAAGGAGGGGAAGCTGGTGATGAGGAATGGAGTGTCGAAAGGAAGGAAATGCAAAAGGCTCCTTGAGGAAGGAAGGAGGGTCCTGGCAGTCCCTTGGGCAGCACTGTGGTGTCTGCAGCTCCCATCCCTCTGACGGCAAGGCTGTGACATGTCAGAGTACAAGCCAGTCCCACAGAAGCAGCGTCAGCAGGGAGACCACCCAGAGGATGACATCATGTCCATCCATCCGCCATTCGTCCATATGTTCCTTTGGCAAATGTTTGCCGAGTGTCTGCCATGCGCCTGTCTTGTCAGGGACACACACGTTACGCAAATAATGGCACAAATGCCCCAAGCTTTTCAGACAACGTCATAAGCGTGCACCATGCTGTACAGGCAACGTCCATGATCAGAGTGTCACAGAAGGCTTCCCTGGGGCAGGGACACTCAGCTGAGATCTGAAGGGTGAGGAGGAACCAGTGAGAAGAGGCAGGATGGGGGCAAATTTTCAGGCAGAGGAAGGAGCCTGGATGAGGACGTCACAGAGAGACGAATGCACCCTGGGCAAAGTGGACGCCTGCCCCATCACGGAGGGCCCCTGGGACTTGATCCTAAGAAGGCCTGGCTGCGGATGCTGCGGGGAGAAGGAGGAAGAGAGGCAGGTGGAAAGTGACCTGCAGATGAAGACAGCAGCCCCGGCCACAGCCCTCCTCAGTGGCTTGGCCCTGGGTGGCCCCAGAGAAGATCTAGAGAGGTGGTCATCTCTGTCCAGTGTCAGGGCTCCCAGCTCTTCTGCCACATGGGCATGCGACAATACGAACTTTCACTGCATGTGACAATGTGTGCTTGGCAGAGGGAGAAGGAGCTGGCTCCAAACCACAGGGGACACCCTTGCACATCTTCACAACACACAGAAGGCTAACAGGTCCCACCAAGCGGCAGAGGGTTTCACCTTGTGTGCAGGGAGACTTCTTGAATAGGGGACTTATCGGGCAATCACCTCAAAACCAGGACAAGAAGGACCCAGAAGGAAGCAGAACTGTTGTTGTTTGAACACTTAGAGAACCAGCCCTGCAGTGGAGGCTGGGGAAGTTTCTGCTGCTACTGGGCTTTGCATACTGGGCTTTGCATCAACACCTGCTTTCTAGGTTGATAAGGAAGAGAGAGAGAAAAACAAAACAAAACAACACAAAACAAACCTTTTAGCATTCCTCCCTCTGCAGGGTTGAGGAAGCTCTGGAATGTCTTTAAAGGGAACTGGTTTGAGCTATAAGAACAGGAAAAAAATGGGAAGGAAGAGAAGGGAGAGGCTATATTTTTTTGGTATATCTCATTTCAATTTCCCCTGCTCCAGAATGTTAAAAGATAGGATTTAGAAAGCAAAGAATCATGTCCCCCAATTTTACATTTAACATGTTACTTCCCAACTAACTGGCATTTGTAGACAAATTCTAACCCTTGATTAGAGTCTCTGTGACTGCATGTTGACCCTGTGGGCTGGGACAGGACACCCCTTCCTGTCCCTCCTGGGCGTGCTTCATGTGCGTATGGAGAACTGGCCTCTTCCATCCTCCTGTTTGCATTTCCCCCTCGCTGGCTCTGGCTCCAAGCTCGCATCCTGCCGAGGCATTTTTCCTCCTCCCAGTGCTACGTGGAGGCTGGCCTGGCACTGTCACCCTGGCGCATCACCACCGGTGCCCCAACCCCAGGGCCATTCCTCTGGGTGCCTCCACTGTGAGGGTGGCAGCCAACGTATCTCCACCAACAATCTCCATGTCTGTAGCGATTATGCAAAACTGGCCTTGCTGCTGCTTTTGTTTTACAATCTCCAATTACAGACCCTGAGGTGCAAGGCGAGGAACAGGCACTGTGCTGTCCTTGGAACTGCTCCGTCCCTAAGCTGTGGCCGTTCCTGAGCCAAACGTGCCCCTCCCCAGTCTCTGCGGGTCTCCCCCTGTAGACCGCACGTCTATGCCCACCCCCAGATTCACATACTGGAACCCTAATCCCCATGGGGATGGTATTTGGAGACGAGGTCTTTGGGAGGTGATGAGGTCAGGAGGGTGGAGCCCCCGTAGGGGGATTCTGAGAAGCCCTTGTAAGTAAGAAGAGACAGGAGAGAGCTCGCTTCCCGCCTGTCTGTCTCCACCGTGTGAGGACACCGGGAAGGGGAACCCAACCATGCTGGCACCTTGGTCTTGGGTTTCCAGCCTCCTGAACCGTGGGAAATAATTAATTGTCTGTGGTTTAAGCCACCGGGTCTGTGATGTTCTTGCCATAGCAGCCCCTGCTGATGAGAACACCCACAGCAATCCAAATCTCCAGACAAGCAGAAGTGAAGGCAGACTTGGATGGGGACGTGAGTCGCTGGGGAAATGTCTCTGAAGGACAGAGGGAGGGGGGCGGGGGCTGGTGGGGACAGCCTGGCCAGGAAAGCCCTGGGCCATGGCGGCCCCGAGAGGTCCTGGCTCAGCCGATGTGAGTCCTTGAATTAACTATCGTCTACTGCCTTATAAATCACCCCCAAAATGGAATGGCTTAAGACGACAACAAAATTTTACTAGTTCATGGTGTCTGCGGATCGGGGGTTGAGGAGCAGCAGAGCTGGGTGGCCTGTCATGAGGCTGCAGTCACAGAATTCGCTGCTGTGCTTCCAAGGCCCGATTTGGGTGGGAGAGTGGTCTTCCAAGGTGGCTCAGGCAACCGGCGGGAGAATTGATGCTGGCCGTTGGCGGGAGGCCCCTCCCCTGCCATATGGATGCCTCTGAGTGTCCTTGAGACGCTGCAGCTGGCGCCCCCAGAGCGGGTGACCCAAGAGTGTACGGAGGTGGAAGCTCTGATGTTTTGTATGATCTGGCTTCAAAGTCACACACCGCCGTTCTGCGGACCGCTGCTGCTTACATGGGTCAGCCCGTCTTGGGAGGGGTCTGCACAAGGTGTGAATATCGGAGGCCAAGATCGCCGGGGCTACCAGAAACAATTTCCGGTTAGAGGAGCCCTGCGGTGGGCGGACACAGCCTGGCTTCGGTGCCCTTGCTCTGCGTAGCCACTGGATGGGAGACGTGGGCGGGAGACGTGGCCCCCACATCATGGGTGATGTCATGCAGGTTATACGGGATGGAGACCGGAGCCGTTCACCACCACGGCTTCCTTCACATCAATAAACCCTGAGAATGTCCGTTTTACCATCCCCCAACTTTCCAAGCTTCCCTGGGTCCTAGGATCAGTGCCTCTGCGTGCCAAGCTGGGAAACTGTCACATGAAGAAGACAAGGCAACCGAAGCAGCGACTGAGAGGGACAATAAGACCCAGGGGCTCCCACAGACGACAGAAGCAGGACTAAAGTGAAGCCTTTTAAATTCCGAGCCCAGTGCTCTTTGCGCCGTGCCGTGGCATCCTCATAAACCCAGCTGTCTGTGTGAGGGACCGGCTTGCAAGAACAACCCAGGATGCTAAATATGCCATTGTCTGTGATGCACATTCCTATTTTTACTGTTGTGGCTGCAACAGATTTGGCAACAGATTTGGCTTCCTAATTGTGTTTTGTTTAGGCTAATGTAAAAATTAATTTCCACTCCCCGGACAGCCATCAACTACTGGTAAGAGGAGATAACTCAAGAGGGTGAGCGGTCGACTCATCGGGTACCGGTCGCTATCTACAGCGGGGACAAGACCCTGTCGGGTGCTGCATACGCATTCTGTGTCGTATCTTTGCAAGGTGCCTTCTTTCTCCCAACCCTGTGAGGCGGATTTCGATGTTCTCATTTTACAGTTGAGAAAAAGGAGGCCACAGAAGTCAAGCAACTTGCTCAGAATCACATGTGAAGTAAGTGGCAGGACAGAACTTAAGCCACATCTCTGTGAGTCCAAGTTTAGTTCTCTTTCTCCTACGTGGGACCATTTCTGATGCTAATACAGTCCTTCCTCCGTATCCACGGGTTTCGATCCTTGGGTTTTGAGCTGAGATTGGTTGTATCACCAGACTCTAAACCCACAAATAAGGAAGGCCAACTGTATTCTCTTAGTTTCATGGTAGTGACTAGGAGATAAGGGTGAGAGGGAGGTAGGAAGGAAAGGCATCCAGTTGTTCAAGGGCTTTCACAAACACTAATGTTTGTTGGGGTCACTGCTGTTCAGAATCTACCTCTCAACTTTGTTTCTTCTGCCTTATCGTTTTAAGGTCACAAGGAGGTATGTGAGTCTCAGGGGAAATGATTCATATTGACTGAACTCACAAGAGACTGATGTATAAGTTTGAATGACAATGTATTCTTTTGCAAAGCAGTGACCGAAATTTTCATGTCCATCCTCCAGACTATCCTCCTCCCATAAGTCTCATGGGTTGACTTACTCAGCAAAAGGCTACTTGGTAAGTATAAAATCAGAATCAAATTAACTAGGAGGCAGCTTTGAATCTTAAACACAACTCACAGACGACACTTTCTTGGGAATGTTTCAGTGTCTCTTTTCTTTAAACATAGCTAAGGATTGTCATGTCTTACTCATTGCCTCTGTTCTACCAGACTTTTCCTGATATCCTCTCTATATAGAAATATTCCTTTCTTCAAATGTTGTATTACAATCAATTAGGCAACAACCTTGTTTGACATGCAACCATATTTAATTTCAGGGCCTCTTCTTAGTATTTTGGCTTGGAGACTCTCTGTCTTCCAGTGTGACTTTGCAGATTATTGACATTATACATTATGGTGCAGTTTTCCTTATAATGGTACAAGAGGCATCAATCTAGTCCCTACGAGTCCTCACCCCCTTCCAGAGTCATGGACATTGTCCAACCGCACACCTCCCAGATGACGGGACACCTTCTGTTTTAAATCACAATTAACTGAACCAGGCATGGGGCCCTAACTTAGCCAATCTTTGCACACATCTGGTATGAAAAGAAGCGCTAGGTGGAGCAGACTCTTTCTCTAAAGAATGGAAAGTGAGAACTGGAGGTGAACAGAATTGTTAGTGGGCAGAGCTTGACAATGAAGGGTGAGGAGGGCAAAGGACGTGCCCTGCGTCATGGGTCTCCCAGGGCTGACCCAACAAGTGCCACAAACTGCGTGGCTCCCACAACAGGAACCCACTGCCTCACAGCTCTGAGGCTGGGACTCTGGGAGTCTGAAACCACAGTGTCGGCAGGCTTGGTTCCTTTGGAGGACTGAGTCTGCTCCATGCCTCTCTGTAGCTTCTGGTGGCCTTGGGAGTCCCCTGGAGCGTTGATGGCATCTCCACGAGTCTTCACATCACTTTCCTTCTACTTGTGCCTGTTTCTCTGTCCAGATTTCCCCTTTTTCTTCTAAGGACACCAGACATATTTGCTCATCTGCCCTAATGACCTCAGTTTAGCTTGATTGTGTTTACAATGATCTATTTGCAAATAAGGCCAAGTCCTGAGGTACTGGGGGTTGGGACTTCAGCATGTCTTTTTGGAGAGGGGACAAAAATGCAACTCATAACACCTCCCTGCCCCCTTGGAGCCAAACTCACAAAGCAGGGCCAGAAGGAACCAAGGAATGGCGCTGTGGGGACGCAGACTTCAGCGGGGAGCAGCACCCTGGTCTAGCACTGGGCCTGCCTTTCCCAGACTGTCACAACAGACTGTCACAGCCACGCGGCCTCAGGGTTGTGGCCACAGGGGCAGGTGTAAGAGAGGCTCAGCAGGCCACAGTGGGAGGATTATTAGGCACAAGAGGGAGGGGGCCCCCCCAGAGCCGCCACTGAGCTGTTACAGTAACACCCCTTTCTTTCTTAAGGTGACAGGTGATTATGTGTCCCGCACAATTACAGAATCCAGGTGAGACAGTGGCCTACCTCCAATAGTTGGGACCACTGTCACCACTCCTTAATAGCGACCAAACGCACCATCCGGGCATTAGGTCTAGCGGCAGAAGTTCCGAGCAGGCAGTTAGATTTCTGTTCCATCCGCCCACTGCCATGAGTTCCTGGCGTGACCCCGAGCTTCAGTCCCCTCGTTTGTCAAACACGGGCTCTTCCCAGCTATAAAATTCTGTGATTTTATCCTAATTGATCAATTAAGCCCAAAGAGTCCCTCCAACAGACAGCCTCAAAGATGCACTTTTGAAAATCCACTAAGTAGATAAATCATGTGCCCGCAAGTGAGAGCTTATTATCTAGCTCTCTGGGAAGCAGACCAGAATTTCTTCCCAAATGTGAGATTTACTTTAAGCCGAAGTTATTTTTAAAAGGTAGACAAAGCCTATGATATCATCCCTCCATTAATTTGTAGATGTGAAAAGAGATTCCTACCAGTTCTGAGTCTCAGGTAAATACACAAGAATAATAATAACCTTCGCAGAACGGTATTGCATGTTAGACAGTTACTGAAGGCAAACGTTATTTGTTCCAGTGGAGCTGCTCGCCTGGGTCTTTTGACTCTGCAGTGTAAGCTGCCAGAGTAGGCGGTCACTGTTCTTTCTCTATTTTGGGTCTCGAAATACCTTAGAATTCTCTCCATTGTGGTCCAGCTGTCAGGAGAAACAGCCAAGCACCGACATGGGAAAGGTTCCCTGTTTGAGCACTTGAGTGAAAGCCTGGCCGGGGGCGGTGGCTCACGCCTGTAATCCTAGCACTCTGGAAGGCCAAGGCAGGTGGATTGCTCGAGGTCAGGAGTTCAAAATGAGCCTGAGCAGGAGTGAGACCATATCTACTAAAAAAATAGAAAGGAATTAAATGGACAACTAATATATATAGAAACAATTAGCTGGGCATGGTGGCGCATGCCTGTAGTCCCAGCTACTCGGGAGGCTGAGGCAATAGGATCGCTTGAGCCCAGGAGTTTGAGGTTGCTGTGAGCTAGGCTGACGCCACAGCACTCACTCTAGCCTGGGCAACAAAGCGAGACTCTGTCTCAAAAAAAAAAAAAAACAAAAAAGTGAAAGCCCCAGGCTCGTGCAGGGCAGGCACGGGGGTGGGGGTGGGGGTGGGGGGGTAGGGGTGGGAGGGGAGAAGGAGGAGGATGTTTGTTCGTTCAGTCCCCCCACACTTGCCATGTCCCCACTGTGTGGTGGGCTGGGGATCCACAGGCCTTCCCTCGGGGCTCTGACTGTCTAATGTGGGGACCCAAAGCAGATAATTTCAGCACAGTATGATGGTTTCTGTAGAGTACACATCCCACAACAGGGGGATGACTGAGTGCATTATAGTATGTTTATAGAATGGAATATCGTGCATCAGTTAAACAACATGTTTTGGAACAATATTTAATATGGTTTGGTTTTTTTTACTCAGTGTTGAATATTAAGTGAAAAAGGCAGGATACAAAGTTCTATGCATATGAATCCACTTTATATATATATCATACAATATGTAATATATTAATATGCATATATGTGTATGTACACATATAACATATACTTCTACAGTAGTTTACCTATGTGCGTGTGTATATAAAACCACATAAAAGAATAAAAATTTATAGCAAGTGGTTATCAAACTCTTACTAATAATAATAGATTCTAGGTACTGTGCTACATTTTTTATAAGCTATACTATATGTCATTTAAGTCTTAAATTTCTTTTATATGTAATAGATCATACCCACAAAAGAGTGGATCTAACATGTTTAGAATGTAAACAATAAAAGAAAATGCAACTTCCACCACCATCAACAGCATTTGTCAAGCACTTAGTGTGTGTTTGGCTCTGTGCTAAGAGAGAAAAAGATTATACAAATATTTACCCTTGACTTTCAAATAATTGTTCGGGACGATACAAAAACATAGACCATCCCCTTATGGAGCTCAGAATTTGTTAGAGGGCATATAATATGGACATAAATAAGTAAAAGATAGAATTGAGCTATATGATCTCTAAATACCTTGTATAATAACTTTCAAAGTCTTTAATTCTAACCCAACATGCTCTACATATAAGAATGCTCACCTTCATGTCTGGGGACATTCTTGGTTGCCATGGTAGTGGAGGTATAAGAGCTTGTTTTATAAGTTTGTATATAATTTCCAATATTATATCATGTGAAAAGTGGGTGCTAGTGTCAAAAACAAAAACAAACGACTACAATAAAAAATCCCCCAAACATTGAGAGGATAAATACAAAGTTATTACATTTAGCTTATAATTCATGCCATACTTATCTTTCACCATTTTTCCTTCTCAGTGCATCCAAATTATGTCAAGGATTCAATTGATATTTTCTGAGATTCTACTATCCCACTTCTCTGCATTATTTTTCTTCATTGCATTTATCACTGTCTGATGTACTACATATTTCCTTGTTTATTATCTAGCTCCCCCTATTAAAATCTTAGCACACTATGGCAGGAATTTTTGTCTGTTGTTTGCAATATTGCATCTTAAGTGTCTAGAATTGTGTCCAGCACACATGGAGCACTTGATGAATATTTCTTGAAGGAATGAATTACTCCATTGTCTAGGAATGACAATAGAGTAAAGAGTATTCTATAGCAGTCATTCTCAAACTGTAAACGTGCATCAGAATTACCTGTAAGGCTTGTTAAAACACAGACTGAAGGGTTAAGTTTACATTTTCAGCATCTCTAATCCCAGTAGGGAATGGGTGGGGCCCAAGAATTTATATTCTAACAGGCAGATACTCCTGGTCCGGAGGCTGTTCTTTGAGATGCCCTTTTGTGTAAATAAGTCTCTGCCCTCATCCCCACAATGCCAGCACCACATACAGAGTAACTTATCTGAAACTGACTACTCTTTGAGATCTGGAAACAAAGATCACTACTATCACATCAATTAAATTGACCACCTGTTGTTCTTACTGGTTGAGGGGGAGAATAGGCAGAGAAAAGAGTCCAGGATCCAAGTTTAGAGATGGGGAACTGGAGCTCAGGTGAGTCAGTAGATGTGTTCAAGGTCATGCAGTTCATGGCCAGGAGATAGTTCGTTCACCCAATTTTCACTATATGAAATTGGCACAAAAATGCCAAGTTTACAATGAGAGTACCCATTTCTGATCTAAATAGAGGAAACAGAACTAAATTCCAAGTAGCAAATGATACTTAAGAGATCTAAGCACCAAAAGAACACGTCTCTTTTTAATTTTTTTCATTTTTTCAGAAGCAAGATATACTACTGTGCAATGGAGAAAAAAAATTTAGAAACAATAAAAGTATTTATGATAATGGGAGAGAAACCCATTAAGAATTTTATTAGATAAGGATGACAAAATTAACTTTCCCTGTTTTCATTTTAGAATCACTGAACATTTGTGTTTCCATAATAAAAATAGCAATGAAAAGAAAATTGGACACAGGGCATTACCCTCTTCCCTCTGCAGGGTGGAGGAGGATGATTTCTTCTCCCTTGAAAGATGAGGGAGGCCTACCACAGGTTTAATTAAGGAGGACGTTGTAGGCAGAAAAAGAGCAAGGCTTAAGGTAACACCCTGCAACTTAATTCCCCGTGTTGCACGGTAGTTACATGCTTGGGCTCTGGACTAGGAATATATAATTTTGAGTATCGTTTCTGTCACACACTCATGAGATTTTGGACAAAGTCCCTAATATATCCAGCCTTCAGTTTTCCCTTCTGTGATATCCTTGGGAATACCTGCCTTTATGGTAGGTACCTTTATGGTATTCCCAAGGATCCCTGTCATAAAGGAGCTATATAGCATGGTAAGGGATCACTGAATGTCAGCTAATATTGTCTATTGTTGGCATGGAATGGCATGAATTCAACCACGACCCACACATTTTTGACTGCTTGCTAATTTATTTATCCATTTAGTCTCTCACCCCAAATTCTGCGCTGGGCGCTCTGCATTTATCTCATTTTGTGACATGACATAAGCAGCAGGAACCGGCCACCCGCTGTGGCCTTTGTAGCTGCTGCCACAGGGCGGGGCTCTGCTGATTGGGCAGAAACTATAGGTTTGAAAGAATGCTGGCAGTAATGTGTTTGATGGGAAAACAAACAAAAAGCAAGTAAATAGTAAGGATGGAGAGGAGAAATACAAGGAAAGAAAAGCTGACCACTAAAAGAAAAGAAGATTAAAAAAATAATATTTTTTTCTTTAGCAAAACTAAGAATATTCTGAGAATTCGATTTAGGCTCATCAATCCCGGCTCAGGCTAAGTGGAGACCACTGCTCCTTTGCTCTGTGTTTACTGTAACTGATACGCAGGGTGAGCCGTTAGTTATTTGTCCGTTGGTTTGGCTAAACGCGGGGAGAGGTGCTCTGTGCATGGCTTCCTGGAGGGACACTGTCAGAAATGAAGTACTGGAGACCCTGCATGTGCCGGACCCTCAGTCTGGCCCTAGAGATAAAGGCGCGTGTGCAAGACAGGTGTGGTTACAATCCAGTGGACCATTACATATGTGACTTTATGAGACTTGAGGGACAAATAATGGTACTTTGAGGTGCCAGGACTCACAATACAACGTGGCTCCGGGGGTAAAGCTGTCCCTCCCGTGCTCCGCCACAGAACCTGGAGAACTCCAGGGCCTGGGCCGAGCAGGTGTCTGCACCCAGCCATGTAGCAAGAGGAACTCCTGCACACAGCAGGGCTTTTATCTTTATGTTTATTATTTTTTAAAAATTATTCTCATCAATAACACATTTGTTCCAATGCAGGACAGCTTTTTTTAGTCCATCTGTAGTATATTCTTCTATAGCTGGTCCCAGAAAGGAGCAATTTTTTTTCCTTTGAAATGAAAAAAAAAAAAAAGTGCTACTGTACATGTTCTGCATCAGCAACTTAAGAACATGAATTAAGCAACTGTTGAATTACAACAACCTGGGGGGAATACACAGGAGAAGGAAAGGGGGAGGAGAGAGAAGAAGAAGAAGGAGGAGGAGAAGGAGGATGAAGAGGGAAGGAAGGAAGGAAGGAAGGAGGGAAGGAAGGATTGACTATGATCAGTGATAAGTTCTTGGCCTCCAGAACCTTTCAGAGTGCACTTTCAGCTTCTAGACCACCCTTCTTTCTCATTTGGAACCGTTTCTTAAGATTCCTTTTAGAAAGCTCTAATTGGACTATAATACAATAACAAATTTATTATATTAATCTCTGAGTACTTACTGTGTATGAGCCAGGCACTATTCTGAATGCCTTCATCTATTTAGTTCAATCAGGAGCTTACTGTTATTACTTTCATTTTACAGATGAGAATACTGAGGTTAAAATCTCCAAGTCACTTGCCCAGAATCTCATGCTACTAACAAGTAGAACCAGGGTTCGAATGAGGATGTCGGGTTCAGAGTCTTGCTGTAAAGTCAGGAATGTGAATATTATGGCTCTCTCTGCACAAACACATTCGGTTTGCTCCCACTACTTGTGCTTTATTCTGTCCCAAATCCTTAGCTGATTATTTAAATCAGGCTTTAAAAGCAGTCTCCTGGCAGAATCAGCACCGCCTGCCCAGCTCACTCTCCCAAGAACAATCTAGAGAATCTACAGTGGGGTAATGTCACATTGAAAGAAAGCGACCAGAGACTCCTTGAAAGCAGAGGACTGTTCTCAGCACAGCAGCCTGTGTGTGCAGAGCTGTAGGAAACAGGCGGGGACAGAAGAACCTCAGGAGGTCACCTTCCTGTCCCCAACTCTTCCAGACCTCAAGACCAGCGGGTTGCATTCTGAGAAGAGCCTCTGCTATCTGTGGCTTCTCCTTGGAGATCTGAGAGGGAAGCGGTGGCCTGAAGCAGTGTTTGGGGCGTGCAGAGCAAGTAACTGTGGTTTTCTGGGGACAGGGTGTCTCCATCCCAGGGCACCCCTGCCCTCCAAGGCTCCTTAAGTTCCTCTGCTGACAATCTAGGCCTTGCTCTTCCTCACTGGCATTACTCCAAGGAGCAGCCATATCCACAAGGAAGAAGAGCTCATAGGCTAAACCAAGGAGACGTCTGGGAAACACTTAGATCAAAAGGCAAATCACAAACTGGAGCACAGATCCCATCGGCATCGGAGGTCTCAGAGGGGACAGACGGAGCACTCAGGCTAAGCGCAACAGAAGTATTATGAGAGGTAAGGGAAGATAATAGTGACCCAAAACAAAAACATGAAACACACTCACAAAACAGTGAAAATACTAGATATGAAAAGATAATTATTGAAATAAAGATTGCAATAGTTATGGTAGAGTCCAATGGGTATAACTGAGAAACTAATTAGTAAATTTAGGAATTCTTCCACGTGGAAAAGGTCAAAGATAAAGAAAGAATACCTAAAAAGTTAAGGATTATAGAAGACATAAACAATAAAACGCAAACACTGAATATATACTGTATGATAGGATTCTATTTATATGTCATTACGAACAGGCCAAGGTCATTTACAGTGTTAGAAATCAGGATAAGGGTCACCTCTGGGGAGAAAGATGGAGTTGTTCTCTGTGAGCTCTGCAGTGCTGGTAATATAGGATGCAGTAAAAAGAGTGCTTTGAGGGAAATTTATAGTCTAAATATTTACATTAGAAAAAGAAGAAAAGCTAAAAAAATCAATGTAGCGGGTGTCCAAATCCAAAAGTTAGAAACAAAACAGCAAATTCAAAGAAGGTAGAAAGGATAAAATAAAAACGGAAATTAGTGAAATATTAATAGAAAACAAAGCTAAAATCTGATTTTGAGATCATTGCAACAACCAAAATAGACCAAGCTCTATCAAGATTAAGCAAGAATAAAAGGAAGAAAACACAAATAAGCAATAATAGGAATAAAAAGAAGTATAATATATTACAGATATAATCAGAGTTAACATAATACATATGAGCAACTTCATACTCATTTGGAATTTAGATGAAATGGATAAATTTCTAGAAAAATACAACTTGCCAAAACCAGTGAAAGAGGAATTTAAAAATCTGTATATTCATGTAATTATTAAAGAATTAAATCACTAGTCAAATTACTCCATTTGCGATAATGCCAACCTGTTTTCCAAAATGATTGTATCAACTTATATTTGCACCAGCAACATATAAGAGATCCACAGTTTGTGCGGATTCATATTTCTCTAACACATTTACTGTCAGAGTTTTTCATCTTTGTCTACTCCCACATCTCATTTATTAGGTTAAAGGTACTTTGTAGGTCTCCTTTAATTAACGTGAAATCATCTTATGAAAGGGACACATTATCCTGGACACACTTTTAATATTTCTCCAAGCATTTCCATAGCATTTTATAAAACACTTTGACATTCACTAATATGCTTAATCTTAATGGCACTATAATGAGGTGACTATGATCTTTTTGTTTTCATAGATAAGGAAACTGATACTCAAAGAGTTGACATAATTTGGAAGAGAGTTCTGGGGTAGGACTGCAGGCAGACGAGAAGGGGATTTTTATTGAGGAAAAAAGACATCATTGTTATCATTATTCCCCTATCTTCCTAAGTGTCTGTAATTTGGGTTTTCTGGGAAACAGACTTCAGTGTGCAAGAGGTGTATGGGTAGGTGATGCCCGGAGACACAAAGCGGGAGGAAGCAGGGTTGGATGGGGGGGTCTCAGACCACGTGTAAGAGGAAGGGGAGAGGAAATGAGGTCGGGTGCAGAGAGCCTCAGATCACCAGAAAGCAGCCCTGACAAGCACACTGGGGGCTCCCAGGCACACACTGCCCGTCATGGAGGCCCTGTGGGCAGCAGTGGCCAAGCTAGAGCACCCCCGCTGTGCCCCTGCCTTGGCCAGGGGCTGCCCCAGCAGGGAGCGGCTCAACTTGAATTATCCATTCACTTGAATTTTAGTGCAAGAATTTATTTATTTATTTATTTGTTTGTTTATTTATTTATTTATTTTGAGACAGAGTCTCACTCTGTTGCCATGGCGTCTGCCTAGCTCACAGCAACCTCAAATTCCTGGGCTCAAGTGATCCTTCTGCCTCAGCCTCCCAAGTAGCTGGGACTACAGGCATGCGCCACCATGCCCAGCTAATTTTTTCTATATACTTTTAGTTGGCCGATTAATTTCTTTCTATTTTTAGTAGAGACGGGGTCTCGCTCTTGCTCAGGCTGGTTTCGAACTCCTGACCTTGAGCGATCCTCCTGCCTTGGCCTCCCAGAGTGCTAGGATTACAGGTGTGAGCCACCCAGCCTGACCTAAGAATTTATTTTTTAAAAGCTATTTATATCTATTTGAGTCAGTATAGATCCACAGCGATTTATTCTATGGGTTAGAGTGCATTATTATTATTATTATATTTTGTTGCTCAGATTGTCCCAGATGTGCTCATTAAAGGCGCCTTCATGTTGTCTTCCGTGCTCTTTTTTTTTTTTTTTTTTTCGAGACAGACTCTCACTTTGTTGCCCAGGCTAGAGTGAGTGCCATGGCATCAGCCTAGCTCACAGCAACCTCAAACTCCTGGGCTCAAGCAATCCTCCTGCCTCAGCCTCCCAAGTAGCTGGGACTACAGGCATGTGCCACCATGCCCGGCTAATTTTTTCTATATACATATTAGTTGGCCAATTTATTTCTTTCTATTTATAGTAGAGACGGGGTCTCGCTCTTGCTCAGGCTGGTTTCGAACTCCTGACCTCGAGCAATCCGCCCGCCTCGGCCTCCCAGAGTGCTAGGATTACAGGCGTGAGCCACCACGCCCGGCTTTCCGTGCTCTTTTGACAAGCTCTCATTCTACATTTTTCTGAATACCTCCTTCCTTTCCAGCATCATAAAATGTTTGGGTTCCTATTGCTATTTTTCTTTCCCAGTCCTGGAATCAGACATTATTATTGTTTTTTTTTTCAAGGAGCTCTGGTTCGTTTTCTTGAACAATAATACCTAGATCGGGGTGCTAGGTATGGGAACAAAACAAAAAACAAAAAGGAGCTCTTTGTAACATGCTATGGAAAAATAAAGAGAGAGAAAAAGATTAGGGCACTGTGTCCCCAAAGCTGAGCACAGTGTACTTGCTGGACACCCAGTAAGTGTTTGTTGCTACTGTGGCTGAATTGTTAAGCCAGATTTAATCAGTGACAAAATGCTTGATCCACACAGCATGGGTAGGGTGACCCACTGTCTCAGTTTGCCAGGTACTGAGGAGTCTCCTGGGACATTGAACTTCTGGTGTGAAAAACGGAAAGTCCCAGGCACCCCAGGATGGGTCATCCTGTTATGGGATAGATGTGGGTGGGGGAGGAGATCAGTGTGGGCCGCATTCATCAGAGAAGCTTTCTGGAGGGGTGGGGGTGGGGAGCACCCCTTGGTCAGGTCTTTAAGGCACTAGGATAGGCTGAGGAACACCCTCTCCCCTCCTTAGGCAAGTCAAACCCTGTCACTCTCTGTGACTGGCGTTTGCAGCGTGGGTCTCATGCACAGCTCCTGCTTCTCTGCTCTCTCTTCACTGAGCTGTAAATAATAGCTTTGGACTCTCAACACCGCTCAGATAAGCTGCGTTCGGAAACACTGTCTGTGCCGGTGGAGCGCGTTTCTCTGCCAGGGACAGCCCGTGAGAGGAGGAGGTGGGACGTCCAGCTGCACGGTTTCCACTGGGCTTCCAGCAACATCCCCTCTGAGGCTTACGGAAGCACAACCGAATCCACAAAGGTTTTGTTTCAAGCATCGCTGGCCACGGCGGCGGCGGGATCTCAGCTGTTCCTATTGAGTATTTCCCATAAGGGCTGTGGGGGAGGCTGAAGGATCAGGACAAGAAAGGTTTAGAGATGCATGAATCCCAGCCTTAACCACTTCGGTGCCAGCGTCGACTCTAGTCGACAGCCACAGGTGAACGCGAGTGTGGACTTTAGCCGACTGCCGTGATACGAAGGCGCACAGTCAAGCGACTACTTTAGTCGACAGCCCAACGCTTTTACTTTTATCTCTGCAGTTGCGGTGTGTACGTTCAGCTAATAAGTAACTACGAATCTGTGACCTTTTAACAAGTCCTTAGTAGGAGTTATTATAGTTATTTTCCTAAAGCGGCCTGTAAAGTTAAACAGGCTTTCAGTGCTTTAAAGCTTTCCTCATCACACAAGAATGAAACAGATTGCACAGCACAAACTATCATGCGGACTGTGAGTGCTGGCTGTGCAAGGTTTCATGGCACCGAAGTGGTTAGGCAGAAACTCACTCAAACATTTTGTTAGCTCCCTGCCTTTATGCACAACTGTATTATTGAGCCCATTGTACAGATTCAGAAACTGAGGCTTCGAATGATTAATGGCCATGCCCAAGCTGCATTATGGCATGTGCTAGAGATGGGGAGAACACTTTCCTCCAAGAATAGTGCTCATTTTGCCACACGAATGCTTCCTCAAATACATTCTTAAAATCCACACCATGTGCATCATGAGAAAGACTTCGCTTAAAAAAACGTTTGCTTGACTTAACCTAGATTTCTCCATCTTGTTTGCCTATGGAGCCCTTTCTTCACTAGATGCCTATTATGAGACCCCAGGGAGCTGAGTCCAAGAAAGTTGTCACAGATGGGGGATTTGAGGTTAAACATAAAAGGTAGTAAAAATCACTGACATTATAGAGGTTCACAAATACTGTAACCACTAACGAGGGAACTGTTTTGGCTGATAAATCTATATGACGGATACAATATAAGGACATTTTTGGTTGGCTGAGCTGTAGTTCACTTTAGACCACAAAATACCCCCCCCCCCACTCTCTGGTGTTGCCATTCCCAGCAGTTTGTTTCAAGCCGCTTGTGCAGCCAGGGGTGAAGGATAACAGTTTCATCAAGAAGTTTTAGAGACTTTGGGCACAAGCACTGCTACTTTGGGGTCTAGGTGGCAGAGCGTGGGCAGAGTCATTAACAGGGTCAACCTGTCCACCATGATGCAGAATTCAGAGCAGGGCTGGCACTTTGAGGATTTGTGGTTTGGGAAGCATTAGGAGACAGTACCCTTGACAAACACATTGCCATTTTCTTACCGGGAACGCCTGCCTAGAAAGTGAGAAGAATAGGATAGAATAGAAGATAGCCAACAGAAAAGTGGAGAGAGGCTATGAAAAGGACATTTGTGGGAAGGGAAGCCACCAAGGTTTCAAGCATAAGCTAAGAGTCCATGGTTGTTAGGAATCAGAAACCAGACAACTACTTATTCAAATAACAATGAGCTATCCCTTTGTTCCTGCTAGACTTGGTGACAATTAGAGCACTGGCGGGGATGGGGGGCTATGGGAGGCCACATACTCTGCTGGCGGGAAGGTGAACTGATATTGATGTCATTCATGGATGGCCACATGGCACCACTCATGCAGATTACATATGTGCACACATGTGACCCAGAAACGCCTTGCCTGGGGTCTATCCCAGGGGAAGTCTCTCGGGGTCCATAGCGGGACATGTACAAGGAAGTTCGCTGCGTTATAGTTCACAGTGAGGAAGTTGGAGGCAGCCTGGGAATTCATTCATATTCATTCATCACTAAGAGAGTGGAAATGGGCAAGGGTGCTCTCAGCTATAAGCATGGTCCAGCCATACTGGCTGTGGACATAGTAAAAGAATGTCCCCTGGACGGTTCATAACCAGACACTTCCCTGGCCTGCTAAATGCCTTTCTATCTCTCCCTAAATCTGCCCAATCTTTGCATGATACAGTGATTTAAGATTAAATCCCACATCTCAGGGGCCTCTGGGACCCAGCTCCAGTACTAAAGCAGCTTCCTGATTGGGTCATGCCTGTGTCATTCAGAGGTTAAATATTTTGGACATTAACTCTGTGGAGAGGTCAGACGAGGTAGATTTATACCCTGGACTACTAGGCGGTTGTTGGAAGCAATGAATGTAGACATAAGCTTATATGTTAGTGAAAAAAACTAGTTCTTGTGAAAATAAATTATTCTCTATGAATCCCATTTATGTAAATAAAAATTGCATGCATGCAAAACTAAGATGAGCATTCTGTAAGAGTATATTCAAAAGGTAGGATGCACACACAATACGTTAAAATGTGTGCTTAGGGAGGAAAAGAGAACTGGAGCGAGTTATGGTGATTAAAGGGAGTGAATGAATGAATGAATTAAACAAGATCACAGGTCAGTAGTGAGGCTTTGCAGGGAGAAGTACCGACTCCATCACCATCCACTGGAGAACAAAGTAGAAAAGTATTAGCTAAAACATAGCACCATGTGCCAGGCACTGTTGAAAGCACTTTGCGCATGTTAACTCATTTGATCCTGACATCGTCTCTAAGCCCCGCCATTTTCCTGTCTCTGCAGTGTCCTGGCAATATCGTAGCTGTTGCAGTGACCAGAGCAGCCAACACGGACCACACTCGATGAGCCAGAGCAGCAGAAGAAAAAGGTGAGAGAGTTGCCCTGTCCCTGGTTTGCAAACCATGTGAAGACAGTCAGTGGGGACTATGATAGGTTCCTATTGCTGCAGTAACAAAATCCACAAATCCAGTTGCTTAAAACAACATGCATTTATTCTCTTACTGTTCTGGGCAGGCCAGAAGTTCAAAATCAGTTTCCCTGGTCCAAAATCAAGCTGTCAGCAGGACTATGCTCCCTCTGGAGGCTCCAGGGGACGATCTGCTTCCTTGTCTTTTCCAGTTCCTAGAGGCTGCCTACATTAGGTCACAGCCCTTTAGGTCACAGCCCCTTGCTCCATTTTCAAAGCCAGGGCCGCTGTGTCTCTCTGGCCGTTCTCCTGTAATCACAGCTCCCTCTTTGACCTCAGCTGGAAGAGTGTCTCTCAAGGACTCATGTGATTAGGCCGAGCTCACCTGGATAATCTGGGATAATCTGCCCTATCTCATGGTCTTTATCCTTAATCACAACTGCAAAGTCTTTTTTTTTTCCATGTAAGATAACATATTCACAAATTCTGGGGATTAGGGCCTGGGCATCTTAAGGGCGCCATTATTCAGCCTACCGAAGGGATTTCCAGAAACTCTTTGGCGTGGAATGACTCCGAAAGAGAAAGATGAAGTTTTTTTGCAAGTAGGGTGGGGGAAGAAGGGAAATTTACTGATGATATTGGTGATCCTATGACGTCGTGGATAATTCAAATGTTGATGAAGTCTGCCAACATTTGGGTTGCATTTAGAATACCGAGTCATTTGCAAAAGATCAAACAAGACCTCGAAAAAAGAATGAGAGAATCAAAGAGGTTGAGGGGAGCAGTTTGTAGACTCTCAGGTTAGCTGTGGAGAGGAGTGAGTGGGAGGAGAGTGAGGTTGGGGGTTGCAGGGCCTCAGATGTACTGTGTTAAGGGGCAGAGAAGAAAAATGCTAGAAAGCTCCCATTTCCTTGTCTTCCATAAAAGAAAGCTAAGCTAACTAAGCTCACTAACAAAAATAGCAAAAAGTGCCATTTACTTTTTATTAGATAGCTTAGTTATAAAGCAATAACTCTGGTATTAAAAATGTTTTAATGTTTTAAGGTAATTCCTAGTGGAATTAAAAACTGCATATTTTCCTTCTTTCTTCTAAATCGGTGACAACGCCGAAAACAAGTTGAGCATTACTCATACATTAGAAAGCAAAATAGAAAAGATTTCATAAGGGAACATAAAGAGAAAGCATAAACTAGGCTGACAGAGGCCAGATCAAGAGAGGCAATTATAGCAATGACTGCAACTAGTGGTGTAAATTCTACTAATAAGAAGCAAGGTCACTCAGACTACAGGACTATATTTGTTTAAAGAATTGCTGCTTGCAAGACACGCAACTGAAGCAAAATGACCTGAAATGTCTAAAAAGTAAAGCTGGAGTATATACAGCTATTATGTACCCACAATAATCAAAAATTAAAAAAAAATAAAAAGCAAAGATGGGAAAGGTAATATTAATTAAAACAAAAAGTGACAGCCAACGTAGGAAAAAAAAAAATCTAAGGCAAAACTGTTGACCATGATAAGTGGGAAAATTACTTATGATTAAAATATATTATCAATCATAAAGTTTTGAGAGGATCAAAGTTTTATTCTTTGAATCAATATAATAAATAAAATGCAACCCACTGGAAATATGTGAAAATTGCTCTGCACGGTGGCTCATACCTGTAATCCCAGCACTTTGGGAGGCTGAGGTGGAAGGATCACTTGAGCCCAGGAGTTTGAGACCAGCCTGAGCAAGAGCAATACTTCATCTTTACAAAAAAATAGAAAAATTAGCCGGGAGTGGTGATACATGCCTGTAGTCCTAGCTACCTGGAGGCTGAGGCAGGAGGATCACTTGAGTCCAGAGTTTGAAGTTACAATGAGATGTGGTGACACCACTGCACCCTAACTGGGGTGACAGAGTGAGATCCTATCTCAAAAAAAAAGGGAAAATAAATAAATATATGAAACTTGTAACTGTAGTGAACAATTTTGATTCACTGATATAAAAAAAATATATATATATCAATGATGGATATATATATATATTCACTGATATAAAATATATATATATATCAATGACGGATATATATCAATGAAGGATACAGAAATTAAATATGGATATAAATGTTATAAATAATGAAAATAAATTAGGTAGAGTGAATGGGATCAAATTGTTTTTACTTTACTGAAAAATGTACCTCCTTTTTATATGCTCATGAATTATTTATACATATTGATTGTATGATACACACTACAAGGCACAAAGATTCAAAAAAGCAATTCAATAAATTAGAAATTAGAATTTCAACAAATATTTCATAACAATTGTTTCAAAACTCAAGATTAAAATAGCAGGTGAATCACAAAACAATGGAACTTCTTTTTAATTCAAAATACTACAGAAACATATATTCAGTCAAAGATTATAATACCATATTTTTAATGTACCTTTTCTGTGTTTAAATATGTTTAGATACACAAATATTTACCACTGGCTACAGTTGCCTGCAGTATTCAGTATGGTAACATGCTATACAGGCTTGTAGCCTAGGTCTGCAGTGGGCTATACCATCTAGGTTTCCTACCTTGGAGCCCTCAGCTACCCTCTGCTGGAATGCTGCCACCCTGGCCACTGGAAGACCACGGGAAGTGTCAGCTTTCTTCACGGGTTAATTTTTTAAGGGCCAGAGCCACACCTCTGTTCATTCCACCTGTGGGTTTGAAGGTCAACTCTCAGCAGTACCCATTTAATCCTTGATGGTGCTGATGAAACTTGGAAATACTGCAGCTCAGGAAATAATTGCATCTTCATTATGATTACTCTCTAACTCTTAATTAGCAGCAATAATCCTAAAGCATGATTTGTAAATATTTGTTCAACATAGCCAACAGAGGCCCTGGCATGAACCAGGACACTCAAGTTCACTGCTGCTTCTGACCAGCTGGTATCTTCAAATGGGTGCCTTACACCTTCTAGGCTTTACTAGCTTCCCAGACAAGATGGAAAGCAAGAGTCCTTGCTTGCCTTCAGGAACTTACAATTCTTTAGGCCATACCCTAGCCACAGCCATTCTCTCTGCTCCAGTACTCTGCTTGGGCCAAACGGGACACACTGCTCCTCATCTTACTCCACAGCATGGATTTCCACCTGTCACACCTTGTCCAGGCCATGGCCTTACATGGAATATCCTTCCTTTCCAGTGGATGGATCTCTGTTTTCCTATATTCCACTCAGGCTTCTAAATGCTTCTGAAGTACCAGATGTTTCAGACGGTGATGTAGATTCACGTAGGGTGGGAAACATGTTCAAAAGCCAGGCAGTTTTCATGTGTGCCTCTTCTGGGCTCCCTTGAGTCTCTGATGACCAGGGATACATGGAGAACTCACACACACATGTATATGAATACATGTATGTTATATGTATATATGTATTTATCACATCTGTTTGCACATATCTATTAATATCTCCCTACAACTCTCTATCTCATTTATTAGCTCTACCATCCTTCTACCTACCATGGATCTCACAGAAAGCCTCTGCATCATTTATCTTTTATTGCTCCTAACAACACCGTGAGATATGAACTAGTAGTACCCTCATGTTTCAGAAGAGGAAACTGAGATTCATAGAGATGAAGCAACTTTCCCCCTTTTTCCTTCTTAGAGTATAACCTACTAGAACTTCAGGACCAGGTCACTTATAAATTCATACTCCAGAGTGCCTAGCGCCATTCTAGCTTGTTAAATAATAAATACACATGTTAAATAAATAAGCATATGCCCATGAATGCTACTGTTTGATGATGTTCTAGGCCTATTTCTGGATTTCCTTTGGGCCATGCATGCAATGGCAGGGTTGCTTTTTTTGGCTACTACCATGCATTCCATTTGAGGAATAATTTAAAAGTGCGACCACAAGATAAAATGTCAGTCTAACTCTGGGTTAACCGGTGTTTCTAATCAAGCCACGATATGCAGTGCTTACAGCTAAACACAGTGTGGCTTTGGTGACAACTCAGCAAATAGTCTGTTACCTTCATGGTCTCATCCCCTGACATTTCCCTGATGAGTTTATAAATCCCTGTGGAATCGTGGCCCCGATCTCTTTAATGAGACCTTTAAAACCTGGGGGAAAATTATAGCAGCATAGAAGGTTGGCTTTGCCTATACTTACTTCTTACAGTACCATTTGGTAGACTGGTACGAAATTAACTGGAGGTTAATTTTGTGTGAGTTGGTCAGGGCACATGATTGAGTTAATTCTTCAAAAAGCAAAAAAATATTAAAAGCAGTTTCTGTCTTCCCTGACATGGTGGATAACAGAAACGGAAATATTCTTTTTCTCTAGGAAGGAGTGAAGGGAATGGAGAGCTTGGCATCCATAGTCATGAACCCGGGTTATAATCCTGTTGTGTTCAATGTTTACTGAGCCCCAACTCTGTGCTAGATCATGGGCTGTGGGCTGAGTTACAGCAATGACTAGGGAACTTGGAGGAAGTGACACTACAGCGTGGACAGTACTAAGAGGCACGAGTGAGCAGAATACATAACCCCAATGGGCCAGACATTCCTCTACTGGTGTTCAGCGCCACTTCCAACTCCTGCTCTGCTCTACCTCAGTACTGCATGTGCAGAACAGAACCTGGGGACCTGTGTCCCCCAGTCCCTTGCCAGCAAGATTCTGGTTTACATTCTGTTCTGAGAGGCACATGTGCAAGATTTGGAAGGGGAAGGAGAAGCAGAAGCCACTTCCACTCCCCTGCCAGTGAGAGAATGAAGGGTTTGGGCAGACGTGTGATTGGGCACTGCAACACCTGTTGGTGGTGCTGCAGGCAGCTGTGACTGTCCCTGTGGGTTTCTGGCCTGGCATTAGTTTAAGCTCAGCTTGCAGTCTGTAACCACTGAGGTTTTTGCTGTGTGTCAAAGAGAGCTCAGGTGCACAAGATGGATTAATCATAAGCCTTGGTTCATGGCTCACCCATTCTTGGTCCATGCATGGCCTCTTGGTTATTTATTTGTTTGTCAATTAGCATGTCTTAATAATGCAATTAGCATCCAGGAATCCATCACTCTTAGATCCTGTAGAAACTTTCTCTTCTTCGATGTGCTCTGCAAAATGCTTGCAGAATTTTTCATCTTGGCTAAAATAGCTATGCGACTCTGCAGGTCTCCCTTTAACCTCATCACTGGATCTGTATCTTTGATAGATTCTGTATATATTTTCCTTTTATATGAAAATAAGGAATAGACATTTCAAACCCCTTCTGGCACAAAGACTAATGTCCACCTAGTAGTGTAAGTTTTAAATGCATCAGTCTTGGGCAAAAATATAAATGCATTGATATTTCACTGTTAAGCATTCCTTTGGTAATAGCATATTGGGGCATTTCTACATGACCAGTGTGGCACAAGTCACATTAAAGCTTTGGGGGCGCTTTTTTGGATTAATTGAGGAACTGAACCTTTTGAATAAACATATGTTTTTACATAGTAGGTCCTCAAATATTAAATGAATAAGTGAATACTATTTAAAGATTTTTTTAAATGATACATTTGTTAGATTTTTAATCAAAGGAAATTTTATATCAAAGGGCACAATAAAATATAATATTTATAACATGTAAACAATTAACTTACTACTTAATTGAACAATTTCAACTTTTTAAAGGTATAGGTTTGAACTAAACTAATAATTAAATACAGAAAACCACGTTTCAGTATGCCAGTTTTCTTACCACTAAGTTAAACAGAAAGTATATTATGTAAACAAAATAAAATTTGGGAATTCAAAATAAGTGAAAACAACAGCAAACAAAGTAATTGAATTGACTGAAATTAAAATTTAAAAAATATTTTTCTGAAATGCTTGTCATATAACCATAAAGGTATGCTCTAAAGTGAATGGGAACTGCAAAGCTAATTCTTTAAGATTTATTTAATCATTTCTCAGAGAGTTGGCTATTTCCTATTATAGAAGGTCAGTTAGTATGAGAAGCCCCATAATTCACTTTCACTTTAATTCAAAACGAGAGAAAAAAATAGATTCTCTACTGGGTGCTAAGCAACTGGAAAGGAGTCTCAGAAATCTTGTAAAATCATCTACTCTGGGGCCTTTCCCCCAAATCCAGGAGATCTGCTCCAATTTCCAGAATAAATAGCTAACCACATTTCAACCATGTTTATGGTAGGTTAGAAATTTCTCCTAATGTGGCCATCGAAAGAACCCGCCCATTTGCAATTAGTATCACAAATCAAGTGCATCAGTACTTAAGTGATCTTCATTTTCAGCCTACAGACTTCTGCCTGCTCCAGCCCCAGCACATACTCAGAGATCTATAGGTAGTGACATCTGTAACGAAATGGGAAGGGCATCTCATCCAACATTCTAGGCAGCAAAAGAATAATTGCAATCACAATAACCTCTGTTGGACAAAGTGCCAAGCACGTTCCATTGATCTACCATCTTTGTGCCTGCCAGGTAGGTACTGTTATTTGAGTTTTACAGGTAAAGAAACCGAGGATTGGAAACTGCGTGACTTGCCCGCAGCTGCACAGTGACTGAGTGATGAAGCCAGGGTTTAACACAAATCCTTCTCTAAAGCCCACATCTTTTGTGCGACACTAGAGTGCTAATAACCACATTATCCTCCCAGATACTCCAGCTCTTCCAAGGATGGAGTGAAGACAGCCTGGCAATTTCTTGGCCAAGTGAAATTATTAGAAGACTCTTCCCTGTCACTTTCAGCTACTGGAGCTGCCCTCGGAAGCAAAAGGAAAACTATCTTGTACCTTTCCTCCACAGGAAAGGCCTTCAAGTATTTGAAGACACCCCCCACCCGGCCCTGTAGTAGCCGAGGCCTTCTCCTCTTCAGGCGGATGTCCCCAGGGCACATGTATTGCTGAGTTCTCCAGAGAGACAGAACCAATAGTGTGTGTGTGTATAAAATATTTATTATATATACTGTATATTATATATACTGTATATATGTGTATATACACACACACACATGCACACACACACACATACACACTAGAGTCACACCAGAATTCACAGATTCAAACTAGATCTTCTCCATACATATATGGGGGTGAGAGGTGAAGAGAGAGAATGATTTTAAGGAATTGGCTCACACAGTGACTTAGGGAACTGGCAAATCTGCAAATCTGTAAAATCTGTAGGGAAGCCTAGAATCACAGGCAGGATTTTTATGTTATAGTCTTGAGGTCGAATTCCTTCTTCTCCAGAAAAACCTCAGTTTTTGCTCTTAAGGCCTTCAACTGATTAGCGGAGGCCCTTCTCCATTATCTTCTTTATTTCAAGTCAATGGTTGTAAATGTCACATCTAAAAAATATCTTCCCAACATCTAGACTAGTGTTGGAGTAAATACATGGGCCGCCATAGCCTAGCTAAGTTGACACTTGAGGTCTACCATCATAGAACAGTTAAGTGGCAAAGCCCTGGGGAAGAGAGATCATATTTTATTTCCAACAAAGCAGTAGCTGAAGGAAATGAGAAGCAGCTATTAAGTGGGCTGGGGACAAAAGTGGAAAGAGAGACCATCCCATAATACTCAACATGGAAAGATTATCTGCATTCTGAAAGCCAGACGCATGAGGAGTTCATAAGACCCGTCTCCTCCACAGGTGCAGAAATCATTTTGCTGACCAGAGCCACAATGCAGTCTCAGAGTCTATTTCAATTTTGTAGGCAGCCCTTTGGGAAACATCTCGCAAAGTTGCTAGATTGCACCAATTGTGAGGTTACACACACAAGAAAGGATGGAGTTCCATCTACCTCCCATTCTATGGCCTTGGGGTATTTTATCAGCCAGTTGCAGTAGAAGTGAGCTAACTTTTCACAGGCTTGTTTCTAACAAATCCTTTTACCCTGTGTCTAACCTGTTTCAGTTCTCACTCCTGATGTTTGGAATCTTCTTATGTTTATATCTCTCCCTGTCCCTTACACTTAAATTGGCATTTAATATTTCATATGCCCAGTTTAACTCAAATGGCTATGTGAGAAATTGGGTCAAATTCACATTAGATCTCCTCTTCCTCCTCTTACTCTTCCTTCTCCTTCTATGAAATCAGAGTGACTTCACTATAGTTAATCCCCTGGGAATTCCTAACTCTAACCTCTTTCATAATCAAACCTATCTAAGAGACCTACAGTGGGGATGTTTGGGTCATTTAATTTTGTGTTTTTGATGGCATGCAGTACCTGGTCAATAAATGCTTAATATTATACTTATTCTTGTATGGGCCTGGAAACCAGAAGTTAACAAAAAATAGTTCCCAAAATCAGTAAGTGGGAGAGAATGAAGCCCGTGAACCCAGAGCCACACTCAAGTAACATCGCCAAATCCCAAGTGCCAGGAATCTGCAAACACACATAGGGCAAAAGAAACCAAGATGTAGTTGTCTAGGCAGAAAAAGGTTCTGGAAGAAAAATTATCTGGAATGTGAACCGCAGGCCAGGAACAAGGACGCTCAGGTAAGGTAGTGGAATAAGGGAAGTGGGGTGAAGACATGAAGGTACCAACTAAAGACATCTGCTGTGGTCTGGAGTGCCTTCGAGAGGATCTTGCTGTCAGTTCTTACTTCTTGATGTCCTAAAAGAACATCTAGTATCTGACAAGAAGAAAGGATTCATTAAAAGGGCACAAGATGGAACAGGTTTATTGGACTTTTACTCAAGACAAAAGCTCATGTTATAGGTTTCCAAGTGGCCACTTGCACAGACATTTCACTTATTGAAAAAGGAAGAGCAAGGTGCTTCCACAAAATAGCCTTATTTGTTCACTTTAGAGCTCTGAAAGTAGCATTACTCAACCATATGTAAAATAGCACCTACTGTTGGCTATTAATTGTGACAATGGCTGCTCCTCTCTCTTGGGACGTATACGTGTGCACTTCAAGTTGAACTTGGCAAGTGGTCCTTTCTGATAACGAGCTTCACCAGAGATGACCTTGGATGGATCAGAGCAGGCAAAGAAATAGATCATTTCACTGCAAGGCCAGGAGGAGGAGTTTCTTACTGGCAACTGAGAGGTGAGTCAGAAGAGCAGATTCCAGCCTTGGTTCTACCATGATCCAGCCCAGTGACCATACGCCACTCACTGAAATTCTCTGACATTCAGTTCACTCAACCTCAAAGGGATGCTATTGTAACTCAAATGTCACCTGTAATGATCCTTCCCCTTAAACTCTAGATTTTAAGATTGGTTTGCAATCCCATTCCATAAATTGTGGACAGCCCCTTGTCTCGCCCAAAGAGATCTGCAGGTCTGGGCAGGCTTCCATTCCATCACCAACTTTGGCTCCAAGCTTTGGCATTTACTCTTAGTAGTAACATTGCTGACATTGCTTCCCATCATCCAGACAGGAAAGTCTCCCCTTCTCCTTGATTTTCCACCAACCCTTTCCACTTACACAAGGCCTTTGTCTCTCTGCATGACTTTATTGAGTATTCAAATGCAAACAATTTTAAATCAAACATTCAGCAACCTTGTTCTCCAAGTCCATCGGACCTCACTAAGCCAGGCCCTCTTTCTCTTCTCTCTCTCCTAACTTCTCTGGTCTCCCCCAGATTTCTATTCATTCTGTTGTAGAATAGTTTGTTTCTTTTTGACACCCTCTCTTTCCAACCTCTGCAGAGTCTCACTGAGTGGGTCATAAAGATTGTTTCCTAAGCAGATACTCCCTGCTCTAAAAAGACTTCTGACTCTGGTCTTTAGACATTAACTGCTTTCATCTCTACTTTATTTGAAGAACCCACCGTAATAGTAAACATAATGAATATAGTGAACCTGCACAATTCACAGAGACATCTGAACATTTATAATGCACTAGGAATTGTGCACTAAGAATGCACTAAGAATTTTCACATCAGTCAATTCACACATTGCCTCCAAAGCTCTTAAGCCTAGGGTCCACATCCTGAACTGAGTTCGCCCCAGGAATCGGTAGGTCAGGAAAGGTGGATCCATCCCCAAGATGAGTCAAGATGTTTTCAGAGAAAGAACTTACACAGAGAAGAGAATAATACACCGCAGGTTTGGTTCAAGGCCAAGGTGCCTGTGCTGGAGAGGAAGGCTGGAGATTCTGAGCATAGAAAGGTGCCAGCTCCTGGAGTCCAGCCCAGTCCTCATGGTTTCTACTCAGGACACAGGGCAAAGGGGTTGCAGTAAAGAACCCTATCAATGCCTGCCGTAGTAGCTTTGGAGGGACATCAGAGGGTCTTACTGCAGAGGGGGCTCCCCTGGTGGGCTGCAGTGGCAGTGTCTTTGCAAACATTGACATTGACAAAAGTGTTGCTATTGGGCAAACATCTCCGCAGAAAACATTGCCATAGGCAACTCTGGGAAGAGGCTTTGGGAAGGGAAGAACCCTTATATTAATAGTTAACAGAGGGACATCACAAATGCTTCTTGGGAACTCCCAGGACATTTTGTGGGCTGCTTGAGGGGGCTACATTCTTACAGATCATGTGGGAGTTGAGCCAGAACAATACTTTTATGAGAACCCTGTTTTTTTAAAAAAAAATATTTTAGCAGTGTTTTATATTTACAGAAAAATTGAGAAGTTAGTGAGTTCCCATATACCCCCCTTTTTTCCTATTATTAACACTTTAAATTAATATGATAAATATACTATAATTAATAAACCAATATTGATGCATTATTAACTAAAGCCCATTCTTTGTTCAGATTTCCATAGTTGTTACTTAATGTCCTTCTTCTATTCCAAGATCCCACCTAAGAAGCCACATTTAGTTGTCCTGTCTCCTTTAGGCTCCCCTTGGCTGCGGGAATTTCTTAACACTTTCTGTCTTTGATGACCTTGACAGTTTTGATACTAGTCAGATATAGGTTAGGATGCCCCTCTATTGGAATGTATATGATGTTCTTTTCATGATTAGACTGAAGTTATGGGTTTTTGAGAAGAAGATTACAGAGGTAAAGTGCTATTTTTATCCCATCATATAAAGGGTACATACTATCAATGTGATTTATGACTGCTCATGTTGTCCTTGGTCACCTGGTTAAGGTAGAGTTTCTCAGGTTTCTCCTCTGTAAAGTTATGTATTTCCTCCTTTTACATATTATAGTCTTCTAAAGGAAGTCACTATGTGTAACCTACACTTAATAAGGGGAAAGTTACGTTTCACCTGCTGGAGGGTGGCGTATCCACATAAAATTATTTGGAATTTTTCATGGGAAAGTTGTCTGTTCTCCCATTTATTTGTTTTATTCAGTTACTTACATTAGCATTGGGCAATGGATTTAATATATAAAGTATTGTATACTTTGAGTTATAATTGAATACTGTTATATATTTTGTTGTTCAAATTGTGCCAGCTTCAGCCATAGGGAACTCTTTCAGTTGGCTCCTGTGTTCTTATGACATATCCCCATCATTGTATGTGTGTGTATGTGTGTATGTGTGTGGGGGTTGTCTTCATTATTATTTTTTGTAAGGGGAAGCACTTCCTTTCCTTCTGGCATTATGAGTTGCTCCAGGCTCATCTTATATACCTCCTGCCACAGTCCTGGAATCAGCCTTGTCTTCAAGGAGTCTGCTTCTTTTTATTAGAGAATGGAGAAATGATATTAAGAACCAACATTTGGGCCGGGCGCGGTGGCTCACGCCTGTAATCCTAGCACTTTGGGAGGCCCAGGCGGGCGGATTGCTCAAGGTCAGGAGTTCGAAACCAGCCTGAGCGAGACCCCGTCTCTACCAAAAATAGAAAGAAATTAATTGACCAACTAAAAATATATATACAAAAAATTGGCAGGGCATGGTGTCGCATGCCTGTAGTCCCAGCTACTCGGGAGGCTGAGGCAGGAGGATTGCTTGAGCCCAGGAGATTGAGGTTGCTATGAGCGAGGCTGACGCCATGGCACTCACTCTAGCCTGGGCAACAAAGTGAGACTCTGTCTCAAAAAAAAAAAAAAAAAAGAACCAACATTTGGATGCTAGGTGTGCTCATTGCTACTGGGCTGTGGTTGCTTCATGGTCCTCTTAGCTGATGGAGCAAGGAAATATGTTTGTCCACTAACCAGTGTATATACATATATTGTTACTTATTTCTATATGTAACCATCTTTATCTATATTAAGGTAAATATGAGTTCTTGCTGATGTCTGCAATTTTAATTTTTTTTGACATATCAATCATCCTGGCCTCCTCCCCTGTTGATCTGCACATTTCCACCCCAACAAGGAGAAATCAGACTCTCACCATCGCCCATCCATTTACTTCATTGTACATTTCAAGTATAAATGCATAGCATGTAAGAATTGTTGACCTGTACCCCTGTATCAGTTAGAGTACAATGCTTATGTGGTGGGGTTTTTTGCCTTTAGTTTTACAGACTCCACTCATTTCCTAAGTTATTTAGGTCAGCATATTTTCCCCCAACCTTCTTCAGTGAGGTTGTCTAATACATTTATTTGTATTAGATTTAGATTGTTTTGTCATATTCTGCATTGCACCCTGGGATCCCTTGAACTCCTAAATGATTTTTTTAAATGTACATACATTAAGGTTTATTCTTGGTGCTGCAAAGTTCTATGGGTTTTTGACAAATGCCTAGTGTCCTATATTCCCATTGCACTGTCACACTGAATGCTTTGACCACCCTAAAAAGTCCTCTGCAATTCACTAATTCAACCTTCATCTCTCCCTGCAAACTGCCCCGGCAACCCCTGATCTGTTTATCATCTCCATAGTTTTGTCTTTTCCAGAATGTCAGGTAATTGGAATCATACATGATATAGATTTTACAGACTAGTTTCTTTTACTTGGCAATATGAATTTAATATTCATTCATGTCTCTTCATGGCTTGACTGCTCATTTTTCTTTATCACTGAAAAATATTGCATTGCATGGATGTACCACAGTTTGTTCACCTATTCAAGAACATGTCCACATATCTTGTAGATATGTTATTAGATTTATACCTAGTACTATATCTAAATATTTTACTTTTTGGGGACCAGCTGCAAATAGCATTTCTCAAATTTCAAATTCCAGTTGTTCATAGTGGAAAATAGAAATGACTTTTGTATATTAACTTTGCATGCTGCAACCTTGCTATATACTCACTTATTAGTTCTAGGAGATTTTTGTGGATTCTTTTGTATTTTCTACACAGACCATTATGTCATCTGTAAATATAGACAGTTTTATTTCCTCCTTTTTAATCTGTAATATTTTATTTCCTTTTCTTATCTTATTGCATCAGCAAGGACTTCCAGTAAAATGTTGGCTAGTGCAACTTGATATAGATATGTTAACTCACAAAATTCTGTAAGCTAATGGTATTATTCTTATTTTACAAATACAGAACTTGAAGCTTAGAACATTTAATGAAGTTGGGAAAAGGGTACAAATGTACATATCCTATCTTTAACTAGGAAAGCACATAGCTTAGTGGTTAAGAGTACCTGTCTTTGCCACTTGCTCTATGTGAGGTCTTGAGAAAGCTGCTTAATAAGCTGTTTGAAGTGTGAATTTTCTCAACTGAAGGATCAGGATGATAATAACAGGCCTACTATAAGGTACCTAGAATAGTGTATTGTACTAGGTGTTAAAAAAAAAGAAGAAAAAAATAAAGCCCTATGCTTTTGCTATTTCAGCATCTGCCTTTGAACCTGTTTTCATCTGAGACTGAAGGATATTAATAGAATCAATTTTCTAAGTTTATTGTCTGTGAAATACAGACGAAAGAGACAAGCACCAGATAAGTACTCAACACACATTGTCTATAGTTATTAAAATGTTTACTAACTTGGACGTTCTCCTGTATTTCACTATCACAACTATTCCTGAAATGAACATTCTTACTCCCATATTTTTGCATGAAAATGACTTCTGCAGACTGAAATCTAAGAAGTAGAGTTGCCAGGCCAAGAATAAGGATGTTTGAAATTTCAATACATGTCACACAATTTCTTAAGAATTGTACTATTTTAAACCTCTCACAAACAATGTTTTCTTCACAGCTCCAGCAGAATGGGGTATTATCAACCCTTTTCATTTTCATCAGTATAAAAGTTGAAAAGTCATATTTTACTGATTCTATTTTACTGTCAGGTATGTATTTGTTTGTGAGATTAAGCATATTTATATATTCTTTGGGTTATTCATGTTTTTTACCCATTTTTTACTTTAGATTTTTTTTCCAGCACCTGTTATATGCTGGCCACATTTCTGGGCACTAGCAGGCCAGTGGGTAACAAAATAAGATTTCTGCTCTTGCTGAACTGAGATTCGTTACTGATTTTTTTCTTCCTTGTTGATTTGTAATGGCTTATGTATACTTAGGAAATGCATTCTTTGTTTATGACGTGCTACAGTTTTTTGAAGGGAATGGCATTTTCAAGGCAGAGACTGATACAGTACATCTTTCCAGAGTCTGTTAAAGTATTAACTTTCAGTAGGAGCAGAGGTGGTTTTTCCAGACTAGAAGCAGCAGACACAATTGAATATTAACGATTTTCCTGATTTATCAGTAAGAATCAGATGCCGAGTCCCTTAACACACGCTTGATAAGACCTGGAGCATGGCGAGGACAGCAGTCAAGGTAATTCTAGAATCCCGAATGCCCTTGGTTATAGTAATTTTTTAAAACTAATTAAATAACACTTAATGGCAGGGTGTGACAAATCCAAATCCAAAAGTCAAAATTGAAGCAAATTACCTAACGTGGCCCAATGATGGAGACATTTGGGTAGTAAATTGGAAATCAATAGTTTTCATCTGAGTATAGAGCTCACCTATTCAAGGGGACAGTCTGTATCCAGTCCAAGCTGATGACTTAGAACCACGCGGGCAGGGTGCCGAGATCTGACGCTGACGTAGTCGCCACCATTGCATCACTGCTCAGAGGAGCCGGTACCTGTGAGCACCGCCCCCCTGGGAGGCTCTTGGCAGTTTTCCCGTGAAGGCGACATTAAGCTGAGGTCCCGGAGGAAAGCTGTAAACATTTCTTCTGTCTTCTCTGTCAGGTGTTTTCTCAAGGGGCGACCACATCTGCTGTGGGGAATCAGGTGAGGATCCCAAAAGCTTTGTTCTCTGAGAAGACCAGGGCACCGTCCATGCGACTTGGAGGGGAAGGATAGTTTTACAAAGCTGCCCCCAGCACGCAGACAAACATGCGTGTGCACGTTCAGTTGTGTTGAATGATCATTTGACCCCTGAGGACTGGAGTAGTTGGGAGATATGGCAACACACACACACTCTCTCTCTCTCTCTCTCTTTCTCTCTCTCTCTCCAAATCTCCTTCATAAACTGAAAATACCCTGAGAAAAATGATCCCTCAGCTGTTTGGTTATTATGGGGTAGCCCCTTAAAAAATAATCTCCAAGCTGACAATAGCTGCCTCAAAGGGGTCAACCGTGACTTTTGTGACTATTCCACATGATTTCAATATTGGACATTTGGGAATATTTAATATGATGCTGAAACGAGCGGCGTTTATTTTCCTTACAGTGTCAGAAGTAAGCGTTCTTGGCACAGTCTGTTCATTAGAAAACACCACAGAACACAAATAAGATTTTTTAACAGACTAGTGACCCCCAAATGTTCTCTCCATATGAACTTCTCAAGTTTACAGTGTATTCGTCTAATTTTAAATTTAAGAACAGATATTGTTTATTTAGCTTTGCTATGTATATTTATAATTTCTGTGCTTTGCTTATACCATGTGTATATATATGTTATATAACATATATAAATATTATATATATATATATAATCTATGGCTTGTATATGGAATAATTTTTGCAACCAGCAATTATATATTAAATTATATTATATATGTATACTATATATAGTATATACATGTACATATGTGCATAATCATTAGTCTTCATAAAAAGCACAAAATAGAAATTATTGTACTCATTTTATAAATGAAAACATTGAGTTTTAGCAAGGATTGATAACATGTTGAATGCTGCACAGCTAGTAAGTAACCCAACTTTGATTGAAACCAAGGTCTTTCTTCCTCAGTCACAACATTAATATTAATATTAATATCAATAACAACGATAATTCCACTATGCTCCAGGTAAAGTTCAAAGTGCATTATATATTTACTTATTCCACCCCCATGAGGTAGGTATCATCATCTTCCCATTGTACAGATGAGAAAACTGAGATGTAGAGATGTTAAACAAATTGCTGAAAGTCATATACTTAGTAAGTGTGGAACTAGTATTTGAACCCAAGAAGTCTAACTCCAAAGCCCAGTGATCTTTCTACTGTATCTTTAGGATCTATTCTTGAAGTAGAGGTAAGGGTGAAAGGAAATCACACTTAACCTTTTACACACATTGCCAAATTGCTTTCTTAGCAGATTATTCTTATTTATCCACCTACCAGCAATGCACGTGATTGCCCATTTGAGCACACTCCTAGCAAACATTTTTTCTCCCTATAAAGAATAAAAAAATGTCCTGGCTACTTTGGAAGGTACAACATGCTGTATTGTTAATGTTTACTAAGTTTGCAAATATATCATGTGTTTAGTAGATAAATATAATTCCTCTCTGGTGAGTATTTTTCTCCTCTTAGAACAGTTGTGTTGAATGATCATTTGACCCCTGAAGGACTGGAGTAGTTGAGTGATATGGCATCTCCCTGGCCTGGACCTGTGGAATCTGTGTGTTTCCAGCTTCCTTGCTGACCCCAAATGCCCCTGACTGAACACCATGCCTCATTCTGGATATTTTAGTTCATTCTCTACCATTTTCCTGTTGGTCTTGTTATACCAGATCCACTTGATCCTGGAGGAAAGGAAAGATGATCCTTCTCAGGGTCACGGGAGCTAAATTACCATCTCTTCCCTCTATCACTGCAGGCTGCGTTTTCTTGTTATATATAATTTTTTCTTTCTCAGGCTCTGCTGTCATTTCCTTAATGGAGGACCCTATGAGACCCACAGATAGAGATGTTACTACCATGGTTTTGGAATCAGGAAGACCTGGGTCTGAAACCTGACTCAGCCACTCATAACTGGGGTAATGTGCAGAGATAATGTTCAGAAGAATTTAATACAGGGCTGGCACATAATATGTGCTCAATAAACTCTAGCTATAATCAGTATTATTAGTAGTAGATGTGGAGATGTATCCTGGGGGCATATGGGAAGGAATAGTCAAGAGAAGAAAAATGTTAAGGGGAAAGTGGGGAGGGGATGGTTCCTTAGGAGAATTAATGTCCCAACTTTACCATTTTGTCAGGGAGCAAAATACCATGGCCATCCTCTGCTCCAATTTTATTAGTAGTTATTTAGACTCTTAACTATATTCCCTTATTCCAATAATAATTGACAACCAAATGACGTGGCTTCCATTTGTCTACAAGTGGTGCAATTGACAGAAACCTTGGATAGTCCTTGACTAATTAGGCCATGCATCAATCGGGCTTTAGCTTATCTGTTCAACCAGAAGACACAGTCAGAAGATGTCACACTTGGAGTCATCCCCATGGGCACGGACGTTACTACCGGATCAGAATATTGGGAAAATTGAACTATACCTCCTTAGGATATTTTCATGAGAACTTCATTTTCTAAACCTGCCTCACCACGTCCCAGAGATTTATATAGATGATTTAGTGCTCTGCTGTGAAGATAAATATGCCTGAGGTTTTAGAAATGTCAAAGATATTGCTCAAAAATGAAAATTTCAGGCTGTCATCTTCCTGGTCTACATGGGGCCGTAGAACCTGTTTGGTTGAGTCTTGCCATCCTATTATCTCTGGAAGTTCTCTACTCTACTTCCCATATGCTAAGAAAATAGCTGAGCCCTTCTTTACACACACACACACACACACACACACACACACACTCATTTATTCAATGACATCTTGATTGACACCCCTGATCAGTGTAGTCATACAACTGACCAACACAGCGATAAAGCTTGGCTTGCTCCAACTCTGTCTCTCTCCTATCTGCCCTCTCCATCCCATCCTCACTGCCCTTGAACTTTTATGTAATCTTGTGCAGCTCGGCATGCTATTCTTCTCTTATTTCCCCCCCAAATTATCTTCCTGCCAAAGCTATTTTTCAAAAATGCAAATAGTCACATAGCATTTCCCCACTTACGTCCTTCCTAAGTCTCCCAAACCTCTATGGCAGTGCCACCCAATAGATGATGATGATGGCTACGCCCTGAATCTGAGCTGTTCTGTATGGCAGCCACTAGCCACAGGTGGCTATTGAGGATGTCAAGACGGGTGAGAATTAGACATTGAATTGTTAAAAAAAAGTTAATGAATTTAAATGTAAACAGCCATATGTGGCTAAGGTGGTTCGTATTGAATGCTGTAGACCTATGTGATAAAGTCCAGGTTGCTTAGCATGGTACACGGATGCCATGCAAATGGCAAATGACAGACAGCCTCCATCATTTGACTCCTGACTACCTCTTCAGTCCCAGCCAACACTGTTCCCTGACTTGCATTTTTACAGGCAATAGCCAACACCTTGTAGCTCTCCAAATATGCTTCACCAGGCAATGCTACTATGTCTTTGTACAAGCTATTCCCTCAGCCTTGTATGTCTGGCTCTCCTGATCTTATAAAATTGTCATACCCTTTAGGATCCTTTAAAATAGATCTGAGTCTTATCCCTCTAGGGACTCTTCCTTGTCTAACCCAGGAAATCAATCCCTTCCTTAGATTTTTTTTCACCTCCCATATGTGATTTTTTTCTTATTGTACAGATAACATTAAATTATAATTACTCACTGAACTGTCATTTTCTTGCGGACAAATGCATAACTTCATTTGTTTGTTTCTCTAGCACCCACCACATTACCTGGGATGAAATGGTCATTTAATAAATGTGTGCTCAATTAGGTGTCATTGAATTATTTAATCGACATGATGTAGGAAAAAAATACCCCCTTTCATTATTTAACTGATTTTCTGGTTCAGCGAGTATCCTTTGGACTCAGTTTTAAGTGAAACACCAAAAATCTCATTTCCTTAGCTGTAAAAAAAGAGTTGGGGTTGTGAGATTACTGAATAGAAAATCGACTGCAAATGTCAAAAATCCAGTTTCACCTGTTCATTCAGCCCAGACGGTTTGAGAATCAAAAGCCATTAAAAGTACAAAGCCTCTTTTCAAAAAAAGACCTTATTCAGTTGTAAGATTGTTTTTCTCCTACAACCATTTGCCAAATTTCAGTTACATTTAAAATATATGTAGTGCCTGTATTTTCAGGAAACGTATATAAATTAGATCTGTCCTTTGCATGGTTTAAAATATTATAGTAATTTCTCTAGGTAGAGGGAAGCAACTTTCCTTTTAGTGAGTTCATTCCTTTAACAGATGTCCATGCAATTAATGGACTCCATGTGGTGGGTATCTATGAATTTGACCTGGAAAACACCATGAATTTCTCTCTCATTTTTCTCTAGCTGCTCTTAAATCTAACACATAATATTGGCCAGCTCAGTTTTGATGCACACCTAGGCTTTATTTGCAGGAACTAAAATAATATTGGATGCTATTATATCACCCACATGATCCAGCGGCCTCTGAAACGCAGAAACTCAAAAGTCAGAAATGAGATCAAAACCTCACATCTGTACAGCATTTCACAGTTTACCAAGCGCATTTAACCCTATTATCTCATCTGATTGTTACAAGACTCTTTTGAAATAAAAAGAGCAGAAACCATTAGCTGCATTAATAAGAAATGAAAAAGAGGAACTGATGCTCCTATTGTTGATCTGACATGCCCAAGTTCTTACAGCACAGCGGCGACAGAGAACTCTTATTCCCTCTGACCAGAAGTCCTGAGCTATTTTCCCTACTCACCCTGCTGCCCAGATTGTGGGTCGTCCCTGCTCCCCCTGGGGCCGGGATCTTGCGGCCGACACCGTAGAAGTCTTCCCCAAATTGCAGCCTCAAAGTGAAAGTGTGTTCCACCCATGCCATCCCATTATTTTCTTTCTGGAATGTTGCTCTTAGTAAATGAGGGGGAAAATTGCCCGTGACAGCTTGATAAGTACCCCCAGCCATGGTCGACAGAGGTTACCTCCAGCCACTAGGTGAGAAGTGGTCTCCATGGAAACCCAGTAGCGGAGCTATTTCTCAAATACTTCCCAACAGCAAGAGCTCAATTACAAACTTTGTCAAGAGTTTGAATGTGCTAAAGGTTGAATGAGACTACTACAGTCACACTTTTGAATAGGGGAAAAGGTCTCCAAATAATCAAAAGGTATATTTTTAAAAATTGTCTTTTGGTATACTGATATATATATGTATATGTTTGTGTATATATATATATATATATATATATATATATATATATATACACACACTGCATTGTATATTCTTTCAATCTCATTTGGTACAATAATACTTCTACTTCAGTGTCTCTGAAGTTCACCTTTTAGATGAAGACATGTTATAATGAGGATATTAGATAAAGTTTATAGCCAAACCATCTTGTTTGGAATCCAAATGGAATCTACTGCATAATAAACATGAGTTTATGTCAAAGGTTCATTATGAGCCTTCCTGGTATTTCACAGTAATAAATCAGCAAGTCTACAAAATACCCCAGTGAAGGAATGCACTTTGTTGCCAGATGCCCTCCTTAAGCAAGACGATGAAGGGCCTCTCTATTTTCTACCAAGTACCTGGAATGAAAAAGGAAAAATCTGAGCCATCACTTACCCAGTCCTTCCCCAAATGTCAATACATTGCCCTACAAACATGGACTTCTCCCTGCATTTCTCAGGACCTCAAATTCCTCGCGAGGGGCCTGCTGTAGACTGTCTTCCAGCTCAGATATCATTAAATAGCATTTTTCTTCACACAGAATAAGTAGTAGATCATTCCACCTGAATTCAGATGTCCTGGAAGGATGTAAGTAAGGGTAAAAAAAATAAGATATTATATTCAACCCTTAGCCATTCCTGGGAGGACGATCTACAACTGTGTTTAGTGTTGGGCAGGTTACCACCACTCTGTTTTTCTGCTTCTGGACTGTTCACTAAGATCATGACTTGCTGTGACTCTAAGCATATGATATTTTAATTACAGAAAATGATTGCAAGAGCATGTGTGAGTTATTTATTGCTGTTGTAACAAACCATCTCAAAGCCCAATGGCCTAAACTTTATTATTTCTCACAGTTTGGTGGGTTAGCTGCAAAGGTTCATCCACTCCATGCCTTGTTGGCTGGAGTCACCTGCGCAGCCACGGTCAGCTGGAATGTGGGTTGGGGACATCTGTGATGACTTCACATGCCTGGGAGGTCATATGGGGAAGCTGGAATGGCTGGTGATTAGTGGGTCCTCTCTCCCCATCAGGTACCTAGATTCTTACACAAGGGTTCAAAAAAGTGAAAGCTGAAGCTACCCAAACTTTTATGGGCTGGGCCCAGACCTGGCACAGAAGGTGGCACTGCACTCCGTTGGTCAAAGCAAGTTAAAGGCCAGAGAAGATGCAAGGGAAGGAGAGATACAGTCTGCCTCTCAGTGGGAAGAGTTGCTTGTGCATGTAGGGATGGGACATGGGAGGGATTATTTGTGGCCGTATTTGGAGACAACACTACGGTCTGCCTGAACAATTATGTGGCTCCCATATGCAAAATTCACCTACTCACCCCAAAGATCTTCAGTCTCATCCAAACTGCCTCAGGCTCAGGCCCAAAAGCCGGGACTTCAACTCCGCGTGGAAGTGGCTGGAGGTGGATGGAGCACCCCAAGTATGGCTCCTCTCTATCTGGAGACTTGGAAACCAAAACAGCAACAGTGACAACAATCGAAATTATCAGCACCTGCCCCCAAATCCATTCAACATAAACGGTGAAATAAGAACAGGATAACTACAGTAGATACTCCTGTTGAAAAAGCCAGACATATGTCATCAGTTCCCCCAACTCTGGGGGCAGGACATGTTCTTTGATGAAGGCCCAGTTCTGCACTATGAGAGTGAGTCCCCAATTTATTGTCCCCTGCTCGATGCTCTACACTCAGAGATCTTGACTCTGCCCTCCGAATCATTCTTTCTCTCATAAGACAGGGCCCATGCCTACAGCCGAGTATTCTCAGCCTTCTTCCTGCCAATAGGTAATGTTGGGCACCTAGAGGACTCTTGTAATTTTGAATTTCTTATTTCAGTCCAAGATGGGAATCTTGTATGATTATTTCAACACTTTGTGGGTTTCCTGTGAATCATAGTTGGTTCAATCCATGCCCCCAAAGCCACGTCCATAATTCCCTCTGAGGCATACTTTTCTCTACTGTGGGTGTTCCTGGCTAATGTGGCACATACCTTTAAGAATCTTAGATAGTCTATTGTATAACTTCGAAGGTCTGCTAGCTCCACCTTAAATGTTTCAGGAGTCTTATACATAGGTCTTCCAACCCAGACTAGAAAGGAGTACCCCGAGACTCTTACTTGGAGGTGTGCCATGAGACACGTGGGTGGGAGGCATTGCTAGTGGCTATCTTTGGGAATAATGTATCACAGAGCTGAAAGGGACCTTAGGAACTGTATGACCATACTCATTTTGGACCAAAATAAGCCCATTTTAGAGATTAAAAATTCAAGGTTGGCACTTGACCAGCCTAAAAAAAGAAAAAAATTCAAGGTTGAAAGAAAAGACAGGAGTTGACCACAACCATAAAGAAAGTGTGTCAAGCAAGAAGTTAAGGTTTAGAAGTGCTTTCTACCACATCTCCCTTTACACTTAGTTGCAAAGAAAAAAACTGCTTTAAAACATGTTATTAGGCATATCAAAGATAAATTATCTTTGAAGTATCTTTTTTTAAACTCATACCATTGCTATCTTCCTTTAGTATGCAGAATAGAGTTGGCTCTACTGGAAAGACATAAAATCAGAGAATAGTAATCAACACAAAGTGGGAGACCAAGCTCCCAATTCTTGTATTTTTAGAACATCTGGAAGAAAAAGAAAATGTCATTTCTTTGGGGGTTATAAGTATGTAACTATCTATTCATTCTTAATTCGTTCATGTGACAGACGCTTTTTAAACACCTTCTACAAGTCAGACTACACGCTTCACATTGGAGGCTGGCCTTTGAGACACTAGGCAGGGGTGTCGGCAGTTGATAGTTGGAAATATGAACATGTAGTGGGAAGAGAGCAAGCATCTTTACCAGGAGCTGCTGAACAATGCCGTGTAGAAGCAGAAATTCACCAAGGATTGGTAACTGCAGGTAGGATAGTTGGATGCAGGTAGAATGTAGTATGAAGGAAGGGCAGGCTGGGAAGAGAGACCCTGGGAATGTTGGAAGCATCACGCAGGACTTCGAGTTGGACAAGGAAGCTGCAGGGTCAATAACTTCAGAAGCAAGGGTGGAAGTAAAAAGAAAATGCAGCAATTTCTGTGCCAGCCTCAAATCTGAGTCCCTTTACCCTGGATTAGAATTTACAGTTTTCAATTTATTGGTCACCATAATGTCTACTCACCAAGTTTGCTTTTGCCTTTTTTGTTGTTGTTGTTGCTGTTGTTGCTGCTCCCCATGGTAACACAACCTGGTGATGGAAACCATGGCCAGAGCTATTTGAGGGAGGCAGCTCAGAGCAATGACACGTGGTCATAAAATCAGCTCATGTTAGCAAAGACATAGGGGTGCTGAGGAAGTGACCATACTGAATGCACTTACATTTTCCATTTGGGTCATGCCTTTCACTCAAAAAAGCATTTTCGATTTCCTTTTAGATCATATACCCATGCTCCAGGACCATTGCCACGAGACAGTTGGAACAGAAGTTGTAGAACATGCTTTAAGCAAAGTGAGTATACATTATTTGAAAACATCATTCATTTTTAGAACCTGCAGCATTTCACCAAAGTGAACATTAGAGATCGTATAGCTGAAAATCTGCTATGAGTTTTTTAAAAAATAAAGAAACCAAAAAGCCCAATTCTCATGTGCTCAGATAAACCTGGGCAGGGTGACTGTGTTCAGGCTTGTGCTCAGCCTGCCAGGGCTGGCTACCTGTTTAACCTCAGCCATGGCACAAACACAAGGCTGGGGGCCAGACCAGTCATATTCTCAAAGAGGCAATCAAGCTGCCTAGCAAAGAAAACAGAGGCAGCGAGAGGGCACGATGCCATGAAATAAATTAGAATGAACATCCCATTTTTATCTCCATGGCAGTCAGCCCATTCCATTCTTTGCCTGCTATTTTCATATGTTAACAGCAGTTTGAGAGCTGAATAGGAAGAGAGGAGAAATGGTTTTAATGGAATGGAGGGGGAGAGAGGGAGGAAAACACTCGTTGACTATTAATCTAGACCTGGTAAAAACCCAGTTGTGTCTATTGTAACCACAGATGACCGGGTTTGATTCGGGGGCTGGCCATGGGTGGCAGTGTCTTCACCCATCCTGACTGCCTCTGCCTCTCTCTTCAACCCTGCTTCCACGGCCTCTGCAAGCCTTGATGGGCAATGCTGACATTCCCCTGGTTCTTCCCCAGGGATCTCTCTAGCTGGGGCTATAGAACTCTCCCTAGTGGAGGGAGGACAGACTCTTCCTTCTCAGCTTCTCTGTCCCCCACAGAGGGTCAGTGGTCCTCCTGCTCACACATCCCTGGCTCCCACGCTGATGCGGCATCGCAGAGAGCAGGATGCTTGCGATGGGCTGGGTGCCAAGCACTGAGATCCTGCTAGAAAATGGCCCGTTTCAATGGCAGATTTTGTCCATTAAAACCTATTACGACTCCCCTCCCAGAGCCCAGCTGGCTCCATTATAGAAAATTGGAGTGAAATGATGTCAGGTTTGTGCCGTAAAAATGAATAGGAATCTTGCTTTTCATTATTTTAAATTGCAGATTGTTGCACTGATATGTATTTATTTTTGTCATTTCTCTCTGGCCCCGGTTGAGGGTCTGACCCTTGAATAATGAATAAACAGAAAGACACATGTTGGCACTTGAGCCTTGCCTGTGTCACCCTGGTTTTTCCTTCCCATTTGTGACAAATTCGAAAAATGCAGCACTCTTAAGCGGGTTTATAATCTGCACTCTTTTAAACTGTCACTCAATCTCTGTCTCAGAAAATAGGCTATTGAAGCTAAGGAGGAAATATTTTATAGAGACTTCAGTGACGCAAACTTGTTTCCAGGCTTAGAGGCAGCCCTCTGGTCGTTTTGGAATTAAAATAGGAATTTGGAGTAATTGTTGCTTATTGAGATAAAGGAGGTTCATTCGGAAATGCCAAATGCATTTTAGCAGCCTTAAAAATGATGACTTCTTTTGTTTGGGTATAATCGAGTTTTTTAGATGTTTCTTTCAAACCCAGGGTTTTTACAGGGTGAATCTCAAGAGTGAGCAAAAGGTCAAAGCAACAGCAAATGTAATAGTAATGACTGTGGGTACATTTTAAAGTCTTCTATTGTTAAAAAAAATATATATATATCTTGTTGATCCAGCACTTGAGTGGCTACTGAAAGTATAAGGACCAAAAATATAATAAGTCCTAGAATTACTAGAGATATGAGAAGCTGTTGAAGTGCTATAGAGATAAGAGAACTTATACCCCAGGGCATCCTTGATTTTTAGGAAAATGTTCAAGTCACAATGGCCTATAGCAGCCTTAGAATCATAGAACACTACAGATGAAAAACTCTGGCAAGCAAATAATAATAAAAATCCTAAAACACTATTGTTTTCATAGATGCGGAAAATGCCCCAACACCTATTTTCTTTCCAGTTTATTAATTTAAAAGTGTGACTAGTAGATTCCAGGGCAGATGGTAGCACCACGGGCCACACAGAAACACCTTCCACCAAGCCCCATCCTTCTAGGTAAGTCAGAGTCCTCCCTTATGAGAAATGACCACAATAAATGCAGAATCTGGGCTGTCCCTGAAATGGCACCCTCTTTACATTCAGCCTCATGGCCAGTGGTTAAAAACCTGGGCTTCAGAGTGAGCGAGAACACTGTGGGGCTATGATTTTCCCACTGCCAAATTTGAATGTGAGAAACAGAGAAATGTCAATCATCCCTTATTCTCTCCAAATCAAAGTCAATGCTACCCTGAGTTATCTGCACGCAATGTGTTGAAAAATTCAATCTTGGTCATTATTGGAACCCCCAACCCCTAATTCATGACTGCATGAGAGAAACTTGGGGGTTTCATAAAGCCTAGAATTTAGAGAGGCTCCAAAATGATGGTCATTCATGATATGGGCAGTTGATTGTTGATTTTTTTTTTTTTGGTCCTAAATGCAGAGTCCGTTGCATGATTGCATGTCCACCACTACGTGTCATGGTTGGACAGGGATCTTTGCTGAGATTAGAAGCCCCTCCCCCAGGCCCAGCACTCATGACCCAGCTGTGATTCAAAGTCACTCATCTCTGAGGTCCACCAGGTTGCCAGTTGAAGAGCAGTTCTCTTCCCAATCTCGGGGAAGTTCCTTCTCTTCCAGTTGGCCAATTGTGTCTTCTTTTCCAAGATTTTTCCCACCATTCTTTCCCTTCTGGGAAGGTCTCCTGCCAATGGCCTTTAGCAACACAACATGGACTGCCCCCATTCCCCTCCACTCTTGGTTGGAAGGAAGAACTGCAACTTGGCAGCTTTAAAGCAATTTTTTAAAATCTGGATTTGAGTTCTAACTTCATGACTTACTAGTTCTGGGATCCTGGAAAAGTTAAATAAGCTCTCTGTGCCTCATTTAAGTGGCATAATCACAGGGCCAATATCACAAGGTTACTGTGACACTAAGTGGAAAGAAAAAGCATGTACACTTCCTAACTCGAAGCGTGTATACGTCTTAACTTGATGCACATAAGAATCATTCACAAAACACTACTCCTCAAGTTAGAATTGGGGCACACCCATTCATTAGGCCGTGTGTGGCAGGTCTCAGGAGGAGTGGCTCTCTTGAACCAATAAGATTTCTGAAACCAGCTGGTGATCTTCACTAGGAGGTGCCAACATCGAGATGCAGCTTCCCAGAAACGAGATATATGGTGCCTCCCTGTGACTTGTTCTCTAGCCAGAGCTCAGGTAGGACAAGCTACAGAGGGCAGATTGTGTCCATCATGTGGCTCTAGACAGGGATATTTATCTTTATGCGTAACTGCACCATGTTCATGGGCTCAGAGACCTACATCTACACCCAAACTGCCCTCCAGCCTCAGTTCTACATAGAATTCACCAACACCACTCAAGAAGAATTAATTTTGAAGCAAAGGTAACACAACAATGGCTACAGATATTTTAGGGAAAAGTCTTTGAAGCAATAGTTCATCTGGGGAGTAGATCTTAGTGGAGTGGTTTCTAATGAGTGTGGTAGGCTGAGCAATGGTCACTCACAGATATGGGATAGCAGGTCCTAATCCCTGGAATGTGCAAATGTTATGTGGTTTGGAAAAAGGGTTTTTTTTGCAGATATGATTAAGTTGAGGATCTTAAGATAGGGAGAACATCTGGAAAAGTCTGTGGGCCATAAATGTTGTCATAAGCCTCTTTATAAGAAAGAAGCAGAGGGAGATTCAACACACACAGAGGAAGAAGGCAAGGTAAAGATGGAGCGAGAGAGATTGGAAGATGCTGGCCTTGAAGACTGGAGTGATGTGACCACAAGCCAAGGAAAGCCGGCAGCCGCTGGGAGCTGGAAGTGGCAAGGGATAGATTCCCCTCTAGAGCCTGCAGAGGCAAATGGCCCTGCCAACACCGTAGTTTTGGTTTGGCAGTGCTCATAGATTTTTGGCCTCCAGAACCACAAGAGGATACATTTCTGTTGTCTGAAGCCACCACGCGTGTGATTTGTTACAACAGCCACAGGAAACGAATGAAGTAGAAGAAAAGTTGGTAACAAGAAGACAGGAAAATGTGACGACAGCAGAGGGAAGAAACTAATGCTCCACCTTTTGTAAAATTAATGCTTCACTCCCTTATGAGACGAAGCAGAGTTCTGAGTGTGGGTTTGGTGAGGGTTTGAGCGTACGTATACAGGTGTGTTATTTAAATTGCTGTGAATTAGGTGTAGCCATGGAGCAAATCACTCCACAAGCATGAGAAAGTCTGATAGAGTAGTTCATAAGTCAAAATGCAGGGACTTCTGTTACAATAAACTGTCTTGAGTGTGGCACAATGCGTAAGTCCAAGGACATAGTAGGGAGAGGAGAATGGGTTCTTACAGCTCCCTCTGTTAACTACTGAATAATGTTAAGTTTTACGTTTTGCTAATGAGACAATATAATTCTGCACCAGTAATACTTGCAATATCTGTTCATGGTTTGTAACTGCCACCTGCTTTATTGTAATAGAAAAACAGACTCAACAAAATTTAATATTCATAAAATTTTTCAATTGGTTCCTTTGGATCAACAATAGAAGGTGGCAGAAAATACACAAACAAACTGGGATTACTAGAAAAATTTACCCACATGCACAAAAGAGCACCATAGATGTAACATTTGCCCCTTAAACTGAAAACTTCCTTCACAAAAACAGAACAAAATTTGAAATAGGAAGTTTTCTATTTCATTGAAGAAAAAAAGAGGATGCACTATCTCTTAAATAAGAAGAGCCCAGGTTTTAAAATGTAAAGAAATGAAGCAGATAAAAACAAAGTAAACAGTTTGCAGAATAAGCTGTAAAACATGCTCAGATTTATATCTGAGAGATATCTCCAGAATATAGAAGGCAGTGTTTAAAATAATTGAAAAGACTGTGCAGAAAGATAAATGGATATATTGTAAAAATTCAATACTTTTATTTTCTTGTTACTTTGAAAAGAAAGATGATGGATATGGAAGTTAGTATAGGAAGATCCAATCTGTTAATAAAAAGCTTCCTCCTCCCTCAAAAGTAACCACCACTCCTCAAAATAATAAAACAATTTTATCTTTAAAACTAATCTTTCAAAATTTTATCTTTAAAACTAATGTGAAAGAGAAAAATCCAAAATTTATTTAAAAAATCCAACAATTAGATAGATATGAATAGGACAAAATAAGTGCAAATAAACAAGACAATCTCTTGTGAAGATTTTAAATTTAAAGAACAGAAAGATAATCCTGTGAGCTTCAAATAGAGTACCCATTTACTTTCAGAGGAGTTAAAATTAGTTAGCTTCATATTTTCTTTTTGCCACATTTAATACTTAAACATCTAATTTTAGAGCACTTGTCATGGCCCATATAGACATTCTTGGATCTGTAGGGTTTCAGATTATATGTTTTTCAATGTGCCTTTCTGAAAATAACAACAATAATAAAAACACCGGAAAATATTTTGCACAATGCAGGAGTTATAATTTTTAAAGAACAGGAGATGGTCATTGAAATACAGTTATTATACAGATGATTAAATATACTGAGCAGTAATGAAATATGGATTGTTGCAAATGTGACATGACTAGTCCCAAGTCCTCTACTATTGCTTTCCTTTAGTATCTAAATACAGTAGCCCAAGGTCCATCCCACAAATCAAAGAGATATCTAGCATCCTCCTGCTCTTGTTTTTTGGAGGACTTCTACTGTCCCTGGTCCACTTCACCCCCAAATGTGAAGATAGCCCATCTTACTCATTCCCCAAGTGACCACAGACATGACACTGGAATGTAAATCTTATGACATTAGGAATTTTGTCTGTTTCATGCAGCATGGTATCCCCGGGACTGAGAGTAATGTTCGGTGAATAGATGGGCAAATGCTATTGTCAGTGACAAAATTTTGTGAAGCTTTGACAGTGGTGGCTGAGATTAATGGCATCAAGCAAGAAATAACTCAAAATTGAATTTTATGCATTGCTGCTTTTAAAATTTTATGACCATCTCTGCCATTGTGTCATCTTGTCCTCACAACAGTCTCTGTCCTAAGGCTTCTGACCGCCTGCCCTGTAGCCAGGATGGTTCTTTCTTTCAAACTTCCTCATCTCCTTTCTTCTTCTAGTCCCTCTCCCAAGCAGGCACAGCCCAGCATGATTGGGAGAAAACTCCCAATTCACAGCTTCTCTCTTGGAAGGAAAAGAAAAGAGTGGCGCGTGCATCCAAATCCCCAACTTTTAGGGTGGCTGTTAGAAGAACAGTTTTTTTGGTCTTGCCTGACTCAGAGTGCTGGGGATGCCTGGGAGCCTCTGAGAACAAAGCTCAGTGACAACTTATTGTAGCCCCAGAGAACCTGCAGTATTTGCAGACAGGCACCAGAGAGAGTAAGACATTGCATAAGTTCCTGAAAAAGAAATTGTTAAGCAACTCTAATGGCATATTGCATGAACAAGCTCAGAGAAGACCCATCCCTAGAAAAGGCTTGCTAGGCCCCCAGAATCTCTAGCCAGCCTGACTGGCGAAGGTCTTCCCCTGCATGAGTCCAGTCTATAAGGACTGGGAGAAATGGCTATTTTTGCAAATGCATAAATCCCTGCAAAAAATAGCAAGGTCGGTGAAGAAACAGGGAAACATGGTCCAATCAGATGAACAAAATAAATCCCCAGAAACTGATCCTAAAGAAACGAAGGCTTATAAATTATCTGACAAAGAATTTAAAATAATTATCTAAAAGAAGCTCATTGAGTTACACAGATAGACAACTCAGTGAAATCAGGGAAATGATGAATTAAAAAATGATAGTATCATTAAAGAAATAGGTACTATTAAAAAGAAAAGGACCAAACAGAAGTTCTGGAGTTGAGGAATACAACACCTGATTTGAAAAATTCACTAGATGAATTCAACAGAAGATTTGATCAAGCAGAAGAAAGAATCTATCTACTTAAAGATTGGTCATTTGAAGTCACCTGGTCAGACGAGAAAAAAAGGAAAACAATCAAGAAAAGTGAAGAAAGCCTAAGGAACTTAAGGGACACCATCAAGCAGAATAATATACACATTGTAGCAGCTGCAGAAAAAAGATAGAGAAAGGTGGCAGAGAGCTTATTTAAAGAAATAATGGTCAAAAATGTCCCATATCTGAGAAAGGAAGTGGACATTAAAACTGATGAAGCTCAAAGGACTCCAACTAGGATGAACTCAAAGAAGCCCACACTAGGACACATTCTAATCAAGCAGTCAAAAGTCTAAGACAAGAGAGAACGTTGAAAGCAGCAAGATAAATACAACTCACAGTGTCCAGGGGAGCTCCCATTGAATTGTGAACAGATTTACAGCAGGAGCATTACGGGTCAAAAGGGAGATATCACCCCACACTCACTAGGGTGGCCACTATAAAAAAAAAAAACCAGAAAATGATAAGTGATGGTGAGGAGAAATTGGAATCCTTGTGCACCATTGGTGGGGATGTATAATGCTGCAACTCTTGGTGGTGAATAGATAATGGTGCAATGATGAAAACAGTATAGAGGCTCCTCAAAAAACTAAAAATAGAAATGTCATATTATCTAGCAATCCCACTTCTGGGTATACATTCAAAAAACTTAAAATAAGATCTCAAAGAGATATTTGCACACCCATGCTCATTCCAGCATTATTCATAATAGCCAATAGGTGAAAGCAACCTAAATGTCCATTGGTGCCTGAATGGAAAAAGAAAATGTAGTATAAAAATGCAATGGAATATTATTCAGCCTTAAGAAGAAGTTAATCCTGTCATATACTATGACACGGATGGAATTTGAGGACATTATCCTAAGTGATAAAAGGCCAGTCACACAAAGACAAATACTACCTGATTCCATTTATATAAAGTATCTAAAGTGTCCTTACAAATAGAAAGTAGAATAGTGGCTGCCAGTGGCAGGTGTAAGAGGGGAAAGGGGAGTAGTTGTTCAATGGGTATAGACTGTCATTTTTGCAAGATGAGAAAGTTTCAGAGATCTGTTGCATAAGAATGTGAACATAGGTAACACTATCGTCCTGTACACTTAAACACAGTTAAAATGACAAATTCTATGATATAAATTTTTTACCAAAATAAAAACATAGTGATTTTAATTTGTTTGGTATGATTACGTAAGTATAAATTGTGAGAATGTGAAGTGTTGTGAGATAATTACTGGTATAGTTATAAATAATTTGTTTATTTTTCACATCTTAGTAAGATTTTAAAGCAAATAGTCTTTCATATAGTAAGTGCTCAATAAAATGTCTGTTGAATAAATGAATAAAATAGTTTATTCATCAGAAGACAAAGTAGACAAGTAATAATATGATTTCAGATTTCACAGCAAGACCAAAAATTATCATCAAAAAGTTTAAATAACTTAAATTCTCATTTTAAAAGAGTGATAAATCTCAGATTAGATTTTTTTCCCCCCATTCACCTATTTACTACATTTTAAAGAACTACTAAAACCAAATTGGATGGGAACACTAAAATTATGTTTGGTCAATTACATAAATGAGAATAAAAAATAAATCAGGATTAGTAGTAGTAAAGTCAAATCAGATATTAAATTTAAAACAGACAATTTTACGTAAGATAAAGCATGGTAGAAAATTAATAAGGTAAAAATTGTTGGACATTTTATAATGTGCAAGAAGCATGATATGGTAACAGCTCTCAGCTTGTTACCATCAGCATGTGACTAATCAAATGGGAAGAAATAGATAAAAGTTAAGAAATGACATAATAAAAAAGAGCAGGTGACTATTATCCTAATTCAAGTACACAACAAACTAGACATTTTTGTTGACTTGTTTGCAGTAGTATTTTCTTTCTCATGACAAAATATCATAAATGCTATAAAATACAGAGAAAAAGCATCATGTATTTATTGATGGGCTAAAATGCAAAACCATCGTAAGTGAAAAGGCAAGTTTCAGGAGAATTTTTATAGTATGCTGCCATAGTGTGAAGTGAAAAATTGAAAAATTTCTGTAGCACTGTAAAATTGAAAAAATGTGAAACAATTATATATACACATGTACACACACACACACACACACACACACACAGAGGAACCACATGGCCCTGAGAAACCCCCATTCAGGTTGGTGGAAGAGAGACGAGAGAGGAAAGAGAGAGAAAAGAGAATTAATAGAGCTTCCACTGTTTTCGGTGGAGCCAATTTCCTTTACAGGGCAGGTAACCACAGGGCCCACTTCATCTGATCCCTAGCCCCTGGCTAGTCTCACATCTCGTCTCTTCTTCCTTTGTACACTGTATGCCCAAATGCACTAAATCCCAGCTATTTGAAGGTACCAGAGCTTCTTTTGCTTCTGAGGCTTGGGACATGGTTGTGTGTCCTTCCCTGACTAACGCCTGACTTCATAGGTCCCAGTTTAAATGTCACTTCCCCTAGGAAGCTCTTCTCTTCTGAAGCTGGCATAGACCCTCCTATTCTTTCTGCCCACAGCTCCCTGTTCTCTCCATCTCACATATTGTAATCACTTATATAACTGTACATTCTTATGATTACACTGTAAAATTTGGAAGACTGCACCACTTTTATTCATAGCTGTCTGCATCCATGGGAATAGCAAGGAGGTACACAATAAATATTCGGGGAATGAATGAACAAACAGCAAATGAAGCAACAAAAGAGTGGATGAATGCCTGTGAAAAGTCCCAAGTCCCCATGGGCAACACAGTCTGTCCTTCCCACTGATGGCTGGGACTACCACCTTCCTGTCTACACCCCAGCCCACTGCCATATGGTTACGCCCTCAGTACTCCCACTGCAGGACTGGGAGGGGAACAATATTCGACTGAATTTAACAGCAGCCCAAACTCAACAGCTCATATTTCTGCTACAGGCCAAAGGCAGACATGAAATATAAACCCTCTGAAAGGAGGTACATTGAGAGAAAGATTATTTTACCCATGTGACAACCAAGCAGAAGGGGCTGAAAAAGTTAACTGACTTTCCAAGGGAAAGCAGGGTCTTTAACACAAGTGTTCTGTCTCCCACGTATGTTTCTTTCCTGTGGGTTGGGGAGAAAGAACATGTTACTATCTACATTTCCTGTCTCTATATCTATTTATTTCTGTGTCTATCTCTACATCTCTCTCTAGATCCTATTGAATTCAAGCTTTCTAGCTAAGAGAGAAGCATCCCAAGCTCAGAGTATTTAGCAGGACCAGGAATTCCCAAAGGACATACCAGAAGGGTGATACGTTGCCTTAAATCAAATTCAACATATGCAGTTTAACACTCTTGATGGACTAACTGCTCTTCCTTCTGACCCGTGGGAAGGTAATTTGAGATACTGGACAGAGCTCGGGACCAGGAGACAGGAGGACCTGATTCGGTTCCCCACTCACCCTGTTACCATCTGGGTTACTTTAGATAAGTTAATCTACCCCGTCCAGACCACAATTTTAATGATCTGTAAATAATCCAGATCAGTATTTTCCAAAAGTTGACTCAGGTAGCAGCAGTTGCACCATGTCCTGCACCCAAAGATTCAGATTTGGAATCTGTTTTCTTAGAGCTCCCCAGGTGATTCTGATGCAGAGGCAGACTTGAGAACTACCCACCTGGATGATCTCTGAAGCCACTTAACCACTTCTGTATGGTGTTGAGTAATGTGAATACGCCACAACCAATTCGTCCATTTTCTTATCTATGGAATGTAGTTTATTTCCAAATATTTGCTATTATGAGCAATTCTGACGTGACCATTCTTTCTTGTGTATATGTATGAAAGCTGTCCGGAAAGTATCCAGACATGTAACTGTTCTCATCATATCAACAATGACTGGATACTTTTCAGATAGCCCTCGTGTATCTGTGGGAGGGACTCTGTAGGTTAAATTCCTAAAAGAAAAATCACTGGGTCATAGGATATTACATGCTCACATTTTCTAACTATTGCCAACTTGTTTTCTAAAGTGATTACATCAGTTTGCACTCCCACTAGCAGTATACAGCAATTCTTCTTGTTCTATATCTATGCTTACACTTGATGTTGCCGGACGTTCTCATTCTAGATATTTTATTCAAGTAAACATTGAATAAAATTGTGCAAGGATGAACTTCTTCTTAATGTCTGGTGTCCCTTTGGTGTATCCTATGGCTGTGCTTAGTCTGCCTATTGAGTAAGTTCGTTGAGAGAGCACCTGCCTCTCTGTGTTTGGTGCATGTACAGTTCAAACTGAACTTGAGAAGTAGGGGTTCTATTCTGGTGTCTCTTGTTTGGATTTCAGTTTGTTTGAAATGTCAAGTATCCCTAGTTGTCCATGGTGATGTTTATCACAGTTTACCATGAAATTAATAGGAATTGGTAATAATTACAAGTTTGTGATGTTTAGATCAATGTTAACTGCATTGATGAATGTAATAGTGATTTAGAAAATGACTTTATGTTATTAGACCAATTAAAAAGATATATCCTCTAAATGGGTGGGTGGAATCTGTAGGTGGCAAGTTACCAGAGCATACAGATGGCTAAAGAATTTCTTCTTTGTATGCACATGGACATATATCTGCACAGTCCTTTAAAGAAATCCTTCAATAACAGATCTCTTGAAGACTGTTTTCTTAGGCTTTGGAGACCTCAAGGAAATGTCTTAGGAGAAAATATATAGAAAATAGGGAATAGGCAGTTACACTTGACCATATGAAGTTAGATCTAGAGCACTTTTAGAATGAGAAGCTGCCTTATAACTATTTAATAATAGGCTAAAGCTCATAAAAATATTAAAATATGAGTCCCATGAAAGTCTAATATCCTCTCTTGTCCCCCTTAATAATGGAATGTTGAAGGAATTATATTGGAGACAGCAGCACGATTTTAAAAATGCATTGCTAAATTCCCAAATGCCACATTCAACAGGGCCCTGGTTCATAGCGTGAGATTTCAGTCTGCTTGCAGGCTAGGGGCAAAGGTATTTATTTGGTTGTCTGCCTCCCTGGGAGCTTTGAGAGAATGACTTAGAGACAGATGAATTCAGAGGAGTGTACTGATTGTCTAGGAGCTGTTTTGCATTTCGCTCCGCATGCTGGCACACCAGCTTCTAAAAAAAACAGGGGTATGCATGACTCAAAGTGTTCAGTTAGGTGGGCTTTGTAGTGGAGGGGGAGTCAGGGAGAGAATTTGGAACGGAAAAGTGACTGAGGTAATGAAAAGAACTTGAGTCTCGCTGAATGTTCTCTTGAGAGAGCCTCAGATTTTTATAATCAGAATGGATTGCAGAAAATCATTGGACTGGACTAAGATTTAAGTAGGAAAGGGACGAAAAATGTGATGTTTATTCTAGCGGTTCAAGTTTCAGAACAGAATGTGCAGCTGTGAGATTAAAACCAACTCTCTGTTTAGCTATGGCTGAGATGAAATTCCTCGCATAGGCGGACGATTATTGTAATTTTCTTATTATAAAAATAATACATATTTCCAGCAGAAAATACACTTTGTCATGACTCTTGATTTTTCTGTATTTTTGGTTGTTGGTTTCTGCTTATTCTGAGAGCTTTCTAGAGAAGGTCGGGTCTAGATTGTCTAGAATAGGATGACTTTTACTGCCAGATTATGACTGTGGGCGCAGTCAAGGTTTTCTTCAAGAGTATCAAAAGATAGTTTTTGAGGAGATCCGTTGAAGGAAAATACCTAAGTGGAAAAATAGAGAAGGAAGAGACGCTGACACTCCACCATGGGAAGGCAGAGATGGGATTCCTTTAGAATTGCTCCACGAAACCCTTTTGAATTCCCTGTGTGGAGAAGACATGGCAACTTATTTTGACTGATGGCACATATTTCAAGTTATATGAACTAATGATGATGAAGACTATTTAGGAATGTTTGAACAAATTCCTCCTGCTCAATTAAGTCACATAAGTGGATCATGTCGTTTGAGAAATTATAGCTCAGAAGTCCAATGAGTTATAGGAAGATCCCTGATAATATATTGGAGCCCAAAAGTATTGAATCTCCTGAAAGGGATAAGTGTCCACTTAATGATAGTTTGAGCCCTTATTGTATTCAAGGCAAATACGTTTACTTAAATTACTTCATTGAACTTTCACAATAACCCTATTGAGTTGAGTACTATTGTTCTTGTTTTTGCAGTTGAGCAAATAGAGGTTTGAAGAGATTTAATAACTCTCTCCAAGTCTCTGAACAAGGGAGTAGCAGATCCAGTCCTCAAATCCATTTTAGCAGTCTTGCTGTCAATCACTTTTTGAATATTTGGTTGTGTTATATGCAGTCTGGAATATGATTTTGTTTTCATAGCCTGATTTTTCTATCAAACCATATTTTAATCTGGAAGCAAACTTATATTCCCAGAGATCCAGATTGTTATACATGAAGCTTGTGTAAGAAATTTAGACTCAAGATGGGAGGTCCTTATTGCAAAGTTTGGTTTCAAGCCCAGAAAAGGTAGAGTTCTTTATTTTCCAGGCATCTAGCTAGTGCTGATGGCAACCTAGAGGAATCTTGGTGGATGTGCTTATTTAAGATATCCCTAGAGGCCCAAGGGCACAGGTTTGGGGTTAGGGAAGACACATCAAGATTTAGGTCCACCTCAGTGAATGCAGAATGGTGTAGCTGTGCTGGCTTTGGACATTTGTAGCCAGGAAGTGGCCTTGAGCTGAACATATTTTTAGGTTCTTGCCTTATGGGGGAAGGAGTGTCTGGTCTTGGTGCTCAAGGTAAATAGAGGATCGTCAGTGAGTTGGTGGTCAGGTGGGTAGCACTAAGGTGGATTCTGAGCACTAAGCACTTTAAAGTGGAGTCTAAGCACAGCTTAAAGGCTATCTATCAATTATTCTCCCATCTCCACCATTGGGATGGCTTGGGAAGGATCTTCCCCCAGTCTGAGTGGTTTCCTCATATACTTGCACAGAGCAATATTCAAAGACCCAAAATAGCCCTCTGTGGATCTCTGGATCTCTCTGGCTTTGCTCTCTTCTCTCCAGGGCATCTCCATGCAAATGCAGGCCTCCTGCCCTCCAGCCCTAGCATCCATACTCTGTCTCCTCAATTCTGCGAGGTCACCTAGCTTTGCTTTGTTCCCTGTCCATGCACGTAGCCAGTGAAGCTTCTGCAGGTAGTGAGTTGGGGTACTCGTACGGCTCACCTCGTTTGCTTCCCTTCTTGCAGGATCAATGTCCTGTGCTGTCTGTTATTCAATTCCTGAGAATTCCTTTTTTCTTTTCTTTTCTTTTCTTTTCTTTTCTTTTCTTTTCTTTTCTTTTCTTTTCTTTTCTTTTTTTTGAGACAGAATCTTGCTCTGTTGACCCAGGTAGAGTGCAGTGGTGTCATGATAGCTCATTGCAACCTCAAACTCCTGAGCTCAGGTGATCCTCCTGCCTCAGCCTCTCGAGTACCTGAGACTACAGGCATGTACAACCATGCCTGGCTGATTTTTCTATTTTTTTTAGTAGAGATGAGGTCTCGTTCTTGCTCAGGCTGGTCTCAAACTCCTGAGCTGAAGCAATCCTTCCACCTTGGCCCCCAGAGTGCTGGGGTTACAGGCGTGAGCCACCACATCTGGCCAGAACTCTTAATTTATACAATTTTCTGGTCATGAAAGGCTGGATCCCTATTATTCCTTCATGGCTGGATATATATCTTTTTCTCCTTATTTTTAATACTTGATTGAGAATTGCCTCTTCCAGAAAAATTTCTCCAACAATTCCAATTTTGATTCTCTGTCTCCTGACAGATGAGGAGATGTCCATCAGCCCCTTACCACATGAACCACGTAGCTGATTTAAACAGCTCTGACTAACTCTATATGCAACAACTCACTTCAGATTCACAACCAATATGTAAGGTGAGCATGATCATTTTGTTTCCATGGATCAATTAAAAGCAAAGGTAACACAACTGGTGGAAAAGACAAGACTTGGGCCCCTATCCTATGACTCTGCACATCGCATATCAATTTGGATCACCATTTTTATATCTTTGTTAATTTCATAGGCCAAGAAATAAAAAAGACCTCCCTCCTTCTTTATTGTAATTTTTTCCCCCATTTTTGGTCTGGATGTATGTTGGTTTAAATATTTGATAGTAATTTCTTTCTATTTTTTGTTTTATGGGAGGATCTAGATTTTTTTAAATTATTGATTTGCACTAGAGAAAGTAATTAAATATTAAAGATAGTAATCATTAGTCATATTTGTTGTAAAATTTTTAATAATCTGCAAATTTTTAATAAACTGGAAATTTTTCATATAAAAATCGAGGTTGCCTTAGAGAAGCTCTGATGTTAAAGTAAGTAGATTAGAGGAAACCAAGTCTGTGCCTGCGTGAAATACACATCTCTGCTGTCAGTTAACTATATCCACCTAAATCCTTCAGAGTTTACCTGGTATGTAACCGGCTTCTTCCCCATCCTGTCCCCACCTTCCGCTTTTGAGCTGTAACACTCAAAAGTAAGTGGGATTTGAAGTATAGACAAACGGTAATTGTCTCCTCTCCCATTTTAATCTCTCTTTCCTTCCCACCCACAATCTTCTTATGCATTAAGTATCATAACATTCACAGGCTGGGCCTGTGAACCATCTGCCATTATGCAGAGAGAGCAGTTGAGAAGAAATCATGTGTAGATTAAAGGCTGTCTCCTTCTGTCACTTAAACAAGCACATCCCAGATTTGTACTGTAATATAAATGAGAGAGGTAAGCTAAATGTCTGGGCCATTTAAGTTGCATGAAATTAGCATTGTGTGGTTGGACAATTCCCCTGAAGGGACCAGGAAGAACAACTTTCCATGAATATCTCAGCGGAATTTTTCTTTTTTTTTAATACAGGATGGATAGTAAGAACAGATAATACCAGTTAATCAAGACAGAAAGCTAAAGACAGTGAAATTAAATATTTGTTCAGAATCGATTTCACATGGCCATATCCCTGCCAGGTGAAACATTCATTCATTTATTAATTCATGCATTCACTCATTCATTCAACACGTGTGCTTGGTGTGCCTGGTGCGGGGCAGTGACTGTGTGTAAGGGTATACAAAGTCATGGCGCCTCGTGGACCAATGGCAGTGCAGACAAGCGAATAAAGAACGGAGCGCTGTGATTGGAATGAGGTTTTGAAAAGGGCATGGCCTTTGCAGCTGATGCATCTCCATTAAACCCTAGCCTGAGAAACTTGCTGACTGTGTGACCTTTCTGAGGCTGAAATCTATCATTTGTAGCACATGGATAGAAAGATCTCACTCTCAGGAGCTCCGGCAAGGATTAAATACATAAATACCTTGGGGCCTATAATCCATGAGGCATTTAATAGGTGATTGGAAACAAAGGCTTGTCCAACATACAATGGTAATTCAGGAAAACAATAGATACTTGAGAAGAGTCATCATAATAGAGGGGATATTTGGAATGGGTTTTGAGGGAAATGTAAGAGCTCACCAGGTGAATAAAGCAGAGTGACAATTCCACACAGAGAGATGAATATGCACAAAATCTGTAAAGAATGCAATGGCACACAACTTGGGTCAATACTTTAAAGAAGGCATGTGGCAAAGGTGAAAGGTCACCAGGGAAGGTGGGTTGATTGGGTGTTATGAGGCTTCACACAGGTTGGTGGTCTGTGAAATGGCCCTCTAGGTTGAACAAGCCTAGAAACTTGATTTTGTCAATGTATTGTGGGGGGATTTTATCTTCAGAAAGACTCACACTAACCCAACTCTTGATAGACTGATAATATAACCAGAAATCCGGTATTATAAACTGACTAACTAGAAGGACGGGGCACTTACATCAGCTTATCAGCACCTTGTCCTCCTGTTTGTAGATGCACAGAAGACAGCTTCTCAGGTAAGACAGCTGGAAGTACACTTCTCTCCATACCAAGAGTCAAAGGGCTCCAGTGCTCTCTCTCTCTCTCTCTCTCTCTCCTGGACAGGGATGTCACCAACGCAAAAGATGCCCCTCTGAATGTCTGCCATACTGAGCACAAATTGTCCCTTATAGTTGAAAATGGAATTGTTATTTTTGGAGATTGTTGACTCATTCACTTAGATCGTGGTTAGTTAGTCTTGTTTCCATTTTGGAGCCAGTCAGTATTCCGGGGACAGCCCTGTGTGTCTTTGCTCTGAGCCTTGTCAGAGTAACGTTGTCTTGTCAGTCACTGTGTCTACACTTCCCAGGACAGCACCTGTCCACAGTCAGCACACAGCAAATACCTCTTAAAGAACGAGTGAGTTATCGGGTTCACCATATTGCTTTTATACCTAAACTTTTATCTTTTGGCCAATGGAGTTGACTTCAGTCCTGGACCGTTTTCCTCAATGCGCCTCCTACGACCTCATGGACCTTTAATTTGGAGAGTGTAGGGTCCTGATGGGATACTCGAGGGAGAAGGTTAAGATGTGAAGAGTCTTGTATTTTCAGCCAAGGAATAATAATCAGGGACCTGAACACACTCCTCTTCCTCCTCCTCCTCTTCCTCTTCTTCTTCTTCTTCTCTTCCTCCTCCTCCTCTTCTTCCTCTTCTTCTTCTTCTTCTCTTCCTTCTCCTCCTCCTCCTCCTCCTCTTCTTCTTCTTCTTCTTCTCTGAAATAACTACCTTTCTTTATGCTTTAGGGAATTCAAGCCTCTGTAACAGCGAAGCCTCCAATCTCAGAAGTTCAACACTATTAAGCCGGTTTCTCATTCATAGCCCAGGATCCATATTTGGAGAGTGGTCTTTTCACGGGGTGATTTGGGGATCCGAGCTCCTTCCTTCTAGGGCTCTGCCACCCTTGGGTGCAGTGGCTCTTCACATCTGATCCCCAGGCCAGTGGTATCCGCCTTACCATGGAATTGGTAAGGAATTCAAATTCCTGGGCCCTACCCCAGACCTACTGAATCAGAAACTGCAGGGGTGTGGCCCAGCCATCTGGATTTTAGCAAGCCCTGTAGGTGATTCTGATAAATGCCTACAATGTAGACCCCCATTTCCAAGAGGAAGGTATAATTTTGGTGGCTTGAGCTAGAATTTGTTCCAAAGACATAATTTTATTATGAGACATTAGATGTGGTGGGAGTGGTGACTGTGTTGTTCTTGTACTTACTGGGTTCCTACCGTGAGCCAGGGCCTGTGGCAGCCACTGGAGATGCATCAATGATCAAGATGCTGATCTGCTACTACTCTGCTTCAGATATTTTGTGCTAAATAAAGCTTCTATTGGCTTACCTGGGTGTATATACACTGGTATGCAGTAGGTAATTAATAGATGCTTATCAAAAGAAAATGAATGATGACTGAGTCATTTTATCTTCCTGAGGCTTAGATTTCTAACCTTGGGGAAAGAGGGGATTAGATTTCCAAATTAATCTCTTGGGCCCCTTCTGGAAGCATTCTATCAAAATATATCTCTCATATTCAGAGAAACACTCACTGTTGAGTGGTCATCTTACTTCTACCTGCTGCCTATGGTCATAGAAAATGTTTAAAAGAATATTCTGGAGCAAAGCCCCATCTGCAAAGCGCAAGAGGGCTCCCTAGTTTAGGGTAATAATAAGGGTGATAAATGGTAATACTAAAATTAATAATCAGTGATCTCCGACAAAGAGCCAGGCATCTCACCTGTGTTGTGTTCACAGAATCCTCACAACTTTTGAGGTGGTTGCTATTGTTTATTTCCACACCAGAGATGTAGGTGTCAAGGCAGAGATCGGCAAATTGGCCGAGGTCCCACTTTTACTAAGTGGGTACGTGGAGATTCAGGCTGTGTGTGGCTCTTCAGCCAGCGTGTTAACTTCTAGCTTCAACTGCGAAACCAACTTTAAGCTTATGAAAACAGAAGTCAACCCCGTATGCTGCAGTGGGAAGGAGCTAGATCAGAGGGGGGAAGAAAACTGTTGATTAAAGCTCCCGTAGTATATTGACAGCAGACGCGTGGGGTGGAGAGAGGGAGGCCTCTCGGGAAAGACAGACAAGAGGGAGGGAATTCTGCATCCGACAGAGCCAGGCCCAGGCCTTTGTGTGCCCGGGTCCTCGCCGAGCCCTGCCTTGGACAAATCAATTAACCTTTACGAGCTTTACGAGTCTATGGCCTATAAAACGAGGGTGATACCTTTAATGACTGTCTTACGTGGCCATTATGAGAGTCCAATGAAAAAAATTACAGGGCACATAAAAACGGTACCCACAGAAGCCATTCTTAGAAAACAGAATGATGCTGCAGTCCTTACCACCAAGCCACCAACCCTGCCAGGCTGGATCAGATAAGGAGATCCTTGAGCTGGTCGTGGAAAATTCCAGGAAATTCCACGTGTAGGTGAGAGAAGGGCTCCGGTCGCAGAGAAAGGGACCAGCCGTGCGGGGACACAGAGGCACCTGTTGACACGGTGTGTGTAGCAAGCAGTAACGCACGTGCTCAAGTGGGAGCATGAGATGTGGCTTGGGAATGCGGAGTGGGTGGAGGAGAGAGGCAGGGACTGGGTGATGCTTCTGATATTTTCCATGAGAATGAAAAATCGGTATATTTACATTGAAATGAAAACGAAAATATTGCTGAAGCATAAATGAGAAAATGTTTTGTGCAAGCCCTCTGCAAGCTTCAGAGCACCGTCCAAACATCCCTTATTGCTGTCGCTGCTGGTGTTGTCGAGTTCCAGCAACCTGGGGATTGCCATCCTTGAAGGATCGCATGCAATTCCAAATAGTTATGGGAAATGCTTGCAAAAAAAACCCAAACAAACAAACAAAAAAACCCCAAAAACCCCACATCCAGTGGGGAGGAGGGATGCTGTCTCAGTCCAAATTGAGGGTGATTTATTACCGTGGGTAATCGATAGTAGTAGGTCCACATCAATTTTATATCTAATTTAAAATTTTGAGGTCTCAATGTGCTCATTAAAGAATATAATGGATTTACATATTTTAATTATGTTTTATGGATTGTGAACATAATGTAATTAAGAGACTTTTCAGGAGGTGTGATTAATGAACAGGGTGGCCCGACATATGGCAGGAGACACCACGCCGAGTGGACTCGGGTGACAGGAGTCCAGCCCCACGGCTGACAGCCCGGGCCAGAGCGTGAAGACTGTTCACGCAGCGACCGCAGCCTCGCTATGCTAGGTGGCAGGACCGTGGCTCGGGGGTGCGAGACAGGCCCGCAAGAGGCCAAGTGCAGTGTCGAGCCAGCCAGTGCGCCTGCGTGCAGCGGAGCGGTCCTTTCCTCCTGCTTCTCCGCGTCTCCCCCTTATCCCCCAACTGCGGCCCTACCTTCCTGGCGGCTGCAGCCTCAGTTTACAACCCTCTTAGTGCATTTTATTTTTAATTGTACTAACACAACACATAACAGAAAATCTACCCTCTTAACTATTTCCAGCGTTCAGTTGAGTAGTGTGTAGTATATTTGCATTGTTGTGTAACAGGTCTCCGGAACTTTCTCATCTTGCAAATCTAAAACTCTCTGTCTATTAAACAGCAATTCCCTTTTTCTCCCTGCTGGCAGCCCCTGGCAACCATCATTCTATTTTCTGTCTCTGTAAATTCAGCTACTCTGAGTACTTCATTTAAGCATATGCATACAGTATTGTTTTTTGTGTGTGTGTGACAGGGCTTATTTCATTTAGCATAATGTCCTCAAGGTTCATCTGTGTTGTAGTATATGGCAGGATTCCCTTCCCTTTGAAGGTTGGATAATATCTGTTGTACGTGCATGTGTATACCACATTTTCTCGACCCATTCATTCGATGATGGACATTTGACAATTTCATTTACTCTTCCCTGTTTTGTGGTGATGCTTCTCATCTTCCTAGCCCCAGTCTCAGGACTCCTGAGATGCTTCTCTTGTTAGCCCACAGGAGGGTCCTTCTAAGAAGATGGGTGATCTCCCTATTTAGATCTATTCATCTTTGGGCATTTGTCACTCTTTAGTCTGGTTTAGAGCACTGTCATGATCTGGCCACTTCAAAGTGAAGTTTTGTGCCTCCTTCTGCCACATGGTTCATCTATCCCAGGCGTGGCCACCTCCGCCCAGCCTTCACCACTCCCAGGCACATTTGCACCTTCATGTCGTCCCTCATCTGATTTCCATGCTCAGAAAGTGTGAGACCTTTCTAGATCCACCTTTCATGAGGCCATCTCTTAATCCAATACAGACCAGTCAATGACAGGGATTGGCTAACTATGGCCAGGGGCCAAATCCGGCTCAATGTCTGGTTTTACAAATAAAGTTTTATTGGAGCACAGCCCTTCAGGTTTGTTTATGTATTGTCCATGGCTTCTTTTGCTCTGAAATCCAAAGCTCTTTAAAGAAAACATTTGTCCATACCTCCTATGGGCCCTCTCTTGTGTTTGAATTCATCTCTGCTACTTTCCAGCTGTAACCTCGTATAAGTAATTCAACTTTCCCGTATCTCATCTAAAAAGGGGATATCAGCCCACCTCACAGCTTTATTGTGAATATGGAGATAATACAGGTAGAGCCCTTGGCATATGGGTGCCAGGAAGGCCATTAAGGCCAAGAGTGTCCATGCTGGGTTGCCAGACAGATACAGTGCATTTCTGGGCAGTGGCTGCAACCCAGACTTCACTTTGAAGGCCATGTGGCAAGTGCACAGAGTTTTAAACTCAAAAGCTTTGGAGTTTAAAAATCTGGGGTCCAAATTCCAGATCACTTCTATTTTTAACATGAACTTGAGACCTGGATTTTCTCATGAGTAGAATGAGGAAAACAATACCTGGCCTTTCAGATTTATCGTGGGGATTAAAAGCAGCAAGTATTTTAATTATGATTTATGAGTTAAAACATCCTGCACACAACAGCAGAAAGCAGACGCTCAGAAAAGGGCAGTCTCCTTTCCCTTCTAAGAGAAAATTCACAATTCCCAGCCTGTATTGCTTGCTTTGCTCAAACATCTTGACAACGCCCTTCTGCCTGCAGGGCGCATCGGAAGGAGACCTTCTATGCTCATGTTCCCAGGGGTGCTCCTTCTATTTTCTCAAGATCCTTGTGCTGTCCGGCTACCCCCTCTTGCAGGCAATGATCTAATAACTGTCAATTACATCTGCTTGCAGAGATTCCTCTCTTCTCTCCGGTTCTCAGAATTACTGTCGGCCTCTAGGGGGAGCTCCAGACCTCGTCATCTGCTGGCCTGGGTCAGAGGCGGAGAGTGAACTGACGTTTGGGGAACACCTGTTGAATGCAAAGACAGAGGGAAGGATGCTGGGGTGAGGGTAAAGCTTGGCTTCTGAAGGCTTTTTATCAATTAACACTTTGCACTTTTGGAATCTCTCCTCTTTGCTTCGTGTTTGGCTCGAAGGACACTAAGGCCGCCCTCTACTCGGATGGGAGCAAATATTCCCTTCATCCTCCCAGCCTTCCTCTTTAGAAAGCTGGGCTCCCACCAAAGGGAGGCCCAAAGGTGAAGAACAGCCTGGAGGGTGCTTGGGCCAGCTGCTCATGGCCCTGTGGCGAAAGGTTTCCACCCCGAAGTATTTTCCTTTATTTGTCTCTGCCCCGGCTCATCCTGGAGTGGTGAGGTCTCCCCAGCGGAGTTGGAGGCTTACAGTCCTCCAGGAAGGAGGCCACTGAGCCTTGGTTCCTTGTTCCCTCTGGGCAAAAAACATCCTGATGACACATCAATAGCTGATGGAGTTTATCTGGGGGCCGTGCTTGTACTTTAGAACAATAGTTCCAAATAGAAATAAAATGTTTCTTAGCCTCAACTTCTCTGTGTCCTGAGAATGACTTAAGCCATGGTGTGTGGTCGATCCACAATTTTGGAAACTGAGTCTTAGCTTATTCATCTGTCTATCATCTATCTATCTATTAACATACTATTCTCTCTCTCTCTCTCTCTTACCTGGAGAGAAACAAAAGAATAGTTCCATGAAGGAAGGATCAGCTCATTGTCAGGAGGGTGGCAGGGAACTTTTCTCAAAGGGGCAATGTCTGAACTGAGTTTTCAGCATGAACCAAGCCTGACCCAAAGAGGTTGTATGGGAGATAGATCCTGCCACATGGGAGTGGCATGTACAAAGGTAGACGGTTGTGACAAAGCACAGGACATGGCGTGTTGATGTTAGAGATGGTGGAATCTCAGGATATAAGGAAGGAGCAATGAGAGATAAAGCTAGAATTAGATGGGTTTTATATAATGATGGGACTGATGTTCATTATGTCAACAAGTATTTTTTGAGCATCTATTCCATATACTGTTCCAAGGTCTATGGGTGTGTGAACAAGCAGACTCGTTTCTTTGCTTCAAGGACTGTGAATTCACCTGCACAATGCAGAGGGGATTGCATCCACCCAAGGGTATTGGGGAGATATTAGAGAAAATGTCACACAAAATGGTCACTTGACCAGACCTGTGTTTTATACACATTAGAAATGCTGGTGTGGGAGACAGACTGGAGGGTGGAGACCCCAGAGGTGGGAAGGCCACTGGAGAACCCATTGCAATAGCACAATGAAGAGATGACTTGAGGCAGATTTGCAGAGATAAAAACAAAACTGGGGGATAGACCTGGAAGTTGTTTCAGAGGTAGATTTCAAAAGTAGATTTGGAAGAACTAGATAATGTTTTATAATCAATTGAGCACTGAAGGTTAAGAATTAAGGAATGGTCAACGTGGCAAAAGTCTCGAGTTGTAAGGAATGGACACATGAGACAATATACCAAGATAGAGGAATCAGAAGGAAAAGCAGGTTTTCAGGGGAAGGGAGAGGGGAGGTTGGAATGTTGACTTTGTTGTACCCGGTGTACCTACAGAAATATGTCTGGTAGATAGCTGGATGTTGTCGGATATTCAAGACCCTTTCAGGTAGGGTTAGAGAAACAGATCTGGAAGTTACAAGGAAATATTTCCAAGCAGGGTTAGGAAGAAGAGCTAGAAACAGCAATATAGGAAATACCATGGGAAAGGGCAGAACAAGACTGGGACTATGTGGTGAGGAAAAAAGGAAGTAGAGAAACTATAAGGAAGGAGTGGTTCAAGGTAACAAATCGTGGAGAGACCTGATCTACAGACAGAAAGGCCATTGGTGACTGAGGCAGATTGTGCCATTGTCATTGATGAGGTGAAGACCATATGGCCACAGACTGGGATAAATGGGGCAGCGAAAGTGATGAAAACAGGAACTTTGTAGAACTTTATCAAGAAGTTAGTTAATGGAGGTAAGGAGGTTTAGGCTAATGGCTTATAAGACAGGGAGGGTTGAAAATAGGGATTTTTTTTTTTCTTTTAGTGGAAAGTGATCTACCTTACTGCTGAAACCTTTTCAGTACCATCGGGTGGGAATTTTGACCAAACATTTGTTTGCTTGGGTAGGTCTGCTCAAACGCTGGCTGTCAGGAGAGTAAGATCCTTGAAAGGGCATCTTCCACTCATGTCTTTCTGAAGTGTTGTGTTGTGACAAGAGTATCTGTAAACATTGAAATATCTGGAGTGTTGAGTACTTTCTGAAAAAGAATTAATTAAGCAGAGGAATAGCCTTTTTCACTTCTGGAAATCGTGTAGATGGAAACCCTGCTTCTTGACTTTTGTGGTCATCGAAGGCTCTGTCACCCATTAGCCATGTGACAAGGGGCCAGCTACGGACCCTCTCCGAGTCTCAGTGTCCTTATTTATAAAACAGCAACAGTCTTACCTTGTGGGGCTGTTTTTGGAGACTTCCATTCTGCACCATTAATTTTCTTGGAGCCTAGCGTGGTTAGGCTCTCAATAAATGTTAGCGCTTGCTTCCCCACCCCCTACCAGCATTTGATTACCGAGCATTTGATTACTTTGGCTTGAGCCAACTCCCTTAACAAATGTTTCCACCTTAGATTAAAATTAATTCAAAGACAGAGACCAGCAACACATCCTGTAAGGGACTAAGAAAATGGCATTAATTTTGTAAATTAATAAATATGCAAATGGAAGCTTTGTATGGAATCGGCTATATAAGCAGGAGTTAAATTGTGTTGTAAATTATGCATTGCCATATGGAGCAGATACCCTTGACTTAGCATGCAAAGTAGAGCAAGCTGGAGCAGACCTTGCTGAAGTGGCTTCTGAGAGTGAGTGGTGGGCTCGTCCAATGGCAACCCTGTGTGCTGAGTCACACAGCTGATTCTGGAGTGGCAGTGCGAGCCCCACGGGGAGTGTGTGCTGTCACCCAGCTACTGCTGAGAGTGACCTGGGGAAGAACACCCTGTGGCCACCAAGAGGATGGTCAACCAGGAGCTCATGTGAGCCAGTCCCCTGTGCGCTGAGCACACCACTCTGGGGAGGTGGCAGGATGGAAGGGCTCTCCCCGGCTTCCAGAGCCTGAGCCGGTGCCACCACTATTGCAGCTTCAAGGCAGGTGTGACTGGCCTGGGGAAATGTGGGCTGCTGCTAGATTGACTCATCAATCATTACAAAACAAATAGTCTACGAGCGGGCCAGGTGTTCAACATGATGCTGAATAGATGCTGGCGGGCACTGATTTCCTGGGATGACTATTCAGCAGTGTCACCCAGAGAACTTTTTAAAAATAGATTCCCGGGCGCCTACCTCTGGAATCGTGATGCAGCATATCTGGACTGGGATCTGGGAATCTGTTTTCAAACTCGCAGTTAATTCTGACAATCAGCTAGATTGGGGGGTCATGGCTGCAGAGAACATTTCTTTCTTGGTCCTGGCCTTTAAGGGTCATAAAAGGTAGCTGAGAAGACAAGGTTAGGATTCTGGGGCCCAGTTATTCTTTATTGCCTCTGAGCTTAGCAATGGGGCAGAGAGTGAGCCCAAGAAAAAATGGCTCATAGCTGGGTAGATCAGGAAAGGCTTTTGGAGGCCACAGCCTCCGCTGGCTGGGAGTCATGTGCAGGGATGAGATAAGGAGAGGAGGGGCTGGGGAGGTACTTGCAGATGGAGAAGTCGTCTGCCATGGGGGTGAATTCAGAAGGGGCTGTCCTCAGTGTGGGGTCAGATCTGGACTGTGGATTGTCCAGAACGAGAGTGGAAGATGAACTTTTTGCCTTTTAGGTTATTTTAGTTGTTTTTCTGTAGGAGTGCTAAGCTATGCCGCCGGTCCTGGTGTGGCTCCAGGCCCGTGTGCCCAGGGCACGGTGCTTATGAAGCCACGTAAGGGTGCTAAAGCGATTGTCCACATCGTCCAGGGCCGCAGTTCACACAACCAAGAGTAATTTTGAAAAAGATCCTCATGTCTGTTCTATGATGATGACATTCTAGAAAGACGTATGGCACCAGCGGCGTGTCTTAGAATCCTCTTTTACTCCTTATCCACCACCTTCCCACGCTGCTCCTGTGTTCCCTCCTCTCCCCTCAGGCTTCTTCTCAAAACAAAGCCCCTCTCGGGTGTCCACCTTCCCCTCTGACTGTCCCTCCTTGCCCCCTCCCCCAGCACAGGAGCAAGGGTGGGAATCAAAGGCTGGTTAGACAAGAGGGAAGAAGTGAGACTGGCCAACCTGTCATCCTTTCTAAAGTGCAGGGGACAGTCATAACTTACTCACGCCCAGTCTGTCCCATAAAATCAAAGTGACCACTGCAGTTGCACACTCGACCTTAGGCAGGCTCTGGTCATGCCCAGGGCCAGTGCTTCTCAGGGAGGGGCTAGCCAGCTCCCCGGAGGGAATTTCAGAAATGCACATTCTCAGGCTACTCCCAGGATCTACTGTATCTGAAGCTCCAGAACAGGGCCTGGGAACCTGCATTCTCAACACTCTCCACTGGTGTTATTCATGAGCTCTACTCATTCCACGTCTGCAATATTCCCATCGGAAACAGGTCTGACCCAGACTTACACGCTTTGCATGATGGAAAACGCACCCATCCGTGAACCACACAGAAAGCAACACCTCCTGGACTGTGGCTGTCACCATACAGACCTTTATGTTATGAATCAGCTTGACATCATTGTGAAAATGAGGTCTTTGCGGTCATGGTAAATCCTGCCTGCTTCATGTTCAAAGTTGTGATGCTGGACATAATCTCTCAGGTCTCAGTTTCTTTATCTGTAAAATGGGAATGATAAAAACAAAAACAAAAACAAAAAACCCTCCCTGATCTCACAGGGCAGCCGAGTGGGTTAAAAGAGGAAACACATTCAAAGGCAGAGAGAGAGGTTTAAAGCTGTAATTAGGTGTTTTAATTAGGTAATTAAGCATTTCCTGAGCCAAATCTGCCTCCATAGAACATGCATTGAATCCGGCTGCCGGGTCTGTCCTTGGAGCCAGCCGTCTTCCACTTGGCAGGCCTCCCTTCCTCCCGACAGCCTGCGATCCTGCCCCGGCACGTCTCATCTCCGGGCTTAACATCCCCGCGGATCCATGAGAACTGGCTGTGTTTGCCATCCCCGGAGATGTCTCATTTTACAGCTGGGCAAACCCCAGCATGCAAAGTTCATGTCTTTGCAAAGTCACGCAGTTACAGAAATGTCTGGGCAGCAGGTGGCAAAATGGTGTTGTTATCAGAAGCACATAGATAATCACGCCTCGCTACTAATCATTCTCCATCTCATTCTCGTTTTATAACTTACAAGAAGCTTCTCCATCCATTTTACCTCTTCCAGCCCTTCCAACAGCGTCGTGCAGGTGATTTAGTACAGTAATACCAACGCCATGTGCTTGGACAGCACGCTGCCCTTTTCAAAGCCCTTCTACACACATTCTCTCACTGGATCTTTTGCACACCCTCAGTAGACAGAAAGGCAGGACTTGTCAGAAGAAGCAACCAAGAAACAGAGAAGGCAGGTGCTGGTGAGGATCATGTAGAACCAATGACACATCCAGGCCTGGACTCAGGCATGGGCTTCCTCAAGACCATGCGATGGTCTCTTGGAACCAGACCCTTCCCACTCCTTTCCTGAACAGGTGGACTTTCTTTTTAATTTGGGATATTAGGATAAAAATAGCAAATAGTATATGAACAATGTGTCCCAGTCAATAGGAATTATACTCCCACAGCCCAAACTACTGCTTTTTGCTGAGTTGGGTCGTTTGGTCCTTTGGTCTATGTCTAGCTACCATCATCACCTGTGTGCACCTCTTGACCAGCTAGTCTATCACCTGTGTGCACCTGTTGACCAGCATAGAGACCTAGAATACACACTCAGCGCCTCCAGGGCAGACAGGGTGCTGGCTATGGCTCAGGCCTATGGTCCAGGCTGAATACTCTTCCTCCAAGCAAAGGTCTGGAGATATGGTCCTCTATAGGCTTCCTTCCTCTTGCCTTCTGCTCACTGGTAGTCCCCTGGGTAGGAGCTGGTTGTCTGAGCCTGTCAGTCTTCTTAGTAATTCCCAATAAGAACTTGGCTGGCCTAAGATAACTCGAGGAAAAGAAGAGATGCAAAATGTACCCAGCCTCATGTGCCACTCATGCCACAGAAGGGATTGCCCAGAGCTGGGGACGCAGTCAGCCGTGTTGGGTGTGATCTGTGGCTCTGGGGTGGGATGGAGGGATGGAAGGCAGAGCTGCAGGTGGGAGCCCTGCATGGGAGGAGCAGCAGGGAGCACTGTCCCCCCAGTGGTAGGGGTGGGAGGCAGGAGCTTTGGAAATGGAGTGACAGGATAGGTGGGAGACCCAAGATAGTCAACTGCTGGCAGAAACCAAGTGTGTCCATGGTTGTTACTCCAAGGAGGGTAAACCAGAGAACGGAAAGGAGCCGGCTATACCCTTGGCTCATTTCTCTGTCTTCTGTTCTTACTACAGGTTTCTTTCTGTCATTGTGGCCACCATCCACTCCCTCCTGGATCATTATTGATTTGGTTGTGTCTTCAGTAAAGTTCACACCCAGAGTGCTGAGTGTGGGATTATTGGTCAGGAAGGAGAGTTGATGAAGCCTGGTGACTCCAGGAAAGGGAAGGACGTATTGTGTCCAGGGTACAAGAGGGCACCACAGACCGGTGGCCCTCAGGGGACCACTGGGGAATGGCGGGGAATGGCATGGAATGGCAGGTGTGGGGAAGTCTGGACAGACCTGTAAATTGAGGCTGACTTTCACATTTTTTCTTTCTATCAGCAATGTTTTTCCTCTTTAATCTATTGCTCTTTCCAAGACACATGCTTTAAGGGTAACATATTAAGTGATTATTCAAAGAAAGCTAGCAGCTTGGGTTCCAAGACTGGAAGTGCTCTAGAAGCTGTTCATCCTCGGGCAACGTTGCAGAGAGAGGGAGATTGGGATTTAGCACAGCTGGATTCAAGTCCTGGCCCTGCTTTTTATGATTAGGGTGGAACTATGCAAAACTGAAATTTTTATAGGTCAAATATTGGCAATTTCCTGTGGTTTAATGTCAGGAGTGGGGACGTGGACAAGTCACTTAACATCTCTGGTGTTTTCTTACTCGTGTCTGCGGGTCTTAGTGTGGAGTCAAACCCCTTCCACCACCCCAGTACTCCTAATCAGTCCCAAGCCCTGTAGCGTCTACCTTGGAAATTTCTCTAGATTGAGTTTGGTTTCTGTACCATCTTGGGATTATCTTGTTCCAGGCCTCATCCGACCCTGTCTGGGCTCTTGTAATAGCCCCTGAGTGATTTCCATGATCTCGTTCCACCTACCATAAGCAGAGTTAATATTTAAAATTTATGTCTGCATCTCGATAGAAATCTGATTGCATTATCCTCTGCTAGACAGCTTACTCTGCAAGGTCTCTCTGGCCTGGACCCTCCTTTTGTAATAGAGGGAATGGCCTGAAAAATAATGGTAAAAATTATTTTATGTCTCTTTAAAACTTCCCCTACTCTTTTTGGGAACTGTGGCCTGACCTGCATCCCTGCCTCGGGCAGATAGTCGAGAGGGGCAGGGGAAGGTCTTTTGTTCTTTGTGTTACAAGAGATTATTCAGCCATCCCAGGCCTGGCACTGGCCTCCCAGGTAGGGGAGGTCATAGGCTTTGTCTTTGGCAGAGATGGGACCATTAGAAACGTTAACTACAATAGCCTAGAACTGAGAGCCCTCCCTCTGTATTTCTGTGTTTGAACAGGAATTTGGATTTTGAGAGGAGAAAGTCTACCATTTTCCTCCTTTGCCAGTGAAGTAATAAACTTCTTTTTCCTTCCTCAAACCACTTGATCTCGTTCTTCTGATGTGGACTCCGAGGACAAGTGCTGAGCTTTTGGTAACACTTTCACTTTCAGCTCCCCCAACTGCCCTTCTGCAGACCCGGGTGCTCAGCCCCACACTGTTCCCTTCCCCATGGCTCGGGGTCGTTAGGCACCTGTTGCTTTCCCTCCCACCTGGCAGAATCCTATTCATCACCAATACCCAGCTCACCCCTGCAGGTCACCTGCACTTTCTATCGTCTTTGTCCTGGCCTGGCTTGTGAGCACTGGGGCAAGGACTCCCTCCTGTTCATCTCTGATCCCCAGTGCAGCCCTTCAGTAGGCATTGGTGGGACAGGTGAGCAAGTCAATACGTGAACACTTGTGGCACATGGACATCTGGGAACAAAGCCAGGAGCTGGGCCTTCCCAAAGTGGAATCACAATACTTGGAAATCCTTGGTCTTCTCTTCTCTAAGCCCCAAAACTCTGAAGCTTCAGACAAACGTATTGGGGTTTTACTTTGGGCACAATTCTGAATGACAGGAACAGAACACTGTCAAGGGTGAAGGGGCCTCCTTTAGATCAATTCTGATCATCAATCCAGCCACATTAGGTCCCAATGGGCCATGACTCCCGGGACATAAAGTGTCTGTACAGGTGTGAGCGCGTGTGTGTGTGTGTGTGTGTGTGTGTGTGTATGTGTGTCTATTTGTGAGGAATTGCTAACTGACAGGTATCTGAAACTTTCTACAAGACCCTTAAGAAGACACACTGATCAATTTTTGATACAGATGGTTTAGTGCTGCTATCAGTCTACCGCACAGTCTAGTCAATGGGACCCAATGCTGGCAGGGATCCTTTGACATCCGGCAAAGACTACATCAGATGGTTTAATTCATCTGGAGACAGCGAAGGCTCTGCATGGCTTATCCTGCAACTCACTGCAATTCTTTCTATTTTTTCAAATATTCGGAGGCCGTGTCTATAAACTATCAACCTCTGTGCCTGTGTTCTATGTCCTCTCTTGTCATTGGAACATTATGGACTATGGGTCACCAAATAGCCAACATAACATGTTTGTACTTTTCTTTGAAGGCTACCAGACAAATTCTCTGAATTAACTGGCCCTTTCTTATCCTGGCACTCACCAGTTGGGCACAATACCCCTCTCTTGGGGTACAGAGCTACTGAAAGTTCTGCTTAGGGGTGTAGCAGGTTGCTTGGGCTTGCAGGTTAGGTCTGATTTAGAGCTGGGTGGACTCTGATCAGGAAGGATCCCTGGACGGCCTGGAGGAGAGGGGTGTGTGATGAAGGTGGGGTGCAGAGCCTCCAGCCCACCAGGCTCTGCCCCGTGTGCCTGACCCAGAAGATGTGGGCGCCCACCAGACCCACATCCAGTATACAGGGCCCTGTGATATAATCCCAACTTGTCATCAACCCAGGGGACATGGGGACAGTTACCCTAACAGGCTACTCTGTTTTCAGACCTTTGTAGGACAAAAACAAACTTATTTTGGGAAGCTCCACCCCACAATATATAAAAATGTACTCATATCCTGCAATAAACAACATACACACACGTATGTATGTCATGAGTGGGTTGCAGTTGCTTAGTTTGTTATCTTTATGATTTGGTTAGATATGTATTCATGTTTGGTTTCATTGTTTTTCTTCTCACAGTTTGAAACCATTTGGGGACCTCTTTTTGAGGTACAGATATGAGACTCTTTAGGGCTCTTTGTCTTCTACCAAAGCGTCCCAGTGAAACATTTCTCAACATGAGCATCCATGTGGGTTTCCATACGCTTAATGCCATAGCCGTGGGCAGCTGTGCAGGTGACGTAGTTCCCTGGGAACTTTTCTACGTGGTACGTCAGTGTGCCGTAGGCAGGCACCCCCTCCCGAGCTGCTCCCATATGGACCCGCTGCTTGCTGGGCCTGTGGCTCTGCTGTCCTCTGAGCTCTCCCTTCCTCAACGTCCTAGTGAAAGACTTCACCACTCCCTGATGTTAGATTCTCTATTTCTGGATCCCAGAACTTCCACTTTCTTAATATATTCTCTCGCTTTGGCAAAGCAACATCATACAGGAGATTCTTGAGACAGGTGTTTGGAAGCCTGGGAAGTCATTTCTTTTTGACTTTTAGGAGCCTTTTTTGTTCTCAACAGTCACCTTACGTACGCACGCGCGCACACACACACACACACACACACACACACACACACCCCATCACCCTGTCCCTTCCCAGCACACAAATTAAGATGATAGTTTTGCTCTTGGATTCCATTTATATGTTTGTTGAAACAATCTAATTTGCCTCAAGGCAACGCAGATGACTTTGACTATTTATTGTAAGGTGTAAGCAACTCTGGGTAGAAAAGAAAAGCACAAAAATGAGTGTTAGGACTGAATTTTGTCTGCTCCCCACTCCAAAATTCAGGTATCAAAGGCTTAACCCCCAGTGTGACTATATTTGGAGATAGGGTCTTTAATGAGGTAATTAAGGTTTAACAAGGTCATAAGGGTGTCCTCATAAAGAAGAAGAAGACACACCAGGGATGTTCACACAGAGAAAAATCCCACGTGAGCACACAATCTGCAAGCCAAGGAGAAACTAACCCTGCCTGCACCTTGATGTCAGACTTCCAGCCTCCAGGACTGTGAGAAATAAATTTCTGTTGTTTAAAGCCACTTAGGCTGTGGTATTTTGTTATAATAGCCTTGCCAGACTAATACAATGAGCATTTTAAGATTTTTATCTCATGTTGTTGGTAGTATGTGTTCAATAAACATTTTTTTTATCTGATGCTGGGAGAAGTTTATTGAAATGGTAAAAAAAAATTAAAGGAACAAAATATGAGACACATTTCAAAGGATGATCAGGATGGGCTGACTCAACTATCGGGCAGAACACCTGGGAAGAAGCCTCCTCCAAACTCTCACCTCCCATGTTTCCAATCTGTAGACTTCATCTGTGCTTCTGGGTCTGTCGGGTAAATGTTCTTCGTGCCAGTGGGCCTGCAGCGTTTGTGTCCCCTGCTCTGCTGGGGTCATTTGGAAGCTTCCCCAGCTACTTAGTTCTCATGTGTCACTGATTTGTCATTTGAAAGTTAAATCACAGACCTGGCTGGTGGCCAGGGGTTGGAGATGGCTTTCCCCTCTTCTCCCTTTAGGTTTATGTACCTGTTTATTTACTGATAAGTTGGAGTGCTCCCTGCTGCCTTTCACAAATAATCCAGAAAATCCTTGAGATTTATTTGAACGATTGATTTGAAAAGTCAATGTTGTACACGGAGGATTAAAAAAAGAAATATTTGGAATCTACTTCAGTATCTGTTATCTCCAAAGGCAGTCTTGACTCCTCCAAATTTATATGCCACAGACAGAAAGGGGAGGAAACTTCCTTTTTACACATTACACAGTCTATATAATGGCAAGAGCATAGACTGGCCCTCAAAAGACATTGATCCTAATCTGAATCTATCCACTGATCGATGGTGCAACCTCAATCAAGTTATTTAACCTCCCCAAACCCCAGATTGCTCATTTTATTTTTATTATGGGGGAAAAAAAATCACATATGAAATTTAGCATCTTAGCTAGTTTTAAGTGTACAGTAATGTTAACTATACACACAATGTTGTGTAACAGCTCTCTGGAACTTTTTTTGTTACCAAAAACTCCACGAAGCCAACTCGGAAGAACAAGGATATGTGTTTTGGGGAAAAGGAAAGAGAATTTTTATTATTTTTCTGGCAAAGGAGGAAAAATGGCAGACCTTCTAGTCTCAAAATCCAAATTTTCTGAACATAAGCCAAAGTACAGAGCTTTTAAAGGGGGGGAGGCCCTCAGTTCTAGGCTCTTGTGGTTAACTATTCTAATCCTCCCCTCTCTGCAAAAGACAAAGCCTATAACCTCCGGGGGGCTGGCACTGCCTGGGATGGAGTTATCTCTTTTAACAAAGGGCTTAACCTGCCTCAAGGATGCAGGCCAGAGACAAAATCTTCTTTTTTTTTTTTTCAAGCCCTTTCCTCTGTTATATATTCCCCACTCTCAGTTTTATGCTTCCATATCTGTGGGAGCAGGGGCAACTATGGTCCATTTTGTCTTGCAAAACTGAAGCTCTGTACCCACTGAACAACTCTCCTTTTCACCCTACTCCTGAAAACTGCCATTCTACTTTCTGTCTCTAAGAATTTGACTTTTTTAATTTTTAGCTATTAACAAGACCCATCCACAAAAAGGGAGATGTCATTCTAAACTTTCCCACCTCCAATCTTTATTGTGAAGCACAGTGGAGTCCAGGCCCATGAAACTGCTTTGGAAACTAAATCAGTCTTCAAATGCCAGGCGTTAATTTTAAACATGAGCTGGCCTCATCCAGATAGGTAAGCATAATCTAGATATAAATCTGACATTAGGCTGAAAAAGTCTAACAAGCTGGCTATTTTGGGATGTCCAGAATTTCTGATTGGGTTTTAAAGAGAACTAGAGGAAATCAATTGAAAGAATGTATTTCAGGGAAATATTTTTGTTTTCAGTACAGATGAGCACAATGCTGAGTAGAAAGTTATTAACTGGCTTACTCACTTGTCTTAGTTTATCCTAGTTCAGTCTTTATTACACACTGTAGTCATTGTGGTTCAAAATTTGTCCTTGGTGACCTTGCCAACGACTGTGAGGCTTTTGCAGTGGATGTGGGAAGGACATGCTTCACTTTCGGTTTCCAGTTATTTTTAAAGCTCATTCTTTAAAATTCTTCCATGTTTGTGTTTTGCAATACATACAACATATTAGTACTTGGAAGTACATGTAAATACTTTCTAAATAAATAAATACACCTGGAGTGCATGGTCCTTTTTAAAATTTAATTTAGTTTTTAATTTGCAGCATGTAGTAACAAAAACCAATAACCTGCCTCTTATATCAGTTGGGGTTCTCCAGAGAAATAGAACCAATAGGAGAGAGAGAGAAAGAAAGAGAATCCTATTTCTCTAGGGAACCCTGACCGATACAGGAAGTAGGTTATTGGCCTTTGAAGCCTTCTGTTACTGCATCTAGGAGCAAGGAAACATCTCTCCAGGGAAGTGGGGAGGAGAAAGAGAAAGACGGAAAGAAAAAGAGCATGAGAGAGACTGAATTTAAGGAATTGGCTTATGCAGTTGCGGGGACTGGCAAGTCCAAAATTTATAGACCAGGCTGGAAACTGAGGCAGGATTTCTATGTTGCAGTCTTGAGGCAGAATTTCTTCTTCTCTGGAAATCTTGTTTTTTTTTTTTTTCTCTTAAGGCCTTCAGATGATTGGGAAAGGCTGACTCACATCACGGACTTCACTTAAGACCACTTTGCTTAAGTCTACTTTAAAGCCAATGGATCACAGCTGTTAATCCCATCCACAAGACCTCTTCACAGTAGTACCCAGATTAGTGTTTGATTACATAGCGGGGTGCATAGCCAGGCTGCCACATAAACCTCACCATCACACTACACTGTTGCCTGGTACCTGGTTGGTCTCTCAACTCTGACCTTCCCTGTTCTAAACGCCTTCCATGCTCCATGCCATTTCTACACTCGGCTTGCTAAAAAGAATCTCTGGTCATGTCCCTTCTCTGCTTAACTTCCATCACTGCTCCCCACCCCCTGACAAAGATCAAGCACTAAGATTGGCATCTGCTGCCCTGTAGGCCATGGCCCACGCTCCCCCCACACCAGCTTTCTGTCACCATAAACATCTCATTCATGCTGAATTCTGCTCCCTACCACTCCCCACTGTGCCCCCACATCTGTGCTTTCTTGTAAATGTGCCCCCTAAGACCATGCCATTCTCATCAATGGATACGTCATCTCCTTCTAATTTTGTCTTTCAAAACCCTACCCTGTTCAGTCAATATGTCCAGCATCCAGCTCATTATCTTACTCTGAAATATGCTTCTTCTATTGTATATCTGGGCCTCGGTTAATGTATTCCTTCCCCTTGCACAGGCTAGGAATATCAAATACAAATTTAATAGATGGCAGACTGCAGGAAGATATTTCCAATGCCCAAAACAGTCAAGGGAATAATTTTTAGAACATACAAAGAAATCCTTCAAACCAACAAAAAAAAGGGACAAGAAAAACCAATAAAAAAAAATGGGCCGAAGATATCCCAAGGCAATTCACAAAAGAAGCAGCAGCCCTGGTAGCCAACAAGTATATGAATAAATGTTCAAACTCACCAGTAACCAAATAAGTGAAAATTAGAACAATGTTGAGATGCCACTTTATGGTGGCCCAGATGGCAAAAATTAGAAAGACAGATGATACCAAGTGTGGTGTAGGGTGTGACTGATTTCTCATCTTTCCATGTCTTTACCTGTCACTCTATTGACTTGGGAGTCACTGGACTCCTTAGCAGAGGTTTTCTCTGAGCTCCACACCTGCAAATCCAACCCATTTTTGGACATCTTTGCTTCAAAGTTTCCCTGGTTTATTAAGTTCAACATGCCCCAAAGTGAACTTGCACTGCACTTCTCTAAACAGTGTTCTCCTCCTCTTGTTTCTTGTCCCAAAAGGCCACCTGTCATCCTCTACCTAAGTCACTGGAATCCATGACACCTCCCTTTACCCATACTGTCTGTGACCAAGTCCTTTCTATTTTACAGCTTCAGTGTTTGGGACATCTGTCCCCCACGTTACATTCTTTTCAAATGTTATCCTAGCTCAGGCCATTGTCATTTCTTGCCTGCATTACTAAAATTGTTTCTCGTTTGTTCTCCCTCCCTGCAGTCTTGCTAGCTATTTTAATAATGAGACCTTTCTGTTGGCCAGCTGCTTGAACATAAGAATAAGACCCATCTCATGACCACAAGGAACTTGCCCATCTCTTTAATGGGAAGGAAGTACAAATGAGCACACGATTACAATCCCATGAGAGGCTCGCAGTAAGGGAGGGAGAAGTGTAGTTACTGCCAGAGAAGGAAGGAGGATGGCAACACGACAACCCTTCCCTACCAAGCCATGCCTGTGATCTTCCTGAAATGCTGTGAGCCGACCATAGACTTAAAACTCCCCAAGGTCTGCTTTTAGGACAAATTCCTTGACATAATGTAAGCCTAAGCATGGACTGTCTTTGCCTTCTTTTATAGCTCCTTTATGAATTCTCTAGGTGTGATAAACTCCTTGTATCCCACACACAAGCCATCCTTTCTCTTCCCTTTTGATGGACCAACCTTTAGCACCTGCTTTAAGTTGAATGCGATTTTGGGTTGATTAAAAAAAATACTTACAGTTCTGATGAAGTTGCATATTCAATATCTGCAGTTTCCTCCTGTCACTCCCTTGTTCAAGGAGGATAATCCAACAGACATTACATCCATTACATGCCAGCAATGTGTGATGCTTTATGCTAAATATCACGGCGGGGGTGGGAGGGTATAGGAGAGTTAGCCAAACTCAACCACCTGCTCTCTGTCCGCCTGTCTAACTCACATCCATGTCCTGTCTCCACACGGACTTCCGAGCTATCCAGCCCTCCCTCCCTGAGCACTGTATTCCTGCTTCTCCGCTGCGGGGCAAGGGTGGGGGCGCTCACAATTCCTATCCTACCTTATCCCTGCTTCTGTACATGGCCAACCGCACCCCCATTCAGATACTGATCTTCTTTAATCCAGGGATGCTCTCTGATTTAACTTTGTATGATGTCCGGCACAATCTAACTGCTCAATAAATATGCAGAATTCATGAGAGATAATAGTTCTTGTTTTCTAGGAGCTCATAATTCTCTCTTGACTATAGAGTTAAAACCAAATTTTCCCAGCAAAAACGTCAAAGCCTTCTGGAATTCAGCACCACCTTCCCTGGTCAGCTGGCCTGATTCCTTCTTTGGACTTCAAATATGTCACACTTATCCATTTATTTTTAAAAAAGTTCATTGAGATGAATATTAAGAACTTATATTGAGAAACTACCACATGCTATGACCAAGCTCTGAGACACCCAGGATAAAATTATTAAAAAAAATTAGATGTGGTTCTAATGACTAGACTACGATGCATAGGAGGAGGAGGGGGCCAACAAAACAAATAAGAATTACAAATTGTGAAAGGCACTATGGGACTGTGCCTCTCACTTGTGTCTCTTTTGCAAGACAATGGGAAGTTTTCTATGAGGACCAGGGTTAGGCAATCAGGAACGAACATGTGGGAGGTGGGGTGGAGGGGTTGGAAGGGGACTAGTGTTTGGGATACCATATCTCACATTTTATATTTATTAATTCTAATTTTTAAGCATTATTTCTGTAAGGTAATGTGATTATCCCCATGTTTACAGATGAAAAATAAAAAATAAGATGCCGGGAAATAAAATGAGTTGGCGAAAAGCTAACTCTTGTAAGACAGTCATTGGTTTAGGCAAGTGAGTTTAATATAGTAGAAAGCATGTTATTCTAGAAGTTTACACAGAGCTCTGGTTCTCTAATTTGAGCCTCAGAATCATCTGGAAAGCCCTTTTAAGCACAGGTTGTTGCATGCCATCTGCAGAGTTTCTGGCTCAGCGGGGCTGGGTGGAACCTAAGATTGTGCATTGCTGACCAGTTAGTTCCCAGGTGATGCGATGGTGCTGGACTTTGGGAACTACTGGCATGAGCTGCGGTGTGAGCCCAGAGGAGAGAGAAGCTGTCAGTGCTTCAGGGCGGTCAACAGATGGCTCACAGGGAAAGCGGCATTTGGGCTGGGCAGGGAAGATTGCATAGACGTCTTCAACTCACTCTCCCTTTGGTCACTCCAAGGTCCTGGAAGCAGAGGCTGAGCATGCGCTGTGTAGAGATTCACAAGGCAGGTTCAGATGTGGGGGATGTTGGACGGGCATGTGTAACTGGGGGTGGCTCAGCAGAGCGTGTCCTGGCAGGGGAGGAGGCTGGTAGGCGAGCCTGGGGACAGATGGAAAGCCATGGCAGAGAGTTCACACTTCATCCTTTGAGTACCAGGCTTTTAATCAGACGAGTAATGCAATTCTCTTTGCCTGATTATGTTCTAATTGTTCATTCATTAAAGATAAAAAGGTATTAATCACTCACTACACCAAGGAATGCTAGGGTATAAAAAGCTCACAATAAAAATAATAACAACAACAAGTGACATTTTTCTGGTCCTTTTTACAGCAATACTAGCTTTGCATGCACGATCTCATTTATTCTCAACAACCACCCTTTGCAACAGATGCTACTGTTATCCCATTTTAGAGATGAGGAAACTGAGGTTTAGGAGGCAAGGGCACACTGCTTGAAAGTAGCTAAGTGGAGATTTAGGTTTGCATCTTAAACCTTGCTGTCCATACGACACCCTGGAGGTCAAGGACTGTATCTTGACTTTCCCTTTCCCCAAAACTTGTTGCATCTAACACGGAGCTGCCCCTGCTGTGCTTGGTAAAAGTAGCCCCAGAGAGTCCCTGTCCCTCGCAGGTGTCCTGACCTCTACACAAAGGCAAGAGGGTAGCAAGAGCTGCTGCTTGTTATCGGAGAATCTGTGATCTTCATAGTGCGGGAATGTCATCCCAGGAGGACAGTAGGATCTATCACTGTCAAGCCCGAAGGCCTTTTTTTATTCTTGCAAACTCAGGGCTTTTCAGATCTTTAAGGCTGATCAGAGATAGAGCACTACAATAGCCGGCTTAAATCTCAGCAAGTGGGGAGGCGAGGCAGAGAGAGTCTCCACGCATAAAATAAAGTACACTGACTCTTTTTGGGAAGATAACACATAACTCTTGGTCCACGCAGCACAATAAAAGCCCTTGGAGAACAGAGAAGATCTTTGTCAGAAATTGTGTCTCATTTAGCACCATTGTTTCGCCGCTTTCCTTTCGGAATGAAAGTGATTCATCTTGCTTTTGTTTCGCGCTGCCTTTTATTTTTTTCCTTCTTCAGAAATTCCTCTTCCATTACGAGGCAAGCACTTTTTTCTTTCCCCTCTCGTTGCAAACAGGACCTTCATCCTCGACATGTTTATGCTCAGCTCTCACGGTCCAATTTAATGCCTTTTTTTTTTTCATTTTGCCAAGTAGTGATTCACATAATACAGATAATATTGCTGTGAAGTGGGTTAAAAAATATTTTAATGATCCTATTCCTCGGAAAAGCGCATGCATGTGTGTGTGTGGTGCTCATGAATCAGGTTACAGATATCACTGTCATTTCTTGCACATCTGCTGGTGGAAATATCCTTGCATCTGTGCTGAAGAACTTCAACGAGCTGCGGAGGACAGGAAGGAGTTGCGAGAGGGTGGCTGCCGCCATGGGCATGCGAGGGAATAGGAAAGCCACACAGAAAGCAGTTAGTCATGCTGCAAAAGTTAAAGAGCAAAACAGCAAGATAAGAGAGGTCCAAACTTACAGGCTCTGTTCCCCGCATTTGGAGAAAGAAGGAAAAGGCCCATAATGAAAATTCATAATTCAGTATGAATTTTATCAGAAGGCCTTCTGGGGAAAAACAACAAGCTAAAGTAACACAAATATGTTCTTGGAGCCCTTGTATCTGCCAGGTCCTACCCACTTTCTGTCATTGTCTCCTTTCGGCTTCCAGCAGCCTTAGCACGGTGTGATGGTCTCAGTTCACGGTAACCGAGTGACTTGTAGAAAGCCACACGGCTCATGTGTAGCAGAGCTTGAGTTCTAGCTTGGTCTCTTGATGACAGAGAGGATGGCTGGGATTCAGAGAGTGGGCCAGGGCTGGGAGAGCAGCCCAGACGTACTGGCAGCAGATGACCAAAGCTTCCTGAATTCAAACTCTTCTGGGAGTTTCCTCCCAGTCCTGGCCTCTTCCCCAGACATCCACAGTCAATGTCTGGCCATCTGCAGGCTGCCTGGCTGGGACACTGAGGCTAGCTCTTGTGCTCCCGCCCCAGGGTCAGTAGCTTTGGGAAGAGGCCATTTGAAGGACGGAGCGGGGGCTGCCACCTTCCCCATCAGACTACGCCCCTAGTCAGAGGTGACAGCAAGATTGTCTGGCTTGCTCTGCACACATCTCTTGGACTTCCTACCCCTGAGCCTCTGGCAGAAAGGGGACGGCGAGCCAGGTCCCTCAGCAAGAGTGCCTTGTCACCAGCCACACCTGCCCCTTTGTCCTCTAGGCTGCCGGGTGCCACTCACATCTGGTGTCCTCCCAGCCCCTCCCACACTCCAGTCCCTTCCCAGCCTTTCCCATCGACCAGAGTGCTTGGGCTTTGGCCCTGAGGGAGCTCCCTCCCTCCCAGGACTCTGAATTATAAATGCGTACATATATAAAATACACACATATGTTATTCAAATCGTATGTGTATGGATGGATGCACACACCATAGCCATATACACACATATTACTCAAAGTCTTGTGTGTATAAATATATACACATGCACTGATTATTCAGTCATGCATATATGCATACCCACATTATTCAAAGCCATGTGTATAATATACACATATGCATATATTATTCAAACCCATGCATGTATACATGCATGTATATACTACCCAACGACATACACACATGCTTATTATTCAAAATCATGTGTGCTTGAATACATATACACACATTATTCAGAGTCACACATGCAAACATACATGTACCACACACATACACAAACTACTCAGAATCATGTGCATCTATGTACATATATACACATGCATACTTTATTCACAGTCATATGTGTATGTGTCTATACACACCACACATGCATACAAATATCTTGCATTTTTACTTTTACTCAAGACCTCTTCCTCGAGCTCCAGGCGCATGAATCCAACTGCCTACTTCCATTCTCCGTAGAGAAATAGAAACTTAGACTTAACATGGTGCAAACAGAACTACTGTATTTCTCCTCACATCTGGTGTCCTCCCAGCCCCGGCCCCATCAGGGCCCCAGGGCCCCTTGTCACTGGGTCCCAACTCTGTCTCCCAACTCACCTCCCTGTTACTTATACCCAGAAACACTGACCACCTTTCTGTTCCTCTGAGTGCCAACCCTGATCCTTCCTCGGGACCTTTGTGGTTACTTTTTCCTCCTGCCTGGAGCACTTTCTCCTGATGTTGGTGGGGTCAGCTCATTTTGGTCTCTCAGAGCTCACCTCTGCTGCCACCTCCTCTGAGACGTCTGTCCCGACCCCCATGCTAAGTGGCCCCTCCACTGCTGCCATGTTTTCTATTCCATCTTTCTGACCGCGCTCATGTGTGCCTGCAGTGGTCTTTCTCACTTCCTTCTGTGCCCATCATTTCTCTGTGCCCATGTTTTCTCCTAAGGGTTTTATAGTTTGGGCTCTTAACATTTAGGTCTTCAGTTCAGTTTGAGTTGATTTTTGTCTATGGTGTGAGGCAAAGGTCCAGCATCCTTCTTTTGCTCTGAATATCCAGTTTTCCCAGCACCACTTGTTTAAAAAAAAGTGCTTTCCCCATAGAATGGTTTCTGGCACCCTTGTTGAAAAGCAAGCATGTCACCATACATGGAAGGGTTTATTTCTGGGGTCTCTATACTTTCATTGGTCTGTACCTCTGTCTTCAAGCTGCATCCACTCATTTTCACCACTAGGAGGTAAATTCCATCGGGGCAGGTGCTCTGCCTGGCTTCCCTCAGCCCAGCTCCTGGCACGGGGGAGCTTGATGAATTTCTAACAGGCGATGAGGGTGTTGGTTTCTAGATCTTTCTTCCATACCCCAGATGGACTTCCCTGAGCGGCTCCTGCTTGGTCTGTGGCAGTCACATCACCTCCCTGGGACACCCTGTTGTGCTCCTCTTCCTTCATCTTCAAGAGGGGGACCTGGACTCCCCCTCCCCAAACTGATCTCAGTGTCTGCTGAATCCTTCTGACCTCACCTTGCCCCAATCTGGTGCCATTTGTAACTGGTGGTTGTGCATCCAGAACTTTCTCAGTCAGCTCTCCCTTCTCCCAGGTGCCATCCCTGTCCAGTGTGACCTACAGCTGACACTCCGCTGCTTGTGTGTTCCTGTCTTCCCCGGAGCTATGTCTGGCAGACCCTCATGGACCCCCACGTGCCATTTAGGATTGCCCTGCTTAGCTTGAGTCCCGGTTTTCTGGGTGCACATAAGGACAAAGGAAAGCTAAGCTGGGCTCTGTTCCAGCTCACCCCAGTCACAGCTAAAGCCCTTCCTGTTTTTTGTTTTTCTTTCCAGCCTCATCAATAAGGCCTCAGTAATGGCAGGGAGCAAATCCAGAGGGCAGGAACGCGGCATTACATCATCGCATTACCTACCCTGATGCGTTTTCAAGGCCAGCAAACTCAATTAGCTCGTTGGTAATAGCTGTACCAGCAGCGGGACACACAGCAGAGTTCATCGTTCTGAGGAAGGACATGGAAAACAAATGACATGTGGTCCACCCCGCACAGCTGCTAGCAGGCTAACCCAGAGTGGCAGCTCAGGACCAGACGTGGCTCGCTCTCAATGATTTTAGGCTGCTACTTTGGATGTATTTAAATCTTGAGGAATAGAATGCTACTTGTTAGCTGTGTTCTAGTTATTTTGTTCCATCACCCATGTTTGAGCAACCTTGCCTTTTCTTCTGCAAATAACCAAGACTTTCTAGCACTGAGACCTAGAGAGGTTAGAAGAGTTACCCGTGGAAATTTAGCAAGTGGCCTTATCTCAGCCACTGTTTATATATTCATCATTCTTGGGCACATCAAATCATCAGTCAACCTAATGTTCTGGGTAAGTTACAGCCGGCAGAAAATCCGCTTTCAGAATAAGTGGGGGAAAAGGACAGTTGAGATTACTGAGAAAAAATAACATATTATTTTAACCACAGTGTCATGAGAGCAGAGAATGTTTTAGTTGAGAAGTCCTTAGAATTTAACTTGTCCAACCTTGTAATTTTACAGATGAGAAAACCATAAGCCATAGAAAGTTAAATTACATCTGCTAGGTCGCACGGCCTGTTGGCACACATGCAGAATTACTATAACTAAGACACGGTCCACTTACAGAAGGGACAATCTCGCAGAGTCTCTTCAGAACATACTCGATCAGCCAAAGACAAGGTAGATTGCAAAGCAGCACCTAGTAGGCTTTTGGATGCTGTCAGCATTATGTTGATAGGGTTTTTCCTTTGTCTGCAACCTGAACAAGCCTTTCCCAATCTTAGAGAGCTTTGTATTTTCAATAGGGAGTTCTCTGTTGATAGCACTAAGAGAAGTTGCAATGTAGCTATCAAACATCAAAACTGTCAAATTCGAGGCATTCGAGCTCTGTTGCAGGAAGGTTACATCCTACATCTCTCAAAGCAACCTCTATTTCCCAGGCCACCTTTAGCCCCAAGCTGCATTTTTCATTCCTCCTCTTTTGGGAACAGAAAGAGGGAGCCCGAGTGCAGAAGCCTTATACCTCGGCTACCAACAATGCCTGTTTTCATACAGAACGCACTTAGAATGCATGTGGATTCAGGGCGTGTGTTCTAAATGGCTCATAAATCATGCATTTCTTTAAGAAGGATGCCAAACAACTCCGATTTGCTGGGTAGCATTCTCCTTCTCCCCTCGGGCAGACTAGCAAGTGCTGCACGGTTTGCAGATCTTTCATCTATTTATGGCTCCGAGAAGCCACTGGGATGTGGATGCTGGGGGGATGCGTGATTCCCAAGGAGAAATCACTCAAATTCCCGAAGATTCGCCTCTTGCCTTTATGAAGTAGGTACAGAGTTAAATGCTCTTTGATGAAGCTGTGCTGAAGTGCTGGACATTGCGGTGGACAAACAAAACAACAAAAGTAATCGAGATGTGTTCTAGTTATGGGATTTTAATCCTCCTCTTGAACTTACCAGGGTTTTGCAGATGTAGTTGTTTCCTCCCTCCCTCCCTTCCTTCCTTGTTTCCTCTCTCTCTCTATTCTTCTAATGAGGCCATGTGTGTTACTGGGGAAGGTAGTTATTTGGGGACAGCATTGGGTTCACGTCCAAGGTCCATCACTCACAATCAAGTGACCCCCATTTACATTATGTGACTGTTCCGACTCTCAGTAATAACAATGGGTGAAAAAGATTGTATAAGATTATATATACATAGATGGGCAGATGGATAGATGGGTAGGTGGATGGGTGGAGGAATAGATAGATAGATGATAAATATATAGATAAATAAATGGAATGAGTCCCTAGGGCAGTGCACAATAGATCGTAGACTTTTAAAAATTCTTTATTTAATAAAAATTTGTTTCAACGAGCAAGTTCTGTGCCAGTCCTCCTTCTAGATGCTGGGGATATAGTGCCGAATAAAACAGACAAAACCCTGCTCTCACGTAATGTTCTAGGGGAGGAGAAAAACATTCAACCCCTATGCAAAGTAGTATGGAGATACCTCAAAGAACTGAAAGTAGACCTACCATTTGATCCAGCAATCCCACTTCTCCGTATATGCCCAAAGGAAAAAAAGACATTCTCTAATAAAAACATTTGCACCCAAATGTTTATAGCAGCACAACTCACAATTGCAAAGAAGTGGAAACAATCCAAGTGCTCATCAATACATGAGAGGACTAATAAAATGTGATATATGTATACAGTGGGGTATTACTTAGCCACAAAAAACAATGGTGATTTAGCACCTCTTGTATTATCCTGGTTAGAGCTGGAGCCCATCCTACTAACTGAAGTATCATAAGAATGGAAAAAAAGTACCACATGTACTCACCATCAAATTGGTACTAACTGATCAACACTTATGTGCACATATGGAAGTAACATTCGTCAGGTGGGAGGGGGAGGGGGGAATGGGTATATACACACCTAACAGGTGCAGTGCCCACTGTTTGGGCGATGGGCACACGTGTAGCTCTGACTTGGGTGGTGCAAAGGCAGTATATATAACCTAAATGTTTGTACCCTTGTATAATATTAATATTCTGAAATTTTTAAAATATATATAGAATGGAATACCTGTCATAGAGAGAGAAGGCAGGGAGGGGAGGTAGGGAGTGTGAAGCTAGGGAAGAGGAGTTTGAAATTTTAAATGGGTCATCAAGGAAGGTCTCATGGTGAGGGGGCATTTGACTAGAGACCGTGAGTGGTGATGGAGGGTGCTGCAGATATCCAGGGAAGGAGCATCCCTGGTGAGGTATAGTGCAATCCACAGCGATAATTCCTAAGTAAAGAAGAGCTGGCCCCACTCGCTTTTGGATGGGATAGAGTTGCATGATGAGTGCAGCTCTTTACACCAATCCTTTCCCTCCTTTTCTTTCTTTTCCCTCAGATGTTGGACTGCAGCCAGGAAGTTGACCAATGGCCCCGGCTGCTCACAGACAGTGCTTGGGCACGGCAGGGTTCTCAGGCGGGCCCTCCTGGGAAACACATGACTCCCATCGCGGGTTCCCCATCAGCCGTGCAACACATTCGCAGGACTTGGCTCTAAGTCATGCCCTGCCCTGCCTTCCCTTCCTCACTTTCTGCTCCGCAGGGGCTAGACCTGCACTGTGGTCTGATGGCTTCTCTGGCCCCCTTCCGTGCAACACGTTCGCAGGAACTAGCTCTAAGTCATGCCCTGCCCTGCCTTCCCTTCCTCACTTTCTGGTCCGCAGGGGCTAGACCTGCACTGTGGTCTGATGGCTTCTCTGGCCCCCTTCCCATTTCCCCTCACAGATTTTTCATAAATCTCTTGCACATCGAATCCTGACTTGGCATCGGCCTGGAGGACCAAGACCCGCACAGACACCGCTAAGGACCTCGAGGTTCCCGCAGAACAGCCAGCATTAACTGTCAGGCCTGTGGGGGAGGCCAGCCGGGACCTTCTAGTCCAATCAACCTTCCCATAAATGACAGCCACCTGAGAAATTGGAACCCTTGTGTGCTGTTGATGGTTAAACGGTAGAGTCAATGTGGAAAATAGGGCAGCCCCTCAAAACAATGAAACTGTTAACAATGGAATTACCATAAGATGCAGCAATTCCATTTATGGTTATGCACTCAAAAGAACTGGAAATAGAGTCTCAAAGAGACCTTTGTATACCCATGTTCATAGCAACACAATTCGCAATGGCTTAACCGTGGAAACAACCCCAATGTTCACTGACAGGTGAATGGATAAACAGAGAGTGGTATGTACATACAATGAGCTATCATGCAGCTTTAAAAGGGAAGAAAATGCTGACACATGCTACAAGATGATGCTAAGTGAAAAAAGTCAGTCACAAAAATAAAAACATTACATGATTCTACATACATGAGGTACTTCGAGTAGTCACAATCATAGGGTCATAAAGTCACCTGGTGGTTGGCAGGGACACAGGGCAGGGGGAATGAGGAGATATTGTTTAATTGGTATGTAGTTTCAGTTTTGTAAGAGGAAAAGAATTATACTCAGGTGGATGGTGGTGAAGTTTGCACACTATGAATGTATTTAATGTCACTGAACTGTACACTTAAGTCTAAGTTTCATGTCATGTGTCTTTTACCACAATAAAAAAAATGAAAAAAAAAATGTTATAGCCGTATGAAGGAGCCCAGGAGAAATCAGCAAAGTAACCTTCTACCCAAAGCACAGAAGTGTAATTGTTTTAAGTCACCAAACTTTGGGGTGGTTTGTTAGGTAGCAAAGGCCAATGACACCACCAGAGGAAATAGGAACCAGAGAATCCACTACACAGATAGAAGCTATGACCAGCCCAGCATGTGCCAAGGGATCTTGCCTGGGCTCTGAGCAGACACCCCCAGGCCAGACTGTCTGTCTGCAACCCCTCCTGTTGACCTGACCTTATGGTTCAGAGCCACCACAGGTCCCTGTTCACACGTTGATCCAGGCCTCAGGGCGTCCCACCTTTGGATTCTGTCCCTGCCTCTGTCTGGGCCCTTTGGTGTCCACATGCCTTATCAACTTGCTTCCAGACTTGGGCTTTATAAGTACATATTCACACCTCTGCACCATCTTTTGTTGCTCCTTGTGCATCCCTTAAATCTGCCTTGGCTCACCAACGCCTCTGCCCAGTCCTGAACTTCACCCTCTGACTCTGCCCCCAGCAGGCGCCCACGCACATCTTGCATCAAGGAGTTGGCATCACAGCCGGGCTTCGGTGCTGGAACCCAGCCTTGGTTGTCTGTCAAATTTCCTTCTCAGCATTGCATCCCCTTCTGCCGCCTGAAGCCTGTCTTCTAGTGCCCTCCCGAATCCCACTGCCTTGCCATGTGTTCCTGCCCGCTACCCTGTCTTCCAGCACACCAGGACGTCGCTTACTGAGAATTTCAGCTTCTGCCAGCCAGTGGCACGCGGCCTGGCTCCTCCGCCTCCCTCCGCCTGACCCCGCAGAAGAGCAGCATTTCCGAAGTCAGCAGCTGCTTCTTCCAGAGGATTACTCGAGACTTTCCCCGCCAGGGTGGATTACGCCTGCCACGGAACTTATTAACTTGTGAGGCCTTTGCGTAGGGGGTTGTGCCTGAAACTGTTTTCAAGTAGCAAGAATGTACTTGATTCATGGAGAGGCATTTTCTATCTGAGAAAAAAAGAAAAAAAAATTAAAGCCCTTTTCTGCACTCCAGCAAATGAAAGAACCGTACTATTAAATAGCACTAGGAGCAAAGAGGACAAATGAATACTATCAAATCACAGTTGAAACACAGGCATACAGAGGACAAGGCCACAAATATCAGATACCCTCTCACGTTTTTTTAGGGAATAAGAGATTCTAAGTAAATCTGGTAAAGGAAATAGTAAAGGAAATTCTAGTAAAGGAAATTCTAAGTAAATAGTAAAGGAAATCTATTACTACTTGTCCTGATGCAAACTCTTATTTGATTTTCTACTCCCTTTTTACATCTTTGGGATATTTAAAGAGGTTTAGGCATTCCATAACATATACATGTATCAAAACATTGTGTTGTACACGGTAAATATATATAATTTTTATTTGTCGATGAAAATAAATTTAAGTAAATAAAATGAAAGAAATGGCCATAAACAGGTGCTAAATTGTCAATGGGAGCCCTCTTCAAACTTGCCTAGTGATCTTTAAGGAAAGTCTGTGATTGGCTGGGAGTCTCACGCTGTGACTGGTGCTTCCAAGTGAGGTGGTTGGGCGGAGGCATTTGAATTACCCACGAGTAGCCATTAATGAATCCAGTCTACAAAGCTAACAGTGGGGCAAGCTGAAATTTTCCAATAGGGCATATACTTTTCATCCTCTGTAGATGACAATGATAAAAGGGACCATGCATGTTCTTTATTTATATGCACAGCAGATTTGAGTTATATTCATGTAATTTTTATGCAAGATAATTAATTTAATGTATATAAAAATTTTATGTCTATGTCTTAGTAAGATATTGAAACCATTTAGGAATGCTGTCAACTACCTGCAAGATAAAATCAGATGAACAGCAGCCTAAATGAGAGAGTTATCACATAACGGAATGTTGTAGACAAGTGTTTCCACTCCACTCCAGGTTCATGAGCTCAGTGGAGTCAGAGTGCTAGTCTGTCATCTTTGGATTTGCTTGGCTTTTCCTCATGGTAACAAGGTGGCTGCTCCAGCTCCAGCTCCAGCATCAAAACCGCGCACAGGAAAGTTAAGTTGGAAGAAAGCATCAAAAGCAAAATTGAATTTTCCTCAGCAAATTCATTTTATACCTCTCCCCCTCCTTCTAAGTCATGGAAGAAATATTTCTGTCTAGAAGTTTTCCTCTTCCACTTCATTTTGTAGATCTGTGTCACCTGTCTATCTCTACAAGGAAAACATAGAAAATTAGAATCTAGCAAAGAGAAAGGAAGTTCCATATATATCAGTTGGGTAGTGCCAAACTGCTGTAAAAAAGATTCCAGATAAAGTAACTGAATAATCTAGAAGTTCTATTATTCAATTAAATATAAACATTTTCTTCTTTTTCAAGCAGAAGTTCCAAGGTGAACATTTCAAGATGACAGAAAGCTTTGCTCCATGTAGTAGCTCAAGAATCCAGACTGTTGGCTTCCAAAGTTACTTTGAGCATCACCCTTTCTGCCCGAATTGTGATCCATCCTCATTCTGGATAAGGGGCCTTCTTTCCTGAGGTCAAAGAATGTAGTACTGCTCCCTGCACTCGAGATAGAGAGTAGGGTATAGAGGAGCATCTACTATATGCTTTTCATAGAAGGAAACTTAACAATTCAGATAAAAGAAATTAAGGCCCCATGTCTCTGTTTTGGGTTTTGTTTACCTCTACATCAATCTCCAGGCCCAGACTCTGAACTCTGTAAGCATTCAGTGTTTGCTAGTGACCAGAATGTATAAAGTTCAGATTTCCTGACCACAGCCCTGTGCTCTATAACTACCCACACCTTTGACTATCCACACCTTCGGGAAAAAGAGGGAGCAGGGGGCAGTGTGCTCTGTAGTTTTTAATCGTGGAGCCAACTTACACCAATGTCAAGGGCAGGAACAGGGTCACAGTGGATGATTAGATCCCGTGACATTGATTACGACATCGTATTCCTATCAGCATCCTCAGCCTCAATGTACCATGTTGGTTCTATGTTTGTGTGTTATTTAATAGATTTTTCTCTGCTTCCCATTCTCCTGTGGCACTCAACACATGGCTCTGTATAACTTAGCCATATTGCAAAAATAAGTTGTTCTATGCACATCCCTCCTCCTTTCTTGAGAATTTAGGAGCCTCAACGTCAGGGGACAAGTCTTAATCATATTTTTTCTAGCATCTTTCATAGTGCTTTGCAGGAAAGGGTTTATTTATTCAAATTGTTGAGAAAATTGAATGAAAGGAAATTTTGCTCATACTGACAATACATATTTCAAATCTCCTGACGTGACTGGCCAATTACATAAATATTACCCACTGTGCCTTCAGGGCAATAAGCAGCACTATTGAATTTGTTGATGAACCACGTATTTACTGAGCATCTATTATTTGCAATAAAGTCACCTAATACACAGCAGGGAGTAGTTCAAATGCAAATTGACTTCACTGAGCTCAGGCATTGTCTAATACTCCCAATAATAGGAATATGGGTGCTTTTTTTACTGAAAGTTGAATTTAGGGATTAATGAGATGTTAACGGTATTTCTACCAAACAGTGAGTTTCCTATAATTAGGCATATTCAAGTAGATGGTGAATGAAACTATTATACAAGAAAGGTAAAAGTCAATTTCTGATTAACTCTATTCCAAAACAAGTTTTCCATGGTTATAAGGAGCAAAGAGAGATTCTTTAGCTGCATTATATAGGGCCTAAACTTACCCGACCTTGTTCAGCCATTGGTAAAGATTGTGATTATCCGTTGATATAGCAGGAGGTTCTGATAGTGTCAACATGGTGCGTGGGGCCTAAGAATGCTCTAATCCTGAACAACACCATAGTCACTCGCCAAGATGAGTTTCTGAAGGAGATGTCGTTACTAGGGGCAAAGCGAAAGAAAGCAAAGTGACTGAGGTTAGCTGAGCTTGGGCCCTGGACCCCAGTTCAGAGCTCTGGTAAGCTCTACTGGATCACAGCATTAAACATTCATTCAAAATCCTTAGGTATGAACTTCTTCAGGTTAGATTCCAGTCCTCTACACCTGCCAGTCCCAGTGGAGAATGAGTTGGAGGAGAATTTCATTGAGATTTTCAGTGTCTTCCCTACCTGGCTGCCTGCTCTGGCTGGAATGATGGCATCCTCTCTAAAATCCGTGTTGAAACTTCACCCACCTTGCAGTAGCGTTAAGAGGTGTGGCTGTTGGGGGGGGGTGATTAAGTCTTGACGGCTTCCCCCTTGTGAATGGGATTAGCACCTTTGTAAAAGGGCTTGAGGTTAAAGGGAGTGCCGTCTTGTTCCTCTGCTCTTCTGCCAAGAGAAGGCACAGCATTCCTCCCCTCTGGAGGATGCGACAGCAGGTGCCATCTCGGAAGCGGAGGAACAGCCCTCCCCAGGCACCGAACCTGTTGGTTTCTTGCTCTTGGACTTCCCAGCCTCCAGAACTGTGAGAAATCAATTTCTATTGTTTATGAACTACCCAGTCTGTGGGATTTTGCTACAGCAGCACATATGAACCTAGACATTGCTACGTGGAAGAATAACAGGGCACAGCAGAGGACTGGGGCTCACTGTCAGCTGCACCTTTTGCAGGAAGTAAGAGAGGCTGCGTTTCTCTCTAGGCTGGTTTCCAGAGCACAGACAGAAAGTGTTGATGAAGGAGAGTGTCACAGAGAGAAAGTCAAAGCCATATGAGTGAACTTTTAATGATCCTCAGCAAATGAGGCCAATCCATTCCCCGCAAGGTAATTCATCGAGATTCTATGCCCTGCTCTGGATGGGGAGGGGTAAAGATGGGCATGAAATAGTGTCCCCCACAGGCTGGGCTCATGGACCAAATCTGATGGGATGGAATTCCTACCATATGTGCAGCACCATGGTAGGTGCTGTGGCTGTGTTATGCAAACTGATCATTGAGGTCGTTGTTCCCATTTTACAGATGAGGAACACAGGGCTTCCAGAGGCTAGATGGCTTCCCTACTCATCCAGCAAACAAGCAGCCAACTGGCATTCAAAACTGAATTTCTACCCAATTCAGTTCCACTACATCCATCAAGCACTCAGCGGTCTGTGATTTTAAGATTCAGTGCTTCAATGGTCCCATGAATGATTCTAACACTGCAGTGTGTTCAAAGGCTGCACAGGATGGGTGGGGAGGAGAGGCAAGGGAGCGTGAGGTGGTAGAGAAATTATGGAGACGATTGTCGGTTTGGTTCCCCCTCGCTCCCCACAAAACATTCTTGTTTATTTCCCTGCGTTTCTGCCAGGCAGGCATGTGACCCGAGAACAGCTCCCTGGTGAGGCAGGGTTCTTCTCATTTCCTGGCTCCTAATCTAATAGAAATGTCTAAACTAGTTGGCTGGCTCTGCCTGAGAGAGGGGAAAACAAAATAGTAGGATCAATCACTCCATTTGAAACTGCATCTGCAGAAAAGATGTCATGAAGGGGCGGGCGGGGCCGGAGCGCTGTTTGCCCAGGCACTTCTCCTAGCAACCGCTGGCCCGCTCTCCTTTCTTGGCTGCAACTTGACAAAGGTGTCCAGCAGGGCCTTCCCGAGCCCGGCCAGGGCACTGTGCCCTGCCAGCTGTCAGCCAATTCTTCTCCCTTTGCATTAGCGCTTTACAACTTGATTCAGTCTCTGCCTGTTGCCAACCAGAGGGTCAGGCCTGAGTCTCTAGCCTGCCATCTCTGAAAGTCTCCTTATTAAAGGCATTTAAAAAATAATATCCCAGTGGAGAGCTGCCAAGAGTTATTTGAAACTCCTCTTATCCCCATGGGAAAGTCGGTGCAAGTTGTCCCCGGGTAGCATCCATTTTTGGCTGGAGGACAGAGTCCTCGATACACACTAGCAGAGTGGTTTCATATTTATAATTGCAGGGACTGCAGTTGTGGCTCAGCTCTCAGGTGAGTGGCAGAGACTTTACCTGTGCCCTAACCACAAATGAAAACTGCAGACTCAATCAACACCTGGTCATCTACAGGACGAGATGCCAGGAGGCAGAGGTGTCCTACACTGAACTGACACTGTCCTTGGATATTTAACACACTGATGGCCACACTAGCAAAAAAAAATTTTCTCTCCGTGTTTTATTACAAAAATAGAATTAAAATTTAGAAAACAAAATGGTCCTTTCTAATTTAATGAAAAATATGTTATTTTTTATTGTTCTCTGTGTGTGAGTTAGATGCAACTTGAAAAATAGTTCATAAGGGCAAAGGTAAGGAGACGTGTGAGTTACATATGCTTCACGTGGCCCCAGGCTCAAAACTAGCATGAGTTAAATACAACTCACATGGAAGTTAATGTGTTATGATAATTGTCTGAGGTTTGACAGGTTTCATTAACATCCCTACATGTTAGGAGCTTGCCATGTCCCTTTCTGTGGGGCCATCTTCTATCTCCAGCTTTCTAGTCAATATTGCCAGGAAAATAAAGTGTCCAAGAAAAATGGTGTTGAAATAGATGTTACCCTGTTGCTCAGAGTTTGGGCAGAGATCACAAAAGTCAATAAGAGTCTGAGATGTGTCATGGACAAAAACACTCTCAATTAAGATCCTACACCACACTGAGGACATGCGAAGAGATGGCGACGAAACTGCTCCTACCAGCATGTGTTCTACAGCACAGGCTGCCCACCTGGGAATGGATTAAAGAGGATGGGGAAGATTTTTCTGGAGAGAGTTGTCAATGTGCCATATCTCCATGGGGGCCTCGGGGCAGGAGAGAGGGGCTGGAAGAGAACCACCTGGGGGCATTCCAAGTGGCCCTGGAGTTGGGACAGCATAAGAAACTAGGCACCTGACTCACCTGTCTCTGAGTTGCAGGAAAGAGCTATAACTCCCACTGCCTGGCCATTGGCAGACGTGGAACTGGCAATATTGAACTGGAATAGGAATATTGGAGAATAGGCAATATTGAACTGGAATAGGAAACTGGAGAAAGAAGATGACCCCAACAGAGGGTGGACTTCAGTCCAGGAGCAGAGGGGAGGACTGTAAGCAGTCAGGGGAGGAAGCATTGCCCACTCTAAGGGAATCCTGGTGAGATTCCTGATGGGGAGGGAGGAGCCTCCAAAGAACCTTCAAAAGTCCTCCATAAGGAAGAGAATTCCAACACCCAGCAGGTCCAATGCCAAACCCAATGGTATTGGTTAAGTGTACGTTACCTCCCCTCCCTAATTCTTTCCAACCCCGAAGGGACCCAAAGTGCAGCCAGAGAGTGATGGAGTGAAACAGAGGGAGGAAGACCACCGTCATCGACTTCCCTCTGCCCCTGGGCAGGTTTCTCAGCCAAAGGAAGGCTGAGCTGGGAAAGGAAGACATTTTTAAGAGAATGATAGTTTAGTCTTTGGATATGACTCTAGATTGGATTATTTTTAAATTCCTAGAAAAATACACTCTTAATTATTATATCTTTTGTTTAATCTGAAAATGATTGGGGAACATTATATTATCCTAGACTGACCTGGAAAGCTGAGGATCTAATTGAAATTTCATGCAGCTTTAGTGGAGATGAAGGATGGGCGGGAGGGGGAAGAATCTAAATTTAAAGTACAGTGGCCGACAGAATAATGTTGCTTTCTGTCTATACTCATCTAGTCTAATTATTAAACCTGTTGCATAGAAACCATAAAATAAACCTGTTGCATAGAAACCAAAACCATAAAATAAAATAGGTACACTATTAATCAGAAAGCTACATTAATCTTATGGTTGGGGCATACAACATACAGTTTTTTTTAAAATATGGGAAAAACTATTAGCACAAGATCATGCCTCCATTCTGCTGCCTCTGGACATTCCCATGAGTCATTGAGCAGATGGAATATTCTAACTGAACACTTGGGCCACTTTAGTCACAGTATCACAATGCCCCCATTGTACTTTTATAATGCTAAATGCCATTGGAAACGTTCTGTTCAGGGTGTTACATTCAATACCCTGTCATTGATTTCTCTAAGAAATATAATGAGGTTTTACAGAACTTATCAAAGCATTGGTGTGCAGGAAAACACCCCATAGCCACATTTTTTTCTCTCATAGCCTAGAATCTCTGGAGAAATATAGTCTGTCTATTTAATAAGAAAGGCAGAATTCACTCCATTGATTGAAAGAAGCCACTTTTGCATGTCAAGAAATTTTATGATTTCTGAGTGTCACATACAAATGACAGAGAGCTGCTCCCACAGCTTCCCTGACAAAGCTTCTCTGCAACAGATGAGATGTGTCTCACCTTTTCTTCTCTTGCATACAGAGTCGGTCATTGACAAATTATAAAATCTCCAGCTGACATGTGTCTCCCATATCTGGCCCGCCACTCCTTCCTGTTTTCCTGCCTATATGCGGTGGCCTTAAAACACGTGTTTAAATTTGTTGGCATCTTACCCATCAAGTCTAATGCCCCTCCCCTGGAATGTGAGCTGGTCTTAGTGATTGACTTCTCACAAACAGAAAATGGCAGAAGTGATGCTGCGTGGCATTCGAAACTAGGTCACAAAAGGCAATAAGCACAACATCAACTTGGAATCACTTGGAATCCTGGCTCTCAGAACCTTCCGCCATGCTGGATCCCAGGCCACATGGAAAAACTCATGCATGTGTTCTGGCCAATAGCATGGCTGAGGACCCAGCTCACAACCAGCATCAACACCATGCATGTGAGTGAGGAAGCCTCAGCCATGGTCATCCCGAAATCCCATGAAAGACCTTGAGTGAGAACCCCCCAGCTGAGCCCAGCACCATCAGAAATAATAATACGTGATCACTGTAGTTTTATGGCAAAGTGTAGGATGGTTTGTGACACAGCTGTAGATAATCATAAACATATAGGTAATCATAACAAGATGCCCTGCTAGAGATACTTTAAACATGCCTGTGCTCGTTGAAACACTGCTTCATTCTGGGAATATACCCTATGATTTAGAATTCAAAATATGGAAATAACTTTTCTGCAAAAAGTGATTTTTTAATAGTAAAATACTAGAAAATAACTATTTCCCTATTATTGAATACCTGGACTACAAAACTATTCCAAAGCCATATGATGATATATTATGAAGCTATTAAAATGTACTTTTATGCTCTAGGATTTCCAGTCTGGACAAATGGAGTATGTTCCTGCTCCTTCCTGGTCAATACAACTGTAAACTCTGAAAATAACCCAAGGGGCAACCAAAGAAAAACTCTGAAAAGAGGTAAGAAGGCAAACTGGTTTAGGATCCTATCACTGGAGGAACAACATAGTTTCAGGGTGTCTTATGTACCCCCACCCAACAGAAGGAAAATTAAAGCCACATTTCTTGACCCCCCAGTCCCCCAACTAAGCACCAGATGGTAGCACAGGTGGACTGATTCTTTCCCCGCATTTAACTAAAGTGCTACCTACCACAACAGATGAGACTGGCACAACTGCAGGGAGGATTGATCAGGTGATGTACTAATGAGAAGCCAAGGTAAGAATGCCATTTTTCCTTTGGGCTAGAGACTCCTTTTCCTCACTGTGAGGTATTAGGTGGTGCTGGGAAAAGGGATACTCCACAATAAACAGCTCAGCCCAGGAAGCCTTTTGTCCCATGGACCTGGGATTCTTTTCCACCACTTGGAGACTTTGGAGGACCATGAAGAACCAGCAGCAAGGATTCAACCACAACAGGTGCCTTTCATCCAGAAATCACACTTGGACTCCCATGACAAGGGGAGATACCACCACAAGTACTCAGCCAGGGAAGCTTCTTCATGCCCAAGGCTTGAGATACCTGTACCCCACCAAGAGACACTGAGTGGCCTGTTCTGAGGAAAACCCTTCCATGCCCTCAGTCAGCACTAGCAGGAACAATTGTGAGCCCAAGCAGCACTAGATAAACCAAAAAAAAAAAAAAAAATACAAAGGCTCTAAAAGTCAAACTGGCATTGAAACCATAGCCCATAAAAGTATATCAAGAACCCATGTCTAAACCTAAGTAGAGTGATATCCTGCTAATATAAAATATCGAAATGAGACCCAGAGTCTCCAAATATAATAGATAAACTGACTAGAATATTATAAAAAATTACTCATCACTTCAAAAAATAAAAAACAAAAACAAACAAACATGAAAAACACAACTTGAATGAGAAAATACAATGAACTAATAATAGATGTGAATCTGATGTTGGCATTATCTGACATGGATTTTAAAGCTTTTGTCATAAAACTGCTTCAACCACCAATGATAAATTCTCTTGAAGCAAATGAAGAATTATGAAATCTCAGCAATGAAATAGGGGTTATGCAAAAGAATCAAATGAAAATGATAGAACCGAAAAATACAATAGAAAAAAAATAAACTTGCTCAGTGAGCTTGCTAGGGGAGCTGATAGACCATAGAGGGTTGGATAAAGCATAGGATCCATGGATTTGAGGACAAGCCAATAAAACTTGCCTAGTTTGAATAACAGAGAGAAATTAGATTTTTTTAAAAAGGAGCCCAGAGCCTCAGGGACCTGTGGAAAAGTAGTGAAAGATCCATTATTCATATCATCAGAGTCCTAGAAGAAAGGAGAAATACATTGGATCTTGGATAAAAACTTTCAAAATTTGGTGAAAAGAAAAACTTATAGATTTAAGGAACTGAAAAAACCCCAAACAGAATAAACATAAACATACATAAAACTATGCCACTCTGCATCATAAATAATTTTCTGCAAACAAAAGACAAAGAAAAAATCTTTATAAAAGCCCAATAGAAACAACACATTACCTACAGCAGAACACCAATTCTAATGACTGGATTTCTCACGTGAACCCATGGGGCCAGAAGAAAGTGGAAGAATACTTTTCAAGAGCTGAAAATAAAAAAAAGAACTGACAGCTGCAAATCTATATCCAGTGAAATCATTTTTCAGGAATAGGGGAGAAATAACATTCTCATACAAAAGAAAGCTAAAAGAATTTGTCACTATCAGATCTACCCTTAAAGTTTGGCTAAAGGAAGTTCTTCAAACAAAAGGAAATGATAAAAGAAGGCATCTTGGAGCATCATGATGGAAGAAAGAACAATGGAAAGAGCAAGTCTAGGTATGTACAAAAGACTCTTTTTATCTTCACAAGCTTTATAAATCATATTTGATGATTGAAACAAAAATTATAATACCATCTAATACTCAAGACTGACATGTAAAAGGTATAGAAAGGAAAGGACATAAATGGAAGGTTTTTGTGCTTCATTCAAAGTAGTAAACTACTGATCCTCTTACATGATAAGTCACATAATGTATATTGTTATACCAAAAACAACTGCTGAAAACACTATATAAAGAAACAGTGCAAAACACTAAATAAATCAAGCTGGGATCCTTAAAAATTTTTTCAAGTGATCCTCAGGAAGGTGAGATAAGAAAATCAGGAAACAAACATAAAAAGCAGTGACAGACTTAATCTCTTAATATACCAATAATTATCTTTATTGTAAGTGGTCTTAATACACTACCAACAAAAAGACAGAGATTGGTAGGGTAGATAAAAACATTATGACACAGCTATATTCTGTTCACAAGAAACTCACTTCCAATCCAATGTCATAGGTAGGTCTAAAGTGAAAGGATGGAAAAAATGTAGGGGGACTTAATTAAATTAAAAAGTTCCTGTACAGCTAAGGAAATAATCAACAGAGTAAATAGACAACCTATAGAATGGGAGAAAATACTCTCAAACGGTACATCTGACAAAGGACTAATATCCAGAATCTACAAAGAATTCAAACAAATCAGCAAGAAAAAAACAAACAATCCCATTAAAAAGTGGGCAAAAGACCTCAACAGAGTTTTTTCAAAAGAAGATATACAAATTGACAACAGACACATGAAAAAATGCTCAACATTACTAACTGTCAGGGAAGTGCAAATTAAAATCACAATGGGATACCACCTTACCCCTATCAGAATGGCCATTATTTAAAAATCTAAAAACAGTAGATGTTGGCATGGATGCAATGAAAAAGGAACACTTATTTATACTCTATTGGTGGGATAGTAGATTAGTATAACCTTTATGGAAAGCAATATGGAGATTCCTCAAAGAACTAAAAGTAGATCTACCATTCAATCCAGCAATCCTACTGGTGGGTATCTGCCCAAAGGAAAAGAAGTCATTATGTCAAAAAGACACCCATACCCAAATGTTTATTGCAGAATAATGCACAATTGCAAAGATGTAGAATCAACATAAGTGTCCATCAATTGATGAATGGATAAAGAAAATGTGAGGGATGTGTATGTGTATGTACACACACATACACATGCAAACACACACACACACACACACACACACACACACACACACACACACACACACACCATGAAGTACTACTCACCCATAAAAGGGAATGAAATAATGTCATTTGGATGGAACTGGCGAACATTATACTAAGTGAAGTATTTCAGGAATGGGAAAACAAAACCACATGTTCTCACTAGTAAGTGGGAGCTAAACAATGGGTACACATGGATATAAAGTGGTGTGAAGGACATTGGAAACTAATAAGGAGGAGGGGGTGAGAGGAGTAAGGAATAAAAAAAACTTATCTATCAGGTACAATATACACTATTATGGTGAGGGGCACACTAAAAGCCCTAATTTAAGCATTATACAATTCAGCCATGTAACAAAAACACTTATATCCCCTAATATTTTGAAATAAAAATAAATATCAGCTTTTATAGAGATAAAAAAAGAAAATTCTCATCTATGTAAACAATGGAATACTAGTGAGTAGCAAAAATAAATTATTACTACTTGCAAGAACAGCAATGTCTCTCATAAATGTATATTGAAAAAAGGAAGTATGTCACAAAAGAATACAAAGAAGATAATTTCATATGAATTGCCAAAGCAGGCCAAAAAATCCTAAGGTGTATTGTTTAAATATGCATACCTGGTATATCTTTTGGAAACAGAGCATAAAATTATACTTAAAGTCTAAGGTACTATTTAGGTGCCTCTTTCAGAAAGAGACACTTGGAAGATCCTGGGGTGCTGGACTATTCTACTTCCTGGTCTAGTTTGGTCAGCACAGGTTAGTTTTACAATCTGTTTAAATTTAAGCTTCACAAATGTATTTGATTCATGCTTTTGCTTCTCAAAATAAAAGGTCTTATTTCTTAAGTTTAAAATAATATATATCAGAGAAACATTAATCAAAGGAAATCAGGAGTGGCTATAGTAATATCTGTTAAAGTAAACTCGTAGCAAAGAAAATTCCTACAAAAAGGGGAATATCATTATTACATATAATAAACAAATCAATTTTCAAAGAAAACCTAATGATCCCAAATATGTATAAATCAAACAAGAGAGCTTCAAAATACATAGAGCAAAAAAGAGCTGAAAAGGGAAATAGACAAATCCACAGTTATAGTTCAAGACTTCAACACTCCTAACAACTAACAGAACTACCAGAGAGAAATTGACAAGGTTATAGGATGTTTGATCCATACAATCAACCAATAGGTTCTAATGGACATATATTGAACACAGCAAACAAAAACAGAAGGATACACTTTGTTTTCAAGTGCCCATGGAACATTCTCTAAGATCATATCCTGGACCATGAAATAAACCTCAACAAATTTAACAGAATTTAAATCATATAAAATATTTTTTGTAGTCATGGATTCAAACAAGAAATCAACAAGTCAAAACAACAGGAAAATCTCTAAACAGGAACAATTAAATAACACACTCCTAAATAATCTGTGGGCCAAGTAGGAAGTTTGAAAATAAATAAAAATGCATACAAGAGAATGAAAATAAAAATAAACATATCAAAATATGTGTGATGAAGCTAAAGAAACACTAAGAGGGAAATTTGTAGCACTAAATGCTTACATTAGAAAAGAGGAAAGGTCTCATTATAAAAATTTTGAAAAGTATAACTTTTTGCATATTATATTTTGTCCCTCTTTGACTTTTCCATTCTTCCTTTAATTTTAAATTTTATACACTTTCTCTTTTGCTTACTTTGAGTTCCTAACTCAGCAAACTAAAAAATTAAATAAGAAGCTGGTTATTCAAAATAATAAATTTGATAAACCTCTAGTAAGACTAGCATAAATAAAGAGATGAGACAAAAATCATCAATAATGAGAATATAATGTAACTACATATACAGTATTTCATATTCTGGGATATCACTACAAAATCTATAGCCATTAAAACATTAAGGAAATGCTAAAAATGACTTCACCCTCCCTCATAAATTTAACAACTTGGAAGAAATAGACTAATTTCTCAAAAACCACATACTACCAAAACTCAAACAAGATGAAATAGATCATCTGAACAACTCTTACAAGCATTAAAGAAATGTAATTTGTATTAAAAAGTTCCCCCAAATTAAACCACAATGAGATATCACTATATACCTATCAAAATGACCAAAATAAAAAATAGCGACAACACTAAATGCTGGTGAGGATATGGAGAGATGGAATCACTCAATCATTGTTAATAGGAATGTAAAATGATACAAACACTCTGCAAAGGAGTTTGGCAGTTTCTTATAAAGTTAAACATGCAGGTGCTACACCATCCAGCAATTGTACTCTTGGGAATTTATCCCAGAGAAATGCAAACTTAGGTTCGCACAAAATCCTGTGCACAGCTGCTTTATTGGTAATAGCTTAAAATTGGAAATAGCCCTGATGTCTTTCATCTGGTGAGTGATTAAACAAACTGTTTCGTGTGTGTGTGTGTGTGTGTGTGGGTGTGTGTGTGTGTGTGTGTGTGTGTGTGTGGGTGTGTACATACCCCATGGGCTACTCCTCAGCAGTGAAAGACAATAAATTATTAATTTGTTTCATGAAAAAAAATACTTCGATGAATCTCCAGGGAATTATGCTATATGAAAATAAAAATCCCAAAATGTTACATACTACAATATGATTTTATTTATACAATGCTTTTGAAATGTAACAGTTTTAGAAATGGAGAACAGATTAGTGAATGCCAGGCATGGGAGAGGGGACAGGGGTGGGTGTAGTTATGAAAGGGTGACAGAAGGTGTCCTGGGGTAATAGAGCTCTTTGGCATCTTCATTGTGGTGGATAAAGGAACCTTCAGGTCTGATTTATTTGCACAAAACTAAATATGTACACACAGACATGAATAAGTTATAAGTGAAACTGGGAAAAATCTGAACGACACTGATGGATTATGCCAATGTCAACATCCTGGTTGTGATACTGTACTATAGTTTTCCAAGATGTTACCATTGGGAGAAACTGGATAAAGAGTCCTCTGTATTTTTTCTTAGAGCTGTAGATGGATCTATAATTATCTATAATCATATAAACAAAACTTTAAATTAAACATAATGTTTACGAGGAGGCTGTGAAAGTATGAGATAAATTGTTTGTAACATGACCATAGGCTAAAAAAAGTTAGAATATCCATAAAATTTACACACAGAGTGATTATTGCTCTGTCAAGCAGATTCAAAGAAAGCAAAAGGAAAAGTGTATAAAATTTAAAATTAGAGGAGCAATGGAAAAGTCAAAAAGAGACAACAAAACACACTATGCAAAGAGTTTCAAATTTTTTGTAATAAGCACATGATACTTTTGTAATAGAAAAATATAAACTTTATTATTAATACATATACATTGTTATTCATTTGGATTTTTACTATCTATTAATTTAATTTAAGACCTACCATAGAACGCAATAGATTTTCAATAAACACTGGTAGAAACTCAATCTGATTGGTGCATTTATAGTTTGACAGAAGCAGCAGAAGTCTTCGAATATTGAGTTTTAATTTAAAACAATTTCAGACATCAGCAAGTTAGTTCAAGAGGGGTAAGACTGGGAGTGGTAAGGCATATCGCTGATCCTTTTTGGGTCCCTGGAATTTGCAGCATATCGGGATCACCCATTTTTCTCTTGCTTAAAGCTGCTTACATACCATTCTCTTGGATTCCTTTCCTATTCCTCTGCTAATGTACTTTGGGCTTGGCTTGAAATTATTCAACTGTGAAGACACGGAATTTCAATTTGGCCTGCCTATTTCAGTATGCACAAATTTCTCCACAGCAGAGAGAGTTCTCTGGGGAAATTTTGAAAGCAAGTGAAGATGCTGGAGGAGTTTGGAGAAGATAGTTTTCTGCATGGACAGTTCTGGGTGCAATTAAGTTCTCACAACTAGATAGGCTAGAAAATATTTTGGAGAAAATGTGGTCCCCCTCCCAACACAAAGGATAGTGTTTCATTTCTGAATCAAAGAAAACTATGACCGAATTGCAAAATCATTAGAGGCAGAAGGCACCTGAGAGACCAGCCAGTATGTAGAACAACTCCAGGTGGCCCCATTCACATCTAACTCAGCTACATGGTAGCCCCTGGGGTTGTGCAGTGCACAACTTGCATAACTGTATTCAGGGATTTTGCTAAATCCAGTTATTACCACCTCTGACCTCCACCCCACTCAGAGATCTGATCCTTTTATTAATACATAGGAGGAAAGTGAGGCCCAGAGAAGAAAAGGAAGGTGTCCAAAGCCACGCTACTAACCACAGAACCAGACTAAAATCCAGATTTTTAAATTTGAGAGCAATGTTCTTTCTTATCTACAATGCTTCCAGGAAAAAATGTTTTTTACTCAAAACTAAAACAATGGCAACAACAAAAAAAGTTCATTCTTTTTGTTAAAAAGTATGTGTTTCAAATACTTTACCGCATGGTTATAATTTAAAACAGGGATGTTTAGTTTTAGTCAATGTCAACACAAGTTCCAAAATTAGTGCAGACTCAAAGTACAGTTTTATCACATATGAAATGGGGATAATAATAGCATCTACCTCTTAGGTTCTTGTAGGGCTAAGTGAATTAATATTTGTAGAATATATAAAACAATACCTGTAATATAGAAAGTACTATTTAGGTATTGGGTATTATCATTATTATTATTACTATTAGCATTGATTTCTTCCCCACTAAAATGTCAGTCCTTCAGAGAACAGACACTTTTTAATCTGTTTCCACATGACCTGCCACAGCTTTGGGGAGCACTATGTTAACGCTGTTTGATGATGGATGGACAGATGGATGAATGCGGATGGATAGATGGATGGGTCATGGAGGGATGGAAAAATGATGAATGGACCGATGAATAATTGGATAAAGGGATGGAAGAAGGGATGATTGGATGGACAGATGGATGGGTAGGTAGATGGACAAATGGGGATGAATGAATGAACATATAGATGATTGGATGGAAGGATGGATGGATGGATGAATGGGAATGAATAGATGGATGGATGATTTGATAGAGGAATGAATGGATGAATGATTGGGTGGACAAATGAAAGGACAGGTAAATGGAGAGATGAATAGATGGATGGTTGAAGGAGGATGGGTGGATGGATGCATAGAAGGACAGATGGATGTATGGATGATTGAATTCAAGCTCACATGATTAAGCAATGTGTTAACCCCAGAGAATGTCTTTCTCACTGGATACTTTTTTCATGGGGAATAAAGAGATGAGGCCAGTCATGGGTGATATGTGAATGCTTTGGTGATATGTTGAATTCTAGAACTCTCAGACCCTTTGACAACTCCTTCTACCCAATGTTCTACCCAGTGCAGGAAATCACATGATTAGTAGCCTGAACACGTAGCTCTTGTTTAAAGCTGTGGAGAAGCAAGAGCTCATTCCCTGAGAGGAAGATAGTTCTGTGACTGTACCACTGTAATAATTAGCAAGTTCTTCCGCATTCCATTTCATTCTTCCTACTTACCTGGACCTCGTGGTGTCGCCAAGAATGAGTCTGATTTCCCTACCCCTAGGTTTTTTGTTCACTCATTCAACAAATATTTAATGATCATAAATGATTAAAGAGTAGACAGGACTCCTACTCTCCTAAAGATTACTTTGCTGTGGAAGAGACAGAGAGGAAATAATTAGCTGAAGATACAAAGATGCACCATGTAAAGTGCTATGGAGGAAAATCTCAGGGGAAGCTGTTCTGACTGTGGCACCTGAATCTGCCCCAAGGTGCATGAGAGGGAAGCAGCTGCTGTTTTTCAGCACTGCAGACTCTGCTAATAGCCTAGCTAGAGAAGTGTCAGGACCACACATTAATGCAATGATCGTTTAGCTCTCAACTGGATGAGATAAGAAAGAAGGTGCCAGCCAGGCATCTGCTTGCAGATGCTGAGACATTCTGTAAAGAGGCACCCCAAAAATCGAACAGGCAGATGGATCATCCAAGCTGGAACAGACCTTAGAGATCGCCTGGGTCACAGTCCTCGCCCAGCACATGTTTTGTGTAGACACACCCACACACCCACACAGGCTTAATGAGAGAAAGAGGGTAAACTTTCAGGTGTCCTGACTCTAGCTCTCTCTCTCTGGCCATGGCACAAACATGTTCCTCTCTCATGCTACTTTTTACACACGGTGGTCCTTAGGGTTTTCTTAATGAGCTTGAGAACGTCCCCCTGTACCATTTCACTAATTCATTCATTCACTTGGCAGAACTGAAGCGAGGGTGTTTCAAAAGGCACTATCTGTTTTTCAGAAGAGACTCACCCTTCCCTTCCAAATCCCCTGCTTAATATCACATTGTGGTGCATTGTACCCTTAAGATTCCAAGGCCATCAGGATCAATGTCATCATGCCTTTCTTCTCTGTTTACTTTGGTCACCAGCAGAAGCCAAGGCACCCATATCAATATCAGTAGCATTCTCACCTCTTGATGTGTGATGCAAACCCCAACATTCCCCCAACCTCTCAAATGCTTCAACTGTTTCCTTTGAGACTTACAGTGTGCCATCAGCCCGGACTCCTTTAGGTTAAACCTTTTCCATAGTGTTCTCTTCTGTTCTTTCTCTTCTTGCATTTAAAGCATCCTCTGAGGGTAGCTATGCAACTCTGTCCAAAGACAATGCTCCCCGCCTAGCATCTTACCCATTCCTTGTTGCTGTTTCCAGGCTACTCATTCTATTATCTCCCAAAAGTCTCCAGCTTTTTGGAAGCTTATTCTGCAAGACCATGCCACTCACTCCTAGAAGGTGAAGCTGTTGTGAATGAGATTGGTGACTTTACAAAAGAGACCCCACATTGCTCCCTATCCCTTCTGTCACGTGGGAACACAGCCAAAAAATGGCCATCTATGTGCCAGGAAGTGGCCTTCACCAGACAGCAAATCTGCCAGTGCCTTGATCTTGGACTTCTCAGCCTCCAGCACTGTGAAACATAAATTTCTGTTGTTTCTAAGCCAACAGTCTATGGTTCTTTGTTACAACAGCCCAAATGGAGTAAGACGGGGGTACCTGTGAAAGGCAATCCTGGTGGGAAATCCTCTATTATGGGATTGAGGACTACATCACTATTAGTGCAAATAGCTGGGCCTAGAAGGGTCTACAATATTATATAAGACTATTCTGTCATGAGGAGCTTTGAGATATAGTCTCTCTGTGATGCATTAACTTGCCAAAACATTTTATCTTCTGTGTGCTAGTTGCTATGATCTCCTGGGCTCTGAATCCCAAGCTGGAAAGTCACTTCTTATTTTTATTCTTTGTTATAGGTATTTGTGGACAAACATCACTGCACATTTTAGCCTATAAGCAGTTCAGAGGTGGGACTTCACAGCTTTAGAATCTCTCTTATTTCTACCACAGAACGTGACACAGAGCGGGTGCACGCTAGTAGTTAACATTTATGGGGCACTTCTTATGTGTTCATGTGTTGGTTGTTTGCAAAGACGGCTGTGTTAATTGCCCTCCCTGTATGCATTTTTCTTTGCAGTATGAGCCTGCAGCACTTCCATCAAGTGATGAAGTCAGTTTTCCCAATTATTGAACCTTGGTTGGCCAGAAAATGACAAGCATTGTGCCAGAAGCAAGCCTAGGCCTCAAGAGGCTTTGTGTATTTCTGCTCAGTCTCTTGGAGCCCTGCCAGGCCTCCATTTGAACAAGCCGGGGCTGGCCTGCTGGAGGATGAGAGACCACATGGAGCAGAGTTGTGCTATCCCAGCTTAGGCTACCCTAGACCAGCCAGCCCCAGCTGTCCCGGCAGCTGACTTCAGACACGTGACTAAGGCTAGCCAAGGCCAGGAAAACCACACAGGTGATCCTGATTCAAATCATACACTCACAAAACTGTGAGACAAATAAATAGTTGTTTTTCTAAGTCAGGAGTTGGCAAAGTATGGCCTGTGGACCAAACCCAGCCTGTCTCCTGTTTTTGTAAATATAGTTTTATTAGAACATGGCATCACTCTTCCTTTATGTATTGTCTCTGACAACCACTGATGTCCACTGTGAACGTAGGATCAATCTGTCATTGGGGAGGTCTGGAAGCTCATCAGGGCTCATTGTTGAACAGGATAGCTTGTCCAATATCCAAGCTCTGGTCATCACTGCCCCAGCATCCTCTGCAGTGGTGAGGGGCCTTGTTGGTAGAACACTCACCAGCTCACAAAAAGACAGGAGCATGTAGACAACCATCACTACACCCAGACTGAAGAGAAAGAGCCCCTGTCTTTCTCAACACCTTCCCTCCATCCCCAACTACGCCGACACTATTCAATAACCCACATTGACTTTGGGAGGAGAAAAAAAATGTAATTGTTAAAGTGTAAATCCCTTTAAACACTGAGATCAAAAGGAAAGTTTGCATCCAACGACGCGTAATTAAACACGCAGCCGTGCCCAACTTTGATTCATGGATGCTTATGCACTTCTAAATTGTTGCCAGGGAGATTAGGGCCTGAGAAAATTAAAACCATTATGCCTCAAAAGGATACATGATTTTCACAGCTTTCCAACGTGATTTCCTGTCGTGCGGAACTTTGTGTTTTCCCATTTTCCCCTCCCTGCCTCTGTACCGGTGTTCAGGGCTGAAAGGCAGCAGCTTTGTCAACATCCTTCAGTTGAGAATTCCCGCAGGCCCAGCCCCATGTGAGCGCAGAGCCAGACAGCAGGGCCCATGTCTTCCTCTTGCTTAATGTTCGACCAGAGGACAAATCCCTCCTCCAGGCAATCCCGCCTCCCTCCTCTGAGGATCCCTCAGAGGCTGAGCTGATGGAAAGGCAGCCTAGAAGGTAAAGCCCTCAAATGTATCGGGTGTTTCAGTTTACATCGGCATGGCCTGAACAATTTACGTAACTTCTCTATGCCTGAATGTCTTCTGTCGTGTCCCCCAGAAGTAGATAGAGAGGAGGCTCTGAGTGCAGAAAAATACAGGAAACAGAGGACAGGGGATGTAGGATGGAGAGGGGAATCCAGCTAAAAAAGCCAGTTACCACTGTGGACCTGGCCAGGGAAGGCTGGGAAACAGAGGAAAACGTCACTTCTAAGCTCCCCTCCCAAGCGGCAAGGGAGCTGTGGTGTTTACCCAACTCCTGTTGGACACTGGCTAAGACTGCAGGGAATGATAATCTTTCTCTTTGCCTCAAAGGCAGGCAGACAGGACCTTCCTGGCATCAGAAAAAGTCCCCAGGAGAAGAGATGCATTTCCTAGCAGCTGAAAATCAGCCAGAGCCCTTCTAGGTTGTATGATCTGAAGGATGAGCCTGTCGTTTGCAGTATCTGCCACACTTAGTTTCTTAATCTGCACGATGGGATTAACAACAAACAACAGTACCTGCCACATGAAGCTGTTGCAGGGACTGAGTTATTACACGTACAACACTTAGAGCTCAGCTGGGTACAGAGTAAGCTCTCCATTCATGGCATCATTGTCATTGTTGTCACTTCTATTCCTGCCATTAGGCATGACCTCTCTGGAATGAAAGTCCACTGTTGGGGAGAATTGTAGTGGGGAAGGTATCAGGCCAGGTGTGACCTCACTGTCCTCAGTTTCTTCATCTGTGCTACTCAGTCAACAATACCTAGCCAGGAGGAGCGTTCAAGTTCAAATCAATGTGAGAAAGTGCCTGATGCTGACTGTCTTCTTTGGAAAATTATTGACTCTAAGAGCCAGAACAGGGTCATCTCTCCAGTGCTCCCACCTGTGACAGGGGAGCCCCCAGGGTCTGTTCCGATTCTCTTGGCAGCCCTGACACCTTCCCGACCCTCTTCTCTGTGACATCCACGCTTTGACCTCGGTCAGTTCCCTTGGAGCCATATCAAGCCAGCTCCCTTCCCGAGACAGGACGTTGACAACCATTTTAAGGATCAGAAAACTAAGACTGAAAGAATTCAAGAAGTTTGCTCAAGATCAAGCAGCTCACCAGCTGGGAACAATATAAAGTTCATTTTTAGAGTAATGGTTGAATAAACCAGGATATAGCCATAGAACAGAACACTGCGTAACAGTGAGAAAGAATGAGATATCTGTATTTCCTATTAAGGAAAGAACTCTAAGTATAACATTGAATGATAAAATCAGGTTGCATGGAATAATAGCATTTAAATAACACACACAATAAAATACAGTATATTTTCTGTAAGTATATATGAAAGTGTATATGAATTCCATGCTGTAATGGTGAATTTTAAATGACACTTGGCTAGTCATGGTAATCAGATATTTAGTTGAAAATTATTTCAGATATTTCTGAGAAGTTTTTTTTTTTTTTTTTTTTTTGGTGAGATTGACTCACCAAATTTAAATTTAAATCAGTGGGTTTTGAGTAAAGCAGATTCCTTTCTATAATATGGGTGAGCTTGATTCAAAGGAACAGAACGGCCTTCCTTGGAAAGCTGAAGAGCCGTGGTAAGAAAGGAGAATTAGACTCATTCCATATGGCGCAGGGTGTAGAGTCAACTGGATGGAAGTTCCCAGGAAGCAGATTTCAGCACATGAAGAGAAAGAACTTTCAGGAACATGAAATAACTCCATGACGGAAGGGGCTAGCGCACTATGGAGTGAGCTGCCTGTTACAGGAAGTGTTCAGATCAGATTACAAGTATCATTCTGAGGTTCTCACACTAAGTGTAAACTGCGATTAGATAGCCTCTAAGGATATCCTAACGCTAGGGTTCTCAGAAAACACTAGTTCTGTAGCTTGGAGAATAGTAAAATTTCGGTTAGACCATGCAAAAGAGGGAAATTTGATCTTGTGCTTGCCTACTGTTGGGAAGGGGACCAAGACATCCAGTTTCCACAGCGGAACTTCTTGTCTTGAGACCCCATGAAGGCTGTCTCTACACCACACCAAACTGGATTAGTCATTGTGTCACTATGTAACATTTTTCTTTTGATGGAAACAGTGAGATCCAAAGTCAGCCACAACAAAAGGAATGATTTCATAGAATTAGCAAATCTCCCAAATGCCTCCCCAGATTCCTGAGAAGTCTCTTGAGTTCTTGGAGCACGTGGCCCATTGGAGCACCCATGGAATTCCTCTCTCTGCTTTGACATTCATTCCTGTTGCATTTAGAGAGTCCTGGCTTCATTAGCCTTGGTCTAGACCAGAGGCAAAAGGAAGATTGACGACTGTAGCTGGTTGAAGTCAAGGAAGAAGGCTGTTGTACCCTGGGTACCCTCAGCATTGTCCACCCAGCCACGATTATTTCGTGGATGCTTGGCTGCGAGTGCAGGGATGTTGTCAGCCTCTTTATCTCGTGCCTCACACATACCCTGCTGTGGAGTAAGTGCGACTAATGCGTCTATTTGAATGTATGAGAGAACAAAGCCGGAGGAATGTGTGACAGCCAGGGGTTGGCAAGAGCTTGTCCTGGCCCATCATTTCTTGCAGCTAATCCCGGTGGTGTCCCAAATGGAAAACTCCCTGCTAATGGCAAACCACATCCTGGCTCTTTTCCTGCCCAGAGTAAAGTGGGAACATTCCCACACTCCACCTGACTGGGCACCAACTGCTCCTGCCCTTCAAGTAAAGTCCCCAAACTAGAGCCAGTTCTCTCAGGTGACACCAGGGAGGCTGCCATCCCATCGGCCCACCTGGGTGCTGCGATTATCTGTCTGTTTCCTGCAGGAGTGCAATGGTGGGAAGTTGCCAAGATTGAAAGAGCCCCGGGGGAGACAGGAACAGGCAGCAGTGTCAAAGCATTCTTTGCTCACTCAGTGACTTTCAAATGTACTTCCAGCAGGCAGTCACACTACTCTGGCAGAGCAGGGTGACGATGCCAGGAGGATTCACTGGCTCTGACAATAAGCATGTTGGAACCCTGCGGCTCAGGCTGGTGTCATGGGAGGAAAGCAGGACTAAGTGACTCATTTATTGCTTGGCCCTTATGTGTTCAGCCAAGCAGCCAGTACACAGGGATAAACAGCTTCTGCAAGCTCAGGTGTGGTTCAGGCAGGTGTCCGTGACCAGGAGACAGACAATGCTCAGAAGTGTGATTGTCACAGGTGCGCTGGGAGCAGAATCCAGCTCCCTGGGGAAGAGGTCAGACTGTGTATAGCAGGCTGAGTTTCAGGCTGAGCAGTACCTGTAGGGCTGGGCAGAAAACCTAGTTGTGTGCCTAGGCATGCTGTTTGGACTGGTGAGATCCATTGAGCTGGGGATGGCAGGGCTCACATCATGTACCTGACAGCTGGAGACAGTAGCTTGGTCAATGTCCCCTTCCCCCAGTGGCAGGGCACAGGCAGTGGGCTGCTGCCTGCCTTAATCAAGATCATCTCGAAGCCCAATCAAAGCTGAGGCCCTAGGGAGGGACCAGGGACTCTGGGTGGGAGGGGCTCAGGACCATGAGAAGTCTGGGAAAATTGGGTCATCCTCTAGCAGGGTACATCTCTGCCGAAGATAGTTAGCAAAGCCAACACCACCAACACGTGTTATCTTAGAGGGTTGACTGTGGCTACTTTCCATCCTGGGCCTGTGGGATGAACTATTAAATGAACACATTGCCAAATAATGATTTTGTTGTAGCATTTTATTGATAACTAGAAAAGACTAGCTCATGGACGCTCAGTGTCGATCCACCCGACAGCTCAACTCCCCGCTTCCCACAGGTAATTACCTGCTCCTAATTGGGTCTGAAAGCAGCGGGTTTGTATTTAAAGGTAGGAGCACAGAACACTTTGTATTTTTCCAGATTGCACAGAAGAGGGTTTAACGCTCTGTGTAACTGTGGCTTAAAGAGCCACGTGACTTTGCCATGAAACCCAGGACCTTCACTTAAAGCTCCGTGTCCTTGGGCAAAGAGTATCACTTCCCAGAGCCTATGTCCCTCATTTGTAAATAGAAAGGAATGATGTGATGTTTAAATAAGGGGACACAAAAGCAAATGTCCCAGTGCCTGGCATGCATGAGGTACTCAGGGATTGCTAATTGAACTTCAATCTTCCTCCTCAGTGTGGACAGAAATGGTTCTTTAACTTTACCTCTCATGGCTCTGGTGTGTAAATAAATACTCTCAATGTCATTGCTACCCCTACACATAATGCTTAATCATTTATTATTTTGTATAGTTTCTCACTGAATGTTCAATACAGCTCTGTGAGGTCGCTAACCAGGCAAAGTTATTCTCAGCTTACAGATGGGGACCTTGAGGGTGGCAGAGGGGAAGTGACCTGTCAAAGATCATGCCCTTAACTAGATGATAGGGTCAGGGTTTGTCACAGCAAGGACCAACCAAAAGGAATATTGAGCTTCAAGGAAGAGGAGGTTGGAGGAATGCTGGCATGGGGGCTGAGAAGGGACAGCCTTGAAGGAGCTGGGTGACAGGAACAGTTTGCAGCCATCCCTTGACAAGGTGACAGGGAAGCAGACACAAATTCTGGCTCCCAGGGCGTGAGGATGCCATGGGTGAAAGGCACCATGGCTGGCTGGGGTGCAGCACAGGGCTCCCCTTCCTAAGGGACTGTTGCTCTGGGGGAACCCTGAAAACTCAAAGCCCCAACTGGAAGTGGGCACAGGTGGAGAGAAGCCACTGCCTGGCATTAGCTTCAGAGCCCTGGATTTGCTGAGGAGCTTCAGGGAGGGCAGTGGACCCCACCTGCATACCACTGCCTGCTCTTAGAAACAGCAGAGTTGGGACCAGGACAGGGCAAAGGATTCTGCTGAGTCTGTCCTGTTAGAGTCCCTTTCAGTCATCAACCACATCCCTGAAAGCTTGCTCAGGGATAGCATCAGAGGCTCCCGTGGTTGCCTGCCCTTGCATTCTGCCAGGCCACTTCCTATCCTCCTCCCCGGCCTCTCTAGTCTCCTGCTCCACTTTGGTGCTGGATCATAACTCCCACTCTCCAGCGAGCTCTTACATAATGCTAAGGATAGATTTAGAACAAGCATGGCTTTTGTCCCAGCCTCAAAAAGGAGATACAGTTTTTTACACATCTGACTTCCCTGCTGAAATTTCAGTATCTCCAGGGCCAGGCCTTGTCTTTCTCACCTTTGAATCCTCCAGACCTGCTGCTGCACCTGAACTAGGGAGGTGCTTTTTGAATGAATGAATGAATGAGTGAGTGAATGAATGAATGAATCTGGCATCTCTCAAATCACTAGAATTTAAGCTTATGAAGGCAAGTAATGTTATCAGTCTTGTTCGTTGCTGAGTTCCGTGGCTGGTACAGGAGGGGCCTGCCATAAATGCTGCTGAATGAATGAAAGGTTAGTCTTCATCTCAGCACTGGCCTTCACACCTTCCTCTGATTTCTACAGCGCTGGAGCTGGGAGATGCATCAGCCCAAGTTTATCATTTTGCAGACGAGACAGTATTGCCCTGTGAAGGGAAATATCTTGTTCAAGGACATGCTGCTGCGTTGGAACCAGGGTACAGGAACCCCAGCCCCAGTCCAGGGCTCTTAAGTCACCCCGTGCCCCGTCTCTATGAAGCTCACAGTCTGTAGAAAGAGGATCAGACATCGGCCTCACAGTCGCTAGGCACCCTGCCCTTGCCAGAGCGGAGAAAGTGTGTGCTCAGGGGACATCTGAGAATGAACTCAAGCTGGCCTGTTTCTCATGCAGAGGGACTCTCAGCCCTGCAGGAGGCGCAGAGCAGGCCACAGCGTGAGCAGGAATTTGAGCCAGGAGAGCCCGTCTCTCTAACCCCCCACAGCTCTACCCCCATCGCAGACTGTTCACACCGCCGGGGGTCCCAGGAGCCTGCGCCTCACTTGTTCTGCGCTCGAGTTTTGTCTCATCTTGAGCTCCCAAGGCTCACATCCTTTGTCCTCCACACTAGAGGCTGTGGAAGAAGGGAATAGGTATACTGGCTGCTCCCTGAAGGCGAGAGTCCAGCATGGCAGCACTGGCTTTAGAAGGCCTGTATTTGAAGATTGGTGCTGCCACTTGCTACCAATAAAATCTTGGGCAAGTTACTAATCTCCTCTAGGCTTCGGTTTTCTCATCTATGACGACACCTATGGCAGTATGTTTAGGGAAATAAAGAAAAGAAAACCCGTGCAAGTATTAGGCATAGTGCCTGGTATATGGCATTCAAGCAGGTGGTGATGCTTGGATGGATCACTTGGTAGTGTGCTTACCGCCTCTGAAACATGCTGCCAGGGTTCAAACCCCAGCTCTGCTTCTTGTCAGCTGTGCTGTTATTCAACACAGGGAGTTACTCAACCTCTCTGTGCCTCAATATCCTTATCAATGAGATAGGGCCAATCATGGGGCCATTGTGGTGGGTTTATGTCAGACTCAGATGAGTTCATTCAGAGAAAGCACGTAGGACAGTTTCTGGCATGTGAGAAGTGCTAAGGAAACATCAGCAATTCCACTTTTCTTACTGTCTGTTTTTAAAAATGAATTCAGGAGAGCCAGATTCTTTCTGCGGAAAGCCTTTGTGTTGAAGAGATGAATGCAGGCTCGAAGACATCGGTGCCAACGTTGAGCTTATTGGCTGGTAATCTCATTTGTTTTTCCTTGCTGTGTTCAAGCATAACCCACAGCCAGCGAAGCAATATGCTTGTATCATTCTCACGAGCCGGGCTTGCTGGGCAGTGACTTCTCCACTGTATGCTATAAACGGCTGCCAGCAGTGAAATTACATTTGTATTGATCTAAAGAACATTTTATTGATCAAACACAGGGAATGAAACCTTTGAAACATAAACCCATTATTTTAACAATTTGTTGCCGGGAATAGGCAAAGGCTGCTTTTGTACTTTTTTTTTTTTTTTTTTTTTTTTTTTTGGTGAGTTGGCCTTTCCAGGACAGATTCTGGGATGCGTGGAGGGTCTGGAGCCCCCATGGGCCGTTCATGAGTGACCACCTCTCTATCCCCAGCTCCCCCGCCCCCATCTTCCTTCTCTACGTTTCTGTCCCTTGAGGCCTATCTGCAGGCAGGCCCTTCTGCCTCCAAACACTTTCTCTCCCCCTTCCTTGCCCAGATCCCCCTTGTACAGCCTATAGAACTCCTCTCCATCCCAGATCTCATGTGCTGGGTTAGAGGACTTACTCCACTCTAGGTACCTGGATCATCCTGAGAAATCGGGTGATGATAAAGACACCAGCTTGCCAGGACCTCTCCACAAAGCACTCAACACTGTCCCAGCAGGTCTGGAGCACAGAGTCATCTGAAATCACTGTTCCTCTGGCTCCTGAATCTGGTTTCATTAAACTCCATTAAACACAATTAATATTGGTGTGGGCTATGCAGAAAACTTAGGACATCTACGTGAAAAATACTCACAAGGGAGTAGTAACTATGCAGCAATTTCCAGAATGATTCAGTCAACACGTGTACTCAGGGGCTTTGAATATCCCTATGCCAGGCCTCTTTGGGGGAGCCAAAGATTTATCCCCAGTGTCTTCTCTTAGGAGGCCAACAATCTAGCCTGAGAAGGGAGAAGGCCACACAGAGGGGTGAATGGCAGAAGAAAAGGTTTCATCAGGAGTTATAAGAGTAGCACAACAGTTCAATGGAGAAAGAATAGTCTTTTTAAGAAATGGTGCTGAGACAACATACATATATACATATCCACATACATGTAACAGAATGAAGCTGGACCCCTACCTCACACCAATATAAAACTAGCTCAAAACAGATCAAAGACCTAAGGTAACAGCTAAACTATAAAACTCTTGAAATAAAAGATAGAAGTAAATCTTCATGACTTTGAGTTAGGCGATGGTTTCTTAGATATGACACCTAGAGCACAAGCAACCAAAGGAAAAAATAAATCAATAAATTGGACTAGATCAACATTAAAACCTTTTGTGTTTCAAAGGATAGCCACAGATTGGGAGAAAATGTTTGCAGATCAGATATCTGATAAGATTCTAGTATCTGGAATAAAGAACTCTTACAATTCAATAGTAAAAAGACAAATAACCCAATTAAAAATGGACAAATGATCTGAATAGACATTTTTTCCAAAAAAGATATACAAATGGACAATAAATATATGAAAAGATGCTCAACATCTTTGGTCGTTAGGGAAATGCAAATCAAAACCATGATAAGATACCAATTCATACCCACCCACTAGGATGGCTACAATCAAAAAGGCAGAAATAACTAGTGTTGGTGAGGATATAGAAAAACTGGAATCCTTAGACATTGCTAAAGGGAATGTAAAATGGTGTAGCCACATTGGAAGACAATATGGTAGTTTCTCAAAACGTTGAACATACAGTTACCATCTAACCCAGCAATTCTGCTCTTAGTTATCTGCTCAGAAGAACTGAAGTATTTTCACACAGACACTTGGACACAAATGCTCACATTGCATAGCCAAAAGGTGAAAACAAATGCCTGTCAACTGATGAATGGGTAAGTAAAATATGGCATATTCATACAATAGAATATCATTCAGTCACAAAAAGGAATGAAGTACTGGTACGTGCTATGACTGGGATGAACCCTGAAAGTGTTTTGCTCAGTAAAAGAAGCCAGACATAAAGGCCACATATTATATGATCTCATTTACATAAAGTGCCCAGAATAGGAAAATCCACAGAGACAGAAGGTAGATTGGTGGTTGCCTGGGGAGGAGAAGTGGAGAGAATGGGGAGTGACCACTAATGGGCATAAGGTTTGCTTTTGGGACAATGAGAATGTTCTGGAATTAGATAGTGGTGATAGCTGTGCAATTATGTAAATAAATATACTAACCAACACTGAATCGTATACTCTAAAAGAGTACATTTTATGGTATGTGAATTATATTTCAATTTTTAAAAATTAGTAGCACAGCCCCAAGGTGCTTTGGATAGTGCTTAAAGGAGGGAGCAGTCAGGCCAGGGCACAGCTGAGCTGGGCTGGAGAAAGAGCAAGTCCCTGCAGTTCTGCCCCGAGGGCAGCAGTCCCTGGGGAACCCCGTGAGTGAGAGCACAAGGAAGCCATCACTTCTGGCAAACGGGAGTCCCACAGCCCACGTGCTGATTGCTCCATGCAGTTTTAAAGGGAATTTGCCTTTTGTTTTTGAGTTTCCATTTCCTCTTGGAGAACAGAGGCAGAAACTGTTGACAAGTCTGGAAATTGGAAATGTAAATGAAAAAGAGAGTCCCCTGGGGAGAGCGTGGGTGTGCAGCCTCCCCAGCTCAATCACCTTGCGCCACCAGAGGCTCCCAGCTCAGGGACTTGCAGCAAAACAGGATGAAACGACTTGCCATGCATCATCTCTCAGACAAGGCATGCAACCCTGGGTGCTATGCCAGGCGGAAGCAGAGTGGGCCATCTCCAAGCATGTTGAGAGGAGAGGGCCAGTCTCTGTTACCTCCACGGAACAGCAACACTTTGGGTCATGTTTTTAAGCTGAACGCAGGTTTTTATGATGCTGTGTGGACACCCACTCAGGAAACGATGGAACAGGCTGGCTCTGTTTATGAAAGAGTAGGACGAATCCTGTGAGTGTCCTCAGGGCAGTGCCAGGCAGGCTGGACTTGTTCCTGGAGGTTCCTGGCTGGCACCTTCATCTTACAGGTATTCAGAGAAGCTGAGTGACTTGGCTCAGGGGACAAAGCTTATTGCTAGCAGATCAAAGGCTAGAGGTCAGATCACCTGTCTCCAGATTTATTGTTTATCCCCTTGGTTCACCCTTCACATGTCCTCTCAAATGACAGATACAATGACCATGGGTTCAAACTCTGGCAAACACCTAGTCTCTGGCTATGTCTTTCTCTGGACAGAATTTCTCTCTATGTTCCTTCTCCCCTCCTCCTCCTCCTCCTCCTCTTCCTCCTCCTCCTCCTCCTCATTCTCCTCCTCCTCCTCCTTCTTCTTCTCTCTCTCTTTCTCTCACTTTTGAAGAGAACTCCAGAGCAGTGATTCTCAAACCCAAGATAGCATCAGAGCCACTGGGGGACTTGTTAAGACACAGTGCTGGGCCCCAGCTCCAGAGAGCCTGATTCAGTAGGTCTAGGGTGACCCATTTCTAACAATTCCCCAGGTGACAATAATGCTGGCTCAGGGATCACACTTTGAGAACTCTGTCCACTGCCCAGCCTTTAGACAGGACCCTTTCTACCCCATTCTGCAAGGTGAACACCTCACTCATCTTCATAAATTTTCAGAAAATGAATTCTATAGATGACTAAATATTATGATGATCACATACAGGATTGATTAAACACTTACCGTATTTCCCTGAAAATAAGTCCTACTCATAAAATAAGCCCTAGCAGGATTTCTAAGCATTTGCACAATATAAACTTTACCCTGAAAATAAGACCTCGTGATGGGTGTGGCTACGCAGCGTATCTGCACAACCCATGCATTTCGTCGCGGAGCAGTAAAGAAGACGAGCAGCCCTTCTCATCTGCCCCATGAGAGAGCTTTATGTCTCGACGTGAGAGATTGGGGCCAATGGTTTTAAAGGAAATAGAGTCACAAGAAATTCAGGATGGAATTTGGGGTTTGGAGAGTTATGATGATGTTCCAGAAGATGACGACTTAACTCTATTTGAATAAATGTAGATTGTTGTACTGTACTTAAAAAAAAGATAACACATCCCCTGAAAATAAGCCCTAGGGCGTCTTCTTGAGGAAAAATAAATATAAGACCCTGTCTTATTTTCAGGGAAACACGGTACTAAATGTCAGGCGAACTGAATCCCATAGTCGGGAGGTTTTCTAGTGCCAAGTCTCCGTACTGCAAGCTAAACTCATTGATGGTTAAGAAACAACCTCCCGGCGCTTCTCATTGCTGAGAGCAGGACTCAGGTGTGATGGAGGCTGGAGACGTTGAGTGATGGAAATGATATTGTCACCTGCTGACCTTCTCAGCCACAGACAGTGCGGGAAACACTGTTTTAAAGATTCTGTTTACTTGCTTGCCCAGTATCCATAGAAACCCAGAGGCATGGACGTCCGCATCTGGATAGGACTTTAGATACCAAGTCGCCTCCCTTCACTGCGTAACCTCTGCTTTTCCCTCAGTTTCCTGCTGGAATCCCGCCCTCATTGGCCTCCTGTGTAAGAGATGCCACAGCTTCTGTACAGGCTTCCCAACACCCGGAGGAAGATGAGATCATCACCTCTTCTGCGTCCCCATCGCATAGGCCCTTTTTGATGTGTCTACAGAGAAGAAAGCAAGCCAATGCCAGATCCTGAAGGGTGCTCAGACTTAGTAGAATTCTCCTATTTGATAATGTGGGAAAGTGAAGCCCAAGAGGTAAAATAAGATGTTAAGAAAAGAGAAACAGGCAGTGCTCTGAGTTTGGAGTGCAGCACATTTTGTTTTCAGTGATACTTTTGGTGGAAGGTGGGTGAGCGGGGAAGGGCTGCAGGGAGGACGTGGAGGGGGCACTTGTGAGTGGCCACGCTGAGGCCGGGAAGGGCTGGAGGTGTGGAGAGATGGCGGCAGCAGCTCCATCTGTGATACCAAGTTGTTTCCCAACTGTGACACCAAGTTGTTTCCAGACCCAGACCCGCTGTGAGCCCCAGGCAGAGGGGAGGCCTGCAATGAGTTAGATATACCCTGCCATGTCCAGCCAGGCCCTTGGGGGCTGGGGAGTGTTCTGCAGCTGTGCTTAGGAGGCCCAGGACACTCACGTGGGGACCTCGATCCCATCAGACATGCACAAACTGAGTCTTGGTCTGCACTGGCCGGGGATTTGCTGTGAACTCTTTCTCCTGCCCCTTTTACAGAAATGAGGGAGTCATTATCTTCTTCTTCTGCCTTATATACAATCAACCAGGAGAACAGGATGTGAACCATTTAAATAACGTAGCAAGGGGCACAAAAGAGCCCATGGTCTCACCTCTGTTTACCCTTTCATCCCTATCATTCCCTGTTCTCCCTTATGCAATTTAGGCTCCAAGCATTTTCCTAGTTTCCCTTCCCTCAACACACCCTGCTCCCAAAATGCACTGCCGGCAATGGCTTGCTGTTCGGCCCCACGGCAGCAAATACCATCAGTGCTCTGACTGTCACCCTCAACCTTACACATATTGGGATCCTACAGCCTTGAGACTTCCAGAATTTGTATCTCTGTGCCAGGGAGATGGCCGTTCTATGCAAGACAGGCAGGAAATGCCCAGCACGCACCATTCCAGGAGTGGAGCTCAACCATGACCCAGGAGTGGGTGTATAAATACTCCAACTCCCTGGCCCCTCAGATGAGATCATTCTGAGATGTGTATTTGGAAAACCTGCTCCCAGAGTTCCTCCACAAGGTGACCCTGCATTCACCCCTGTGATAGCTGAGTTAATAATACATCCTTATGAATTTCTCCCTGACTTTAACTATTCCTTCTTCTCTTTTTGTTGTTTATGTATCTTCCAATAACTGTCTTGCACTCACATTCTTGTTTCAGATTCTATTTGTAGGATGAATCCAATCTCAGTTCACAAGCAATGATCTCATACGTAAAATCACTACTGAAATATCATCTCCTATCTCGACTTTTCCAGGCGACTTTTCCTGTCCTCTTATGCTACTGGCACTGTGTGAACACCTCCACAAGGCACATGTTGTGTGGTTTCCCAAAGGCCTGTTTGCCCGACAGTGTCTCCCCTCTGTGCTTTCTTTATCCCTGGAAGGAGGCAGGGACCATGTCTCAGCTTTCTTTGTGTCTGTATCATCCCACTAGCCATCTTCCATAGAGCAGGTATTGGGTGATGAATGGATCATTGTCAAATAGTTGGTGGGTATGATGGTTCAGAGAAAACAGCATTAAACACAGGGTCAAAAGACTGGATTGGGGATGGTCCCCATTTTTCAAGACATTACTTTTGTGTCTGGGGACAAATTATCTGAATTTCTGGGCCTCAGTTTCCTTTGGGTGAAAAATGAAGATTGGAGACAGTAGCTCCCTGGTTGCCTCCGCCATACCTAATGGACACAGGGGTCCTCAAACTTTTTAAACAGGGGGCCAGTTCACTGTCCCTCAGACCGTTAGAGGGCCATTGGAGAGTGCGGCGCACATTCCACACATGCGCACTGTGGGCCTGGGACCAGTCGGCTGCTGAGCAGGACAGGCAGCGGCGGCAAAAACACCCGGCGGGCTGGATACATGTCCTTGGCAGGCCGCATGTGGCCCGCGGGCTGTAGTTTGAGGACCCCTCTATTAAATAGAGGGTAAAAAGAGCTGGTGATATTTGGCACAGAATCATCGACACACCCTCTACTGAAGATTGTGTCCCCACCCTGATAACCGACTTCCCATCTTCGGCTCCTTCCCCCGAGGCACTGCAAGAAAGGAAGTACTCCAGAGCCCAGGAGCTGGGTGAGGGAGTCTGGTGGCTCCAGGCGGTGACGGCTTCATGTTCCAGTGAGCTCACAAAACAGCAGTGCAATTCCCCCTGCCCCTTAACTATCAGCCGCTCACTGGAAGGAGAGAGGCTCTCTCCTGCCCTCCTCTGCCTGCCTTCGTTAGTCATGACTCATTAATTGCCACCGGCGAATGAGTCTTATTCTAATTTTCCTGATCTAATTCAGAGATGTTTTCAGCTAAAGATCAGGATATAGGTTTTTGGCTCAGCTAATGAAATATCTAATGAATTTGCATTAGTGACAATTACAGACAGGACACCCAGAAGAGGAGAGCCAATTGCAGCCTTCCGCAGATGCCCCTTGCTAATGGCTCCTTTAAGGGGGAAAGCACAGTGTTTGTGCTCCTCTCCCTAATCCACAAGGCTGCTTTGGCCCAGAAAGGGATTGAAGAAGCATTTGCCTTTCTTTTCTTTTATGCTGTGGCTCTGCCTCCACACCCACAGCCTGCTGCGAAAGTGGGCCTTCCAGATGTGAAAAAGGCCTCCTCCAAATAGGATTCATGTATACGTGTGCATGTAAGTTAACAGACTCTCTTAATCTCAACAAACAAACAAGCACAACAACCTGGACCCCAGAATAGTGATTCAACAGGGAGGGCAGATTCCTTCTCTAATCAGATGGGAATCTTAGGCTAAAACAAAGGCCCTGGAAAGTTAGTGAGTGTTTAAAGTACAGCCTTAGAATTCCTGCTCCACCCCCATGTAGAAGCGGTTATGAGTCTATGAGGCTCTTCCATTGCCCCCACACCTTCCTTTCCTTGCTTCATAGGGTGGAAATAGCAACTGAAGGTGGCAAAGCCTGGGGATAGAAAAGTCTTTAAAATCACAGAGCTAAATCATTTGGCATTGTCAGCTTTTATGAACTGCATTCCGCTGCAAGCCTGCTGCCAACCAGAGTCTAAAACAGGTCTAAGCAAGTTATAGGAATAGGAAGAGCAGCCCCCAAATGGGCTGAACGGGCACCAACATCCCCATCACCTGCTGCTTCCATCTCCTCCTCTAGCCTCACAGTCCTGGGGGAGCAAACCGGCATCTTCCTCGTGGGAGATTGGAGTTAAAGGCAGTCACCACTCTGGGGCATGAGAGTTGAGGGGTGGGGGAGGTTGGGGGCAGGGGCAGACCTAATTTTTTCTTCCTTCTTCCTTACCCCTTCTCCTCCTCCTACGTTACCTTGACTTGGCTGTGAGATCATCTCTGTTGACCTCCTTTTTCTGGCTTTGTTACTGGATGGTCTTCCAATTTGAAGGTGAAAAATGTTTTCTTTAATCTCCTGTGAGCTCCTTGATCTCCCTGATCTCTGAGTTGTGGAGTGCCTGGTCTGGCCAGTCCATCTCAGGAGCCTGACAGCCTCATGCACCAGCTAATGTTTCTCACGTAACCTTGGGTGCTTTTTCATGGTCAGAGGGTAGCTCTCTTAAATTTAAGAGATCAAGACAGTGAAGTGAAGGATCTAGGACAAGCACAAAAGCAAAAGTTATTGCCCTCTTGGGGAATCCATTATGCATCCTCCGGCCCTGGTGACTGTGGCAGTGAGGAGGGACAGGCCACGTCTTACACATCTATGTTGCTCCAACACTCAGCCTAGCACCTGCGCACTACTGGGGCTGGAAATGTGTGTGGAATTAATAAATAGATGGATGAATTTTGGACTGTCTTCCTTATGGTAAGAAAGCTGGAGAAAGACCATCATTAAAATGGAAATCTCTGCTTCTAGAAGAAAACAAAAGTAGAGTCAGAGATATAAAGAGATTACATTTGAGGCTGGCATTGTGACCTTAAGCCATTCTGTGCAGTAAGGGAGTTGATTGCCAAACAGATGCCATCTTGATTATCCTAAATACATGCTAAAGTGTAGTCTCCCTGAATGTCCTTTGCCCATTCCCATGTACATTCACAAACATGCGCCATCAGGAAAAGCCAGCACAGGAAGGAGACAGAGTGGTCCAGGCATGGGCAGGTAGGAAGGCCCATTCCAGACATCCTGACTTCAACAAGGTGTCTGAACAACCATGGAGTGGCTGAGCCAGACCTGAGTGTGCACGCAGGCCAAGCAGAGAAGAAAGAGAAAAGCCTTGGGCACAGGGACAGGTGGGTGGGGCGGGGACAAGACTTTGTACACCTTTGCACCAGACAGGGCTGCCATCTCAGGTGTTTAACAGAGCAGTGGTCAAAGAGGCCGGGCTGACAAATCAAACAGGTCCAGTTTATCAGTTGAAGAGCTACACAATCTACTCAATGCACCTCTTTGAACCCTTCTTAACTCATCTGTAAACTGGGGATAATAATAGTGTTTAGCTCCTGGGATTGTAGGGAGGAATAAATCTGATGCGTACTGAGACTGCATGCCAAGGTGTATTCTGAGCCCAGAGGACAGAGAACAAGACAGACAAGTCTCTGCTCTTGTGTAACTTACATTACAGTGGGAGGCAGTACATAAACACTCAAAGGGACAAGAGGACTTCAGGCAGAGGCGCATGCTATGGCTAACATATAAAGGGATGAGGTGTGGTGATTCCCGACTCAGGAGCGGAAGAAGGAGGCAACTTCAGGGAGGAGATGTGGGTGAGCAGGGGGGCTGCTAGAGGAGCCGGGGAGGTGTGATCGATTTAAATTCTTAAAAGATCCCTCTCTCGATAGCAAAGTTATGCATACAAAACAACTCATGCCATATGGTAGGTGCACATTTTTTTGTGGAGATTACAGAAATGTTTGTAAGGTGTTTAGCAGCGTTGGACACATAATAAGTGTTATAAGAGGTTTTTATAAAGCATGTAATGTGTGTTTAGCTACTTCCTAAAGATTGTAATCTCAAGATAGTTAAGATGGAGACCTGAATTTAGCAGTTCATAGTCGAGTAGGGACACGCCAACAGATCACTCTAATACACAGCGCGTTGTAAGTGCTATAATAAAGGCAGATGCTCAGGGTAACATTTGGTGACCCAGGAGCTGAATGCCGGAGTGAAGTGGGAGGGGGCTAGCCAGAAGGAAACAGAGAAAGGTAGCTCCAGTTAGAAGGGAAGCAGCATGATGCATACTGTGGTGGTGTTTTGCGTAAGTTCAGAGTTTTAGGTGTTGCAATGAGAGGCTGGAGACCCAGCTTGGGCTCACTTCATTGGGCATCTGTGAGCCCAGATAACAAGCAGACCTGTGTCCTGGGTGTCACTAGAGAGTGTTTGGCAAGTAGGGACCTTACCAAAGCCTGTCAGTTTGGAAGATCCCTCGGGCTGGAGGGTGATTTGAAGAAGACAGAACAGAGGCTGAGGGACCCTGCACGTTGGGAGGTCCTTGTCATTCCCTGGGCACTAGAGAAATGGCGAGGGCCAGGGCGGTGAAAGGAGATGGAAAGTAGGCAATGGGTTTCACCACTCTTTTGGAGGAAAAAAACATCAGCAGGACCTGACACGGAGTAAACACTCAATAATTTTTTTTAAATGAAATTGATTGGATTAGAGGAATGGAGTGAAGATAACATTTTCCACCTGGGGTGGGGGTGCGAGCCTTGGAGGTCAGACACCAAGAAAACACTCAATAAATCCCTCCCATGGCCGAGACTGGTGTCAGACTCAGAGTGACAGAGTCTCCAGGGAGGTCTCAGGAGGCAAGGAAGTTCAGAATACATCCTGGGCTCAGGGGCTTTGGGATTGAGGAAGGAGGGACAGGCTAGCGGACTGGGGTCTGGGCATCACTCCGAGTTACAGGAGAGAGAGTCGATAATTATGGACCACAAGACATGCCCTGTGACCTGCTATCGATTCCAATTCCCTGCACACGATTTGTCAGTTTCTACTCATGGCCTGCAGTGTGGCTGGGCGAACAACAGCCACATTTGAAGCCATAAGGGAACAGATTTGGGGGCATCCTCTGGGGGCCTTTTCTTAGGAAATGTGTACCACCAGTGTCCTTTTATGCTGTCCCTAGGTCACTCACGAGGGCTCCAGTCCCTCTTCACCTCCACCTCGTCTTGGCCTTCAGAAAAGCCTCTGATCCAGTCCACGTGATCGCTAAAGGGGTGTGCAACAACCCAGGCATGTCAGCAAGTTTGCCACAAACAGATTTGAACCCCGAGACAAAGATTGATGGCCTATCCAGTAGCTTCCAGCTTTGCCGGCCTCAGGGCACCTGCTTCAGCTGAATCGGGCTGTCTTTGCTGACTTTCTCTGTCTCACACGTGTATCTGATGAGTTTCTTCCACATCTGGTCACTGCCTCCCCCACAAACAACACACCTGAGCTGACAAAATCCAGGCAACGAGATGGCGCCTCCCCATGCTGCTTCCCTGTGCACGGGGCGGAGAGTGTCTTAGGGAAAGAGCCTCCCGTCGCTGACACTGTGCCTGGGCCTCTGAGTTCTTTGATCTTCTTTGGATTCTCAGGCAGCTGAAAAGCCCCATGCTGTTTGGGGTTTCAATCTAGTTTCCGTGGCTAACATTTCATCAGCTCCGGACCTAGAAAGAGCAGTCTGATGTCTGGATGGTCTTCAGAGGTGTCAGGGGAACGTTCCTGACCATGGACTTCAGCTCCCATCCATGGCCTTGGCGTCTTCCTCACTCTGCCGACTGCATCTTGCAGGGATGCTCTGCCATCACCTTGGCACCTGCCCTCGGATAGCAAACCAAAGCTGACACCGTCTCATCACAGCTTTGTTTATTTTCTTATTTTTAAAAGAAATGAAAGACATTGCAACACCCCGAAAAAGATAGAAAAAGTCTTTATCTCAGAACAAAATGCAATCATCACAAGGAAAAATATTTGCTAGGCTTCACCAACAGGTGCACTGGAACAGGCATAGATTTCTCCTTTTCCCCTGAGTAGTGAAAACTCCATTACAGATGCTGAATGCTCAGAATCACTGCTCTTGATGCTCAAGGGAATCCCTGCCGCTGAAAGCCCCGGGCACCTCATGGGATACAGTCAGGGCGGGTGAGGGGCTGCAGGAGGCAGCAGAGAACTCGCAGAATCACAAGGAAGTTTCAGAAATAGAGGTTACAATGAGTGTCATCTACAGCCCCATTTGGATTTTACAGACAGAGAGACCAAACCCAAAGATGCTGAAATAACATGTCAAGGTCACTCTTACTGCCTCTTGACGCTCACTGATCTTGATGCATCCAGACCAGTTACAGCCCAGAAGGAGGAAGTGTGAACATGTTGGAGCAATCTACACCCTGACATTTAGCTGTCTGGTCACAGAGGGCACATGGGCTTTTGAGCCTGGGGGTTGACATCTGATTCCCCTTCCCCAGGGCTGTAATGTACACAGCTTAGAGGCAGTGTGCACGGTGCCCCCAGGAGGGGGACAATCAGCTGTGTGCACCACTGTGCACAGTGGCCAGGCCTTCCCTCAATGGGTAAGAAATTGATTCGAGTTGAAAATTCTACGTTTGTACTTAGAGTCAAGCCGTATGGATTGAAATTGCACGTTTATCCCCATGTCTTCAAAAATCCAACTAAAAAGAATGTCAATAGAAACAAAAAAATTTTTTGAAGGCTAAACCCACAGGGACAGCTAGAAGGGGAGAGGGAGCAGGAAATGTCAAGGGGTGACAAAAGGTTTTTGAAGATGAAAATCTATGGGAAATGATAGTGGATTTAATAAGGGAAATGGCTGAACCCTAAGTGCCCATAAAGGGGGTTATAAAACAGGGAACTAGTCAATTCGGTTGCACACTCACACACAGATATGCATGCTTGCAAACACACACACACACACACACACACACACACACACACAAATGGTCAGGAATTAGAGGTGCCAAGTAGAAAGAAGGAAGGAGGCCCAAACCAACAAATTTTGTTGTGTAAGGAGCATTTGCCTTCCAAAGGTGGTAAGCACTTAGGAACAAACCAACTTGAGAGTACGTCTCACCTTGACCCTTAAGGATTGAAGAGTGCAAGCTGTCATGAGTGTGTGGCACAACCAGGACACTGAATGTGACTCTCCCCCAGGCGAGGAGGATTCTGGCCCCATGGTCTGAGCTAGACAAGGCGCCAGGCCCTCTGCAGCCTCGTGTACTGAGAGACAGCCCTCAGGGTGAGGTCTCTGAGGCCCCTGCTCAGAAAGATGGTGACATGTCATCGCCCAACTCCGGGCCCTTCGTCTGCTGTTTGTCTGGCATAAGCATTCATTTCTGGATAGAGAGCTGCGGGAACCATTAGGCACAGGGAGTTGAATTCCTCTCTAGTTGGGAGCGAAGTCCTTGGAGGTACCTGGCAGAATCCCCTAGACACTGGTGAGCCCAGTCAGCATCGCTGTGCGGTCACCGTGCAGTGGCCTTCTGTCTGCATCCCCTCTGAACACGCCTCTCGGGCAGCAAGGGTACCGGTAGACTAGGGACTTGTAAATGACCACAGCCTTGAGGGAACTGGTCCTTAGAGGTGAGCATAGCCCCTCTGTCCCCAAGCCTTATCCTCTGGATAAGGCTCAATGCTGGCTTGCCCCTGCCCCAGGCTTCTGGGGTGTGTAAACCAAGTCTGACCACGCGAGCAGACCAAGGTTGCTGAGAAAGAGCAACTGAGGGTTGTTTCCCGAGAGCCTCCTCCCTCCCCTCCAGGGCCCGCGCTGGCCTGACTCACGCACTGTGGCAGACGGTGGCCCCGGCCAGGAAGGCAGAGGAGCAAGTCCCCCTCCAGTGCTGCCCAGTTGCTGTCTGACTCTGAGCAAGTGGCTCAGATGCTCCGTGTCCTCCTCTATAAAGTGACGTGGACAGACTAGACTTGTGTGTGTTCCTGGTTCTTTTTGTTTTCTGACTTAAAAAAATAAAGTTACAAATATAGCAAAAAGAATTCCTTTATCCCCTGAATTCAGATTCCCCAATGCTACGTCTGACAGAATCACAGAACAATCCCTAATTTTCAGGACATTAACCTGGATCCAACACTATTGCCTAATCTGCAGACCTTGCCCAGATTTTCCCGATTGTTCCATGAATGTTCTCTTTTGGGTCCAGGATCCAATCTAAGACCACCCATTCCATTTGATTGTCAAGCCTACTTAGGCTCCTTTCATCTTTTTTTTTTTTTTAAATTATTATTGTGTTCCTATTGCTATTATTAATCACCATTTTAATGTTATTATTATTCTGCTGAAACCTGTAGTCTTCTTAATTATCAAATAAACTAGATGGATAGTGTGGAATGAACATGTCACCTTAGCTTGCGGGATTCTAAGTGAGCTCATTGGTCTCAAATATCAGTAGCTTTCACCCAAAGAAGTGGGTGCCGGGCAAGGGCCGCACCTGTACGGGAGTGGGAGGATGTACTTGGAGGCAGGGAGGGGCTGAAATCCCGCCTGAGTTCTGCTCACCTGCTCACCGCATGGCATTGCCCTCCTCCTGGCTCTGGCCTGTACCCGCCCCTGTGGGGGCCTTTTCCTAATTAGCACGAAGATGCAAGTGGCAGTCCTGCTCAGCCCGGTGGCCTCATCTCAGACTGAGATGTCACAAAACCTGTCCCTGTAATGGCAGGATACAGAGACACAGTGTGAATAACGCAGAGGACATGTGTCACCACCCCTGGGAAGGCCCCTCTGAGCTGGGAAGCAGGTGCAGCCACTGTACCTGCCGCTGTCACACAGGGAGGGTGGAAGGACAGAATTAGCCACACATGTAGCTCCCTGGCCGCAGGGGGGTGACTGGCACATCCATCTTCCTTCTTCCCCATCCCCAAGCACCTCAGGCCCCATGTCACCACTCTCACTGTGACAAACACTTTATTTAGTGCCTTTACTTCATTGCCATTTATTTTTCTTAATAGAAACATGCCTGCTTATTAAAGAAAATTTGGAAAATAAGAAAAGTAAGGTTAAAAATAAAACTAAATGTTTATTGTTGTACCAATCACAGGGAGGCACTATTAATATTTGCGTTAGGTGCTCAGTTTTTTAATGAAACGCTTCTCTATTATACTTTTTTTTAACATTGGTATAACTATATACCATCATGACTTATAACTTTCGATTAAATCACAAATATTTTGATGTCATTACATCCATCAATGTATTACATCAATTATTACATTATTTTTTCAGTTTTAACTGAGTGACTATCCTCTGGGTTATATAACTTTTTCACTGTAGTTGGACATTTATGGGGGCTTCAACTTTTGCTGTTATAAATTATACTTTGCCTCTTATGTAGAAGTATCCTGTTAAGATGGAATCCCAGAAATGCAATTACTTAGTTCAAGACCATGAATATTGGAGATTCTTGAGAAGTTCACTTTAGCTTTTTGTTATTCAGATTGCTTCCTTCATTCACAGATTCCCTTTTATGTTGGGTAAATATTTACTGGGCTCCCACTGTCTTCTAGATCCCATGCTGGAAACCAGGTATTCACTAGGAATAGAAAAAGTCACAGCCCCTGTGTCTATGGACACTACAATCTAGCAGACGGAAAATTGTAATCATGTAACCAAATAAATAAATGTATAATTTTAAATGGTGACAAATATTATAAATAAAAAATACAAGGTTCTATGAAAAAGTGCCACACGGGAGTCTACTTAAGATGAGAAGTAGATCATTGAAGGCTTCTCAAGGGATATGTCATGTAGGAGGAGTTGGATAAACTAAGAGTAGAACAAAACATTGTGCATGTGGCAAGCACTACATGCAAAGGCCCTGTGTATAAAGCTTGGCATGTCGGGAACTTAAAATAGACCATTGCTCCTGGGAATGAGCAAGGGACACAGGCATAAGATGAGGCTGGACAGACAGATGAGGAACAAGGAACACAGGTGTGCTGTTGTATCGTAAGTATAATGGGATGGAGGGAAACCATTAAGAGGGTTTAGGCAGGAAAATAAAATAGTGGGATTTGTGTGTTCTACAAGGACTGGAGGTGGGTAGAGGGAGTCGGAGATGATGGCTAAAGGGTATGCAATCTTTTTTTTCAGGATAATGAAAAATGTTCTAAAATGGATTGTGGTGATGGATGGACAGCTCTGTGAAGATACTAAAAGCCACTGGATTGTGCACTCTAAATGAGTGAATTGTGTGGTATGTGAACTATATCTCAAGAAAGCTGCTTTAAAAATGTACAGCTGACTTCAGTGTGGAAAATGCATTGTAGGCAGCGAGAGTGGTGGAGAATGAAACAGTTTGTAATAGTCAAGCCAGGACGTGATCGATGGATGGTTCTAGGGTGGTGACCGCTGGGAAGACAGAAGTTGATTATTGTAGATATGTTTTTATGTTTACATTTATTTCTCAGATAGAGTATAAGCTTCCCAAGGCTATAAATCAACTTAACTTTTGTTTTTTTTTTTGTTTTTTTGCTATGCAAATGCTTCTGGATGTTAACTAATTGGCCTGAAATTAAAATTTTGATAAGACGTGATAGGACAAAGAAGAGACCAAGAGCCTACTTGGGAGGGTCAGGAGAGTCCTTCTTAGAGAAAGACACATTTTAGGTAAATCTGAAGGATGAATATGATCTTTACCAAGAGAAGAGAAATCTGGAGATGGGCAGTGGGATGGGAGAGAGATGGATGGTGGAGACGGGTAGAAAGTAGGGAAAGCATTTGAAGAACTAAAGGAAAGACCACGGGTAAAACTACAACCAGAAACTTTGTGAACGTGTCATTTGGCTGTGATATAGGCAGTGATCCATGAGAGTGATTGCATACCAGTGCCCTGCATGGTTTATTCAAATACAGATTGTGGCAGAGGTGGAGCTTCAAGTGAACCCTAGAAAGACCCTCCACTTGTTCTGTAGGCCAGTGTGCCAAGAGAGCAGAAAGCTCTCAGGAGGCTCTAGAGGACTGTGAACCATCCAAATGGAAGGATTGCAGGTCCAGAGTCACTACTTAGAGGACAGGTGTCCAAAAAGCCACCCAACCAGGAACATCCTCACTGGACTTTGAGTGAAAGAACTGATTAAGTGCTCAGGTGAGTTTTTATATTAAGTATTTTCTTGATCAACTCACACATGTCCTGGTACCTAGTGTATGCCTATTGACCTGACAAATACGTTTTTCTCCATACCTGTCCATAAGGTCCAACTGAAGCAGTTTGCCAGCAATACACCCTGACTGTCCTATCTCAGGGGTGAACCATTTCTCCAGCCCTCTGTCATATTTCGGCTTCCAGGGATCCTGATTGCCTTTTCCTTCCAAAAGGTTTCACGCTGATCCATTGTATTGATGACATCATGCTGCTTGAACAAAGTCAACGAGGTGTAGCAACTACTCTAGACTCCTCGTTGTGTGCCAGAGTGTGGGACATAAATCCAACTACAGTTCAGGAGACTTCTGCCTCAAACTTCTTGGGAGTCTGTGGTATGGGATATGTTACGATATCCCTTCTATGGTGAGGGAGTAGCTGTTGCATCTGGAAGGAGGAGACATAACACCTAATGGGTCTCTTTGGATCTTAGATGTAACATACTCCTCATGTTGGTGTGTTTCTCCAGCCACTGTGCCAAGTGACCTACAATGTTGCTAGTTTTGAGTGGCATCCAGCATAAGAGTAGGCTCTGCAGCAGGTTCACCGTGCAGTGTAGGCTGTTCTGCCACTTGGGCCACGTGGCCCAGCAACTCCAGTGTTACCTGAAGTGTCAGTAGAAGATAGCAATGCTGTTTAGAGACGTTGGCAGGTCCCCATGGGTAAATTGCAGCACAGGCCTTTAGGAGCAAAGCCCTGCCCTCATCTGGAGATGATTACTCTCCTTTTGAGAGGAAGCTTTTGGCTTGCTACTGTGCCTTGGTAGAAACTGAACGCTTGACCATGGGCCACCAAATTACCATGCCACGTAAGCTGCTCAACATGAACTGGGTGTCATATGACCCACCAAGCCATAACATTGGATGTGCACAGCAATACTCCATCATCAGAGGGAAGTGGTGTATATGTGACTGAGCCCAATCAGGCCCTGAAGGCACAAGTCAGCTGGATGAAGAAGTGGTTCATGTGCCATGGTCCCCACTCTTGCCGCACTACCTTGTCTCTCCCAGCCCCCACCTATTGTCTCACATGGGGTTACCTGCCATCAGATGACAGGGCAAGACTCTGGCCTGGTTTCTGGTGGTGTCTGCACAATATGCAGACACCACCTGACAGTGGGCAGCTGCAGCATGGCAGCCCCTTTGTGGGACATCCCTGAGGACAGTAGTGAAGGAAAATCTCCCAGTGGGCAGAACTTCAGACAGTGCACCTCGTTGTGCACTTTGCTTGGAAGGGGAGATGGCCAAACTTGTAATTACATTATCAATGGTTTGGCTGGGTGGTCAGTGACTTAGAAGGAACCTGATTGGAAAATTGGAGACAAATAAATTTAAAGAAGAGTTTTATGTGTGTGGGCCTCTCTGAATGGGCAAAAAGCATGAAGATATTTGTGTCCCATGTGCATGCCCACCAAAGGGTGAGCTCAGCAAAGGAAGATTCTAGTAATCGAGTGAATAGGATGACCAGTGCTGTGAATACCGGCAGCCTCTTTTCCTCAGCCCCCTTTGTCATCACCCAGTGGGCTCAGGAACAGAGTGGCCAGGGTGGCAGGGATGGAGGTTACTCAGGGGCTCAGAAACATAGGCGTCCACGCACCAGGGCTGACTTGGATACAGCCACCCAATGTGGCACAGTTGCCTGGGTGATCAACCAGTTACCTGGAGGCAGGTTGGTCACACTGGACCTCTTCCATCATGAAAGGGGCAGTGTTTTGTCCTTGATGGAATAGACACACTGGATATGGACTGGCTTCCCTGCACATAATACTTTTGCCAGAACTATTATCTGTGGACTTACAAAATGCCTTATTCATTGTGATAGTATTCCACGCAGCATTGCTGCAGATCAGGGAATTCACTTTATAGCAGAAGAAGTGCAGTAACAGGCTCAGGCTCGTGGAATTCACTGGTCGTACCATGTTCTCCACCATTCAGGAGCAGCTGCCTTGATATAAAGGTGGAATGGCCTTTCGAAGACTCAGTTACAGCACCAATTAGATGGCAATACCTTGCAGGGAAGGGTAAGGTTCTCCAGAAGGCTGTGTATGCTGAAAATCAGAATCCAAAATGCGGTGCTGTTTCTCCAATAGCCAGGATCTGCTGGTCCAGAAATCAAGGGGTAGGAATAGACTGACACATTCACTGTTACCCTTAGTGATCAACTAGAAAGATTGTTGCTTCCTGTTTTCCCAAGTTCCTGCCCTGCCTGCCCAGTGGTCTTGGATTAGGAGGAAGTGATGCTTCCACCGGGAAACAAACAGTGATGTCCACTGAAGTGGAAGTTGAGATTGCTACCTGGCCACTTGGTGCTCCTCATACCTCTAAACCAGCAGACCAGGAAGGGAGTTATGGTGCTGCATGGTGAAATTGGATGGAAGGAAATTGGGCTACAAGTCCACAGCGGAGGTGAGGAAGAGTATGTTTAGAATCCAGGAGAGCCCTTAGAGCGTCTCTTGTTATTACCATGCCCTGTGGTTACAGTCAGTGAAAAACTACAACAATTCAATGTAGGCAGTACTACTAATGAAGATGACTCTGCCCACCAGATATAGAACCACCACCAGCTGAGGTGCTTGCTGAAATTTAAGGAAATACAGAATATGTAGTAGAAGAAAGTAGTTATGAATATCAGCTATAACCACATGACCAGCTACAGAAATGAAGACTATAATTGTCACGGGTCTTTCCTTTTTATTTTGTTAGGAATATAAATACTATACACACACACACATATACACATATATTAAGCAAACATCTTTGTTTTCTTTTCTCTCTTATTTCCTTATTATGTAACATGAAATGTATTGGTTTTATATTAGTGTTTAAGTATCGTTAATTTTATATCATAGTATTCGAGTTAAAGTATACCAAGAAAACATTTAACATCACTCAAGCTTTTACTTCCTCTTCTGAGGAAAGGATTAGTGCATTTTTGGTTATGCAAAAGATAGTTACATCATGTTAGGTGGAAATATGGCCTTGTTAAGGCTTTTATTTGGAGATTAAGTATGGTTTAATGAGATTCATATGGCTACAAAGTTGACAAGGGGGTGGGCTCTGATGGTTAATTTTATGTGTCAACTTGACTGGGCTGAGGTATGCCCAGTTAGCTGGCAAAATATTATTCTGGGTGTATTTATGAGGATATCTTTGGAAGAATGGAAGCAGTAGCATTGACTCAGTAGACTGATTAAAGATCACCTTCACCAATGTGTGTGGGCATCACCCAATCCACTGAGGGTGTGAGCAGAGCAATAATGCAAGCAAAGGGTGAACTTGCTCTCTCTGCATGACCTGGAACATCCGTCTTTGCCTGCCTCAGACATTGCTGCTCCTGGTTCTTTGCCTTTGTGCTTAGAATGGAATTACACCATGGGTTTTCTTGTGTCTCTGGGTTTCAGATGGCAGACTGTAGGATTCCTCCATCTCCATAATCACACGATCTAATCCCTCATAATAAATATCTTTCTATATATTTCTACATCTATCTATCTATCTATCTATCTATCTATCTATCTATCTATCTATCCATCCATCCATGCTATTGGTTCTGTTTCTCTGGAGAACCCTGGCTAACACAGTCACTGGGATATTGGAGTTGTTGTTGCAGCAAGTAGCATGAATAATAATACTTTGTATTGCTACTTAATTCTTGGTATTAGGTAAATTGACATATTGTATGATAATTCTGATACACCAGCCCTATAGACTACATAGTGGAGAAGAATATATTGTAAGAAACAGGTGACAAAGGAAAAAAAGACATTCTATTAAAAAGACGTCTGCACTCGAATGAATATAGCAGCACAATTCACAATGGCAAAGATATGGAAACAACCCAAGTGCCCATCAATACACAAGTGGATTAATAAAATGTGATATATGTAAACTTAGCCATAAAAAGAATCGTGAACTACCTCTTGTATTATCCTGGAGGGAGCTAGAGACCATCTTCTAAGTGAAGTATGGAAAAACAACAAGAATGGAAAAACAAACACCACATGTACTCGCTATTAAATCAGTACTAATTGATCAACACTGATGCACACATATGGAAGTAACATTCATGGGGTGTTGGGCAGGTGGGAGGGGGAGGAGAGGGTGGGTAAACTCACATCTAACAGGTGCAGTATGCACTGTCTGGGGGAGGAGCACACTTGTAGCTCTGACTTGGATGGTGCAAAGGCAATGTATGTAGCCAAAGTGCTTGTACTCCCATAATATTCTGAAATAAAAGAAAAAAGAAAAAAGAAGCAGGGTGACCTGGAGACAGAATATAAATGATTTGTATGCCCGCTAAGGCATTTATTCATTGCGTTCCAAGAAATGGAAAGCCAGTAGTCATTTTTAAGCAGAACAGTGACAAGATGAACTCTGACTACCAAATACTTTCTTTCCCCTCTTTCTTCTTACAGTTTGCTACCTAACACTATGTTGTGATCACTGTCAGTGTTTAGTAAATAACTATTTAAAGCAATGCAGGAAAGGAGACATTTGGAATGGTATCATCGGTATCATCATAATTCTGCTGTTCTTAGCAGTTACATGATTTTCATTCTTTATTAATTACACCCATTACTTTTAGTTACGGTGTCAGAATTTCTTATCTGGATTTAGTTTAATGTCTGTAGCTTTGCTTTGCTTCCTTTTAACCCTCTTCAAGGGATACACCAGGTCTCTGCCCATCTTTAGAAGGACTCCCTAAAATAGCTCCAGACTGTGAAACGCATATCTCTTTATTGATTCCTGTAGAATTCAATCAGCAGGAAGCCAGCCAGAGCCTGGTGTGAGGTTTATATGTTCTCATCTTCCTTCATATTAAGGGACTCGTCATCTTTTAAGGATAACTTATTAAAATTTAAGGCTCAAAGAAAGTCTATAAAGCACCAAAAACCTTTGCATTCTCTTTCTTCTTTCCCTTACTGCAAATTTCTGTGCCTAATTCATTACATTCAATGAGAAATCAGTTCTATCATCCCTCTCCCCCCACTCCCCCCTCTTCTCTGTACCCCACTTCCTTAGCTATGTCTCCTTCGTGATTATTCAGCCTTGCAAAATAGTAAGCTCCAGGCTGTTTACAGTATATTTATAGCATCATTTAGTTAAAGGGAAGATGCCCAACGTAAGCGTTTTTATTTTATAGGGTCTCTCCATATCATATACAACCAAGAAATTAGTAGATTGACCCTTAGTGGAAACTTTAGCTCTCATGTTAAGACTTGTCCACTTAACTAACCAATGATTGCCAGCTTTATTAAAGGATGCTAATGAATAAAAAACATTATCAGAAAACAATAATTAACCTTGAGTATGAAAGTATTAACCAGAGGCAATCAATCACTTTCCAAGGCTTAGTAAACACTTAGAATACATTAAGTGTCCCTGAAGGAGTAATTAAAGAACTTAGCTATTCTGTTTCAAACAGAAGTAACAAAGGGTCAATCAAATGCAGCACTCAAATCTGACAATTGCTGGGGAACATAAGCCAAATGGGTTGACCCAAGTGTGGCACACGTAGAGCCCGACACTGTCTCATAGGTGAGTCTGTAATATTTCCAAGCACGCGTTTCTCTCAAAGACAAATCAGAGAATAACACCACCTGCCACAAACTGCCTGACTGTTGCCTACTTTGGCTCATTCTTTTAAATTTTACTCACACTTTATTAATAATAATCATAGTAACAATTTATGATTTACCTTGCAAAATTGGTCTCCTTACAGATGGTAGACATGTGCACTGTTATTAAAAGTGTATGATTATATAGGTTTTGTTCCAAACTGGTTAGTATGGTGTAGTACCATGTTTTTAATAAATGTATTGAGAAATAATTGACATATACAAAACCACAAATATTTAAAGTGTACAATTTGATAAGTTTTGGCATGCGTATACAAGCACGAAACCGTTGCCATGATCAGAATGGTGAATCAATCCATCACCACTCAAAAGTTTTCCGTTCCCTTTTATCACTCCTCATTCTCCCCAAACCTCTATCTTCTTTTCAGGCAATCACTGATCTTTCTGTCATTATAAATTAGTTGGTATTTGTAGAATTTTAAATAAATGAAGCTATACAGTATCCTCTACTTGGAATATTTATTTTGAGATTCTTCCATTTTATAGAGGTATCAATAGTTCATTCCTTTTTGTTGCTGAGTAGCATTTCATTGTATGGGTATATCACAGTTTGTTTACCCATCCATCTTTTGTTAGATGACCTGGAGACCACGTGATGGCCATCTAACTTATTGTTAGATATTGGGTTGACTCGTGCTTCTGGCTATTACAAATAAAGCTGTTATGAATATTTGCACAGAAATACTTATATGGACATATGGTTTTCTTTCTCTTGGATAAATATCTATGGATCATATGCCACATATACTTTTAGTTTTTGAAGAAACTGCAAAGCTGTCTTCCAAAGTGGTTCTACCATGTTTCATTCCAAACAGCAGTGTATGAGAGTTTCAGAATTTCCTGAAATTGAGCAGAAAATGTTATGTTTATTTATAAGCACTCATTTCTCCTGGGAGGGTTATCTAAATATTTTGCAGCTGATATAGTTCCAATATGATATTTTCATTTTGTTTTCTATTTAAAATTAGCTATTAAATTTTAACATCAAATCAGTTTATCTTTTGCCATTTGGTCCAACTTTAAGAGAAAACGTAGTTATTTATTTCTGTTTTTCCTTTCCACTTCATAAAATAAATCTATTTCATGGGAAAGATTTTTCTCCTATTTTCATGTCTCTTATCCTCAAATCTTCCAGAATTTGAGGAGGGGCTTTAAGATGGCAGCTAGACATACCTGGCACTCATCTCCTCCACAAAGGATAACCAAAATGGTGGGTAGTGTTCACTGTCTTTTTTTTTTTCATCCTTTTACATTCAACGTATCTATTTTCATTTAAAATGTCTCTTGTAGATAGCATATAGTTGCACATAGCCATCTGGTCATCTGTGCTTTTTGGTTGGAAAGCTTAGTCCATTATATTTAATTGAACAATTGATAGTTTATAAGTCAACCATTTTGCAATTTGTTTTCTAGTTATTCTATTTATTTGTGTTTATCTATTTTTTTTTTCTTTTCTGAGTACTTTTGTATTGTATACTATTTTTAGGGTTTCATTTTAGTTTTTCTTGAATGCTTTCTAAAAATTTATGGATCACATTTTGATGCTTCTTTTTATGTTTTTATCTTTATTTTAATTTCTGAGTATATAGTATAATTTCTGTGTATAATCACACTTCAAATAGAACATCTAACAGAGAACACTGGATTTCAATAGAGAAGTAACAGGAAATACCTAAAGCAAGGAAGGGGAGGGAGGCAGGGCAGCCTGCTTGGCTGGGACAAGCTCCCCAATACAGGGAAAGGGTCAGAGAGAGACCCCCCCTTCCTCCATGTGGTCCACATTCCCACCATAGCCTCCTGCAATCCCAGCCACAGGACAGCCTTGACCCTTGCAGGCCCTTAGACTAATACAGGGATCTGCCCGGAGACTGCATGATGGCACTGCTCCAGTGATGGGGGCCACGCTGGGTCCCACCCACCCCATGAGACCTGAGCAGCTGCAGCATGGTGGCTTTTTGAAAGCCTGGTCCCCCTGACTGCATCCTGCCCTGGGACCCAACAGCCCCTGCACCTCTGCATCCCTGGAACCCCATTGACATCCCCTGCCCATAGCCAACACTGTGGCTGGCTGCTACCACCAGAGATGAAGCATGAGCCACTGGCAGTGACCCCACTGCCCCTAGCAGTGGAGCTGCCACACACTTACAAGCACTTTGAGGAGAGACTGCCTCACCTGTAGACACCACCTGTGCTGAAGCATGTGTTCTCCAGCTGACTGCCTATGGCTGCTGTCAATGAATGCAACCCTGCCCTTCCCAGTTGCATAGCCACAGAGCACCCAGGCATTCTGTTGGGGGCCTAGAGATCACTCCGCCCCTGCCTACCATAACCAGTACCTGCATGCACCACCAGAGGCCCTGAGAACAGGTCCACCAGGCCTGGCTCCACCCTCCCACCCACAGTCCAAGGATGCCTACTTTTACCACTCATATTCAACATAGTACTGGAAGTCCTAGCTAAAGCAACCAGGCAAGAAAAAAATAAATAAAAACAACATCTACATTGAAAAAGATGAAGTAAAAGTTTCCCTCTACAGATGGCATGATCTTATATCTAGAAAAGCCTAAAAACTACACCTAAAAACTCTTAGATCTGATAAATAAATTCAATAAAGTTGCAGGATATGAAACTAACATACAAAAATCAGTGGCATTTCTACACACCAATAACAAAGTAGCTGAGAGAGAAATCAAGGAGGTACTCCCATTTACAATAGTTACAAAAAACAAATTAAAAGCCTAGGAATAAATATAACCTAGGAGGTAAAGGAACTTTCCCAGGAAAACTACAAAACATTGAGGGAAGAATTTGACAGAGACACAAAGAAATGGAAAGATATTCTATGTTCATGGATCAAAGAACTAATATTGTTAAAATGACCATACTACCCAAAGCAATCTACAGATTCAATGCCGTCTCTATCAAAATATCTATGCCATTTTTCTCAGAAATATAAAAAAATCCCCAAATTTGTATAGAACCAAAAAAGAGCATAACCAGCCAAAGCAATCTTGAGCAAAAAGAACAAAGCTGGAGGTATCACACTATGACAGCAAAATATATTACAAGGTGATAGTAACCAAAACAGCATAGTATTTATATAAAAATAGACTCATAGACCAATGGAACAGAATAAAGAACTCAAAAATAAATCCACACATTTACAGCCAATGACTTTCTGCAAAGGTGCTGAGAACACACACTGAGGAAAGGACACCCTCTACAATAAATAGTGCCAGGAAAATTGGATATCCTTATGCAGTAGAATAAAACTGGACCCCTATCTCTTACCACACACAAAAATCAACTCAAGATGCATTAATAACTTAAAAATAACACCCAAAGCTATCAAATTACTAGAAGAACACATAGGGGAAGCACTTTAGGACATTGGTCTGGGCAAAGATTCTATAAGATTCTAAGATCTTAAAAGCACAGACAACAAAATCTAAAATAGACTAATGGGACTATATCAAATTGAAAAGCTTCTGCACAGCAAAGGAAGCAATCCACAGAGTAAAGATACAACTTGTTGAGTGGGAGAAAATATTTGCAAACTATTCCTCTGACGAGGGATTAATATTCAGAATATACAAGGAATTTAAACAACTCAACAGGAAAAAAAAAACAAATAACCCATTAAAATGTTGAAAAAGGACATGAATAGGCATTTCTCAAAATAAGATATACAAACGGCCAACAGGTACATGAAAAAATGCTCAACATCAGTAATCATCAGAGAAATGCAAATCAAAACTACAATGAGATATCATCTTACCCCAGTTAGAATGACTGTTATTAAAAAGACAAAAAAATAACAGATGCTGGAATGGATGTAGAGAAAAGGGAACTCTTACATAGTGTTGGTGGGAATGTAAATTAGTACAGCCACTGTGGAAAACAATATGGAAATTTCTCAAAAAACTAAAAATAGAACTACCATTCAATCCAGCAATCCCACTACTCGGTATTTATGCAAAGGAAAAAAAATCAGTATATCAGAGGATGTCTGCACTCCTGTGTTTATTGCGGCACTATTCACAATAGCAAAGACATAAAATCAATCTAAGTGTCCATCAGTGGATGAATAGATAAAGAAAATGTGGTGTATATACACAATGGAATACTATCTGGCCATAAAAAGGAATGAAAGCATGTCATTTGCAGCAATGTGGTTGGAACTGGGGGTCATTATGTTAAGTGAAATAAGCCAGGCACAGAAAGACAAATAATGCTTGATCTCACATATGTGAGAGTTAAAAAAGTTGATCTCATGGAGGTAGAGAGTGGAATGATAAATACTAGAGCCTGGTACAGGTGAGTGACAAGAAGGGGTGGGAGAGATGAAAAGAGGTCAGTTAATGGGTACAAAGAAATAGAAAGAAGGAATAATGTCTAATGTTCCATAGCAGAGTGACTATAGTTAACGATGTATATTTCAAAGAAGCTAGAAGAGAGAACTTGACATGTTCCAACACATAGAAATGATAAATATTCTAGGTGGTGAGTAGCTCAGATACCCTATTTTGACCATCACACATTCTATGCATGTAACAAAACAGCATATTGTACCCCATAAATATGTATCAATATTATGTATCAATAAAATAAATAAAAATTCTAAAAAAGAAAAAAATCTCGCGGAATTTTTTTCCAAAAGCCTCACTAATATTCTCTTTCTGTGTGCTCACTATGTAGCTTGACTTGTTACCTCTTATTTTTGTTGCCCTTGTGCTTTTTGAGACTGCCTTGAAATACTAACCCCACTCATTATCTGCACTGATCCTAGACTCAGGCATGCCTCTCTCAGGCCAAAAGTCAGTCTGATAGAGGAATAACTCCAAATCCCTGAGTCATTGATCTGGGTAGTTGAAGGCCTTCCCTTTTAGATAAAGTAAAATAAAAGAGTGAGCTATAAAGTTGATTAGAACAGAAAGAGGCCTTCTCTGGGTTAGGAGCCAGTGAAAACCTTTATTAGCTGTTAGTAAATTGTTTTTATTTTTTCGTTATATATTTCTAATTATGAAAAATTTGTGAACATATTATATATTCTTCTTCTCATTTTCCCAATTCCCAGAAATGATTCTTTTACTTCTGCTCTTATTGGTGCTGCTAGACTAGTAAATATGAGAATATCTTAGACAGTAAATATTAGAATGTCAGCAAAATATTTGCTACCTATTTTTTGTGCTATTTTGGGGGGAAATCCAGTATAGCTCATAGTGTAGTTAAGTAGATATGTGTAGCTCATTGTAGAACAAGACCCAGAGAATACTAAATAATGAACTGATGGTGAACTTGGATGGGGGAGGGGAGTTGGGAGAGAGATACTTAGTCATATTCTATGGAACTTTATAGTATCTTCTCACAAGGGGGTAGTGAGAAAGACCTAGCCTGACATTACTGCATGTAAAAAATAATCAATAGTTTGCTGATTTAATAATAAAATTAATACAATCATTGTATACATATGAGTGTGTGTGTATATATATATATGTGTGTGTGTGTGTATATAATTGATCTAGCTCTGTACTCTGATCAGAAGCATTAACATTCTTAGAACATATATGGGTATCTAATACTTTGGTAGGGCTGCTAAAATATTTAAGATGGCATGTATTAGGTAAGAAAACTTTCTCCCGAAGAAGAAAAAACTTGAGGGAGGTTTAAGACCTTTTTTTGAAGAACTGTCTATGTAAGAACCATTGAGATCAATTATTCCACAGTACTGCCATTTTATCACTTTGGAGAAGAATTAGGCATTATCTACCAATCATGAAGATACTTATTTCCTGTGAACCAGCAATTCCACTCCTAGGTCACAGACACACACACACACACACACACACACACACACAAGAAGTGTGTTTGCATGCACCAGAAGATAAGCATATTCATAGCTACCTTTTGGGTAATAACCCCAAATTGGAAACAACCTACATTATCAACATTATAATGAATAAACCCATCATCAGAATATTCATATAATGAAATTCCACATATCAGTGAAAATAAATGATGTTTTGCTACATACAACAACATGGGTGAACATTACACATATGATTGGCAAAATATACCAGATATAAAAAAATACATGGTGCCTAACACTATTTTATAAAGTTCAAGAAAAAAAGGCTAAAAATATGCATTATATTTGAGTGTACAAGTTATATTAGCATGAAAGTCAGGATATTGGTTACTCTCATGGAGGAAGAAGGGGTTAGTGGTTGGATGAGAGTATAAGGAAGATTTCTGGGGTACAAGGTTCTGGATTGTCATTATAAGATGTTTACATTTTAGCAAGTTATTGTTATGCAGTTTTGATTTATATACTTTTCCATATAAATGTTATATTTAATATATTTTTGTAAGGAAAGGTTAAACAATAACTAGTCCAGGTAGCAGTCATTATCCATGGTTATTGGTCTGGAAAGATCACATACTGGCCACAGCTACCATTTCTTTCTCTTCCTGCCTTTGCTTGAGCTAAGAACCCACTAGTCAATTACCTTTGATTCTCCCACATATCCAATTTAATTCTAAGTGCTTCCAAATCTCCATCTCAGATTTCCTTTTAAGGTTATGGTCTGTCATTTAAAGAAGAACTAATACCAGTTCTTCTCAAACTATCACAAAAAAATGCAAGTGTAGGGAAATCTTCCAAACTCTTTCTACAAGCCCAGATTTACCCTGATACCTAAACCAGGTAAGGAGACAACAAAATAATACTGCAAGCCAATATCCCTGATGAACACAGATGCAGGAATCTCCAACAAAATTCCAGAAAACCAAATTTAACAATACATCACAAAGATCATTCACCATGATCAAGTGGGATTCATCCCAGGGATGCAAGGATGATTCAATATATACAAATCAATAAACATGATGCATCACATCAATGGAATGAAAGAAAAAGCCATATGATCATCTCAATAAACACAGAAATAGCATTTGACAAAATTCAATATTGATTCATGATAAAAACTCTAAACAAATTAGGCATAGAAGAAACATACCTCAACACAATAAAAGCCATATATGACAAACTCACATCTATAATAACATCATAATGAGCAGGGAAAAAGTCAAAGCTTTTCCTCTAAAATCTGTAAGAAGTCAAGGATGCCTACTTTCACTACTTCTATTCAATATAGTACTAGAAATCTTAGCCAGAGCAATTAGGCAAGATAAATAAATAAAGGGTATCCAAATTGGAAAGGAAGAAATCAAATTATAGACAACATGATCATATATATAGAAGACCCAATGGACCCCACCAAAAAATTGTTAAAACTAATAAATGAATTCAGTAAAGTTGCAGGATACGAAATCAACATTCAAAAATCAGTAGCATGTCTATACATCAACAGTGAACTATCTGAAAAAGAAATTAAGAAGTCAATCACATTTATAATAGCTACAAAAAAAATACCTAGGAATAAATTTAACCAATGGAGTAAAAGAACTCTACAAGGAAAACTAGAAAACATTGATGAAAGAAATTGAAGAAGACACTAATAAATGAAAAGCTATCTAGTGTTCATGGATGGGAATAATTCTTATTATTAAAATGGCCATCCTGCCCAATGCAATGCATAGATTAAATGCAATATCTATCAACATATAAACCGCTTTTCTCTCAGAAATAGAAAAAAACAATTCTTAAATGTATATGGAATCACAAAAGATCCCAAATAGCCAAAGCAGTCTTACTCAAAGAGAATAAAGTTGGAGGCATCACACAACCTGACTTTAAAATATACTTCAAAGCAATAGTAACCAAAACAGCATGAGATTGGCATATAAATAGATACATAAACTAGTGGGATAGAATAGAGAACCCAGAAGTAAAACCATGCATTTATACCCAACTAATTTTTGATAAAGAAGCCAAAAACACACATGGGGGGAAAGACACCCTCTTCAATAAATGGTGTGGGGGGGAAACTGTATGTCCACATGCAGAAGAATGGAACCAGACCCTTATCTCTCATCACTTACAAAAATAATCTCAAAATGGGTTAAAGACTTAGTTGTAAGACCTGAAACTCTGAAACTACTAGAAGAAAACAAAGGGGAAACACTTTAGGAAATTGGTCTGGACAAAGATTTTTTAATGAGACCTCAAAAGCAAAAATAGACAAGTGGGATTACATCAAACTAAAAAGCTACATAGCAAAGGAAACAATCAACAAAGTGAAGACTTAACTTACAGAATGGGTGAAAATATTTGCAAACTATACATCTGACAAAGGGTTAATATCCAGAATAAATAAGGAACTCAAACAATTCAATAGCAAATATATAGATATAGATATATGATTAAAATATGGGTGAAACATCTGGACAGACTTTTCTCTAAAGAAGATATACAAATGACCAACAGGTACATAAAAAGTGCTGATGTCACTGATCATCAGGGTGATGCAAATCAAAACTACAATGAGATGTTACCTCACCTTAGTTAAAATGGTTATTATCAAAAAACAAGAACAACAAAAAATAACAAATGCTGCTGAGCATGAGGAGAAAGGAGAATTGTTATATATTGTTGGTGGGATGTAAATTAGTGTAGTCATTATGGGCAACAATATGGAGGCTCCTCTAAAAATTAAAAATTAAACTACCATATGACCCAATAATCTCACTACTGCATATATGGCCAAAGGAAATGAAATCAGTATGGGTCAGAGATATCTGTACTCTCGTGTTCATTGTAGCATTATACACACTAACCAAGATATGGAATCAACCTTTGTGTCCATCAGTGGATGAATGGATAAAGAAAATGTGATGTATGTGCACAGTGGAACATTATCCAGCCAGAATGAATGAAATTCTGTTATTTGCAACAATATGGATGAACTTAGAGGACATTATGTTAAGCAAAATAAGCCAATCACAGAAGGACAAATCCCACATGATCTCAATCATATGTGAACCCTAAAAACAATGATCTCATACAAGCAAAGAGCAGAACTGAGGCTGAGGAGAGTAGGAGTGAGCCTACTCTCACCCCTAGAGTGGAGGTTGGTCAATGGGTACAAATTACAGTTCTAGGAAGGATAAGTTCTGGTGTGCTATTGCATAGTAGGGTGACAATAGTCAACTGTAATGTACTGTATACTTAAAAATATCTAGAAGAGAAGATTTTAGATGTTCTCATTACAAAAATAGGACAAGTGTTTCAGAGATGGATATGCTAATTACCATGACTTGAATCATTACACAATATATATGTGTATTGAAACATGACAGTATGTCCCATAAATATGTATGATTGTTGTGTTAATTAGAAACAAATAAAACTTATTAAAATTGTTTTTATCTCACACACGTACACATGCATGCACATCCCACCTCCATTTCTGCTGGTGCCTCATCCTTGGTTTACCCTGTCACAGCTGGCAGTGGGCTTGCCTGGCTGGGGGTGCAGATTACCTACAGAAATCCCTAGAGCCATAATCTGACCTTTCCTGTGATCCTTGCTCCCAAGAAGCTAGACACTGAGCTATAATCCACTGGCCTAGCAACCCCCCTGAGAGCTAGCTTGGGAGGCAGCAGGTACCTTCTTTTCTCCCAAATAACCCTTGCTCCATTTTGTTGACTTTCTTTTTTTTTTGAGACAGAGTCTTGCTTTGTTGCCCAGGCTACAGTGAGTGCCATGGCGTCAGCCTAACCCACAGCAACCTCAAACTCCTGGGCTCAAGCAATCCTGCTGCCTCAGCCTCCAGAGTAGCTGGGACTACAGGCATGCGCCACTATGCCTGGCTATTTTTTTCTGTATATATTAGTTGGCCAATTAATTTCTTTCTATTTATAGTAGAGACGGGGTCTTGCTCTTGCTCAGGCTGGTTTCGAACTCCTGACCTCGAGCAATCCGCCCTCCTCGGCCTCCCAGAGTGCTAGGATTACAGGCATGAGCCACCATGCCCAGCCAGTTGACTGTCTTTTATTCCAGACTTCTGACATCTCTTCTTTAGATGCCATAGGGGCAAATGACTTTGAAGAAGCATCAGGAAGAAGGAGGAAGGCCACACTACACTGATTAATTAGCTTGAAATTAAAATTAACAAATCACTTATCCTTAAAGTGAACTTACAGAGACAAATCCTATTTGAAAATAAAGATTGACATCTTTTCTCCGTCAAATGAAGTCAAATGAAGATTGACTTCTTCATCTTCTCAAAGGGCGTGTTAATTGAAAGTGATTTGAGGATAAGGTGGGAATACATGTTTACTGATTTTCCACTATGTGTCAGACATTATGTTAAGCTCTTGTGTAATCTCATCCCATGGGGTCCATGTCATCACCTCCAGTTTATAGGTGAGGAACCTGAGGCCAGAGAGGGTCAGTGACTTGCCTTTCCTTGTTCACTCAGCTGGGGATTGAGAGAGAAGAAATTTAGACTGAGCTGGGCTCGGCTCCAAAGCAAAGATACTTTCTGCACCTTCATGCTGTGGAGCACCTGGACAGAATGATATATAGGGCAGACCTGGCAAAATAAATATGTTACATTGTAAACATCAGACAAGTCAAATATTTGTCAAAGCAAACAAAGTCTAATGCGAGGTGGAACAGGGGAGATCTTCCTGTCTCTGTTACTGCCATACTACCCTTGAGTGAGCAAAGTAATTATTGGTCGAGGCAAAATCGTGGCATCTGTATAACTCATTAGCTCTTATTTGTTTAAAGTCTGATGGTGTATGACAAAAGAATTTGTTCCAGATGTCAAATCAGCACAATAGAGTTTAATAGCCTGTGTGTTAGAAAAGCTCCAACGCAGGAAATCACCGGAGGTTGTTGAGGCAAAGAGAGCAGCTGGTCAAAGCCGGCCAGACCCCTCCAAGAGTCCCCACCTCTGGTCCAGGGAAGTCTGCACTTCCCACTCGCTGAGCACGTTCTGCCCTACCTCAGCCATAAATTATTTGCCTACTACTCTGAATATTAATGGTTTTTCCATCACTGAATTTAACACATCTGAAAGGATTATTGAGATAAATCCCTTTTTTTCTGCTTGATGCTGGAAAAAACATTTTATCTGAAAAATATGTATATATATATATATATTTTAATCCCATAAGTTAAATTGCCAAATTCAATGTATTTTGCTCTTTTCTTTGCTTGTCAGGAAGCTCAGAGCCCAATTTCCTACTTGAGTGCAGAGTTCTGCATAGCCTAATTTCCTCATAAAATTGTATGCTGTATTAGTCAGAGTTCTCCAGAGAAACAGAACCACTAGGCTATATGTAAATGTATAAGATGAGCATTTTGTGTTTTTACAAAAGCAATAACATTATTATGGGAACTGGCTTACGTGATTATGGCCAGGAAGTCCCAAGACTTGTCGTCTGTGAGCCAGAGAACCAGGTGAGCTGCTGGTATAACTCTCAGTCCAAGGGCAAAGGCCTAAGTACCAAGGTGGGCATGGGGGAGCAGCTAGTGTGTGGCCTGGAGTTCCAAGGTCTGAAGCCAGAAGCTCTGATGTCCCAGGGGAGGAGAAAGTGGATGTCCCTGCTCAAGAAGAAAGGTTTCACCCACCCTCAGCCTTTCTATTCTATCTCAATACACCAGGTGATGATCATACACACTGGCAAAGGTAGATTTTATCCACTCAGTCTACTGATGCAAACGCTGATCTCTTTCAGAAATACCCTCAGAGACACACCCAGACGTAATGCATTACCAGCTATCTGGGTATCCCTGAACCTAGTCAAGTTGACATATAAAATTAACTATCACATACGCCCACTCTGTTGTAGACCTTCTCTTATCACTATTTAAATTTTTCTTTAGTGTCTGTATGAATCTTTATCCCCTTTATCCTAGTTTATTTTTTTCTTAACAATTATTACCACCTGGCATTTTTATTTATAAATCAGTTTATAAATTTATTAATTATAATTATAAATTATATAAATCAGTCTTCTAAGAGGAGGAATAAAGTCTCCACGACACCACAGGCATTATCAATTTTGTCCACTGCTGTATCCTTGGAGCCCAGAACAGTGCACAGAAGACTGTAGGTTCTTGAGAAAGAGTTGGGGAATTGAATTGAATAATAAGAGTTCCTACTACAAGTACACAAGATGGAAATGACCATGAACCTGAATCTCATAAGCCTGAAAGAGAAGGAAGGAAAGTCAAGACTTGGGCAACTTGAGCAATCATAGTCTTTGCTTTTCCAACAACCTTCCTTGGGAGATTAGAAAATAATCTCTCCATTATTAAACCATTTTTACCTACCCACATATTCTGTATCTGTAGCCATAGAATGATGGTTATTCCAGCTTTATCAGTTGTAATTGCTCAGGGTCCTCCTATTTTTGTACCTCCACCACACCCCAAATTGTCCCTCCCTTCACTTTAGTTATGTCCATTTTATACTTTCCCCTGGCTCTCACTTGGACTTTGCATCCTTTCATCTTGTTGACTTGGTTCTCATGATTGATGCTCTAGTATCTATGGCAACCTTAGGAGAGGAATTATCCATTCGACCCTGCTTGCTCTTGGATTCTACTTGTAAAACCCCTGCCTCTTTAGGCCTAAGAATTACAGCCTCCAACAAGGACGGGTTAGTGTATGTGCAGTAGTCACAGCCCTTGAGCCATTGAGCCACACACACAAAGTTCTTGGGAACCCAAACTCCTGAGTTCTCTCCTCTTTTCTGCTTGGGTCCTGGGTGGCTGGGGAGGCCCTTGGGGAGCTATTAAAGTATTTCTGGTATTTATGACAGTGTCACTCATCCATCACCAACTTGACAACTTGATCATATGTCTTCTGTCTTATCATTCTGATTTCTCCATAATTTCCCTAATTTTGCAAAAACAAGGAGAGATATTCTATGAACTATGTCTACAGCTTACTAATAACTCCAAAAGAGGTGCCTGACTTTTTCCATGAATCAATGGTTTACACATACTAAAGAAATTGGGACAAGTTCCCAAGACTGGACTGAGCAACCACCCTGTGACCTACTCCTCTTTATTGTTGACATGGAGCGAGACCTCAGCCCTCCCCTCCTCTTGAGCAGGCACAGCTTTAAGCTGTCATTTCCAAAGCCTTCACTAGGACTTATCTGAGAAGGTTTTAGCAGGTCCTTTCAAAATAAAACATCCTGCTCTCACCTCCCATAGTTATGGGGTGGGCATGGTCAATAGAAGCCCCTGCTAACATCAAATACAAAATAATGCCTTTGTTGTGTGACACACACAAGCAATGCTCCTTTATTCTTGTACTCTTTTCTCTCTCCTCTGTAAGTGCTGTCTTCTTGACAAGAATGTGAGGATTAGATTAATTAGACGCATTAATTATCTTTGCATCTTTTTTGGAGCTGGCAATAACAGAAGAGTGGGGCAAACATAATTTTAGGAGAGGGTGGAACCCCTATAAGTGGTCACCCCAACATGCTAGAAGATTCCACAGCTTTCAGATTCAGTCCTCCTGGAACTGCCTGTGTTATTTCCCCTCCCAGTGCAGGCATTCACTCATAGAAGACGTTGCCCTCCAGCTAGGGCTGCTCAATACCTATTGTTGAAACCTGAAGTGGTTTGTGTAGCTGACCTCCAGCCCCTCTGCATCAGCTCAAATGCTTACAAATGCTTCCCACCCCTCCAGCCTTTTTATTTTCCCTTTCACATGTCCCTTTTCTTCTCCAATTCTCCAGGCTGAGTTCTCTGAACTTGGCTATTGCAAAGGTTTTATTCTGTGTCCCTGGGATCTCTGTTGTGTTCCAACCAGTCTGAACTTCCTTTGTCCATCTCTTCCCCTCAATTGTTTTTCCCTGACTCTTGCCATTGCCAACATGATGCATTTCTCAGCCAGGTCAGGCTAAGTGGTATTGTTAACAAGCCCCAAAACTCAGTGGCTTAAACCCATAAAGGGTTATTCTTCTCCCAGATCACAGCCTGATATGGGTCAGTGGGGCCATTCAAGAACCCAGATTTTCCCACCCCTTGGGGCTCCAGAGCTCTTCTCTGGGTATTCTGCAGTTGACCAGAGACATGAGGATAAGAAAAAGGCATGGAACATCATGCTGTGTGCATCATTCTGTCCATAAGTTCTGTCCCTTGCCCAGAACTTAGCCGTGGGTCTTCCCACTGCAAGGGAGGCTGGAGGGGTGTTGTTTCGCTCTATATCCAGCAGGAAAAGTAGACACGCAGCAGTCTCTGCCATGACCCAAATTCCAGGACATGTTGGACAGTAAGTACCTTATATTTCTTTTGCAAATCCTGGGATTATTTTGTGCCTAGAAGGAGTAGGCTAGAGGAAATAATGGTATCCACTCAATATTTGAAAGTCAATTACCCCAAAGTGGGTTAATTAGCAGAAATTAACCAAAAAATCTAAGTCTTTTAACAATACTCACAGCTATCACTTCCTGTGTACCAAGCACTGTTTAAGCACTTAAATTTAATTTACTTCTCACAACACCTCTGTGAGATAGGTACTACTATTGTCCCATTTTACAGATGAGCAAACCCAGAAGGAGAGAGGTTAAGTAATGTTCTCAAGATCACACAGCTCATAAATGGTAGAGCTGATATTTGAACACAGGCAGTTTAATTGCAGGATCTATGCACTTCACAGCTATGATATTCTTCCCTAAAATAGGATGTGGTCAACCAAGACATTCTCTTTGATGCTAAAGGACATGTGTGAAAATGTGAGTGTCCCATCCTGGATAGCCCACAAGCAATGAGATGCAATATATCTTTACAGCCTACATGTAGGAGGAGCCCATTCTCCTACTTTTTAGTCTCTTTCTTACACAAATGGTTTCAAAGGGCAGAAAATGTTGAATAATTTGCCCTTTAAATTATGTCTGTTGAACCTGCTGGCTTTTTATAGAAGAGAAATCAGGATACTTTACCGTTTGTGCTCTCTCTGCTCCTTCCGCACCCCAGCATTTCATTTCATAAAAGATATTTAATGAGCACCTATTACATGTCAGCCACTTTTCTAGGTGCCAGGGATTGGGGGAGAAGGAGGAGACATAACAACTAAATGCACTGCATGCTCCCGAGTGGCGTGCTAGATCATCAAGGAAAAGAGGTGTAGTTGATCAATAAGCCAAGCAGATCAAGTGCCCACTTTTGTGCAGCCAATAGGTAAATACCTGCTGATGTCAGATATTTAGTTCGATGCCAGCTGATGATGAGTGTCTTTAAGAAAATAGGAACATCCTCTCCTAAGGACATTTGGGCTAAGACATGAATGGCCCAAGAGAAATCTTTGTAAAATGTGGGGTGAGAACATTGAGGAAGAAGGAATGACAAGTTCAAAGCCTCAGAGCCAACAATCTTTTCTTTGATAAGTATACCATTGTTGTTGTTTTTTTTTTTACATTTTCAGGGTTTGTAACATTTATATTCTGCTATTTAAAAATAATGTATTTTGAAATAATTACAAACTTACAGAAAAATGACAATTACAGTTCAAAGAATTCCCATATCACCTTTATCTATGTTCTCTAGCTGTTAACATTTGATTGCATGTTTTCATACTTGCCTTGCTCCCTTGGCCCACTCTCCCTCCCTCACTCTCTTTTTCTCTTTCTCTCTCTCTTTCTTCTTCTTCTTCTTCTTCTTCTTCTTCTTCTTCTTCTTCTTCTTCTTCCTCTTCTTTCTTCTTCTTCTTCTTCTTCTTCTTCTTTTTCTTCTTCTTCTTCTTCTTCTTCTTCTTCTTCTTCTTCTTCTTCTTCTTCTTCTTCTTCTTCTTCTTCTTCTTCTTCTTCTTCTCTCTCTCTCTCTCTCTCTCTCTCCCTCTCTCTCTCTCTCTCTCTCTCTCTCTCTCATACTAGCCTTTTCCTTCACCATATTGAGTGCAAGCTGTCAGTAAGATATTACTTCACTTGGAAGTCAACATTGTTACAATTCTCCCCACCCAATCCATTTAGAGCCCATTCAAATTTTCCCCACTCTCACAACTATGTTTCTTTATCCTTTGGAGTCCAAAACGCCATCCAGGAATATGCACTGCATTTAGTTGCCACGTCTCCTTAGTGTCCTCCAATCTGGACTAGTTTCTTAATCTTTTCTGTCTCTTGTATCCTCAACAATTTTAAACAATACAGGTCTCACATGCTGTGGGATGACCCCAGTGATGGTCCATCAGACGTCTCCCTGTGACCAGGCTCTGGCTGTGCATTCATGATAGGGATGTATGTCACTGCAATGATCCCGTGCACATCTCAGCATTAGAGACTCATACTGCCAGCCCACAACTGGTGATGTCACCTGGTCATGCTGGAATCTCCCAGTTTTCTCCACCATAAAGACACCATTTTTCCCTTTGTAATTGGTTATTATTTGGAGGGTGGATATTCTGAGATCATGTCAATATCCTATACACCATCAAACTATCATCCACCTACCTTAGCATGCCTGAGTCAACACCTGCCTGAATCAGTGACTACAGGTGCACTATGTCCAACGACCACTGTGGTAGCTGCCAAATGGTGATTTCCTATTTTCATCTTTCCTGTTACATTGATTACCTAGAATTTTACTGTAAGGGACAGCTTTTCCTTCTCCACTTGTTTATTTATAACAGTATGGACCCAGAGATTCTTACTTTATTCAATGGATTATAATCTATAACACACACTTTTTTGAAACCACTTTTCTTTTTTATTTTTAGCAGCATCCCATAGTTAAATTGATTCAATGCTTATAGCCAGTCTGTTTACTATAGTGTTACCGTTCATTTCTTGGTTGGCTGAAGTTTATCATCTAGTATTTCTTTAACAAGACCCTATGGGGTTGATAGTCTCTAAATTCTTACACACTTCAAAATAGTTTTCTTTTATTCTGTAACAGTTTTATTGAGTTCTAATTCATACAACACACAATTCACTCATTTAAACTGTACAATTCAATGCTTTTTAGTATATCTGCAGAGTTGGCACAACTATCGCCACAATTTGAGGACCTTTTTTAATCACTCCAGAAAGGAACCCAGTACCTGTTAGCAGTCAGTCTCCATTTGCCCCAACCTCCCCCTTCCCCAAATCTAGATAAAAACTAATGTACTATACTTTCTGTCTGTATAGATTTACCTATTCTGGACATTTCATATAAATAGAATCATGCAATATGTGGTCTTTTTTGACCAACTTTTTCCATTTAGCATAACTTTTTCAAGATTCAACCATGTTGTGGCATGTATCAGGACTTTATTTCTTTTTATGCCAAAAAACTTATTTCATTGCATAGAAATAGCACATTTTGTTCATTTGTCCATCAGCTGATGGACATTTGGGTTGTTTCTACTTTTTTGGCTGTTACAAATAACATTGATATGAACATTTGTGTTCTAGTTCTTATGTGAACATATGTTTTCATTTCTTAAGTATGTACATTGCAGTGCAATTGCTGGATCATATAGTAATTCTATGTTTAATATTTTGAGGAACTACCAACTGTTTTCCAAAGTGGCTGCAGCAGTTTATAGCCTTAGTGGCAATGCACAAAAGTTCTAATTTCTCTCCATCCATTCCAACACTTGTTATTATCTGTATGTTTTTATTACAGCCATACTAGTGGGTGTGAAATGAATTTTCATAGTGGGTCTGCTTTGCATTGCCGTTATGGCTAACGATACTGAGTGTCTTTTCCTGTGTACATTGGCTATTTGTATATCTTCTCTGGAGACCTATTTAGATTCTTTGTACTTCTCAGTAGTTTCTTTTTCTCTTCTACTTCCTATTGCCCACTTCCTTCTTCCAGCTCGTGTCCCCTCTCTCTGTTGTCCTGCCACACCTTCTCCGCGCTTCTGTTCCCGCCTTTCGTGCTAGTTTTTTAAACGCCTCACTGAGCTTCTCTTTACTGAATGAACGTCCTCTACTCGAAGACCGAGTTTTCCTCCATGCATTTCCTGTGTGCCACTTTCCTCTGCTCCTTTTCGCCTATTCTCTCCTATGATTTTTGTGTGGCTCCTGTCTTGGTCTCTTCTGCACTACAGTTTGTCTTTGACGAAAACGAGTGCTGTGCCGGAATACAATTCACATAGGCCTTCTGTGTCTGGAGGGACAGGAACTGTCGTTCACACCGGAAGTGGTGCTCCCTGCTTTACGGCGGAGCTGCTCGGGATTCATGGCTGCCCGCGTGAGCAGACCCGGACTCTCCCGAGCCACAAGGAACATGTCCCCACGCTGCCTCAGGCATAGACTCCTTCTTGCTGTGGTTAGGGGGCACCTGTCCCAGTGTTTCTCGCTTTTAAGTGTTCTTAAGCACGTACAGGAAGGCTGTCGAACAGCACGGCGTCTGTGGTTGTCTCTGAGGCATGTGTTCTGCGATATTTTTATTCTTCCTTTTGTACTTTTCTGTATTTTCATTTTCAACAAAAGTGTATGCTATTTCTCTCGTCAGAAAATCAACACATTTTATTAAAAGGACAAGGTTTGCATGGCTGCAGTGGAGTGAAAAGCAGACTCCGGTGAGCAGGAGGGAGAGCCAGACCTGCACACTGTCGCCTCTGAAGTGCCCAGCACCAACGGGCAACTGTGGGAGCCACCCGGCTCAGACCTGGCAGGACCAGAGGAGCCCGTGCAGCCAGACAAAGCACCACGCCACGCAGAAGAAACCTTGAAGCAGAGCTGGACAGCGAAAGCCCTATCCATCCGGATTATTATCATCATACTGGTAATTCCCACTTGAGAGGAAGCTGGTGCTAGGAGAGGTTAGGTAAATTGCCCCACGTCTCTCCATTGCGAAGATGCCGATTAAATCCTGCTTTCCTGACTCCACATCCCAAGGCCTTTCTGCTCCTTCCTGCCTACTTATTAGCTCTCCAGCTGGGGTGGCTCCGTGCATGGAGAAGCTATTAACCAAGAGAGGGAACACTGAGGAGGGAGAGATAATGAGCTCTGTTTTGGACAGGATGAGCTGCTGTGAATGTCGCACTTGCAGCTCCACCGTTGGAATAACACAGACGGAGAGGCCTCATTTTATGTGAAAAGCCCACTGTTTCTGTCACCTCACGCCTGTCAGTCAAATGAGGAAAGAAAATAATGTTTGTAGAACCCTGCTGGTGGCTGTCTTTCTCCCAGGATGAAACCACCTAGGGCAGATGACACCGGGATCTCAAGGAGACGAGGCTCTGACAGCAGCTGCTCTGACTCATTCCTGGGCCAGGCAGCATCTGATCATTTCCTGGCATCCACCCTGCTCTGGGCTCCTGGATGGGACATTCCAGACACCTTGGGGGTAGGGAGTAGGGGGAGCAGTGACAGCCTAATTGAATTATCCCTGAACCCTAGAGACTCCCCTTCCCCATTGTGGCCCCAAGCAACTAGCCTCAGGGGAATTTTACCAGGGCCAAGTTCTCCCCTTAAGACTGACAAGCACAGCATCCAGAAGCATTTCTATCTTTGTGCACAGACTATTTTGCCGAGACTGATTGTGAGGATTCCAGCAACAAAAACAAATACACAGCCAGCCAAACTCATGCAACTTGTGTATAATAAGCTTTTTGCAAAAGAGGCAGTTATTGAACTTCAAGCCTATTTTTAAATATACCTGCACAGAAAACAATAGTAGTAGACTTCTTTTTAGTTCTGGTTGAGATAGTAGTATATGCCTGTGACTTGTATTATTTTATTTTTGTTATTTTTTTGGTATCAGATCTGGATTCAAATTCAGACTCTGTCGCTTATCAATTCTGTGCCCTTAGGGTAAGTAAGTTAGTTTCTAAACTTTAAATGTCTCCTACTTTATATAAAATGGGTGTGATAACACCAATCTCATAGTATTCTTGTGAGGATTCTATTAAGTGAGAGAATGCATAGAAAACATTTATCACAAAGCTTGAAACATAGCGACTTCAAAATAAATAGCTATTATCAGTATTCTTTTGCAAAAAAATATTCACATAATTTTCCACAATTGTATAAATATTATGGTGTCTCAAAAGGACATTGTCTGGTACACAATTGCAGTGTGGTTTTAGCTCTTAAGAATGCATGTGGCAGCCAGGAAACATTTTGAGGACTTCATACATCCTCTTCTGCAAGAGTGCAGATAACCCTCTGCTCTGGAGTTTAAGCAAATAGTGCTTGTTACCAACATACAGCAATAAGAATGCGTACCAAGTAGGAATCCACTCTAGATAATAAGGAGAAGACAACAGAGACCACTTTCTGTTTTATGCACCAATGTTTCCCAAGCATCTGGTACATAGTAGCATCTTAAAGATTGCATAAATCAATCACCTACTACATGTCAAACACCAGGCAAGGGGCTTTATAGCTTTGCTTCCTTTAATTTTCCTCTACACCCTTGAGAATGAACTGACTCATGTATCAGTCAGGATGGTCTAGGTTATGCTATGATAACAAACAACCCTCCCATCTTATTACGACAACAGTCTCTTACTCATGCTATATCTCTAATTGTTGCTCAGCTGGTAGCTTAGTGTCCAAATTTTCTCGCCCTAAGACTCAGGAAATGGAGTTGCCAGTCTTAAGGCCACAGAAAGAGAACAGATGAATTGCAAACTGTCAGTTCCCATCCAGCAGCGACATAGCTCTGCTGTGCTTACATTTCACTAGCCAAGCGTGTCACCTGGCCATACCTAATATCAAAGAGGATAGGATGGGGGAAGTGCCACCCTGTCAAGTACCTGGAAGAAGAAATAGAATTTCTGTAAAAAGTCCTTGTTCCTTCACAAGGGAAACTGAGCTTGTTTAAGTAACTCAGCCAGGTGTTAAGGAATTCAATCTCGGTCTGTCTGACTCCAGGGCACTTGCGTCCAATTTGTTTCTTATGTCCTCGTGGTGCCAAATGCTTGGTCTCTGCAGGGGATGTGCTTTGCCCTAGATGTCAATAATCTGTGTAAACATAACCAAGTCGCCGCTTCTTACAAATATCAAATTCTAGTGAACTGTCTCCTGGGAAAGAGGGCATCAGAGGAATAGGTATTAATAGCTGGTAAGACCCCAGATGACACCAAGACGCTGGCCTTCGTCACTCCGATGTGGCACACTTCTCCAGGCTGTCTACGTGCAAGTGCCGAATGATGTCTGGATGTGTTGAAGAGACGATGTCCTTGTAATCCCAGCAGACAATCCCCTGCTAATCCAAACCCAGGGCTCTTTTTCCAAAAGGGCTTGCTGGCACAGCTTTCTGGCCCACAAAAGCACGATGCAAATCCTGTTATCAGTGCTTCAATTCCAGAAAACTCTTAAAATATATCTACTTATATCCATGTGCTGGAAGAGGAAAAAGTGTACACCTCCTTTCTTTCTAAACAACCACGTAGTAACTCATTCCTTATCAATGGATATTTCCAAATAGCATGGTTGTTTGAATTCAACCTTTTTTAATTTTTTCAATCATTCTCCTTCACTTGTGGGGTCCCGGTTGTGTTTGTTAAATGGACTATGGAGATGTACTCACTGTCCCTTGAATCATTTGTTTTAGCATCCTAAGCGGCTGAAGCCTTCTGAGAACCATCTAGAAGAATCTGAGCACTGGCTGGTGTTTTTAGCCTTTTCTTTTCTCCACCCATCTCTTATGGATGGAAAGAAAATCAAATGGTCACAAGTCAGAGAGAAACAGATGGAAAAGGTAGAAAAGAAAAGTAAACCTGTCCAAGATTTAATTTAGTGGCTCTCAACCAGGAATGTGAATCAGTAGTATTTGCATAGATTTTTTTTATGATTTCTGTCTGCCCAGGGCTCATCCCAAACCATTGATGCAGAACTCCAGGTATGAGTCCTGAACATATATAATTCCTGCTGCAACTTGCACCTGATCACACCACCCTTACTGGGGCATCTTCAAGGGATGCTGACCTGCCCTTAAACTCTGAATTTTCTGGCCATGACAACGCTCCTGTCCTCCCACTTCCACCTGCCTCTAGGTCTCTGTTGCCCACCTTTCTCATTGGCTTGCAGGAAAATAATCCCTCTTTCTTTTTACTGATTTATATTGATGTTGAGAGTAAAGTGAGGGGCAGTTAGTTGGGACCCCATAGCTGAGTCACTCTGACCATTAGAGACACGGTTTTTCGTATCACCTGCAGCACTTCTTTCTCTGGTACCTTAATCCCTGATGATTCCCTTGAACCATCATGCCAGACTCCTTAGTTTGTGGCATTTTTATCTGTGATGAGCTTCATTCTTCCTCCTGCAAGCTACCCTTTGTGTCCTTCCCACCTGTGTGTAGACTTTTAGGATCTCTCCTAAATCTACACTTTATATTTCATTCCCTTTATATGGTTGGCCTCTAATACAAGCAATCAGGCAGGGGCTCCACGGAAGAAGGGGACTTCTACAGTATCAACTTCCAGACCCATGGGAACAGACAGAGGCCTGCAGCTCAGATAAGAAAATGAGCTGATACGGAGTGGGGAGGGTTTGGGTGAGGAGATAGATTAGAATCTTTCTTTTTTACTCTTTCCCAAAGGATTCAATGTCTGGAGAACTTTTCATGAAAGCTGGGATGACAGCCTTCTCAAGGAAAGGAAGAACAGTGGAGCAGGAAGGCATGGCGGGTGCTTGCTGCCTCAGTTTCCATTTTGTGCTAATTGATAGCTTCCTGGTTCAAACTGTGAGATAAATCTGCATATTCAGCTATTTTAAAGGAAACAATGAGAACCTGTAGTGTGGCTTAGCTGATCCAGGGTACCCAAAAGACCAGAGGGAGGTGATGTGGGAAGACACTGCAGAGATCTCCTTACCAAGGGCGGCTGTCATGCCAAGTCACCTCCCTAGGGAAGGTGATAGAAAGGGGGCATCAAAGCACCATTCAGAGCTTTGAAATGTGCTCCTTGCTTTGAGGAGACATAGGAGAACTGATGCCTGAGAATGTTAAAGTCTGTTGGAAACTGAGTCAGAGTCCCAGCCCAAGATATTCAAGAGTGGAGCAAGAGGGAGGGCCGACCACCTGCCCTGGAGGTGGAGTTGAGGGAGGATGGCGTTGGGACTGGACAGTAAAGGATCTGCTGGGCACAGGGGAGGCGAGCACTTCCCATGGAGCCGAGGTGGCCACACTGCAGAGGGGGCAGCTGTGGGTGGTCTTGAGTCCTTTTCAATCAGGCTTCCCATAGGAGCAAGGAGACCCCAGCAGGAAGGAGGCTGCAAACAACAGTTAGATGCCCAGGGCTGGAGAAAGACGTGTAAGTCGTGACCTAGATACATCCACTCAGGCCCAGAGAGTGGCACAGGCTTCAAAGGCAACCCAGAGGAGAAGGCAACAACTTCAAACATCTGAGCAGACCCAGAGAACAAAAAGCTGATTATGGCAGAAAATGTTCAAGGACACCTCTCTTGCCCTTTCCCCTCCATGCAGCAGCCCCCATGGCTGAAGCTGGGGTTGGGAGAGGTTGCAGCAGGGTGGAGAGGAATAAAAAGGTGAAGGATCAGAAAGAGAAATTTGAGAAAACTAACCACTCTTCCCCCTTCCTTATTGCACTGCCATTTAAACCATGGTGTGGGCATCCTAATTTCCAAATCCAGCTGTTTGTGATTTAAGGTAACTTTTGGAAGTCCTGTTATCTAAGAGAGAAAGGGAGCTTGCCAAAGATGAAAATCCTCACACCGGGTCAAAATGCTCCCTGAAAGAAGGTTTTAAAGGGACAGTGGGTGACAGAATAAAGGTGCCACATGACCATATGCCATGCATGTGCTTTACAAACAAGTTACAACAAGAACTGGGCAGGAGAAGGCAGTGGAAATGGTAAACTATGAGCTGTGCTTCTTGAATTGCCTTTTATGAATTCCATATTGTTCTTACTATTTCAAAAAGGGAGAGCAAGGAAAAGGACTTGGGTCTACACTTCGGCTAGAGCTTGGAAAAAGACCATAGCACCTTCAAGAAGGGTCAGAGTCATGGCTTCAGCAGGAGTTGGAGTGAGAAAAGTCTCAAGAACCAGGTGAATTCAGGGCACATATATCCATATGGAGAATCTTCTCCTTCTAGTGCTAAATTTTTGGACTTTTCACATGAAGCCTCACAGTGGAGAATCAATCACCGTCTGTATTAGACTTTCTTACGTGACTCTGGGAAAACACAGAATTCGGATGGTCGAAGGTAATGTTTAGATGGAGCTTTCCTTTGGGCAACTGTACACAGAAAACATTAACTGTGGTTACACGTGTCATTATAGAAAGATTTACTACATGCTGTAAGTTTGGCCAGAAAAGCAATTCGAAAATACGCAAACGCTATTAAATCCAGAAGAGTGGAAAATTTTCCTAACGGAGAGATCAATTTCAAACGTTTCTGTTAAATATAGAAAAATTTAAATGTGCTTATTTTGGGGGTTTCTTTTCCTTTAAAAGGGATCCTTCTCTGTTCCCTAAGAGCTAACCTGCAAACAATGTCAACCTGCAGTCTCCTTGGGGAGATGATTTGACTTAAGTTGGAAAATAGGTTCGTAGTATTGATTGAAGATCTAGGGCAGTGCCTGGGTTTACTCACAAGCAGCGTGTAGCCAGGCTCACAGACCCATTGATGGCCTTCAGAATCGCAGGGTGGGTGAGTGAGTCTGGTAAGACACGAAGCCCTGAAGTTGTGCATCTTCTTGGAAGCCTCTCCTCTACTATAGAAGGTACATGTTTCAAGCTGCACCTGCTGTGTTCTGGGCAACTCTGCAGTTGCCATTCTTCATAAAGTGGCTTTGTGAAGTTGAAGGGATGTTGGGATTGCAATCTGATAGACTTGGTTCAAACGTTGACTCTGCTGCTAGCTGTGTCACCTGGGAATTTCACCTAACGGTGCTGAGTCTTTGCATGGTCAACTCTGAAACCATGAAGGCTTGTTCTGAGGATTAAATGAAACTATACACCATCTTCTGTCAGTATCCACAGGGAATTGGTTCCAGGACTCCCTCTTTGCCACCGCCAACAGATCCCAAAATTCAAGGATGCCCAAGTCCCTTATACTGTAGAATGGGGTAGTATTTGCATATACCTACACACATCCTGATGCATACTTTAAATCACCTCTAGATTGCTTAGAATACCTAATACGACATATTAATAAATGCTATGTAAATAGTTGTATAGTATTCTATTTTTATTGTTGTATTAATTTTAATTGATTTTTTAATGAATATTTTTGGTCTACAGTGAGTTGAACCCATGCTTGTGGACCCTGCAGATATGGAGGGGCCACTGTATGTGATCCCTTTTTGCACAATGCTTGACACATAGCAAGTTCTTGATAAATGATAGTCGATCTTTACAAGTCTATTTTGGTAATAAAACAATAACCCTGGGGGCTCACTACTAAGACATCCTAGCTTATAAAGTCAATAAATAATTTTTGAATGGAACTCAATCAATGGCTGTGATTTGACACACAATCAATCCCCAACTGACTTGAAGCCCAGGAAGTGTAAAATAGGTGGCCCTGAGTTCAGTTGCAATGGGAAAGCTTAATATTCAGCCCATGTCAGCATGCTCACATGATCATATGTATATAAACCCTGAAACTTAAGAAACTTGAGTTTTGGAAGTTCTGTCTCTACCATTCCTCTCCCTTTTGCCTGGCAGCCAGCCTGCCCAAACATTCTTCCACTTCTTATTTTCTTGTTCCAGTTAAAAGGTTTGTTGAGCGAGCCACTGAAATTTTTAAAGCAATGCTGGAAACACCAGAGCAGGCAAAGCACACCTTTACTAACAGAGAATATTAAAAAGATAAATTGTTGTAGATGGAAAGAAATAAAGAGAAAGTGGCCAATGAAAGGTACATGAAGCATTCCTGTGGAGCCAGCAGCTTTTTAGGAGATGTCAAGCACCTCACACACTGCACACACTTTCCAATTGATAGAGCCCGTTTTCCCTGACGTTTTGGAAGAATGCTCTTTGTGTGATGGGTAACCCCTTCTCTGCCAAGAGTTCTCACTCAGGAGCAAACACTGCACTGCTTGCCAACTGTAACAGAGCAGTCGCTCCCCCTCCCAGAGATAAGGAAGGTAAAATTGAGAGGTGGGAATATGTCACAGGGAATGGCTTGGGGAGGAAAAAAAAATACCAAAGATGTTTTCTGTTTCTTTAAAACTTCCCCCACTGTTTTGGGGAATTGAGGCCTGCAATTCCTGCCTAGGGCAGGTGGTCAGGAGGGGCAGGGAAATGTCTTTTGTTCTTTGTGTTACAGGGGATAGCTTAGCTGAACTGTGGCTCCATCCCAGGCCTGGCAGGCCTCCCAGGTAGGTGGAAGTCACGGGTTTTGTCTTCAGCAGAGATGGGAATCTTTGATGACAGTAGCCTAGAATTGAGGGCCCTCCCTTTAAAATCTCTATATTTTTGCTTATGTTCAGGAAATTTGGATTTTGAAACGAGAGTCTGCCATTTTTCCTCCTTTGCCAGCAAAGTAATAAACTTCTCTTTCCTTCTCTTCAAGGCGTTTGTTCTCGTTCTTCTGATGAGACCTTGAGCACAAGCGCCCCCAGCTTCAGAAGCTCAACCACCACCTCAGGCTCCGGGATCTTAAGCGTTTCCCACCTGGTCTCTTTCCCCTGGAGCCTCGTGAGCTGTTCCATGTCACTCTTCCTCTGCCTTTGGTGGGGACACCAGACGGTGTCAAGGGCTGGAGTTTCCACAGGTTCCCATAGTGCCTGCCAGACTTTTGTTGAGACTATGGCCCATGTCTGCGTCCCAATTCACTTACGTAAACAGCATCCCTCCTGAAATACTCAAAAGCAGATATTTGTATTTGTCCCCATTACACCAACAACATCTCAAGGCTGCCTGCCATGTTCCAGACTCTGTATTAAGGGTTTTACATTTATTATCTCATTGAATCCTCAACCTGAAATTCAGCCAACAGTTTCCATAAAGGGCCCGATAGTAACTATTTTAGGCTTTGCAACCCTTGCGGTCTCTGCCGCAGCTACCCGGCTCTGCCATTATAGCATAAAAATAGCCATTGGTGATACGGTAAATGAATGGGTTTGGCTGCGTTCTCCTAAAACTGTAGAAAAACAGATGACAAAGTGAGTTTGCCCACAGCCTGTAGTTGCCTGACCCCTGCTCTAAATACCCACTGAAGTAAGTGTGTTCTTAATACCCATTTTACAGATGAGAAGACCAAGCAGAGAGAAGCAATTAAGCGACTTTCCAAAGATGGCACGGGTTGTAAATGGCAGCCCAGGGTCTGTCCGATTCCAGGGCCTGTGTCACCTACTGCTCACTACTCAGTGTTACAGTGCAACTTCCAGAAGGTGTCTCGGTAAAGATGGCAGCTATTTCTTACTTCACTAGGAATTTGACTAATCATTTGGGTGCATACATTAACAGCATTTACTAATTTAATGATTACATTTTTGAATGTGTGTATGTGTGTATGTCAGACATTGAACTAAGTACTGGAAACACACCCTAGAACAGACAAAATGGACAAACCCTGTCCTTAGCTTATTGGAATGACCATCTAACCCTGTGTGATCGACGACACTTTGCTTAGGTCCGTGCAATTTATCTGGTTCTTGTCAATATTTGGTCGACCCTCGTAACCTGAGGTAGGCATCATTAACCCCATTTCAAGGGTGAGAAACCTCAGGCTGCGAGTTGCATGGAGTTGCAGAAGGTCACACAGTGACAACCTCAGTGCTCCAGCTGAGTCTTCCACACGGGGCCTCTGACCCCTGACCCCTGACCCCCAACCCCACAGCCTTTCCTGCCACACCTTGCTGGTTTGCTATTCCAGAAACACGCTCTGGGCCATTCTCCCTCACCACCTCCAGCTGGCAGCATCTTTGTCTGAACTTTATTTAACCTGGCTTCTCTCCAGGCCCTCTGGCAGCCGTCCCAGTTCCCGTTTCCTATCTGCCCGGCATCTCCCAGGTTCTTTTCTTAAGCTCTTATCCTTCGTTGGCAGCCAAATGCCCTCTATTTTATTTTCTCCCCTGGGCACACTCATAAGATGGAGAAAAGCCGAGAGATTGTTCACTTTCTTAACAGGAGCTGCTTTCAATTCAGCCACAGCTGCTATACCTTTCAGAAGGGAGGATGGATCCCAAGACAGATGGCTCAGCAGTGACTATTTTAAGCCCCAGAGTCACAAGAACAGGTCCAAAATAACTCAGTCCAGCAGGGGTCAAATGCAGAGCAGAGCCACTGGCTTTAAAGAAAGCATGACCCTAGATCTTTGGAGTCACCGAGTAAGTCAGCTCTGGTGTTTTCTAGGTAATAAGACTTCTACAGCACAATTTCTATGCTGATGCTTCAGGACTGACTTAGCCTGGTGTTCAGCTGCTGCTCTCAAAAAATCTTCCTCTGATGACTCCAAAGCTCTTATTTGAGTATTTCTTGCTGCTACCAAGATTTGTATTAGGGAACATTCTCTTGCTCCACCCCTGTGTATCAGTCAGCTAATTGCAAACAGTGATGCAATTTAAAATTCAGCAGCTTACAGCACCATTTATTCTCTTTCATGTGCCTGTACTTGGCTCGGGGATCAACCGATCTGAACTCAGCCTTGCTGATCTTAGCTCCAATTTGTGAGTTTGTTCCTGCTGCTTTCTCCAGCGCTCATCCTCCTTAGAAAAGCAGCAGGCTGAGCAGAGCACGTTCTCATGGCAATGGTGGAAACACAAGAGGAAAAGTTCAACTACAGATGCAGGTTTCAAGCCTTTGTGTGCATACGTCTGCTAAAAATCACATCGGCCCAAGCAAGTCACTGTAGCCAAGCCCAGTACCAATGGGGCAGGAAAGATACTCTACTCTCAGTGCAGAGGGGAGGGACTGCAAAATCACATGCCAAAGGTTGCAGATAGGAGAGAAGAGAAGAATTAGGGACAGCAGTGCTATCCATCACACCTGGGCTACGCAGTACCTGGTGAGGGCGGCAGCAGAGAAGCCTGGTGGCACTTTCCTGTTCGAGCAGCTGTGTCTGCTCATTACCCTCCCCTCCCCAGGGAGGAGTCAGGGCCACAGCAGATGGCCTGACTTCTCCCTTTGGAATGATCTTCAACTGTTTCATAAAGACTGGCTTCCTGCCTTCTGTCCACCGAGTGGGATGTCCAATGTGGTTGAATTCTTCAAACTGGCTCTGTTCTTGGAGGAATTTAAGACATTTAGGAAGTCTGGAGATGCAAACAGGGTAGATGAGCAGACAATGATTTTAAAAAGCCGTTTATTTGCACATCTCCATCCTGGCATGACAGATCGCCTTCAGGGTCAATAATGAGAACAGGGAAGTGGGCTCCCAGCAGCTCGCTGGAGGTGGCAGCGCAGACATGAATGTGGCCCGCAGTATGTGTCTGTGGGCTGTCCCTGCAGGCAGAGGAGCCCTAACTACATGCAGGGCTTTTTACATATGAAGACTGTGTAACACTGAACTGTGCAATTGCTAGAATCACACATAGCCCCGTAGTACACACCCTGCCACGCAGCCCCCTTGAGCCTTGGTGATGGGGCACCTGCCTCCAGGGCCATGGGGGCAGTGGCACATGCCTCCTGCCCCTGATCCTTCTTCATCCCCCTTGGCCTTCTCCATATGTTATGGCATTTGTCACCATATGGCATTATTTATTTTGTGTATGTATTTATTGCCTGGCTCTTCCACTACTCCTTGTGGGCAAGAACTCTATCTATCTATCTCATTTAGGGCTATATCCCCAGAACCTAGACTCGACAAATGACATTTATTAAAAAGGAGCTTAACAGATATATGGTGAATTAGTAAGGGAATAAATATATAGTCTTGTCTCACTGCCTGGTACCAAGTAGGTGCTCAATGTATAGTAATTTCCTCCCTTCCTCCATCCCTTCCTTCCTCCATGTACAATTATATCTCCACCTAAAGCCCTACTATGTTTTGCATGATTCTGTAACAAGTTCCCCACTGTTCAATGGAAACTTCCCTTTAGCTGTATGTTTAGGGCCAGATGGTGATTTCAGAGGGGGGAAAATTATTCTTGGCTCATGTAGGCCCAGACATTTTGAAATTCAGATGTGAGGGCCTTTCACCAGTTTTGGTATACTAGGACACCCCCACTTTTAAAGAATGGCCTTTGCAGTTGGTCTCAGAAAAAAGGAATACAATGCAATGCTTCACATTTTTCTTATTAAGTGCAATTCATTTTTCAAGTCAAAACTAATTTATATCTTTTGGAGGTACTTTATATTTTTTTGTTAAGCAGAAGTCTGTACTTTTGTTGAACAAGTGGCTGCCATGTTGGGTAAGATACCCTTCCTTTCTTAACCAGGGGCCAAAACAATAAGCTTAGTAGAGAGATTTTTAGGGTTTGTTTGTTTCCATTTGCATAACCTTAAGCTCATGGATTCCACTGTGAGAAGGAGATAGTCACCATTAGATATTTACAAATTGTCTTGCTCTTCATTCACAAGAAAATATTGGAAATGCGTGAAGGAGGCCATCCTCTGCGAATTAGATATCCCACATTCTAGTGAACTTAAGCAGGCCAGCTATGGTAGACAGAATAATGGTCACCTAGTGATATCCACATCCTAATCCTGAGAACCAGTAAATATGTTCTATTGCATGGCAAAAAACGGAATTAAGGTTGCAAATGGAATTGTGGGGGTGAAGGGGAAACTTCCCCTCCCCACCTGCCGAAGTTTCACTGAAAGATCAACTCACAATTCAGGCAGATTATTAAGAGAAAGAGGTTTATTTACCTTGCCCATGGGGAGAATTACAGCGTAATTATATAGTATCCAAGTGGGCCCCCAAATTTTTATACCCTCCTTTTAGAGGGGAGAGGAAGATGAGGAGTACAGGTAATTCTGTTTAGGGGCAATAAAGGCTGTTAGGGAGGATGAATGCATGGGAGAACAGATTGACTCAAACATGATTCTCTTTGCAAATGAAATTAACCTGAGAGATAGGTATTATGTTTAAAATGGTTTGGGCCAGGTCTGGGCGCATTCTTGATCTTATTTCGTGCACTATAGTGAGATAACAGGAAGGGAAGTTGACTGTTCTTTTGGTGGGTCTGCCTAGCTATGCAGACAGAGGGAAAGCTCCTTCCAAGGGCCTGTTAATCTTGAAAGGCCTTTAATTCAAAGTACTCTTTATTCCAAGGAGTCATATTTTGGGGTGAAATTTCCTGAGCTCTTTCAGAGTTAAAGCTTCTAATCAGTTGACCTAGATGTAAGACAATCCTACTGGATTATCTGGATGCACCCAAATGTGAAAAAACAAGGCTTTTGTTTTTGTTTTTAATGGTGAAGAAGGAGGCAGAAGAATCAGTGTCAGAATGAAGTTTTGTGAGAAAGGTTGGGCGAGCCACTGCTGGCTTTGAAGATGGAAGGGGCCATTAGCTGAGGATTGGGGGGAGGGCTCTAAAAGTTGGAAAAGGCCAAAGAAAATGTACCGTTCCCTGGAACCGTCAGAGATGAACACACCTCTGCTGACACCTTAATTTTAGTCCATTTTGGCCTTTTGCCCTGCAGAACGATAATATAATTTTGCATTGTTTTAAGCCACTGAGTTTTTTTTTTTTTATGGCTTTAATTTGTTACAGCAGCAATAGGAAACTAATACACCAGTTTCCCATTCAGGGTTACTTTTTTAATCTTTAAAACCAAGGGAGTTGAACTGGACAGCTCCAACAATTGCTTGCGTTCTAATTTCTTCTCTTTAGAAAGGAAATTCCTCGCTTCATTTGTCTAAGCTCTCAAGAGGGCAACTGGTAACGGCCGAACTGGGGAGCTGGGCCGACCATAGGCGATCCGGGTACCTCGGCTCGCCCTCAGCCCACGTGCGCATGGGGGACCATCCATCCTCTTCTCGCAAGGTGGTGGTGAACAGTGGTGCTGCCATCGTGGCGCATCAGTCGTGGTCCAATACCTTCCATCTTTCTTCCAGTCTCCCTTTCTCGAATGAACGCAGAGGAGGGTTGGCAATGGAGAAAGCAAAGACACCAACCCAACTTTAACTAAAGCAACATCAGTGGGAGTATTTATCCGATTTGTTTGTTTAATGCTGTGTCTTAGTTTTATCCACTTTCTGTTTTCCTCCTCATGCCCCTAGACAGGGGCGACTTTGTAAGGGATGCTTTGTAAGAACAAGGATGATGGCATCCCACGGCTGTGGGGTAGGTGTGAAGGCTCTGGCTTCCTCTGTCTTGAGCAGCAGTTTCTCCATCAGAAAGTGCCTCAATTACAGCCTGGGGAGCCATGGGGATCCTTATGGATCCTTGGGGACACTCTGATTCAGAGAAGAGTCCAAGGTCCTCACCTTGGAACCACAGGCAAGTACCCAGTGGGGTTGTATCGCAGGACTCCTGGGCAGCATCTGGGCAGAAGAACCCAAGGAAAGGAGACCATTGGGGTTGCATGGGGAGGCAGCTTGGGAGGTCACAAGCCTTCCATGTGACCTCAGTCAGAGGCAAATAACCAAATGACCAGAGAGTTCAGTTTGGTGACTCACCGAGAAAGGCCCCCTCCCAGGTGGCTCCCTTACTCTCGGTGGTCACACATTTTTCTTATTAAGTACAATTCATTTTTCAAGTCAAAACTAATTTATATCTTTTGGAGGTACTTTATATTTTTTATTAAGCAGAAGTCTGTACTTTTGTTGAACAGGTAATACAGCCTCCTGTTTCACATTAGAGATTAGGTTTTAACACACAAATACTGCAAGTACCTCTGAAAAGGTAGTACAGTGAGCTCAGTCCATTAAGGTATAAATGACTGGTATGTTATCCTTGCTGAGAGCTGAAAACTCAGGTGAGAACAGACACACAACACACACAGGGATTCTCAGAAGCAAGAAACAGTGACAGTAGAAGACGGAAGGGAAAATGGCACTCAGAAAGACAAAGCTATGGGCACTGAAGGCTAATTTTACTAAGCGCCCCATAGAATTTTTTCAACTGGGTCATAAACACCTCTCCGGAAAATGCTCGCAAGAAGAAAACAGTCCCTTTTGTACAAGGGTCATTCTTGTCTGGGTGTTAATGCCTTGATTTTCCACATGGTTATCCCATAAAAACCCACAGAGAGGGTAAGCCAGTCTGGCCTTAAGGAGAAGGAACATTTCCTTATAAACATCAAACAGGAAACAAGGCTTCACACCTATCCTCTAAGGGGAGATCCCAGGTCGGCAAGAGAGGGTTTGGCCTCAGATATTTCCAGATGGTGAAGTCTTAAAATGACCCCTGCCATGTAGAGCCAGGCTGGGAGGTAGGATGGGGACCAGTGGCCCTCTCTATCTTAACAGGAGTGGGCAAAGTTATTCTGATTCAAGGCATTTTGTGTTTTGACATTCCCATTGCTAGGTCACTATTGAAAGATAAATACTTTTAAACTCTCCACTTGCATTCAACGACATTCAGCTGTTCGATCTCTTTTCTCTGCTAGTCTAGGTTAGCACCAGAAATAGAAGCTCCAGTTGGACTTGGCCCCTGTTCACTAGCCGTTCTTATCAACATCTACATAGGATTAAGACAGTAACCCTGGAAAACTTTGCATGGTGGATGACAAAATTAACCACAGTATGTTACAACTTCTCACATCAAGGAGCTGAGTCTATTTCCCTGCCCTTTGAGTGTGGGCTATCCTTTTGATTTGCTTAGAATATGGCAGAAACGACCCTGCTTGTGTTTCAATCCCAGGCCTTAAGAGCCCTTATAGCTTCCTCTCTGGTTGCCCTTGGGAACCCCACAACTGCCACCTTGTGTACCAGCCAGGGCTAGCCTTCTGGATGATGTGGCTGTGTGGCCCAGTTACCCCCTCCCACTAACCAATAGCCAGCCAACCACCAGGTATGTGACTGAAGCCATCAACAACCAGAAAACATGAGTGAGCCACCACAACAGAAGAAGCACCCAGCTGAGCTCAGCCCCAGCTGCCCATCCATGTGAGCTATACATGGTGAAGTTTACATCTACCAATGTTGGGGCTAGTTGTTACGCAGCAAAAGCTAAGTGATACACCTCAAGTGACTGCTGAAAGAAAGAATCCTGAAAACACTGAATTTCTGCTTATGATGACATTGTGAAGAACAATCACTTGTTAATTTAAATCCTACCTACAGTCTTGATTACGGATGTTTGTAGGGGAAAAAATAAGCTGTGATGACTGAGAGTTTGGCTCAGGGAAAAAGAGAAAGGGTTTGAAATTCAAAATCACTTTCTTAAACGGATGGACACTAATGACTTTGTGGCTTTTAGGAACTTGTTCTTTTCTCGTTAGTTTAATAGTTGAGATAATAGAAAAATCAGCATCCCCTCAAGTGATGACTTTACTAATTGTTCTCTGCTGGATGGATTTTTGCCTTAAAATATATAACCTGAATATCCCAATTCTCTTATCATAAGAAAATGCCCTCCCACCAGGCCCCACCGAGCACTCTCTGTGCAATGAGTTTGTGCCGCCCTCAGCACAGTGGGTATTATTGGCTGACAAACTGGGGGAGAGATTTTTCTGAAAAAGAGTCCCTGGCTCTCCATTTCTCCATGCAGGTTCTTGTGTCATCGCTTCTTTTTGGAAATAGAGCTCCCACTAACATCAAAAAGAATCTTTCTCAAAGTGCCTGGAAACCACAGGGTGGGCAGCGTGGTTTCCCCAGCGGCAGAGAATCAGCGCCTGATGCATTCACCAGAGATCAAATTGGATTAAATGCCCCCTTCCAAGCAAGCCTGAAAAAATTGCCCAACACAAGGTCTTTCATGCGTTAGACCTCGAACGAAGGGCAAGCCTCAAAGCCTGGCCTAGTTCTAAATTTAGATAAGTAATTTTATCCAAGAATGTAGCCGTGTAGGGAATATTTCTGGTTTTCCTTCTCTTTTCATGCCCGCGCAGGGAGGATTAGGTCTACATTTGTGCCTTGACAATATTGAGGAGGTGTCATGTGGATATTTCTCGGTGAAAAGAGCAAAAGTAATAGGAGACCAGCTTAAAATGTCAAGTCACATTATTGGCAGACACCTGAGGTGATCTTTGTAGCTTTCCTCTGCTCTTAATTCAAGCAACATTACACGTGCTATGACAACAGTGAGCAGTCTGGAACAGACTGATCTCCAGGAGCAGCTGCTATATGGACAACCTGAATGCTTCTTCGTGCATTTTCTCCTCCTCACGGGGGTGCTTATTCTCTGGGGTCAGCTCATCCACTCTAAGAGCTATAGCAGTGGAGACGGTGTGAAAGGACGTGCTTATGACTGATTTTCAGTATTTTTTAAAGTTGCATGAATATATGAATATTTCATACACACACACACACACACACACACACAGACCATAAGGCTGTATGTCCAATTAAATACCAGATGTCTCTGTTTGGGGATAGAATGATCTCAACCCGTCCTTGACTATCAAATGTTGAAAAGAAGGTCTGATTGGCAATTGCATATGCATTCATTTAATAAAAAAGGAAGATGAAAGTAATGATTGGGCTATGAATGCAGTGTGTTTAGCACTCAGAGGGGAAGAAGAGGTGGTCCATTCATCCTGCTCTGGAATTAAAAGCTCTCCTAAAAGGTCGTAGGAACGGCCAAGCCAAGGGATTAAATGGCTGCTTCCGGAGAGGCCAGTGCTTCCGCCGTGGTTTTCAGGGCAACCACTGCAGATGCAGATGTTTTAAATGAAGATTTTCAGACCCATCCACACGCTCTTGAGGCAAATCTTGGACTTACCTGTCTCTCTTATAACCCGAAGAGCGAGGCACGCGGTTTTGATTGAATTGCCTAGTAATTCTGTCATGAACTGCACTGTTTTTTTCTCCCTTGAACACATTACTGATGGTAACAAGGGAGTTATTTTCAATCAAGGCATGCTACAACGAAAAAGATTTCTCCTAACATTGTGATCCCTTCCTCTGAAATCCATTTCAGATTGGCGGATAAAATGTGATTATATTTACACTTCCCTGACACAATTCAGGCAGCAAAATAACAGCCTGTCGGAGACATTTTTCTTCTTCATATTTAGATCTGTCAGTGTTGTGGTGCTGGGGGAACGAGGAGGGGTGACTGAGGCAGCTGGGGCTGGTGATATGTTTTACTTGGCTCACAAATAGAGATGTTCTGTGTACTGTGTGTGCCTCTCTCCATCTCCTTCTCATCGCAGAGTTCCTTCAACGCCGTCTAGTATGGCTTTCCGAGCGATGATACAGTGCGCTGATCAATAGTGCTCTATGCAAATCGAATTTCTCATTTTTGCCTTGACACAGCCCATCAATTATTTCAGCATAATACTTTAATTGGTTCATACTCATTAGGGGATGCACAATGTAGAACTCATCAGTATCCGTGTAAGTCACAGTTGCAATTTGCATTAAACATCTAGGAATCCAAATCACAAGGCTAAAATGGTATATGGGGCAGGGTAGCAGCAACACAGTGGTGCAGAGAGCGAGCCCTGGGTGGAGTGAGGGGGTCTGGTCCCCCCCAGTTCTGTACTTGCCAGGGATTAGCTTTGTCTGATATCAGGCAACTCATCTGACTTCTCTGAGCCTAAGTGTGCTCGTTTACAAAATGGGTGGGTTAGTTCAAAGGTCATCAATGTTCTACGTGGGTGGTAATTCCGTCTGTACCCCCAGGGGGGCAACATCAAACTTGTACTCAAGTTTCCACATATAATTCGAAGCTACCACTCTCAGCAGTGGACATACATCTACTCCAACAAGACTAGAAAGATCGCCAAGAATCCCGTACATATCATTCTGGACCCTTCTTAAGTCATTAATGCTTCTAACCAAATACAACACTCTCCCCCTGGAATCCAGAGAGGAAGAGAACCCTCCTCTTCAACAGGCTGCCTCTGAGCTCTTGATATGTAGTGGATACTGGGACCCCGGAATAAAGGACTTGTCACCCCAGCTTCTGGGAGTGCTTCCAACAGACAGTTCCTTTGGAGATTACCTTAGCAGCCAAGAGGCTCTTCACCCCAGCTGCGACAGCCGCATCCAGTGATGGTGGATGTGGTGGTGTGAAGGCTAGTCCTCTCCCCCTAACTTGGGATAGCTCTGAAGGGTCATTCCATCTTGAGAACTCCCTCTATGTTGGCTGAGGTTTCTGTTGAGACTTCATCACAGCTCAACTTCTCCCTCTGCCCAGCCTTATTTCTTTTCCCTCTTTTCTATAGATGTTGATCCCCAAAGCCCTTCCTAATAAACTTCTTACATGCTAATCTCCATCTCAGGGTCTGCTTCCCAGGCAATCAGATCAGCACCATGAAAAAAAATCTCATTTCCTCTAGGAGAGAGAGTTTGGATATCTTTCATTCAGCCACATAGTGTGGACGCCAGACTGGAGTTCAGTAGTCAATCTGTGAAAAACAGAACATATTACAACCAATCTACAGATTTATGGATTAAATCCAACCTACAGATTTGAAAGAATACAGAAATAACACATTAATTTAAGATATTACATAAATGTAAACTACAGATTTATGGATTCTTTGGAAAAACCGAGAGGTCTCCCAAAACTGAGACAAACTCAACAATCAGCTGAGTCTGGTAGCCTCTGTCTCCTGAGACAGGGTCTATCTCTTCCTTTATATTTAGCACCTTCTCCTCAATCCCTTTTTTCTCCCAAACACAAAGCTCAATGCCAACAGCTATTTATCATTAATTTACAGAATTTGCTTTATTTTGGTAGAATGAAAAAAAAAGTAAAATATTTCTTATTTTTATCAAAAGTGAAGTTGGGGTAAGAAGGGACAGTATGTTTTTAGAAAAACAGAAGAGAACATATGTATTTGTGGAAGCAAAAAATATTTTCTTACATTGCAGACTTCACTCATTGACATTACATGTGCAGCTCCTTTAGGGAGTTGAGTTTCAACCCCTGTTGTGGGGCTTTAAGCCATCAAATAGACCTTTAGCCTCTTTTCCTCATGTTACAAATATATGTGTCTGCCCCAATAGTAAGAGAAAGGAAAAATAAAGGGAGAGAAGGGAAAGAGAAAGAGGGAAAGAAAAGAAGAAATATATCCCTGTGATATTTATGACCCTTTAGATATACTCTCCCTTATTTCTTACCAGATTTGGACATTCCCACTTTCTCGTCACCTTTCCAAAGTCTTCAATCACTGCAATTGTCCTTTTTCAGTATTATTCTACCATAAGTGCATCAAGAAAAGTTATGACGGAAGAGGACTGTTGTAAAGGTTTAAAATATGGAAACGAATTGGTAGGTACTCCTTTGGTCAAGAGGTGGGCTCTAGGTCCCCTCTCCTTGGATCTTGGACCAATAGATCAAGAGTCAGCCAACTATGGCTTGGGGGTAAAATCTGGCCAGCTCCCTGGTTTTTTATGATGTGAGCTAAAAATGGCTTTTGTATTTTTATGTGGTTCCATTTTAATTGGTCATGTAAGAACCTGCATAATAGTCTTAACTTTTGCTTCTTGTCTCACAAAATTTAAAATATTTAAATGTATATCTAAATTTATATAAATTTAAATATAAAAATTAAAAATTAAAAAAAAATTTGCTTACTGCTGCAAAGGATTGTGAAAGGAGTGATACTGATGCTATAGGACCTCTAAGGCTGCATCATGATAGGCCATCTAGCTCTCTTCATTTTTAGTGGAATATTGACTCTTGGATCCTTGAGCCACCATGTTAAGAATCTGGATCACCCTGAGGCTGCCATGCTGTGAGGAAGCCCAAGCCACAAAGAGGCCACAAATGTGTGTTCTGGTTAATAGTCTCAGTTAAACCCAACTTCCAATGGTTCTAGCCCGAGCCATTTGGATTTTCCCAGCTGTCGTTATGTACATCATGGAACAGAGACAAGACGTCCCTCCTGGGCCCTGTCTAAACACCTGAACCACAGAATCTTTCAGCATAATAAAATGATGGTTGCTTTATTCCACTAAGTTATAGAGTCTCATTTATTAGGCTGCAATAGATAACTGGAACAAATACCATATAATTGATTGTTGAAGCCAAAACACTTTGAAAGTGAAGTTATGACTATAAGAGGATAATAGAGATTGTCCAGTACTCTCTAGGGCAAACCAGAAGGTATGATTTCTTTGCCAAGGTACTCCAACTTTCTGAGCCTACAGATTATTTTCAGCTCTCACACTATTTAATTCTCTGCAGTATTTGGAATTGTTAAGCACACAATTGAAGTACTTTCATACAGTGTTTTCTAAGGTGTTACTACTTCTTTCTCTGTCTACTTTTCTGGGAGTTCTCTCTCAGTCTTTTCCTACTGACATTCTTCCTCAGTCCCCTGGGGACCCCAGAATCCAGGTTGTGCTAGTTCTAGTCAAACAAGGAGAAGAAGCCAAGATGGGATTAACTATGAAAGAGGTATATTGGGGCAACTGTGGAGGATAAACGGGAGAAAGCAGGCATCTTCAGGGAGAGCCTTCAGACTACAACACCTGTGCTAAGGTAGGGGAAGGGAGGAGGATTGGGTAGGAAGAGACTCAGACTGCAATGCAGTTCTGACAAAGTTTTGGCCAGGCCAATGGAGAGGTCATCAGGCAAGATCACCCATTAGGAGTCCCCCACCTTGCAGGAAGAAGCTTATACTCATACTCTTGCCATTCCCATTAATTGAGTGGGGGAAGGTTGGTGAAAATGTGCCTCATAATGAACACATTGAACATAGTGATGGATCCAGAGGGACAACAGCTGGTGCTGTCAGTCAACTATGCTCGTAGCAGCAGGAGATCTAACCAGGGCATTTTCACAGGTATACTGCGGGCCACCTCCCCACATATGTGTAGGGAGTGGCTCCATGTGGTCCCAGGGGCCTCTCTTCCCAAAAGAAATGTAGAAGAGGGAAGTTGATGAGAGGAACTACAGTCCCCCTTGCTACAGTGGGTCTGCAGGCTGCAGCTGGTTCTCATCCTCTCTCTTCCCCACCATTCATTCTATATACCCCTCACTCAGCTCTCAGTTACCAAGTCATGGTGGCTCCCTTGGTGGTGTGATTCTACCTTCCTTTCTCAGGGAATAGGATTCTTGGAAATCATACTGTTCTGGAGCTAGGTTGCTACATGTATCCATTTACAGTTATAGGGGTAAGGGAGTCCTAGGAAGCACCCAGGTGTATCACCTGGTTCCATATCACATTTGCCAAGTTGGTGACTCTTTTTCTCATCTGCTGATTTCAGGACATGAGAAGCCCAAAGTGTCTAGCAACATTCATAGCTTGTAGTTAAGTGGGCCCTGGCTGCGTCCTCTGATAAGCATCTCTCCTTTAGGGACCAGCCTGCAGAGCCCAGAACTTCAGGAAAAGAAAACGCCAAGTCCCCCAGTGGGTCATGGCAGTGATGATAACTGGGAACAAGCCTGCTTACATCCCTTTGTTTCTAGACCCATATATTCTTCCTATTGGGGGTACTGTACCATACAAAGGTCTCTAATTGAATGTGTATACTGTATCCTAAAGAATTCCATCTTATCCTTGCAGAGTATTGCCTCCAAGATAGTACTTCAGTGGTGCCTTCAAGAGGCTGTTTCAGTATTCTGTGGGCCTATTTCCTTCTGGATGGTGTAGCACATCATATGACAGTGGAGGATGACATTCCTATGACCACATAGTCCTTAACTATGAACTGGGCCCCTGGCTGGACACTAGGTGGTATGAGATTCCATACCTGTGGATCAGGCATTTGTAAGCCTTCAGGTAAGGGACTGACTCAGGCTGTGTGGGCCAAAAAAGCAAACCCATAACAGGACTAGATATATATTTCTGTGAGAGTGAACTCCTGGCCCTTTCTGCTTGTAGGGGACCCAACAGGGTTGACTTATTATCAACAATCATTTGGTCTCTTTGAAGAATAGTGCCATATTGATGCCACAGCCAGCTTGTTCCAGCCCCTGTGAGTTATTAATGCTTGGTGCATATCTCTTCCCAACTCTGTGTTCAGTGACACCATGTTGATAGTTTACAATGTGCCATGGTAAAATATTCACACCATTAAAATTGGAAGACACTACAAGTGAGCCTTTTTTCCCCAAAAAAGCTCGTTGTTAAACATTTATCAGTGTACAACTGGTTATAGTTTAAGCTGCTATACACATTGTAGCATCATTCTTAGTCCTCAGCCCAATTAAGCAATTTTTGTGGTTGAAATCTAAATTATTGGAAGTTTCTGCTGCAAGTTATAATGAGCATAGTCTCTTAGAACTACCATCTAATCAAGAGCAACTACCAATTCTTGATGAAATACAAAAACAAGCAAATTAAAAAAAATTTTTTTGATGATATCAGACAACCAAGCCAACCAAATATATTGAGAAGCCAAGCAAGCAATATTTTCTCTTCCTTCAGGCATCTTCTGAGTCCCGACATGGAGTTTATAGGACCAGCAGAAAGTGACAGCCTAAGACTTCTAGCATTATCATGGGGATTGGGTGAAAATGCAACTTCAGGACTTCCAAGACTTCCAGGATTTGCAGGATAAGATCCCGGAGAGCAGGCACTACAGAGACATCCTGTTCCACTTTTCCCCCATGGCATTTACTGAATCCAAAGCTGATCTGGTCAAAAAGCAGGTAAACATAGCAGAAAATGGTGACTAAGGGAAAAAAAATACATATGCAGAGCTTTTAGCAGTCTCATGGTGCAGAAAAATAAATTGGATTTCAGAAAGATCCAAGAAGTTGACCAAGCACTCATGGGTACACTGCATTTGGGAAACCTACATGGCTATACTCCAGGAAGTAGTAAGTATAAACCAGAAATAGACAAGCCCATATAGCACCTTCAACATAGCCTCAAATCATGTCAATCCCTGATTGGATAAAGGCATTTATATTATACCTATTAGCCAGATAACTTTAAGTACTCTATGGAAGAATACATCCAAAATCTCACAACTTTGCATACACAATGTCTAGCATTCAATGAATAAAATCATCATGTATGCCAGTAGACAGGAGCAAGTGACCAAAAGCCAAGATGAAAAAATATTAAAATAAAACAGAAGAAAGAAACAGGTGATACGGATGTTACAGCAAAGACTTTAAAATAACTGTGATTAATATGTTTAAGAAAATATATGACAAGATGAAAAATTTCAACAGAGAATTGGAATCTATAAAAACAAGCAAATAGAAATTCTGGAACAAAAGATAATAGTAATGGCAGCTAAAATTAAAACTCAACATATGATTTAACAGTAGAACAGACACAGCAGAAGAGTGGATTGGTATCAATATATTGGAAGACAGCTTAGTAATAAAACATAGATACTGAAGCACAAAAACATAATGCTGAAAATTACCAAAAAGTCTGTGGGACGTATGAGACGTGGTAAGTGGTCTAACACACTTACTATTAGACTCCTGGAATGAGGGGAAAGAGAGAATGGGACAAGCAGTGTCAGAAGACACATTGGATAAAAAATTTCTTAAACTGACAAAAGACATCAAATGGCACATTTGAAAGGCTTAATAGAGCCCTACCAGGACAAACACAAAGAATGTCATACATTTGGCACGTTTTGATAAAACTCCCCAAAGCTAAGGAAAAAAATCTTAAAAGCAGTCAGAGAAAAAGACACATTACCTTCAAAGGTACAAAACAGAATGCCCGAGAGCTGTTTGTTCAACAGAAATTATGGATCCAAAAGACAATGCAATATGCCTTTTAAAGTTCCAAAAGAAAATTATTTCTAACCTAGAGTTATATACCCAATGATACTAGCCTTTAAAACTGAAAATGATATAAAGACATTTTCAGACAGATAAAAACTGAGTGTGTATATCCAATAAATGTTCACTAAAGGAAATTGGAGAGAGAGTTTTTCAGGAAGACATTCAATTACCCACAAACATTTTTTTACAAAACTACTGGAAAGGGTAAATATGTCAGAAAACTGAATAAGTGTTTTAAGAATGTAAATTCATACTTGAGATAGAAATTCAAAGGGCAAGAATAGCCAAGGCAATGCTGAAGAAGAAAAATGTTGGAAAATGTGACTGCCAGACATAACAATTTGTTATGAAATTGGGCTTATTAAGAAAATTGGCACAGGCACAAGGCTAAAAACAGACCAATGGGATACATGCAGAGTTCGGAAACAAACTTATGATATGGATCAACTGATCCATGATGAATGTGCTACTGCAAAATTATTGCAATATTGCTTCACAAGAGAGGATATCCAAATGGCCAACAAGTAAATGGAAAGTTGCTCAACATCACTGGTTAACAGGGACATGTATATTAGAACTATGAGATAACTAATAACATGGTTAAAATTTAGGACAAAGAACTGGCCATGCCACACATTGGTGATGTGGAATGACTGGAATTTTCCTTCTGCTGGTGAAAGCGTAGTTTGATACAACAACTTTGGAAAACTTCCCATCAGAAATGGGGGAGAAGGGAGGACCAGGGGTGCTGGTGGAGATGGCAGTGGGGCTAATTCTGGCCATCAGTGGCCAAGCAGCTGCCATCTCATATGCTAAGCTGCCAGGAGAAGAAAGAACAGACCAGCCTTCACGATCTTTCTCCCTCAGCCCAGACTTGGGATTTGGTAAATCCCAGTAATTAACCTTACCAGGAAACATCTGATTTTCTGGCAACACTATTTTCCAGTTTGACTCTTCTGCTACTGACTACTCACCAAGAATTTTCCAAGAGATCCCTGTCATGTGCTGTGCTTTTCTTAGGAGCACGAGGCTGAATTTACTAGACACTAAAACAATGGCTTGATTTAGCCAGTTGTATGTGCTCCTCTCAATGCTGTGTGTAGTCTATCTCCTCCATTCCACCTGCAAGCTCAGTTCTGGAGCAGTGAATGAGGAAACAGGCAGGCTCTCTTCACTGGCATAGCTTCTGGAATTGGACTGACCCTTCCTGCCTCATGTGGGGCCTACATGAGGATGAGTTATGTAAGGACCACCCCACCTAATCCCTGCCATGATGTCTTTGCCCCTGAATTCTGGTTTTTCCTTTTCACCTTCAAGGATAGAAGCTCAACTCTAAATTTTGGCACGCTCAGTAGAATCCTCATCAATCTTGCTTAATTCTTTCCAACACATCTTTAAGTCCCCAGGACTAGACAATACTTCTGCTATAGTCCAGCTATTATCAGTTGTTCCCTACATATACCTTAAAAGATGTCTCTGCACCCCAGGTAAGCACTTCTAGGCAAAAGATGCTGAAATTCTACCTATCAATACACTCAGGTTAGACTTTCCGGCCTTCCAAATTTGGCCATTCCCTTCAGGCTAAATCTCACTATATTCTCAAGATTTTGTGTTCCTACTATCCGGTTTAGTAGGCTCACCCCATTCTTAGCCTTTTCCGTACAGGGTATTTCCAGCGTGTGATATGACTCAATGAAAAACTGTGAAAAATCCATCAAGTCAGCTGTTGGAACTCATGTGAGCTTGTCTGGCAGAAATTTAACAGTCTTTAGGGAAAACTGTGTCGAGACAGAGGATACTTAGGATAATAGATTTACAACATCTCTGTCTAGTGTAGCCTTGCTTGGTTATTAGATCTGTAAGTTTTTATTCAAAAATAAATTTTTCAGTTTGATTTAGTTTAAACATTGCCTCTGAGACTCACACACATTCCCAGAGGCCACAGGGCAGTGGGTACAACTTAGATAAATTGGCATGTTTGAATCAATAAATAAGTGCATGTCTCCACCCACTCAAGCACCATGTACATGGAATTTATGCTGGGAAAAGTCCAAAGAAAAAGGGCTCCGCTTCCTGCAACCAAGCAGCAGGAAGTATCCTTCTAGGGACAAGCTGAAGTGGAAAACAGGAGCTACCCATGACACATGAGTCCATTGCACATCAAACATACAGACCAAGGCGTGTCGCTGGAAAGACTTTGGAATACAATGGGCAGGCTAATTTTCATGAATTTATGGACCAGTCACAACAGAATGTGCACATGATTGATTCCACTGAAGAATTACAAATTTAGAAAATCGTCCAGTCTTCCTTGAGCACTTCTATTCTTTTTCCTTTTTTTTTTTTTTTTTGCTATAGAGATCCCAGGGGATAGTGTTTAGATAATCTGTGTATGTGCAGCCAGGGACACAAGAGGGGACCACTGACTGCTACCTGTCAGGTTGCCTGGGCTAGAATCCTGGCTATACCACTTAATCGCTGTGCAACTTTGGACAAACTATTTACTTTCTCTGCCTTAGATTCTTAGCCTGTAAAATGGGCACAATTACATGATGAGCATGTCGAGTGCATATGAAGATATATGTGTGTGTACATAAAGCACCTGGGATAGAACCAACACTCAGCAGGCACTCAAAACATGCTAGCCATTAGTACAATGCACACTTCACCACATGGGTATTTTTGAAGATGCAGGAAAAAAGACATTCCTACTCATGGAAATCCTATCATTTCATTGCAAAAGAAGATTGAAATGCAAAATACACAAGTGAAAAGAGAAGGTGAGTAAGAGCCATTTATGAAAACATTTTGGGTCCCCTGAAACCTAGCAAAAAATATCTGGAATGTAGTAGGTTCTTTATACATGTTTAATTAATCCAGCAATTATTTCACGTAAGGGCTAAGCTGTACAGTATTGCATTAAAGTGAAGGACGCATTGAAAATAAAAGTCTAAAATGATTTAATTAAAGATGGTGGAAGAGAACCAAATTTTGAAGAATTAAGTCAGACTTGGATTAATAGGGGGGGAGTAGAAGGCCCTGAGTTTGGGTATAGCAGATTGGAAGGAAGGATGTGCACGGAGCACTCAGAAGACAGGGAAGAGACCAGCCTGGCCGCGGAAGAAATTGGGTAGGAGGAGGCAGATTACTTGAAAATGAATCATGTCAGCTGCCAATTTCTAAACCAGTTTGTATATGTGAAATAATTTATTTTAAATAAATGCTAGATTTTAGTTCCTAAAATTGAGTATTGAACAGCAGCTTTCAAAATAACCAGCTGTTTTCAATTGTGTTCACCTGGACATTAAAATCCAAGTTCCCCCAAATAACTTATTTCTCCTTTGTGGGACAACTATAAGATTCATGACTCTTCCCTTGGGAGAATGCAGTGAAAGGGTTATTTGGGACTCTCTTTCCATACCCAGAGTTATAGGCCATTCAAGCTCATAGCAAAGCACTTAAATGTTTACCCCCACCAAATATTTAACTATTGGTTAAAATTAAATCTGATAACCAACTAATTTTGAAGAAAAATTTCATGCAAAATCCTGTAGGTGAATGTTTCTAGGGGGTTAATTCATAATTGCCAAAACCAGAAAGCAGATATGGTGTCCTTCTATAGGTGAATGGATAAACAAATTGTGGCACACTCTATAATAAAATATTATGTAGCAATGGAAAGGAATAAGCTATCAAGCGATGAAAAAACGTGGATGATTTTTAAACGTCCATTACCAAGGGAAAGAAGCCAATCTGGAAAGGCTAGGGATACTGTAGGATTCCATTTATATGTTCTGGAAAAGGCAAAGCTATAGAAATAGTAAACAGATCAGTGGTTGCCAGGGATGTGTGGGGGGGAGGAATGAGGGCTGAATAAGTGAAGTGCATGGGATTTTTTAGGGCAGAAACTATTCTATATGATGCTGTAATGGTGAATATGTGACACTATACATTTATTAAAATCCATACAATTTTACAACGCAAGGAGTGAAACTTAATGTATGCAAATAGAAATCATCATTTAGGAGATCAGGGGAGCCAGGATAGAATGCAGAATGTGATGAAAAAAAAAATCTAACTGAATTACAAATGCATGAAATAACCTCACTGAAGAAGGAGGGTGGGAAAAGGGGCCAACTTAAGAAATTTTGGAAAGGAGTAGACACAGTGCCTCGCCTACAGCAATGGTGTGAGTGGCCCTTGCCTTCCAGGTGCCGCTGGGTCAGTTGGTGAGACTCATTCCTGGCACCTTGAGGGAAGTCTGTCTCCACCCTTTTCAGAGAAGCCTTTGCCTTGTAATTTACAAGTTACCCCAGGTGTCCCCGGGCTCCCTTGGCTGCACACTAGGCACCTAGCAAGTGCTGGCTCAGGATGTCCACCCAGATTACAGCTAGCCTAGTCCAGGCAGGAGTCCTGGAATCTCTCCCTCTGGGTCCTGTAATAATTTAGGGTGGGAAGCCAAGATCAAATTCAGCAGATGTGGCTTAAGGCACTGGTGGCTAGCTAAAACACGGGCAGGTCAATTGACTGGGGTGCCTTTTTAGGCAGTGTGTGCTGTTTTACGAATTCAATTAGGAAGCTGAGAGCAGTTTAGAGGCATGTTATCACAGTCTGTCAACCAAACCACCCTGCTCTCTGCGCCAGTTGTTTTGAAATGTACCTGGGATTTGTTTTAATCAGGTGTAGTAAGATGACATCCATGGAGACAACTGTCTTGAAAGAAGTTTATTACTTACAGTTCCCAAGAGGAGGGGGCAGGGTATGCCACACTGAGCCACGTGGGGAACAGCAGGGGCAGAAGGAGTGGAGGGGGAAGGCTGGTGAGAGCCTTTGTTAGTTACTCTAGTGCCTGGAAGGGACTGGGTGAAGTTGTCCCCATTGGGCAGGGGGCAAAACATGGATCTGGGGTTGATGGTTGGAGGGTTTGTTATATGATCTCCACATACATGCAACACACACAGATGGTATGAATATACACAGGTTTTGCTGTCAGTTTGGCCCACGATTTCAAGACACCAAATAATAATTACAGAATCTCAGAAGTGATTATTACGACAGGATCCTGAAGCAGAAAAAAAAATGTTAGGTAAAAACTAGGAAAATATGAACAAAGTATGAAATTTAGTTAATGATAATGTATCAGCATTGATTTATTATCTATGACCAAAGTACCATAATAATGTAACACAGTCATGCACTGGATTCCATCATTTCAGTCAATAATGAACCGAATATACCAGGTGCTTCCATAGGATTATAACAGAGCTGAAAATTTCCTATCACCTAGTGACATCATAGGTATTGTAACATTGTATCCCAATTACTTAATTGTTTATGAATTTAGTGTAGTTTAAGTACAGTGTTCACAAAGTCTATAGCAGTGCGCAGTAATGTCCTAGGCCTTCACAGTCACTCATCACTCACCCACTGACTCACCCAGAGCAATTTCCATGGTAAAATGTCCTAGATATGTACCATTTTTTTTAACATTTGTGCTGTATTTTTATTGTACCTTTTTATTTTTGGTTTTGATTCCCAGTTTCATGAGTTAAGGTGTTACCTTGGGCAGATCATATAACTTCTCTGAGCCTTAGTTTCCTTATCTATAAACAAGGTAAAGAACAATACCTATCTCATAGGAGGGTTCATGAGGTATTGCTCCTACACTGCTGGTGGGACTGCAAACTAGTTCAACCTCTGTGGAAAGCAATATGGAGATACCTTAAAGCGATACAAGTAGATGTACCATGTGATCCAGCAATTCCACTACTGGGCATCTACCCAAAAGATCAAAAGTCACTTTATGAAAAAGACACCTGCACTCAAATGTTTATAGCAGCACAATTCACAATTGCAAAGCTGTGGAAACAACCCAAGTGCCCATCAATTCATGAGTGGATTAATAAAATGTGGTATATGTATACCATGGAGTACTACTCAGCTTTAAGAAACAATGGTGATGTAGCATCTCCTGTATATTCCTGAATACAGCTGGGACCCATTCTACTAAGCGAAGTATCTCAAGAATGGAGAAACAAGCACCACATGTACTCACCAGCAAATTGGCATTAATGGGTCAACACCTAAGTAGATATATAGGAGTAACATTTATCATGTGTCGGGAGGGTGGGAGGGGGGAGGAAGGGATGGGTATATACAACTACAACAAGTAAGATGTGCAACGTTTGGGGGATGGACACGCTTAAAGCTCTTACTCAAGGGGGAGGGGGGCATGGGCAATATATGTAACCTTAACACTTGTACCCCCATAATACGCTAATATAAAAAAAAATGAAAAAAAAAAGGAAAAAAAGAACTTAGCACACTCTTCCTTGTCTGGTCTGATCTCCTCTTCCTCGTCTTGTCTGGTCTGGTCTCATCTCCTCTTCCTTATCTAGTCTCTTCTCTTCAGGTCTGGTCTCTTCCTCATCTGGTCTGGTCTCTACTGTACCTTTCTTATGTTTGGATATGTTTAGATACACAAATACTACCATTGTGTTACAATTGCCTACGATATTCAGTACAGTAACATGCTATACAGGTTTATAGCCTGGGAGCCACAGGCTACACCATCTAGCCTAGGTATGCAGTAGGCTATACCATCTAGGTTCGTGTAAGTAAACTCTATGATGTCTGCACAATGACGAAATTGCCTAACAATGCAGAATATATCCTTGTCATTAAGTGGCACATGACTGTGTTAATAATGAGGAAAACTGGGCACGGGGTGAACTCTGTACTGTCTTTGTAACTTTTCTGTAAATCTGAAACTATTTAAAATCAAAAGCTTATTTTATAAAACTAACTTTGAGAGCCATCTATACATTTCCATGCTCTCTAAACTTTCTTTACATTAGGTATGTGTGCTTCCGTGGGAAGACCAAAGAGAAGGGAACAGATACTTAATCCTTTTCTAAGATTTTTTAATTTGTTCATCAAATGCTTATTGTGCATCTATGTTCCTGGCCCTCTGCCAGGTAGGGGCAAATAAAAAGAAAAAAAAAAATCCCAGCTCCTCTCTGAAGAAAATCTCAGTTTAATGGAGGATATTGGTGCCCAAGGCTGTGAGTAGTAGGACGTGAGGCCAGAAAGGAATATCAGGGCTCCAGCTCCTAGCAGGCACCAAATAAATAGTTACTGATTGTGTGAATGAATAAATACCCAGAAACTGAAAAGGCTTGCAGGATTTCTAAAGAGTCTAGACTTTATTCTGTAGTCAACAGGGAGCCACCTGTGGTTTTCGAGATGGGGAACCACATGACACGGTGGTGGTTAGACTCTTGCCACTCCAGGTGTGGTTCGTGGACCAGCAGCAGCAGTAGCAGCACGGAAGTGCTCAGAAGAATAGAGAACCTCAGGTCAGTAGCCGGATGTGCGGAATTGGAATCTGCACTTTAGCAAGATCCCCAGGTGATGTGCAAGCACGTGGAAGCTCCAGCAGAGATGTTTTAGAAAGATTTCTTTGTTGGTAGAAAAAACATAGCAGTCTTTTTTTTTTTTTTCTTAACTTCCTACCAACAAAGAAAGACTGAGAGGGAGGGGGAGAAGAAAGAAGTGGGGAAGGGGAAAGGAGAGAAGGAAGGGGGGGAATAAAAAGGGTGAAAATACGACTCACATAAATACACAAATGATAAGGACAAACACATCCTCCCTAACTGCTTTCTTCCCCCTTCCTCCTATCTTGCAAAGGAAGCAGCGTCTCTAATTGGAAGGCTTCTGGATCCCAACCAGCCCCCAGGGGAGGAATGTGTGGGTGCCCTTGGAAAGGGCTACCCTGGGGTTGGGGAGGGAGGGAACCGAAATAGGTGGCTGGTGGCAGAGTGACAGGCAAACTTGTCCCACTCATTCCCGTGGCAAGCAGATGAAACATGCACTTAATTTCCAGGAAAGTGGCTGCTGCGATGGCAGCTGAGGGAAATCAAAGGCTCAGCGGGTCCCCATAATTCACACTCATTTTGTGTAGCCGGAGCGGATGATGGGATGGCAGGGGGAACATGTCCCCAGCTCTTGCGAGCACACTGCTGTGCTGAGGCCTATCCCACCCCTCTGTCTCCCTCTGCATGCAAGCCCGGGGCGGCCAAGATCTGGATTCGTGCAGGGAAAGAAAATGGAAGTGCCCTGCCCCGCACGTGCTCTGGCAGCTGGTGCAGACCAGTGACCCACTTCCACCACCCAATCCGTACCGTCTGCACTGCGGGGCCATCTTCCCCCAGGGTCGCTCATTGTGATCTCTTCTTGTTTAGCCGCACACGCTGAATTTCCTTCTGAGGAGCTACGCGTGGTAATGATCTCCCTGTGTTGGAGAGTTTTATTTGAGATGGAAGGCCAAACAGCATGGCTTGTCTGATTAGTGTCCTAAGTTCTGTGATTATTCTCAGAATCCAAGGAAGGCTTCATCTGGGGTTTTGTTCTTTCCCCCCTCCTACATGATTGAGTTGCTGAGATACAAGCACATTCTTCAATAGGCCTGGTCCTGTTAGTCACTCATGTGCTCTGTGTCAGGAAGGTTCATGTGTGTGTGTGTGTGTATATATATATATATATATATATATATGTTTTTTTTTTTTTTCTTTGAAGCCTCTCATGAGCACATTGTGAGATGGTTCTCTCATTCCTATTTCACAGACAGGAACATCGAGGCTAGTGGCTGACTGGTAGCACAGTTGGAATTCTATCCAAGACTGTGCTCTTTTCTCCGCATTATTAGTTAACTGTGTTAATTTAGGGGCAAAACCCTTTAGGAGCCACCATTCAGGTTCCCTGAAATAGTATTCTCTGGGATAGCTATCTTCACCCCTGTGAACTAAAATAAAATCTTTGGTCCCTCAGCCAAATGAATGGACCTCCTCTTGACCAAGGGGACTCCAGAAAAACCTTGAAGCTGAATTGAAAAGGGCAAGCAGACATGCCTTGTCATGCTCCCCTCCCTTTTTGGAAATAGTCTTTGTTAACAACAAGATACTAAATCATTAACATGCCTAAAGCCCTATAGGAAAAAGCTTACACCATGCCTGCAGGCCATCAGTTTACTTACAGATAACTTGAGTTTCCATAAATGTCTGTGGGTTGAGTCTGATCAATGGACATCACTACCTTAACTGGAAACATTCCAAGCCTTTAGACAAAGCCTCTTTTCTTTAACCAATTACAAATTAAAGAATCTTTAAACCTATCTATAAACTGTATAATGAAGAAGCCAGCTGTGGGGCTCAGACCCAAGATGGTGGTTGGTTGTGAGCAAAGAGGATCAATTCTCAAGTTGGTGTCACATTTAGTATCTAAGAACCTCAACTGAAGGCAATTGCCCAAGATCCTAAATAGAGTCAGACACTAGGAAACTCGGGGGGGGGGGGGGTGCTGTAAGAAACTGAGCGAGCGCAACCATGCATTGCAGAAGCCTCAAAGGAGACGTGCACCACAGCTAGCAAGGGGGTTGTGCCCACCCCTGTGTGAATGGTAGATGTGGAGGAGCTGCAAATAGCATGTGTTTGTAATCCTCACTCAGCCCCCATGGTGGCATTCCTCTGTGACCACGCATTGGCATGGGTGGGGCAAGAGGAAGAGGCACCATGGCAGTGTCTAGCTGTGATGCTGGAGCAGTTGAAGAGGCAGGAGTGGCAGAGACTAGGAGGTGGGGCAGAGCTCTGCAGGGTCAGCTATAGCTGGAGAATTTCAGGGACCTCCAAGGTGGACCATGAGCAGCTTTGAGAATGTATCAGGAGGTGGGTGTCATGGGCGGGGCTGGGCGATCAGAAGCTCCCCCTCTCCAGATGATTGTGTCTTGCTCAACCTTTAAAACTCAGCTCCAAGATCCAAGGATACTTCTTAAACATGTCGGCTTTTTTTTTTTTTTTTTAAGAAGTGGATCATCCTCCTCCAAGCTCCCCCAGCTCCCAGAGCTCTCAACCTTACTGCAGTCTCTCTTCCATCTTGTACTGTGGCTGTCTGCAGTCCATCTGCCCCAGTTAACTGTCCTAGACCACAAGTACTGTATCGCATTCCTCTCCCCTCTCCACTTTGGTTCATCATCTCCTTCCAGATGCTGCACTCACTGTGGAAAGAGCCCCTGTGCCTGGATCTTCCCCACACCCAGCCAGAACACTTCACGCCTTACAGAGGCGTGATCTTGCCTGTGAATGAATGACTGCATGCCTAATGAGGGACGCAAGAGGGAGCCTGGGTCAGAGGGGGCATGGGGTGCCTGGTGGTGCCCTGGGAAAGAAATCACTGAGGCTTCCACTCTGCTGCAGCCTCATTTTCCCAGGAGGGGTCAGGCCTGGCTCACAGTGGGTGAGCAGGGAGCTGGAGGGAGGGAGACAGCCACATCGATGGATCTGCCCACCTCAGAGGACATGCCAGGGTCAGCCTCCTGCCTGCCAGGGCCATGGTCTTGGGGACGACGTGCTGTCCCCAAGGCACTCCCAAAACTTAGGGGCAGGGATGAGGGGAAGAGACACATCTCAGGGGCTAGTGGATACAGGAAAGGGAGGGGGCCCTGGGGGCGGAGACAGCGCCAGGCTGACTAATTAAACCCTTTGGTAGCCAGCCCCCTCCAGAGCAGGCAGATTATCACTGCTGAATCAGCTCCCTGCCAAGGCTAGACTCACACTTGCTTTTTTCCTGCTTGATTTGCCTAATGGAAGCTGACAGTGAAGTTCAACCCTGATTGTCAGATTTCAGTAGGAACCTCAAGGGGGGAGAGCAAGGCAGACATTTGAGGAATAAAAATAGCACACATAATGAGATCCTTTATTTAGCTGCACCACTTCTTTAATGACTCACCTCTCCTTCTCTCTCTCTCTCTCTTTCTCTCTCCCTCCTTCCCTCTCTCTCTCTCTCTCTCTCCCTCTCTCTCTCTCTCTCCCCCTCCCTCCCTCTCTCTCTCTCTCTCTCTCTCACACACACACACACACACACAGTCGTGCACACAAACATCTGATCTTCACTTAGGCTGGAGACCTTACCAGGGTCCTGCAGGGAAGCTAAGACACTCACCCTGGGCAGTAGGAATCTGCAAGAGGGGGTGTCATTTAATGTGGAAGGTGGGAAATATCCCCCCCCATTCTTCCAAATGGCCTCCCTGCTCTCCACTTTCTTTCAATAGATCCATTTCTCCAAATGTGACCTGAGAAATCTGCCTGGCCACAACGCCAACTACATGGGCAAGTACTTGTGATCTTGCATAGGTCCTTGCCTTTCTGTTTGTTGTTGTTGTTGTTGTTGTTGTTGTTGTTTTTAATTTTTATTGTTCTTTTTTTTCTAACCGGGAGACCACCAGGGCACTTCCCATTCTTTAAAATGAGGTTTGAAAGGTTTGATTCATTTCCCAAAACCTGAGCTCTTCATCAGAAAGACAGTCAGGGTAGTACTTACTCTTAAATGTGAGAGGGAAACATTAATAAAGAGGCATAGACAAAGCCTCTATCATATGTCCTGCCACATAGTATATGGACAAGAAATGTCATCTCTTTCCTGCTCTGAAGTGTACTTCTCTATCACTTTACAGGGACCCACCTAGTAATGCTGAGGGTCAAAGTTAAAACCCCAGAGCTACAAAAGGAGACTGGATTCTAAGCATGGCAGCTAGCATTGCTGAGGGCAAATGTCAGACACTATTCCAAGGGCTTCACATGCATTAATTTGTGTAGCCCTCATCACAGTCCTGCAATAATTCTCATCCCCACTTTACAGATAAGAAAACCAAGGCACAGAAGAGCTAAATACCTTGCCCCAAGTCAATACAGTTAGTCAACATGGAACCTGAAACTTGTCTAAATTGTTTAAAAGAGCTAAATAAATAGAAGGGGCTCCAGAAATGTGAGACACTAGTATCCAGGTCATCTCTGTGCAAAGATCCTTCCATAAGAGAGAGGGACTCTTGGAATAGAAGACAAGAATAAGAAATCATGTGTGCTGAGGAGGAAGGAGAGTCAGGCGTGCTAGATGGGGACCCTGGGCCTAGACTAGGGTGCAAAGCCACCTTAGGTTTTGTCCCCAGACACCTCACTCGCCTCATGCAGCTCTAGCCAAATGAGGAAGAGATACGAAGAGGTCAAAACCATGTAGCTCTTGTAGTGCAGATACAACTACACAAAGACCTTCCTAAGTTCATCTAGAGCAAGCTCAGATCCATGTTCAGCCCAAGTCAGTCCAGCTTCAGCCATCAAGAGAAAGGCAGGCCACAGGTGACAAGCAGTGTCCCTCTAGGAAACTTAAAAACTGAGGTGTGGAGACTTTTTGTGAATGAGTTTTTTCCCCCCTTTATGTCTTAGTCCATTTCATGCTTCCATAAAAGAATACCACAAACAGGGTAATTTATAAGGAGCAGAAATTTCTTTCTCACAGTTCTAGAGGCTGGGAAGTCCAAGATCAAGGCACTAGCTTCTGATGTCTGGTGGGGGCCCTCCTGCTGCATTCTCAAATGGCAGAACCACAGAAAAGCAAGCTAGCCAACTGCTGTGTGAAACCCCTTTTATAAGGACCTTAATCTCATTCACAAAGGAGAAGCTCTCCTGGCCTAATCACCACTTAAAGGCCCCACCTGTCAATACCATCACATTGGCAACATCTGAGTTTTGGAGGGTCACATTCAAGCCATAGCACCCTAGGATATAAACCATACAAACCATGATTTTTCTTTTTTTTTAATTTTTTCCCTTAGCTTTGCTCAGTGGCAGTATTGTGGCCAATGAGGTTTATCTGAAGCTTAATTATTGCTAATTAACATTTTCCCCACTATAACAAAACACTTATTAGTGTTCCTTGCCATTTTTTAATGGGAACCATTTTCCCTCATCCCTCATCATTTAATTTTCATCTCCTGTTTCACAGGTAAAGAACCTGCAACATGGAGATTATATGCTAATTGCTCAAAATGAAACAATAAAGGCAACACTAGAAACCAACTCTAGCTCTAGCATCCAAAACCTGCATTCTGTTCACTATAAGATTCTTCTCCTTATGTGCATAAATGAAAAGCAGTTTCTCTGTCTACCACACTTTTGACACCAAATGTGTGTGGTTTTTCCACACCCAGCAATGCCCTATTCTCTGTGGACACCAATTGGTGTTCATGTGGGTTTACTACATGTGCTGATTTATTATAAAGAATATGTTAAAAGGATACAGATGAACAGTCAGATGAAGCAGTACCTAGGGTGAGGTCTGGAGGGCTCTGGGCATAGGAGCTTCAGTCCCCATCAAATTGGCAGAAACCACCCTCCAAGTATGTGGGTCCATTTATCCACCCAAAGTTCTCTGAATCCCATGGTTTAGGGGCTTTATGGAGGCTTCATCACCTAGGTCTGATGGATTATGAGCTCACTCTCTAGCCCCTCTCCCCTCCCTGGAGGATCGGGGGAGGGGGGTGTAGAGCTGAAAGTTCCCAGCTTCTAACATGGCTTCATGGCTTGGTCTTTCTAGTGACCAGCCCTTATCCTGAAGCTAACCAGAAGCCAGCCAAGAGTTGCCTCCTTTGAACAAAAGATGCTTTTATCACTCAGGAAATTCAAAGGGATTTGGGAGCTCTATGTAAGATGCTGCTATCACCCCCAGTACTCAGGAACATATAAGAGTTTTAGGAGCGCTGTGTTAGGAAGCAAGGTCAGAGACCATGTATGTATTCCTTATTGTGCCACAGTGCTCAGCATAGAACACTAGGCACAGTAGGAGTGGGGAGGTACAAAAGAAGAAACCCAATCAGTGACTCAAGGAACTTGAACTTACTACTCTATGTTGGCCCTTCTGCAGTCTCCTAACTTGTATGGAAACCACACAAACCACCACCCTGTATTTCTCACCATCTACACTTTCTTCACAGTTCTATTGGTGTCTCCTCCATGGATGGATCTCCACTTTTGACTGTAAAGATTCTGAACAGCAAGACAGCCCTAGCCCACTCCACACACCCCGTCTCTTCCCCACATTACAAAAAGGACATTCTTCGTACATGATTATATTGTTGTTGTTGAGTAAAAATTTGTAAACTCATTTTCTACTCATTGTTATGCAGAACAACAAAGCTGCCCACTTTTTCAAGTGTGTTTGAGTGACTTTCAATTAATACAAATGTTTAATTGTATTTCCAGGAGGCAGAGGCAGGCATGATTTTTATTAATCACTGGTTTCTCATTGTCAGTGAAATGTTAACTTTGAAGATAGAACAGAAAATACCAGTGATGACAGGAGGAATTTCCCAATCTTTGCTCACTTCCTGTTCCATCTGCTCCACTACTGAAGTGACTAGGACATCAGCCAAAGGAGGGCTGCAGACAAGACAGCAGTAGCAAGAGGAGTGGCCAACAATGAAAGGATCCAACCTCACCTTCCAAGCTCATTCACCTGTACTCAATGCCTGTCACTGCCTTCCACTCTCTCCCTATCAGGGAGGTGAGCTGACCACCACCAACTCTGCCCATGAGGTCCCAGAAAGACCCAAATAAAATTAAAAGAATGCCCACTCCAACTGAGGGAAGGGGCATGGATGAGGGAGTCTCTCATTAGTGACTGAGGGGTCTCAATACAATGCAAGAAGATGAAAATCAGGTGACTGTCCATGGATGGATGAAACAGAGAAAGCTCAAGTGCAGAATCTGTTGAAGAAGGGATACAGTGGTGTAGGAGATAGTTTCCTGAGAAGAGCACGAGACAAACCCTCGAGTTCTAGGAGAACAGAGTTTGGTGATGAGAGGAGGAAGTGGAACAAAGAACTTACTTGAACATGTATTTGTGCTGCAAACAGATATCCCCTCTGTGTTTTGCAATGTAAAATAGAAACAAGAGAAGTTCCAGGTGGAAGCCAGGTAGCAGGTGGAGTGAGATTGAAAAAGAATTGTGGAGGCTTCAAGAAGCTTGTTTCTGGTAAAGAAACCAGATGTTCCCCCATAGATGGAATCATTGACAAAGTGGATAATTCTGAGTTTATGATGAATACATAATATTTTATTAAGAGGAAGGAAGGAAGGAGGAAGGAAGGAAGGAAGGTAGGAAGGAAGGAAGGAAGGAAGGAAGGAAGGAAGGAAGGAAGGAAGGAAGGAAGGAAGGAAGGAAGGAAGGAAGGAAGGGTGGGTAGGAACTCCAAGTGGGAGGAAAATCAAAATAAGAAACTCAAGACTGAGCCATGAATAGAGTGTTCAAAAAACTCAGAGAAATCAGTTTGATCTGCATGCTAGGAATGTTTTCCCTTGAGAGGAACTACTCTCCACAATGAAATGTAATCCTAGAATACTATCTGGCTCTGCAGACTGAAAAATTTGCATAGTCATGATGAGTGAATGTTTTTGTTTTTTGTTGTTTTCATTTGTTTTGGGTTTCAAGTTTTGGAATTAACCTATAGAAAAAGTAAAGAAGTCCTCATTTTACTTAAAAGACATCACGTTTGTGTTTTCAGTATTGTGTAGAAGCGATGTTATAGCTCATAGAGGTTGGAGAGTGGAAAGAGAGATGGTGAGGGAGGAGAGAAAAGGATGAGATTGCTGAAAGGTGAACTCGGTGGTATGGAGTTAGCACACCACTGACATTGATGCTAGAAGAAATAGAAATTTAGCTATATTATTTAAAATTATAAGCATGCCTGAAAAATAACTACAATACATAAATATCAGCAAGTCGGCATATAATCTTTATGACTAGTATAATTATATTATCTGGAAGAGAAACAAAACCAGGTTAAAAGTTGTAAACTCTGTGGTTAAGCATGGGGATGAAAATGGGAAGCCTGTTTCTTTTTTGTTAAAGACCTTTGACTGCTTTGATTTTTTAAATGTGTACATTTAGTATTTTCATTAAAACTTGATTTTTTAAAAAAATAAAAGATTATTCTAGCCAACGAAGCCAAAAAATAAACTTGAGTTTAGCAAGAGATCTGTTTTCTCCTGGGAGATTGGGACTCAGTGGAAGATAACAGATTTACTTGCTTTAGGCCAAATCTGAGAATCTTAAATTTTGCACATGACTCAAAATTTTTGTAAATTAATAAAAATGCACCAGCAACTCTTGTACTTGACTTTTAACTTCTGTCTCACTGTATGGATCACATGCTTTGATGAAATCTTCACACCTGTGGTCCAAGGCACCCTGTAGTGAGCTTATCAAATAACCCCCAATCCAGCCCCTTCATAAATCACACCCAGAGCCCCATCACTAGAGAGATGTTTCCTGCTCCCATTCCTTTTCCATGTAAACTCCTGACCCTAAGACACCATATAACTTCATTGCATACAGAGGCTTCCCACCCTGACTTTTAATTCCCCTCCTCCCCTGCTCCCCACAGGTATTCCCTACTGCCCACCTCACCTGCTGCAGTCATTGGCATGCCCATCTCTGATTCTCGGTCCTTTGATTTCTTCCCAGACCAGCCAGGCAGCAGTTTTCACAGCCACACTGATGGCAAAGAAAGAGACTAGCTGAGAATTGCAACTCACGGTGCAGGTTTTACTTCCTCGCTACTATAGACAAGAAACTGAGCTTCATATAAGTTCAGCGCCTTCTCTGGTCACACTGCTATTATGGGACTGCTAAATTTGCCAGGTCCAAATTTGAAATCAGCCCATCTGATTTCCTATGTCTTTTTAAAACATAAACCACAGTGCGATCGTTGTGTGGCTAGCTTTTCACATAAGACAGCTTACGTGGAATAACAAAACGAAGTTGAATATAGCTGTTTTCTAACCAGCTGGCTTGTAAATCATCGACAACTTGGAGCTGGTGCCATGTGTTGGCAGCAAGAAACAATCCAGGATTCAGCATTTAGGGATTGAGGCTTTGATCATGGTCCTACGACCAATTAGCTCACTGGACTTGAGTTTTCTCTTTTATAAAATGAAGTGGTTTACTAGAATCATTAAGTTCTCTTCCAACCATGAAGAATTTATATACTAGGAAGAAATAAAGCTCATTAAAGTTATTTTTTAACACCGATATGTTGCCAATTGCTGAGGTGAACGAGGTGGGAAAGTGGATTAAAGGTTAAATAGCAAGATAATAATTGAACTAAAAAGAAAGTCCTCCCATTCTAACACTTGGCTTGCTATACTGTCCAGTATGAAATGGGCTTAAGGTGCTATAGTGTATTTGATTGCTTGAGCTGCCATAACAAAATACTACAGCCTGGGTAATTTAAAATGGAATGGAAATGTATTTCTCATAGCTCTGAAGGCTAGGGAGTCCAAGATCAAGGTGCCAAAAAGGTAGGTTTCATTCTGGGGTCTCTTCTCTTGGCTTGTTGGTGGCCACATCTTGCTGTGAGGTCCCATGAACTCCAGGACAAAGACAACAAGCCTTCTGGTGTCTCCTCTTAGAAGGACATGCATCGTATAGTTTCAGGGAGCTACCCTTATAAACTCATTTAGTCCTAATTTCTCCCTTAGAAGGAGAAATTCCAAATACAGCCACACTGGGGATTCGGGCTTCGACATACAGATTCTGAAGACACACAAATAATCAGTACACAACACATAGCATCAGAAGACAGTGGCATAAGCACATCGAATTTGAATTGCCAAAATATTTCCCCTAAGAAGAGTGAAGAAAATACCTTATTAAAAACTTGAAGTCAGAAATAATGTAGAGCAGTGCTTTCTCAAACTTTAGTGTGCATAAGAACCACCTGGAGAGACTGTTTAAACATATAATTTAACTGTGAAATTAGCTCTCAGATTCCTTGTGATCAGAGCAAAAGAGAGTATGAGCTGGTTACATACCTTTCGCTGTCCCTAAGGAGGTGTGATACGAATCCCTTAGGAGAACTAAATCTTTGTCATCAATTAATTCTAAAATAAATTTGTCATCTCGATGACAATGAGAAATGAGTGGATGCTGTGCTTAACACAATCCTAACAGTAATAAAGCTATTTTTTATAACATCTCTCAATAAAATTGAGGCTATAATGTCAAAACCAACTCAATAAAATCCTTATTCTGGGATTGCGGATTATGGAATATATCAAAATAGGTTAATTTTGTGTCTTCCGAATGGACAGAGTAATTAAAATTAGGTCAGCAAAACATTGCCTAGCAAAGATCTACATGGGGACCTGCTTCAATATAGATAAGACATTTCTGATAAGCATGATTTGATTTTTTAAAAAGAAGGCACTTCTGCAAAGCTTGGAAAGAGCTGTTTTTCTCCTAAGTAGTTTAATCATTCTCCTGAGGCTTGTGTTTATACAATGAATTTGCATAGAAACTCTTTTTTGTTTTGTAGGCTCATAGGTTGTATTTAGAAATAAAGATGTTAATGAGAGTAGAAAGGCTGTATCAGGTCTGGAACTACTATATTCTATACCTTTTACATGTAGTTTTTGTAACTGGCCTCTGATGCCTGTCTTCGTGATATCTGCCCACTCATACCTTTAAGTCTTGCTGATAAAATATCCATGAAACGTTCTTTCTAAGTGAGATAACAGATTGTACTGCATGGGGCATAATTCTCTGGTCCCAATGTCTTTCCATAATATTGGCTAAAAAATAGTCCCAAACTAACGTTTTTCACTAGCCTAGATATTGTGTATCTCACTCCTTTTTTAAGCCAATGGAGGTACGTAGATACAAGTAGGGAGTGGGGCTGGGGAGAAAAAACAATATGGAAATGCCATTGTGTTTGTTACATGGATTTGTTCTACTCAGAGAAGCTCAGAGAAGGCCTTTTTGATGAGGGCCATAACAGATTACAAACTAATGGACTATGGAAAAGAATCCAAAGATACTGAGATTCCATCTACACTGAACTGAAATTAGTAGCACTTACATGAAATATCCTCTTGCTGTCAGCTTCACATGATGTGGACATGTTCCTTATCTCTTAAGCATTAGGATGGAGAGTGGAAAGCACCAGCAAAAGGAGTAGGCATGACTTTGTGCTTAGCAATCAAGTTACTCCATACTGTTGCCCATTCTAAGCCAACAGAGTGAGACATATGGTATTATCACCTTCCCAGGAGAGATACTTGTATTTCCTAACCTTCTGCTGTGTAGCTAAATCCAACCACTTAAACTGGCAGTATACACAGGTCACGTTAGCTTTCCATTGATGTGGATTGGCCACAAAGACTTGCAATGGGTTACAAAATATACACAGGCTCAGACTATTTTTAGATCAGAACTGTCTCCTTAAGTCACATCAATGGAAAGCCAGCTCAGAATCCAGTAGATATCAATCACCCCTAATTTCACCAGACACTCCATAAACAAGTTTACACATATGATCTGTGCTATCATATCCACCCAGCCAGCCATCTTTTCACCCACTCATTTATTCAAAACAGTTTAAATTCTGTACTGAGAGAAATATAAAACCAAACCTCATCTTATTTTTTTTTTCTAACCCTGTATCCTACAGTATTTATATGAGAAAGGAAGACAGAATGCACAATAATTCTACAATTCAGGGATCTGGTGGACAATGCCAGCAACCCTTTTCATATCCATGAAGATTTTACAGACTTGAATTGGCTTTCCCATCTAATTCTAATCTTCTTTATATTCCTCCCGGGAAGCTCTTTGAATCATCTGATACTTAACTGGCAGAAAATCATTCCAGACCCAGTGTTTCAGGGGATCAAAGAAATGCAGGATAAAAGAAACCCAGATCCTCTCATGTCTCCTGTCAGTCACCTATCCTAACTTTCTCCACCTTCTGTTAGCTTCTCATTTACATGGCCAGGCCAAAGTTACCCCAAGCCTCTGATACATGTATAGATGTCAATTTCATTGAATGGATTGTTGAAATCCAATTATGATGCTGTAAATGGCAGTGCAATAATACATACCAATATTATTAGCAATCCAACTCTAGTCAAAACACATTCTGTTTACCTAATTGAATGTTTCCAAATCAAAAATCAAGAAATAATGTTTAATAAAAATAAATGTACATGGACTTCTAATTCTAATCAAGATGAAATAACAGGTGAGGAATTAGACATCCTGCTGTAACCACAATAATAAAAGAAACAAAATTTATAAAACAACAGTTTTCATGATACTTAATGTCAGGCAAGGAGGGATAATGATTTCTGAGAAATGAGAAACAACCTAGAATTCTATACCCAGAGAAAATAACTTTGAAAAACAAAAGTGAAAAAAGATTTTCTCAGAAATACAAGTCTGAAAGAAATCATCACCTGCAGGCCCATACTACAAGAAATGTTAAAATGAAGTCCTTCAAGTAAAAGAAAAATTGTCAGAAGAAAACATGAATCTCTACAAGACAATTGAGAATATTGGAATGGTAGCTATGTATATAAATATATGAGATTATTCTTTTGTTATTTAAATATCTTTAAAAGATAACAAAAATAATAGTATTATAATGTGGAATTTATTAGAATAACATATGTAAAAGTAAAATATATGATAATAGTACAAAGGCCAGAAGGGGAGCTACATAAGTATATTACTGTAAGGTTCTTACACCATAAATGAAGTGGTACAGTATTACTTGAAGTAGACTGTGATAAGTTAAAGACGTATACTATAAACCATAAAGCAACCACTAAAATAACAAGGCAAAGAGTTATAGATGATGGTACAACAAAGGATATTAAAAAAGAAATTAAAAAATACTTAGTTAATCTTAAAAAAGGCAGAAAATGAGGAGAAGAAAACAAAGAACAGATAAGAAAAATAGAAAACAAAAGATTAGATGACGGATTTAAATCAAACCATATCAATGAACATATTAAGTGCAAATGGCCTAAACATCACAATTAAAAGGCAAAGATTATTGGATTTGGGGGCCAGGGAGCAAGACCCAACTCTAAGTTACCTACAAGAAATTCACTTTAAGTATATAGATGCATATAGAAAGGAAAATATATGCCAGGTTAAAACTAATCAAAATAAAGCTTCCCTGGCTATATTAACATACAAAGTAGATTTCAAAGCAAGAATATTACCATAAGTAAAGAAGATCATTTCATAATGATAAATTGAGTCCATTCATTAAGAAGACATACAAGTCTAAACATTTATGCCTCTAATAACAGAACTTTAAATTATGTAAGGAGAAAACTATCATAATTGGAAAAAGAAATATACGAATCCACAATTATAGGCAAGGATTACAGTATCCTTATCTCCATAATTGATAGAACAAAAAAAAAAATGAAAACATGAAAAATATAGAATACTTGAACAACACAAACATCTTGATCTAATTAATATTTATAGAACACTCCACAGAATGACAACACCAGCACATTCATTTTAAGTACATATAGGACATTTACCAAGACATACCATATTCTGGGCCATAAAGCAAGTCCCAATATATTTAAGTGGAATCAAGTCATACAAATATGTTCCTTGACCTCAGGAATTAAATTAAAAATCAATAACAGAAAGATCTTCAGAAAATCCCCCAAGTATATGGAAACTAATATACTTATAAATTATTCATGAATCAAAAAAGAAACAAAATAGATAATCATAAAGATTTTTAAATGAATACAAATTAAAATACATCTCAAAATTTACTGGATGACACCAAAATGGTACTACTAGAAAAATACAAGACTCTTCTAGTGAAATAAAAGAAAAATCTCAAATCAATGCCCTCAACATCTACCTTAAGAAACCAAAAAAAAAAAAGAATAAATTAAACCTAAATTAAGTAAATAAAAGAAAATAAAGATCAAAACAGAAATCAATGAAATTTTTAAAAAACAGAAACCAGAAAAACAATGGACGCTTTCATAATCCCTACCACTGGGTTTCAAGGTAATCAATTCTGCTACCACAACTACCACCATCCGGTATAAACTTACCACATTCTAGGTGTTGCACTGGGATCTTTGCATGACACATGCTATGATATGGATATTGTTTGGTCCTGACACAAGTCATGCTGAAATGTGATCCTCCTATGTGGCAGTGTGGGGAAGTGGGACCCAGTGTTAGGTGTTTGGGTCATGGCAGGTGTATGCCTCATGAATAGATTAATTCCTGTTGGGATGAGTGAGGGAGTTCGTACTCACAGGGATGGGTTAGTTTTTAGTTCCTGTGAGAGCAGGTCACTAAAAAGGGTCTGGCTCTTGAATTTCTCTCTCTTGTTTCCACTCCTGCCATGTGATCTCTTTGCACACACCTGTTCTCCTTCCACTCTCCACCACGTGCAGAAGCAGCATAATACCTCGTCAGATTCAGCTGCCCAATCTTGAACTTTTCAGCCACCATAATCATGAGCTAAATAAACCTCTTTTTTTTTTTTTATAAATTACCTAGCTTCAGGTATTCTGTTATAGCAACACAAAATGGAATAAGACAACACAGTTGTTTAAATTGTCTTTAATTCCCAAAACTACTCTTCAAAGTAGTGATTGAATTATATTCCTCAGGCCTGTGGTCACTGAGGTTAAGTAACTTACTCAAAGCTACTCAGCTAGTAAGTGACCCAGTGACCTTAAGGCCTATTTTTTCTCTTCTCTGTTGATGTCATAATACCTTGTATCTTAAAAACCACTTTCATAGAGGAGCTTTCTATTATTATAATAATTTCTATTATTATTATTATGCATCTTATTCTCAACTTGAAAATCCATTAATAGTAGCAAACTTGATTTCTGAGTTTTTTTCAGTTGGCTTTTCCATTGCCTGGGTCTTCCAGAGGTTCAAATGCACATGAATATGGGGCCTGGGCCATTACTGACCCAAGCCTAAATCATAAATGACCTTAAATCCTTCAAGCAGATTCAAAAGGACTTTCATATTGTCATATGTTATCAGCAGGAGAGTGAGTACCTGAAAACATATATTTCTTTAAAAAGTTCCCTGTAATTGAAATATCATACTAATCATCTTACTTTCTCCATAATCAGTCTGCACTTAAGAGGACTTACCATATTCCATTTTAAGCTAATATAAGTATTAAAAACATTTTTTTAAAAAGAACATTTTATAAAAAAAGACACTTACACTCAAATGTTTATAGCAGCACAATCGACAATTGCAAAGATGTGTAAACAATTCAAGTGCTCATCAATACATGAGTGGATTAATAAAATGTGCTATACCATGGAATATTACTCAGCCTTTAAAAGAAATGGTGAACTAATACCTTTTGTAGCAACCTGGATGGAACTAGAGACCATCCTCCTAAGGTGAAGTATTGCAAGAATGGAAAAAGAAACATACATGTACTCACTATTAAATTGGAACTAAATGACCAACACTCATGTGTACATATGGTAGTACAATTCAATGGAAATCAAGCAGGTGGGAGGGTGAAGGAAGGGAACAGTAAATTCACACCTAATGGGTATGATGCACACTATCTGGGTGATGGACACAGTTATAACTTTGACCCAAACTGTACAAAAGTAACTCATGTAACCAAAACATTTGTACCCCTGTAATATTCTGAAAAAAAAAAAAAACTATTAAAAAATGTTTTTTAAAAAGCTAAGTTTGTATTAATCTGAAAAATCAGCCACTCCACCTCTGGCCCTTTGAACCAGCTGGACAGGTTCATGCATTACCGTTCCTGCCTGGTGACCAAGCCAAGCCCCCAAAGCTGCAAAGCCATTCTTAGCTACTTTACTGATTATGGCCTCCCTTTCTGCTGGCCTACCCTCCTCTAAACTTCCTGACACTCAGCTCCACTCCCAGATTCTCGAGTTGTAGGCTTGTATTCAACCTGCTTCTGTCTCTTAATTGTGGGTCTGTCCTTGGTTTCTCCCCAACGTTTGATGTAAACATCCTCATCCAACTCTGAGTTGGCATATCTCTCTGCTTCTCTTGTTATTGGCTTCCTAGTTCTGACCTCTACAGACCAGAAAAGGCCAGCACTGGCCCCCACAAAGGCAGATAATTAGAGCTATGATTGTGTGCATTTGCATCTAAGTTTGTATTGTCTATCAGGTTATGCGGAATACATATATGTTCATTTTCATGCCCGTTTAACACAAAAGCACCTATCTCTGGGGCTAATGTGCCATTTTACCAGTAGTGTTTCTATCGTGTGAAGATCATAGCGTGCTTATATTCTCAGCTCTGCTCTTCAATTCTCCAGGGAATCCCCTTTCTCAGGTATTAATTTCGGCAGCCGAGCTCATTAATATGATAAGGCTCTCCGGTTTTAAACAGCTCTTCAGACCCAAACAGGCCATAATTGAATGGAAGATTTAATTGTTTTATTTTTCTCAGCAAACAATCAGGCCTGGCAAGCAAGGACACAGCAGACAAAGCACCGCTCAACTCAGGGATGAAAGGTGTGTGTTTCCATTCACTAATAGGCAGAAATGTCACTGGATTTCAGAAGGGCTGACTCCGGGCTTAGTTTGGAGGAGAGAGCTATTGAATTCCCGCTTCAGACTGGCAGACAGCTCGGCAGCGTGGCTCTCTTCCCTTGTCACTCCTGCTGATTTGCCTTCAAGGTGGTCATTCAGAGGGAGTGCACAGAAAAGGCCACTGTTTACCATTTCAGGTCCTGAGGTTTAGCTGTGACTTCCACTCGGTTCAAGCCTTCAGCTCCACAGCTTGGCCCGGAAGCTCCAGCAGATGGATGTCATATCATGGCTTGGTGTGGTCTTTTGCCCACGTTAAGTGGGATCCTCTCGCAGAGATGGTAACTGACTCCCCCTACCCCTGCATCCCCCAAAAAGAAACACCACCAAGGGCATGGGTTTGATCCTGGGTTTGGTGGATCAGTGGCTGGCCTTGGGTCAGGAAATTCCATTTTCCTCTGTACACGAGCTCAGTAAATCATGTTTTTAAGCTTATTGACAGTCGGCTCTTACTCTGCTTCTTCACTTGCTGCCTGGCTTTGCTCTCTGTCTTTATTGTCTCTTGATTTTCAATCTATTTGCATTCCAGCTGGGAAACCTTGTAAAACTGAAATATTCAGCTTTGTTTTTAATTTTTTTTTTTTTTTTTTTGGTTCTGAGAAAATGGGAGAGAGAATGTCTGTATACTCTATAGATCACGTTCTCTACCAATTTGAGAGACTTAGGATCAAAGACCAAGTTTATAATCTGGTTTCAGGGGAGACAAGTCTGCAGAGCAGAAAGAACAAGGGAGCTAAGGTTGGACCCGTGCTTTGCTCCTCTGGAGCCAGATCCCCCAGAGCTGACTCCTCGTTGTTGGAAAGGAATTCCACAGCATCACACAGGCCTAGGTCTGTGGTAGAAAGAATATAACACATTTTAAAGGCAAGTGACTCTGATTTTGGAATGAACCATGCCCAAACTCACTTCCAACATGACCATTAATCAAAAGAGACCAATTATCTCTCTCTCAGTGTGGTCGAAACTGCTGGAAGTTTACCAAAGCCAGTATCCTTTGCATGAGTTTTACTTACTGTGTTTTATTTTTGGACTATTTAGTACAAAAATGTAGATGTAAAATATATGACAACAATTCAAAAATGAGGAAATAGTAAATGGAGTTTAATTGTACTGTTGCCGGATTCTTACATTACATATGAAGTGGCACAGTATTAAATCTAAGTAGATTATAATAATGATGCATATTATAATCCCTAAAGCGACCACCATAAAATTAATATGGAAAAATATAATTTAAAAGTCTATAGCCAGGGGTGATGGCTCATGCCTATAACCCTAGCACTCCAGGAGGCCAAGGCAGGTGGATCGCTCAAGGTCAGGAGTTCGAGACAAGCCTGAGCAAGAGCGAGACCCCATTTCCACTAAAAATAGAAACAAATTAGCCAGACAATGAAAAATATGTAGAAAACATTAGTTGGGCATGGTGGCACATGCCTATAGTCCCAGCTACTCAGGAGGCTGAGGCAGAAAGATTGCTTGAGCCCAGGAGTTTGAGGTTGCTGTGAGCTAGGCTGATGCCATGGCACCCTAGCCCAGGCAACAGAGTGAGATCCTGTCCAAAAAAAAAAGTCTATGGAATGAATTAAAATAGAATATTAAGAATATTTGGTTAATTAAAAGAAGTCAAGAAAGAAGGAACAGAGGTACAAAAAACAGATGAGACAGATATAAAACAAACAGCGAAATAGTGGGCCCAGATACACCCATATATCACTAAGTACATTAAATGTAAACAAACGCTCAGATTAAAAAGCAAAGAATGTCACACTAGATAACAGAAGGATGAATGAATGAAAAAACAAAAAAAAATGAACAAACTATCTTGGAAAAAATGGATCAAATAGGGTTATGTAAATATTTTTGTCATTACTAGAAAACACTAAGGAACTATTATCCCCCGTTCTCCACTCACACAACATATTGGTGGGTCCAGTCCTACTCCTGCTACCAAAACTGGGCATGTCACCCAGGTCTGGGTATTTAGATCACAATCTCTCCCTATCTACGGCGACTGATTAAGAAACAGGCATATCACCCAAAGTTCACTAGCATGAATTATTGCCAACATTTTTGCTGGATATTGGGAAAAAGAAGCTCTTTTCTCACATGTTTCTAAGCTGGTAAGATGTAAACCCGAATCTTGCCAGTCTATTTGATGATGAAGACAACACAGGAAAAGCAGAGTTGAACAATATAGACATGTTTCTGATGTCATCCCTTTAGACATTGGATCCAGGCATGCCTAAAGCCATATACGCTCTGTTTTTTTCAGAGTTTCAATAAAAAAAAAAAAAAAAATCACCATTTTTTTGTCATTTGTAGCCAAAAGAGATTTGACTAACACAGCAGCAAACAAAGCATTTTCCAAATAATCAATAATATCGACTGAAATAAGACACATCCATTGAATTAGTTTGTTTCTAATTTCTGACCCATTTTCTTCAACCACGAGAAATCCTTAAAAACTCACAAACCGGAAATAAATAGAGAGCTGGCTTCCAACCTTTGCAATTGATGGATATTGTTCATGAAAACACTGTGCTCTCTGATTTCCACATGACATATTAGTCGGCCCCGGAGGGTGTGCTCTCAACCAACAGTTCCCCCTGGGCTGTTCTCCTTGGAAGGGTTCTTTACCTTTCTCCCAGACTCTTTATGCAAAGTCTACTACTATGGATCTACCTGTAGGACTATTTGCCACTCCCTTCTCACATCAGGGAAATACTATTTATACACACAGAAACTAAATCAGGATAGGTTTCAAGTGGCTCTCTATTTGTAAATCACTGATGTTTTGGGGAATTTGAAAAAATTAATAATGCATAGACTAAAAAGGGAAATTATCTCATAGTCATTATAAATGACCTCCCCAAATAATTGATTTTTTTCAAATCTCTTTACTCTTTGTAATGGAAGAACAATGTTTTTAGGGACTTTCAAAATTAGCTTGTCTTAGGATCTGTCACAGATCTCAGATTTTTGTGAAAAAGGGACAAATACCACCGGTCTCTAGAACTGTTCAGTGTTACAGATACAGAGAACAATTCCAGCGCCAGCTGATTCACAAGTGCACACCAGTGTCGCCAACATGATGTATGATCAGCACCGGCTCCGCTCTCAATTTGGGAAACCGTCTTGGGAGGTTTTGCAAGTCGAAGCAAAATGGCTGCAATGCCACTTGGTTATTCAGACAACACAGTGAATTCTCAATAAATGTCTGATGGATTGAATTGAATATATGCTGGAACAGAGTTGTGCACAGAATATGATAGGAATGCATGTGAGGAAATTATTTTCCATAGCTCAGAAAGCTGAAAAAAGAGGTCATTACTAGCTCTGCCTTGGTCCCGAGAAGGCAGCACTAGGCTGGATTGAAGAATGAGGGGGGTGAACCGGGCTGAGACCAGGGTGAGCCTGGGGGCCAAAAGGAAGGAGGCAATTGCTCTCAGGCTCTTGCAGGACCCTGAGAATGAACACCTGATTCCATCTTTGGGGAGGAGGGGTGTAGAAGATGAGACTAGAACGGTGGGGTGCTGCTAGGTTGGGAAGGGTCTCATATGCTGTGCTGAGGGTCTTTGACTATTTATTGTAGACAAAGGGGAATAAATAACAAGGTTCAAGGTCAAGGTTGTGTTTAAAGGATCACTTTGATAACGCAGTGTAGAAATGGCTTGGAAGGAGAAGACTAAACATACTGAGCCACAGGAAGCTGCAGTAACTGTCTGAGGAAGAGTAGGTGGATGTCTTGGAGGAGCAGGGAATGGATTTCCCCTGGACTAGATCACAGGTGGTGTGTCTGATGAAGCCACGTGTGTCTCTAGGCTGGGCAAGTGGGCAATTCTACCCACTAAGGATCACAAGAGCAAGGGCCAATCAAGGGAGCAGGCTGGTGGTTTTCAATTTAGGGCACATTTTAAAAACATTCGAATACTTTCACTCAGATGCCTTTTGGATTTAGCTGGTGAGAAAACAGATCCAATTCTTTGGCACTCTATAAACATGGCCAGCAGAGCTGTCTTTGATCTGTTTTGCACATTTTTACAGCTGGCCACTAGGACTTGCTCGGCAAATGAGATCTCACCAGTGACTTGAACCACTTGAGCTCAGGAAATATAAAAAAAAGCAATTCCCAGTTTCACTTGGGAAAAAAAAAATAAGCAAGCTTGTCCCCAGAAGACTGGTACTAACCCCATGGCCACAGCTGACAATCTCTTGGCTTTGGAAATCCATGTAACGTGTCTCTAGGGCCTTACCATTTTTCATAACCTTTATTTTAAAATCAGCTCCTTGTGTCTGATCCCCTAGGCCTCAGCTGAAGAAAAGCTGATCTGTCTTAAAACGAAAGCACACACAATGGATACCACTCTACCCTATTAGCCAAATGTCAAACTCTCCTACTGCCTCTTTTCTAAATTAACCTTTTATCTCTGGCCTCATCATCCCCAAATGAAATCCTCATTTAAAATAAAAAATCTTTTGAATCCCCCATGGCTCAAGGTTGACTTCAAAAGCCATAGGCTAAAGCCTAGGGAATTTTTTTCTTTCTAATTTCACCACTTGTTAGCAGAAAAGACACACAAACAGAAATTTCATTCTCCGCTGTGCCCATGACAAGAGGTCACTTCTTACCTTCTATGGCATCTTCTCCGTGGACTGTCTCCAGCCCTCGCATCCTGGGCAGAGCCTGCCGCCACGGCCCTTGTGCATGTTGCTGCTTAGTATACTTTTTCCTGATTAGCTATGTCCTCTCCTGGCTTCCCCATGAGAATGTGATTCATGTTAGGGAAGAAACCAGAATGATTTTACTTCCAGGACCCAGGACAGTAGCAGGCCCAGGTGTATACTTCATAAATGCCTGCAGACTCAATGCATGGACGATGCATGAATAAGCACTCGTGGGATGGAATGAATTGTCCTGCCTGTGAATAGTCTTCCATAGAACAACCTCTTTTCTCTGCTGTTTTCACTGGCAACAACAAAGCCCCTGCCCTCCCGGGTCCTTATTGCCTTCTGTGTTGACAGGCTTGCAGGATGGCTAGGTGGGGTGAGGGTTGCCTAAGGGCTCTAAGGCCCACATAGAGCCAGGCAATTGGCTCACTGGTGAAGGAACCCACTGCTCTGACCTCATTAGCACTGAGCTCCGTCTGCAGGTCACCTAATGACCTTCCCTCCTCTTCCTCTCAATGCCCTCCCAGGGAGGGCCTCCAAAGCCTCAGATGTAGGCCGTGCGAAAGGCACTCTTTCTCCACAGCTGCCATGTTATTTACTTTGAAGCCCATAAACTCCAGGATTGCAAATGCCGATTCAGAAACAGCCAGAGAAATGATTAGAAAAGGACATGCTGATGCTCCGGTTTAGAAGAGACATGCTCTCTCCCGACACATTGGAATGTGCTAGCTCCTCTGTCTGCTGCGACTGTCCTCGCTTTGCTAGTTGATGCAAATCTATCCTTTGTGGGGCATTTGTGCTCATGCACAGTCAGGGACCACAGCCCAGTGCCACCGTAGGGCAGGTCCATCTCATTCCTCACCCCCTCCAGGAAGCCTTCCCCGACTGCCTCAGGCTAAGTTGATGCATCCACAGCGTGTTTTCACATTCCTTGTAATTAGGCATTTGCTGCTTTCATGCACCTGTCTCTACCATGAGCTGCTTAAGGAACAACGGAGCCTTATTAATGTCTGAATTTCCAGCTCCAAACATGTCAACTGCTGCCCAGTACGAATGAGACAAGCGAAAATGTGGTGTTCAGAACCCCACGTGAGCCATGGACTCCTACTTGAGATTCCTCACAGATAAATAGTATATTTTTTCCCTATGGGTTTTGAATAATGCAAACATATTTCCTATTAATCCTTCTTGACACTAATAAGTGGCCTCTTTATGATGAGCTGCTATCCTGCATATTAAAGGCGGATCTGAGTCCATGGTCTGTCATGACTGGAGAACAACCTTGGACAGAGGTCTACAAGTATTGGATCTTAGAAAAAAAAAAACCAAAAAACAATAAAATAAAAAACCACTACTTCCTGAGAATACTTAAGGATCCAATTTCGAACCCACAAGAATTTCAAGACCCTAAAGACAAATCAATATTTCAAAGTCTGTGGTCAATTCACAGCTAAGTGTTACTTTGGAATATCTAGTGTCCTGAGTTTGTAAAATGGACTGTGGCATTACCAGCCAAATGCCATTAGAGCCACAAATAATTAACTAACCTGGAAGATTTAGTGTGCTTAAGAAGGCCAACAGAGGCCAGCACCACCCTAAGAATGGGGCAGCAGAGAATTGGGAGCACCATGGCTTACAAGATCTCTTACAAAAACAGGTATGTGTTCCCCTACAACATAGGCAGTCAATAGGTCCCTTATTAAGTGACAGCAGTTTGTAGGTGGCCCTGTGTGACAAATAGCTAGGTCATCCAAAGACATGAGGAGTTGGAAGGTAGGGGAGGGATGAGAAGCAGAGAAAGAGAAAAGACAAGAAGAGAGAGGAGAAGAGATTGAAATATTTTTCCTCTTAGCTATGATTTTAAGGTCACAAGGAAGGACAAATGAGTCCCATGATACTGACAAAACATAAAGCATAAGATGATGCCAGAGAATGGGCCACATACATCTTCCACCTAGTTCTGGAATTGCCGTCTTGGCCACTTTGGAGCTGCAGGCAGCTCACACTCACTGAAGCCGAGTGGGGACAAGTTCCCCAATTCCTCTCCATAGGGAGGGTTAATCATGCCCACATCAGGAATTTACTAAACATGCAAAGTCCAGTCTTCACGCCCAGAGGTTCTGACTCATTAGAAATGGAGTGTGGCCCAGAAAACTGTAGTTGTAGAAAGGTCTCCAAAAGAGGGCTCTTGCTCAGAGGAGACTGCCAAGGGGCCAGCTGGCCTGCGTGGAGGGAGTGCAGCAGTGGGAAAATCACTGGTTTGTGACCTACATAGGACCAGACAAGAAACACCGATGGATATTAAAGCTGGGGACGGGTGGACGAGGAGTTCTGATGAGAAGCATATGTGCAAGGTCTCAGAGTGTCTCCTACAGACTGCTTATTAGAGACAAGGGCAGAAAAAAGGCATCGCTTACACAGTGGAGGAATCAGAGCCATGTGACTGCCCCACAGTTGCAGGGTTGCAGGCAGGATTAAATGGTAAAACACAGACACTGTGTAGGCCTGGGCTGATATATAGGAGATGCTCAGGAAATGTAGGGATCGTGTCCATGCTGGTGGTGATTGCATTAGTCAGGGTCTAAGCAGCTAAGCAGAAGCCTCTTCCAGTGTTAAAACACAGGGGTTCAGTGGAGGGTGATTCAGGAGAAAGGGGGATGCAGGAATCCAAAAAGGAATGATGAGACTAGCAATGGCAAGAGGCCACTGCTACCCAGGAGCCAGGGGGATCAAGAGAGAAGGTGGGAAAGGACTTGGAGGAGGCTGAAATTCTGGTGACTGTTCCAGGGCAGTGGTGCCTTGAAGGAAATGCGGAGGTTGCTGCCAGAGATGATTCTAGAGGGAAGGTGTAGGTGAAGCAATATTCCAGCTTCTCCCAGTTTTCTGTCTTCAGTTTCTCACCAATTCTTCCCATTGGCTGACCTCAGCCAAAGCCTGGGAAATGCAGTCTGCAGGCCAGGCCCCCACGGTACAGGGCAGTCTGGCGTGGGCCAGGCTCTGAGGTTCCTGTGGGCCACAGTAGGCACAGCAGCCTCCACCAGCCACTCCGCTCCATCAGACAGAGGGCTATGCATGCAAAGGACAAGGATTTGAGCATCGTTTCCAAAGGAGCCACTGCCTGTAACAAGTGTTCTTAAAGATATTTATTCACCTATGTCAGAGCAGAAGTGACCGTACTGTCTTGCAATTGCAGACCGTACTGTCTGCATGAACCAATGGGGGCTCAACCTTGACTCCTGGAAGCAGCCTGAGCTCATCTGGGACCCCGGGGGCTCCTGAAAGGCTGAAGCATCACAGGACCCCAGAAGGGGAACTGCTGAGCCGGGACTAGCACGCAGTCCCCCGCTGGGCTCATTAGAGCACCAGTTAGATGGGATATATTAACACCTCCAAGAATCTTCTTCCTGTGCAATGACACAGTAAATGCCTTGTATCTTCCTCCCAGCATGTGTGTTAGTGCGTGTAGGCAGGAGGGGGAGGAGGTGCTTTTGCTTCGGTTCATATAAAAGATAGAGGATGCTTTCCAATCCCTTCTTCCTGGTAGTGCAAGAGAAGAAGGGTCAGGGCCGTGGACACCAGGCATGTGCAGAGTTACCTGGCCCTGTGCCCAGCTCAGGACCCTCCCCTCTTACTGCCATCACAGAATCAAGGTGGCAAAGGCCAGAGGTTCAAGGTTATTATGCCCAGAGGAGATTCAACTATTAACCTGCTTGAGTTAGGAGGCCTGGCTATAAATCTTGGCTCTGCCAAATTTATTCATTAAATGACCTTGAATCTCAGTGTTCTTCTCTGCAAAACACCATTTGTCGCAGCATCATTGGGACAGGTTTCATCTGGTTTCTACTGGTTTGGACTGGTTCTAATTGGTTTGGGCCAGTTTCAGCCAGTTTGGAATGGTGTTGTGTCCAGTTTAGACTGGTTTCATCTGGCTTGGACCAGTTTATAATGGCCTGGGAAGTGGACACTTGATTTGCCCATGACAAGTGACTTGGAATAGAGCTCTAGTGCTCAGGAGGGATGTTGATTCTCCAACCAGATCTGCCTCCCTGCCTCCGGCTGGTCCCCTCCACCCGGTCCACCATGGCAGCGAGAGTGCTGAGAGTGACAGGATGGGCCACGGGGGATGGTCACACATCTCTCTCTTGCACCTTGAATCCTGACCTTCTGAGAGCTGGGTTTGCTGGCAGGAAACTGAGGCTTGCTCTTTCCTCTTTTGGTGTCCATTCCCCCCTCCTTCCTTTCCCTTTATTTTCTTCCTCACTCTCCCCACTTACCTGCTCCACAATGCATTTGGAAGATAACAGCACTATTTCTGTATCAAAGAACATAACACAGGCTTTGGCACAAAGCTAAATCTCAATTATTTTTAATGAAGAGAAAGAGAATTACACATATTTCCTGTGGGCAATATGATTAAAAATATCCCTAAGATAAATTATGAAATCAGAGAGAATGTCATGTAGGAATCTAGACTCCAACAGCATTGGACATGTTATAAATAGAGAACGATCATGTTTAAAGGACAAGCCTATGTCCAGTTCTGAAAGCAAACATCTGGCTCTTTTGATCTCCTTCTAACTAAGTGAGCAGACTCCCTGCTCTGCAAGGGCATGCATTCACAACATGTGTTGAAATTGGGCCAAAAGGTTTCACACTGAATTCAGATGACAGGAAGGACAGATCTGTAAACCAGGCATCCCAGGATGACTGCCAAACACTCACATCCATTTGTGGAGCCACCATTCCCGTTGGAGATGTCATCTCGAGGGGGTGCACTTGGAGCTTCAGGATTGCTTTAAAACGAAACAAACAAAAATTCACAAGGATTGAAAAGTCATAGGTTGAAAATTCAAATAGACCTTCGCTGGCCAAGAGGAAGGATGCAATCAGAGTTGGCCTTCGAGCTGCATAATTATTGAGGATAAAAACTGGCTTCAGAGTTACTATGAGAAGGTTCTAGAGAGAATTCCTGTGGGTGGACAGGCATGGCCAAAGGGATTAAAATCCAGTCCTTGCAGGGTCTGGCTGATGCCTGCGTCTGGCTGGAACCCCTCACCCACAGACTCCTCCTTGCGACAGCCACACAGGCCTCTGTCGGGTCTTCAGATGGTGGCATTTTCTCTGGTATCATGTGGAGGACAGAGAGGGGGGTATTAGAGAAGAAGGCAAAGGCAAGAGAAAATGGAGCAAAAGAATATAAACAGGAAATTGACAAGAAATTTAAAAAGCCAAGGAGCATATGATGATATTTCAAAATAACGGTAATTAATTCCTATCAGACTGGGAAATTTGGAACACTGGATCATGCCAAGTATTTCTGAGATGTGACGATGTCAGTGTTGGTGCAGCCATTCTGGAGAGCAATCTGTTGATATTTACTTGGATTAGGTTCGCCCATGCTCTCTGCCCAGCGTTTGAGCTGCTGAGCCTCTGTCTCCCAGGGAAGTTCTTACATGGCTCACACGAAGCATCCTTGGAGATGCTGGGGAGTTAAAGGCAACCCCTTGCACTGATAATGGTGTGCAATGAACTGAAACTGAGGTCAATATAACTCTAAGCCTAAGACTATGAAAGGAGAGAGAGAGAGAGAAAGACAGATTGAAAATGGACAGACATATTGCAGAAAAATCACTGAGGCTTGGGAGAAAAGGTAAGTAGTTTTCTGAATATCAGAAATGTTTGTACTTGTGTTGCATTGGTGTGTTTGGAGCAATGGGAGAACTCGGGTAGGTAGGCTGGGGAGACAACATGAAGGGCCTTCTAAGTCATGTCTAAGGGATGGATGCTTTATTCTACAACCAGTGGGCAGCCAAGTGGAGTTTAAGAAGTAAACAGTGACATGACCATGTTTAGATTTTTAAGCAAATCACTTGAGCAGCAGCTTCAAGGAGAGGCTGGGAGGAGATGCTAAGTGTCATGGTACCAAGGGCCAGTAGGATCCTGGGAATGGTAGGACGTTCTCATATTTTAGCTACATTTGCTCCTCAACAGATAAGTAAAATGAAGTGTGAACAGTGTCACCAAGGTGCCCAGGGATCCTCTTCTGTCAGTCCCCCAGGGGCATCTCATATCCTTTCTCCAAGAGCCATAGAGCTATCCTCAAAACTTGCCCTACCCTCCAGCCAAGCTCCATTTCACCAACATCTCAGAACTGGATCTGTGCAGGCAGGGGCCAGGAGCTGATCCACTAACGAGGCTTGATTTTTACCTTTCAGACTTAAAAAAGTTTTCTTCCTACCCACTTGCTGTGGTTCATAGCCTAATAAAAGGATGATGACTTATCCTGATAGCATGAAAAGACTTCTGAGGGAAGTCTTGGAGTTTAATATTAGAAAATTAGTCAATGTGATTTGCCATATTGAAAACTTAAAAAGAAAAACTGTTCAAATATTTCAATAGATACAGAAAAAGAATTTGACAAAGTCCAACATCCATTGCATATAAAAACTCTCAGCAACTTAAAGACAGAAAGAAATATCCTCAACCTATTAAGGGCATCTAAACTGCAATGTGTCCCCTCCCAAGTTCAGGTGTTGAAACTTAGTGGCCAATGTGATGGTATTGAGAAGTGATTAGGTCATAAGGGCTCCTCTGCTCATGAATGGCATTAAAGTGCTATAAAGCAGGCTTCACAGAGTATTTGGCTAGGTTGCCCTTCCTCCTTGCATCATGTGAGGTCACTGTGCTCCTCCTCTGTGGAAGTCACATTGTTCAAGGTACCATCTTGGAAGAAGAGACCAGGCCCCCACACCAGACAACCTGCAACAACCTTGATCTTGGACTTCCCAGCCTCCAGAACTGTGTGAAATAGATTTCTATTCTATTCTATTACCCAGTCTCTGGTATTTATTATAGCAGCACAAATGGACTAAGACAGAAATAAAACTTATAGAGAACATAATTTTTAATGGTGAAAGATGAATTCTTTCCCCCTAAGATTAGTAACAAAATGGAGATATATGTTCACACCAGAGGGGCCAGCAGCACAATCAGGTTTAAAAGAAAGTAGAAAAAGTAAAGAGATAAAAGACATCCAGATTGGAATGAATGAAGCAAAATTGCCTCTATTACAGATGACCTGATTGTTCAGAAAATAGAATGAAATCTCCATAACCTACTGGAACTAACAAGTGAGTTTAGCATGGTTGTAGGATATAAGACCAATACACAAAAATCAATAGTAGTTTTATATACTATAAATGAATAATGGAAACAAAATTAAATTTTAAAAACCTTCTAATAAGCATCAAAAATATTTCATATAAAACACTTAGAGAAAAATATGATGCAAGAAAGATCTATATACCAAAGCCTATAAAACATTACTAAGAGAAATTAAAGAAGGTTTAAATGAAGAAATATACTGCATTCATTGGTCAGGACTAAATATTGTTAAGATAGCAATTCTCCCCAAATTTTTATATGCATTCAATGCAATCTTAAGGGAATTCCTATGAGCTTTTTTGTAAAAATAGACAAACTGATTCTAAAATTGAAATGGAAATACAAAGCACCTAAAATAGAAAAACTATTTTGGAAAAGGACAAAAAAGCTGGAGAGCTAACATTATTTGATTTCAAGACTTATTTTAAAGCTACAATAATCAAAAGAGTGTGATATTCATGTCAAAATAGTCAAATAGATCAATGGAACACAACTGGGAGTCCAGAAATAGACCCACACATATATGGACAATAGGTTTTCAACAAAGGTACAACTCAATTCAAAGGAGAAATGATAGTCTTTTCAACAAATGATGCTGGAGCAAGTGAACACACACACACACACACACACACACACACAAACTTCTATTCATACCTCACACCATATAAAAAATTAACTGAAAATTACTCATATGACTAAATATCAAATCTAAAACTGTAAAACATCCAAAAGTAAACATACAGGAAATTCACTGTGAACATGGGTTGTCCAAAGAATTATGAGCAATGAAATGCAAAACACTGCCTGTAAGAGAACACATTAATAAACTGGCCTCCTCAAAATTAAAAACTTCTGTTCTTCAAAAGTCGCTGTTTAAAGGAATCAACTACTGGTAGACACAACAATAAGAATAAAATTCAAGATAGATCTGCAGAATAAGGAAGCCAGACAGTAAAGATATACTGTATAAATTCCATAGAAAATTCTAGAAAATACAAAGTACTGCCTCAACCCAGTGACAGAGTAGAACAATGGTTGCCTGGGGTTGCCAGGCAGAGAATACAGAAAAATTCTTGGGGGTGATGGGTCTACTCATTATTTTCTTTGTGGTGATGATCTCACAGGCATATTCATATATCAAAACTGATAAAATTATGCACTTTAAACATTGGTAGTTTATTATATATCAATAATATCTCAATAAAGGTGTTCAAAATAAAATTTTAGAAATGTAAAATGTGGAAAAGTAACTAAGTTCAGGGCAAGACAGGAGATGCTGAGATAGATTTTCCCTAGGGGAGAAACTGAAGGGAAGCTGGTATCTCAAAGGAAGAGAGGAGTCAGGAGTTGGGATGCCAACAAGAAGTTGAGTCAGTTGTGGAAAGACCATGTCTTTATGTGTCAAATAAAGCCAATAAGAGCATTTCTCCTATAGGTCTGTTGTAAGGTTTAACTTTAACTCTATGTAAAATGCAATGATGGTAATAAACAATAAATAAATGCTACTCACTAGTATTGGGAAAAGAGAAATAGCTCAGAGCATGAACTGAGTGAGGTATGCAAAATTCATCAATCCCAGAGAGACATGAGTATGGATTTCAGTCATTCAAGCCTATGACACCCACCCCCAACCTCCCAACACCCATGCCTGGGGGGCAATTGTTTAGAGTCCTTTTGTTCCTGACTAGCTGCCTCACCCATTATTGTCACATTCCCAGAATTTGTGATACAAAGGACAACCTATAGGCAATCAGTAAGTAGCTTGTGTTATTTTAACGTAAATTCTTGATAAACAATGTAGGAACCACCTCTTCTTTTTCTTTAAAAATCCACTTCTAACTGCTGTTAATCCTAGTATATATTCAGAACAACTTGAATCTATGCTCTTGAGGGTTGCAATCCTCAAGACTGGCCCAAATAAACTCTACTTTTATTAATTTTTCCTCTGCTTCTTCCTTTTAGGTCAACAGTATTAATACAAAGTCTAGGTTAAATGCTATAGTAAGAAATCAAGGCTAGCTTCCTGGGGCAGGTGCCATTTGATTGAAGGAACAAAGGATGCAGTGCACTATTATTTAAATATTTCTATGACCTGTATGTCTCTATGGCATGGACAGTGTGTTCTCTTTTCATATCTGCCCTCATCACCCCAACCCCAGCCCCCAGCAGAGTGGTTTTACCCTTCAGAGAATACTTGGGTCAAAGAGTCATGAAATTTGAGATTTGAAAGAGACCTCAGAGATCAGCTAGTTCAATTTCCTTGCTTTACAAGCAATTAGACTGTACTGTATTTGAAAGGAAATCATGCCTAAAGGAAAGACACAGCATAAGAGAGGTTTTTGACCTGGAGGTGGCCTCAGGCAATCATGTTAACCTTTGTGGGTTTCGGGTGTTTTATATGTAAACTTACTGCCTGAGGACGGTGGGCTAAACCTGGCAGCCACCCCACCCCAGATGACAACATCAATTTTTATATCTTCCTCCTTTTAAAGTTTGAAGAACACTAGGAGCTTTAGAATGCTTAATCTTATAAATTATCTGAAGAAGAAAGGGAAGAAGGGAAGGAAGGAATCAATGAAAGAAGGTGCACAAACTTGAAGAAACAATGCAGGAAATTTGGACATCCCAGAGTCTTCATTTCAAAGCCAGCTTCTACATGTGAATCTGGGGGGACTTTGAGTGTGTGAAAGCATGACAAACCACTTTGCTTCTTAACCAGATGTCTTCACAAGGAGATCTTAAGATATCAAAGGACGAGAATCTTGTCTTCACCATTGCAGAGAAGAGAACAAGAAATTCAGAAATATATCAAAAATTCATCTATAGCATCTCTGCTCATGACCTAAATGTTACAGTCAGTTCTTATTATTCACAGTAGGTAGTGAACTAAAATAATATTTTAAGGCTCACCCCACCACCACCAATTGACTAAATGGACCCCCTAGTAGCCAAAGGAATATCCTAAAACTAAATTGCCTACCTGGAGGAAAGAGGTCAGACATGCCTTATCATGCCCCCCTCCCTTCTTGGAGACATCCTTTGTAACCCATTAACAGGCCTAAGGGTATTCAAGACAAACCTGCAGGTCCTCAATTTACACAACAAATTGATATGGCTTATCTCTGATAACAGCTCCTTTCCTTGAAACATTCCAAGCCTTTAGACAAAGCTTCATGCCTTTAACCAATTACAAGCTAAAGAATCTTTAAACCCATCTATAACCTGTAAACTGCTTCCCACCCTTGGAGATGGTCCACCTTTTTGGGCCAAACCAATGTATGCCTCCCATGTATTGATTTATGACTTTATCTGTAACCCCCGTTTCACTGAAATGTATAAAACCAAACTGTAACCCAGCCACAGCGAGTCCACTTGCTCAAGTCTTCTTGGGAGTGGCTCTAGGTCATGGTCTTCAAATTTGGCTCAGAATAAATCTTTTTAAAATTATTTTACAGAGTTTGGCTTTTTTCCATTGACAAGGTATTGCCTATAAAATCACCGGGAACACTGAGTTAGTGAATACTGAACCATTGCTCCTAGGGTAAACACAGGGTTATATTCCTGTGAGCCTCTGATCACAACATTTCCATTAGCCAATCAATGCATAACCTTCTTTTATAAGTGTACTTCTGTTTAAAGATACTTTATTTAACATATATTCGTGATTCATTAGCATTGAACTCATGGCCAAAAGCACTGTGATTCATGCCTGAATGAAACTTATCTAACACATATTAACATTTTCTGCATAAGGCACTTCTCCTCCGCCTTGCGCTTAGGGGACGCTAGACAGCACTTAAGCACCACATTTGGGGACCATTTTAAATAAATGAAATCCCCAACAAAAAACAGAATAATGCAAAAAATGTGGTACTAAATAGATGTGAAAAAGGACGCTTGTTTACAGGATCTGAGCTGAAACAAGAAGGCAGAGCATCTCCTTGTTCAACCTCAGCTGGAAACACAAGAAGGCAGAGCATCTCCTTGTTCAACCTCAGCTGGAAACGCATCATCAAGAGACTCAATATTTTTGCTGCTCTGCACATGTGTACAAATGAGCAAGAAATCACCTCGAGTATTGACTTTGCTTACAAATAAATGTTAGTGATGTCAACCGAAGAATGACAAGGTTCATAAATTTGGAAAGAGAGCTTAATTTCTTATAAAGCGTTGCAGCCTGCTGGCTGGCCACCTCGCAGGCTGGGAAGCAATAGCCTTGGGCAGAAGCCAAGAGGGAGCACTTCAAGGGAACTGAAAGGGAAACAGGAATCTATGCTGAGCAGGTGGTCAAATGTACTTCTTTAACAAGCTATAGGAGGAGCCATGAATATTTATGACAGGAGACACAAGTGCATGCGCAGTTGAGCTTCATGCCTCTTCATGGATCCATGCTCAGAAATGGTGGTGTTGGCATGGTCTGAGGGTGGAGTTTTTGGCCCTCTGACATCCAAAGGTGAAGCAGAGGACATGAAGGCCCTCTGTGTACAGTCTCCCTGGACTGGGCAGAACCACTGCAAGGGCTCTTATCAGGAATGAATGCTGATCAGTTGTGTCTAAACCCCAAAAAGAGAGGACAGCCTTAGGCAATCGATTGAAATTAGCAGTGGAGCAAGTCTGTACAAAAGGCTGGTTCTGTGTAACCCTTAGGGAAGAAAGCCTAATGGTGGTGTGAACTAAAATAAAATCTTAAGCCCCCCACCTGTCAGACATACCTCAGCATGCCCCTGTAAGGTTGGGCCCCCTCCCTTACCTAGATCAAAAAAGAAAAGGCTCACGAGACCAGACCCACCAAGGACAAAACTGCCAGGCCCCACTGAGAGGAACCACACCCAGATGTCCACCAGGATGAGAACGTTTTTGCCTCCTGGATTCCACAAATAGCTCTAGCCCCTCCTATTTTTCAATGACCACCCAAGGTCACAATGGAAAATCCCCAGCTCTTCTCGCCAAAAGTCCCTAGCCAGGCCCAAAGGGTATAAGAAGCCTCAGCCCCTTCAAACAGAGGCGACTTCTGGGCCCCCCCCCTCTCTTGGGTCCCCAGAACCTCATCCAGGAGTGTATAATAAAGCCACGTGGTTTGGCCCCCTCTCTTTCTCTCTCTTTGTCTGCCTTTTCTTTTCGCCACTGCTGAAAAACCTTACAGCCCCACCCCCAACTTGGAGCTATCTTTTGTAATTCATTAACAGGCCTAGGGCTTTACAGGGTGGGGCTTGAACCACACCTGCAGGTCCTCAATTTACCCAACAGACCTCGTGAGTCTAAGTGTATGTCCTGTGACTTGTCTCTGCTTAGCAGACTTCCTTATCTTAACTCAAAACATTCCAAGCCTTTAGACAAAGCCTTCTTTCTTTAACCAATTACAAATCAAAGAATCTTTAAACTCACGGATAAGGTATAATCCTCACTTTGAGATGTCCCATCTTTTCAGGCCAAACCAATGTACTCCTTCCGCGTATTGATTTATGGCTTTACATGCAATTCCTGCCTCCCTGAAGTGTATAAAACCAAACTGTAACCCAACCCCAGGGAGACCACTTGTTCAAGGCTTCTTGGTTGTGGCTCCAGGCCATGATCACTCATACATAGCTCAGAATAAACCTCTTTAAATTATTTTACAGAGTTTGGGTTCTTTTCTGTTGACACCAGCCAGCACGGACAGGGATATAATGAGGCGTGTCTGACCTCCCATCCCATCTCATCTTGACTGGGAACCAAGTTTTAAGGTTCCTCTGGGGTTGCCTCGGCCAAGAAGGGATCCATTCAGTCGGTTTGGGGGCTTAGGTTATTATCTTTATTTCTCAGTGAGCAGGCAAATTCACAAATGCAAAAATCTGTAAATAATGATCCATTGTATCTCCTGGCACTCCCCCGCCTTCCAAGCTCTCCCTTGCATTGCAGCTGTTAGGAGCCTAAAAAATACATGTCTCAGGTCCCCATTTTCAGTTGGATTCTTATTTAAATTCTGCCAGTGACAGGAACTTAGATCAGGAAGGTGGGAGAGAAAGAAGAGCAATTATGGTCCTTGAACATGGGTGGGCGGGCGCCCGGGTTTCAGCAGAAGGCTGTGCCTATTCTGCATTGCTTTCCAGGCATTCTGTTGTGTATCACCAACTGCCTGGCTTCCTGGGCTCAATGACGATTTCCTCTGATGTTTGCATTCCCCAGCTTTGCCAAAAGTCCTAAGAGTGCCTAATTCTCTGCTGTAAATCCCCTCCCGATAAGAAGATCTAGAGTAGTTTCTATGCCTCTGGCTAAAAGTCACAGCGGCAAACCTATATCCAACAGTATCACTTACACTGATGCTTTACTGATTTGTTTCAAAATAATACATTTAGGGACCAATGTTCCAACTGATCATCTAATGAACAAATTGTCTTCTCAGCATCCCAATTTGTATCACCCGGATGGCCATGTTCTGAAAAGTATGTCAAATGATTTGTGTTATTACATATTCGGAGAGAACTAACATTTGTATGTTGCTTATTAAGTTCTGGGCATGACGTTAGGTGCTGGAGAAAAATGATCTGATTTGGTCCTTCCCATAGCTCAGTGGGGAAGGCAATATTAGCTTGTACAAAATGAGCCTCATAGAAGTTTAATTCCTTGACCAGGGTCATGAAAATGGTAAATGGTGGAACAGTAATTCAATATAAAGTTTCCCACAACAACCCCGCTATTGCCTCCTACGGCTGAATCCTTCCAGAATAATTTTCATATCTCCTCATTCCCTCCCACCACCTCAATCTTTCATTAGCCTTTGACGATTGGCAGGGGATGGGGGAGAAGCTTGAATGAAGTCAGGTTTTGATCGTAGGAAGGAACATATTGTGTATTTTACATTTTATTTGATGCTAGCAATTAACGACAGTTGACTCATTTTCTCAATCACTGATGCAATTATGAAATCAACGTGCACTGCAGACAGCCGCCCTGGCTTGCACATCCCACCTAGAGCAGTCGGAAAAAGATTGCCCCCTCTTCTAACTTCCAAAGTGCAGGTGGTGCCGGAGTACCTCTCCACTGTGTGAGCCATTAAAAGGTGCACAATTTGAAACATTTCTCCACGCGGTTTCCAGCCTCTGCAGGTTCTGAGGCTGCGCCAGTGCACGGCTCTTATTCACCATCTCATTTGAGCCTTAACAGTCTGAGCAATTTTATGGGCCGAATGCCACATATTCATTCGACAAACCTTTACGAGCATCCGCTATGTGTCAGGCACAATGTTAATAACTAGATGTGTTCTTAAGTGGGGAAAGAGCATTTTTTCATGAATAGGCTCAAACACCCCCTCTATGCCATCTGATGTGAATGTTTACGGGCCTCAGAATCTTTTATGGGAGGGATGGTGAACATGTCTTAAGCTCATGCCTCCCTCTTAAAATGCATGAGAAGGCAAGTGTCATGGGCTGACACTTTTGTCATGGGCTGACACATTTGTGTGCCCCTGAAACCGATGTGCTGAACCTTGACCGGAACACTGGTGTATTTGAAGATGGAGCCATTGAGGAAGTCATTAAGGTTAAGTGAGGTCATAGGGTGGGTCCCTGATCCGATAGGATTAGTGTTCTTTTAAGAAGAGACACCTGAGAATTTATTCTCCTCCACTCCCTCTCTCCCTCCTCCTCCCCCTGTAGGTGCAGAATTTCTCACCATTGGACAGCACCCAAGTTCGAGTGAGAACCACAGCAAAGATTTCCACAGAGGCAATTTGCCTGGTGCTTAAGAGTTCAGAGTTTGGGATCAGACAAGTGCAGTTTGAAATCCCAAGTCTATCTCATTCATATTAGCTGTGTGACCCTGGGCAAATTGCTTACCTTCTCTGAGTTTCAATGTCCTTAACTGTTACATGGAGATTATAATATTCATGAGGTAAATTGTGACAATTAAAAATGAGATATGAGACAGACAATGCTAACCTCAGACTCAACCCTCGCAGCCGTTGTTCTTGCTAGTCCAAGTGCACCGTGGAGTAGGCAGTAAGAGTCATTTTGCTCAGATGACAAATCTGGAGACCAAAAGTAAGGGACTTGCCTGAGAGCCCTACACAGTCAAGGGTGAACGTGATGTGTTTAGGCATTTAGGAATAAGATTTCCCACCTGGCTGGCTTCCTTGGACAAGTCAATTTGTGACCTTTCATTTCTGAAAGGTAAACAGCGCAGGAGGTCATGAACTTGTCAACATCCTCATGTGTGTAGAAATGCTCATTGGCACCAGAGCATGCAATTCAGGATTTCTGCAGGATGTTCAAGAATAAGAAAAAAAAAAAAGCTATTAAAACTGCTTTATATCTGCATAGTCTGTGTTCCCTGGAAGAATATTTGACTCTTAGAATTAATTACTCTTGTATTTGATGTTTGCATTAATATTTATCCCACGCCTACTTCATATCAGATGGTATTTCATGTCATATGGCATGTTTTGAATGAGTGTTGGGGGAGGCATGGGAAGGGGGTTGGTGGTTAGGTGGGTAAACAGATAAGTTTCTAGCCGAGGCCACAAAGCAGGTGGCTCTGCTACTTGGTGACTTGCAATACACGGAGGTAAAATGACAGAATCGCCGAATGTCAAACTCTAGACACTTAGGATAGGGCAAGAACACTGGATAAGAATTAGAAGACCTAGATTTTGATCCATGGATTACTACCTATTAACTAACCCATGTGGCCCCCAGAATATCATCATTTGGCTTCTTTATGCCTCAGTTTTATAGACAAGGATATCTATGCAATGGGACGAATGCCGTGTGCTTAGCCTGTCTCACAGGTTTATATTGAGAACCAAATGCAATTCTGTGTCTGGTCACTTTGTTAACTGTGGCTTTTCCTCCCCTAACTCCTGTGCTTTCACCATTCTCCCCCCACCCCCACCTCCTGACCCCTCAAAGACAACAAGACCACTTTTCCATCAGAGCACTTGGTGTGGATCGTGACTTTATATTGATTTACACAGCATTTATTCAAGGTCTGACTTTACCCCTAGGTAAGTTCTCTGAAGGCAAGTACACTGTCTCTTGTTTAGTATGTGTGCAAATACCATCTGCTATGCAGTGCCGTTCTCCTTTCTTCCTTACCAACAGAAGCCTGATGGAGCGTGACAGATCAAGGCCAATGATGACAGCCCTGTCCCCCACCCAGGCTCTCTTACACCTCATGAATGACCAGTAACTTTGTCCTGACCAATGAGATATAAGAGGGAATTTTCTGGGAGTGAGTGTGTGGAAAGAAAGTTTATGTTTTCTTGATATAAATATCCTAACCCAGCTGACTCCTCCTTTCCTTCTTCCTGCCTTTAAGTGGAAGCTATGGCTGGAGCTGCAGCAGCCACTTTGAGATCATTGGGAAGAGTCCCAGAGCCTACTAGAGATATCATCCCAAGAATCATAGAGCTGTTAACTAATACCAGTAATTGCCTGACTCTAGGCTTTTTGATATATAAGAAAAAAAAAGAGCATTATTTTTTTTAAGCCATCCTGGTTAGGCTTGTTGTTACTTGAAGTCAAATACAGTCCTAATGGGCATACAATAGCTTCAGCCCCAGTACCAGACAGTGCCTGGTCAGTAGTAGGTGCTCAGAGATGCTTGTTAAGTGAATGACTAGGTAAATGTAAAGTGAATGAATGAGTCATCAGTCTTTCTACCCTCTGTAGCACTTGACTCAGAACCGGACTTCTAGTAGGTACATGATAAATATTTTTTAAATTAATTTGAAGAACCAACAGTTATCCTTTAGCACATTGAAAAGAGGGGCCAGAAATACTTCCCTGAAAAACTCGACTGCCTGTTTAAAGAACAAAACAAAAACTGCCAGATATCTGAGTTGAGGGAAATAAGAAATTGAGCACATCTAGTACCCCAAAGCAGTGCTCCAATTTAGAAAGCTTAAAATAATACGACTCATCACTCATGTCTCCTAGCAAAGTATAAATTAGCGGCTTAGAAAATTCCTCCAAGCTCGAGGGTGACACAGACATTAGCCTCAATAGGAAAAGCCCTCGTGGGCTGCTAGGCCGGCTTCCCAGGGAGGGTTTGCCCAGGCTTGACAAAGCCCAGAAAATCACAGGGTGCCTAATTTAAAACAATCACTGTGAAAGGTCAGATAAAATAGAAATGCTCAGTGGAGAGAAGTGTTCCCAGCGCTGACCCAGACAGCTCCCTGGCAGCGCCCCCAGCTGCCAGCAGAAAGCACGAAACTTCCCCAAACGAGAGGGGGGCGTCACCTTCTTTTTTTTTTTTTTTCATTTTTTTAGATTATGGGGGTACAAATATTGTTAGGGTTACATATATTGCCCCTGCCATTCATCCCCACGCCCCACCCCCCGCCTTACCAAAACATCAAGCATGTCCTACTCTCAGGTGGTGCTCATCGCCCTATTTTGTAAGTGTAAATGCTTCCCCTCCTTCCCCCTCCCATTTGCCCACCACCCGATAAAAGTTTGTTTGTTTGTTTGTTTGTTTGTTTCTCCCTGTCTTCATCATTCCTCACCTTCGGCAGGAAGGAATCAGGCCTGCTAAGTCCTTCGTGACAGCTATGCAGATGGCCTGGCCTTCCCCCCAGGGAAGCGTCATCTCTGGTCCGCTTTGTCCTCCAGCAAGCAATGGGGATGGGGAAAACACAGGCAGATTACTGAACATGAATTATTAATCCCTATTAGCATATGAAAATGCTTTCAGTGACAAGCATTGCCAAAATATTGCTCGTGGCAGCTAGACCCATGTGCATGGAAACGAAACATATGTTCAAATATAACAGCAACGATTATGGAGTGGCCACTCCGCCCCAAACACAGAATGCAATAATGGAGGTATAGAGACATCAGAACACAATTGGAAAGGCACAAGATTTCGAGTCAGACAAGCAAGATTCTGATGCCAGCTAAACCGTTTGTTAACTAGTACCTTCCATGAGCCTCAGTTTTCTCATCTATAAAGTAGGTTTAATGATATTTAAGCCCAAAGCTACATGTGCCTATTAAGTAAAATAATGTAGATAAAATGCTTTGCAGAGTGCCTAACTACTTGCATGCATGATAAATACACATGCATGATGAATACACATGCATGATGAATACACATGCATGATGAATACACAGGCGTGTGCACACTTCTGCTTATTCAGATACTGTTCTTTATGATGCTCCACAGAAGAGGAACCTGAGGCTTGGGGTGCAAACAGGCAAGGGACAGAGCTTGCACCCCTTCCCCAGCCCTGACTGCTCTCAAGAGGTTGGAGTTGAGCAGACAGCCATGCAGAGAAAACGTCTTCGCGATTCAGCACCACTGCTCTGTGAAGCAATAGAAGATCGGTCTCTCTCCAGCTTTACCACTCTCCCTCCTTGTCCCTGGCCTGAGCCTTTAGTTCTGGCTCTGACACCTGAGACCAAAAATTGCTCAGCTCATCCGAGGATCCTCAGGGCTAAGGAGCTGGCTGAGCCAGATCAAGTGGAAATTAAAAAGTGCCCCGGAGACTGCAGACCCGAGCTTCATTAAGACCTAATGAAAATCTGCCAGGAGGCCGAGCACAGGTGTTCATGAGGTTTTTTTTTTTTTTCCTTCCTTTGTGGCCGCCTTTTATATGATTCTATGTCTGGAAAGTCAATAGTGAACTTAACCAGAGGCAGAGGCAGAGGCCAGCAGACCGGGGCGCATGCAGCCATATCTTGCAAACCCAAAGTGGGGCTGTGGTCTCATCCCTGTGTCTGATGCCAGGAAGGTCCTTAAAGAGGTAAGGCACAGGTAAGGGGGACAAAGGTCACCTCTGATATGGGAGGGGAGTCTTTATCACATATCAAACAGTAGGATTAGCAGCTCAGGCTGCAGATACGGAGATAAATGGGGGAAAGGAGAGAGGCGGGTGGTAGAAAAATCTAACATTTCTTAGACTCTAAGTTCATAACTAGTGGTCCTTCCACCTCCACCCAACAGCTACCTGCATCCCACCAAGAGACCCCTGAGCATCTTGGATATCTTCAGACTGAGGGATCTACCACAGCAGACGTTTGTAGGGTTTTTGGCTAGTGGTGTCCGTTTCACCTTTGACAGTGGCATTCTGATTTTCCTTTGGGCGACGACTTCTCTCTCACAAATACAGTCTGGAATAGCCAAGGAGCACAGCCATGGCACATGAGTGGGATTGATCAGATGCTCCTCACTAGAACATGGATCTTGAGCCATGACAACGAGCATGAAGATGGCAGATGCTCACTCATTCTAGCAGCTGTGCTCTGGTGGGACTACCCAAATGCGCGCTCTCTTGACCCTTGAGTCCCTGTTCCCTTTGGCCACCTTTCTCAGCCACTTCTTGGAGCTGCCCTTTTCCAAGTCATCTTAAACAATAGCTAATGCAGCTAATCACATTGTTGCCTGAGGTCACCTGGAATCACTGTGGATTAGTCAGGCCACTGCTAACAGGGACAGTATAAAGCAAAGAGAGAATTCCATGACAGTAGGAGGCGGTGGCTACAGTGGACAGAGGCTGGGAAGGAGCAAGACCAGGATGTTGATGACAAAGCAGTTTGGTGAATTATGTAAGATAGAACTTTTATACTGGACCAGAGTATGAGAATGTTTGTGTCTGATGTAAATGTTCACCAAAAGGCATTGTCAGGTGGGCAGATAGACCCTGTCTTCAATACTAGTCACTCTGCTCTGCAAATACCCAACATATGAAAGGATCCAGTGAACAAAATTGCAACTATGGAACTAAGAATGCAAGCTATGAGTAGACTCAGCAGTATGGATTTCCTCCCACCAAGTCCCTCCTGTCACCTGCTGTCAATCCGGATTGAGCAGTATACCAATGTCAGTCACCAACCTTAGCCATGAGGGAGTGCAGCTATGATAACACACCTCCAAGAGGTCACCCAGCTACCTGGAGGCAGGTTAATTACACCAGGGCCCTCCTGTTATAGAGGGCTCTACCATTTGACCTTGTTGGAATAGACCTTTATTCTGGATTTGATTTTGTTCCTGCTTCTTGGCCTGTCAGGCCTCTGCCAGCACCGTCATCTGTCAAGTTCCCGAATACATTATTCACTGTCTCATACAACATTGCTTCTGACCAAAGAATGTACTCCCCGGGCAGAGGAGAAAGGCAGTGAGCTGAGGCCCGTGCAATCTACTCTGATCATGAATCCTATCGCCCAGCAGCATCCGGCTCTGCGGATTGGCGGAATGGCTCACTGATGGCTCAATTACAGCGCCAGCTGGCAGGCAATGCCTTCAAGATTGGGTGCTGTCTTCCAGGGGGCTGGGTGCCAGGGTCCTGGGGACAGTCTGTGACCCCCATAGCTGGGACACATGCATCCAAGGAGAGGGGGCTGAGAAGGATACTGTTCGTGAACATTCCTAATGACCCACTTATACATGGTCAACTTCCTACACCCATGATTCTTACTCTTGCAGGAGACAGAGTAGAATTGGAAGCTGAGACTAACACCCAGATACGTCCTGCTATTCATTTTGCTGAGAAAAGCATGGTTACCGTGTGGGCTGGGATGATTGACTGAATTATCAAGGGGGACTTGGGATCCTAAACACAATGGGGAGCAGGAACTTAGGGGACCCTTGAATAGTCACGCCACTGTGACCTGCAATAAAGGTTAATGGAAGGTGACCACAGCCCTGCCCTGGCAGGCACCAAGGGCTCAGAGCCCTCAGGGTGAGGATTTGGGTCTTGTCACCTGCCTCAGAGCTCCTCCCTTCAGCTACATGCTAGGGAGAAGGCAAGGGTAGAGTTGAATGGGTAGTGGAAGAGGGAAGTCACCAATACCAGGTATGGCTTCACAGGCAGTTCCGGCATTCATTCATTCATTCATTCATTCATTCATTCATTCAACAGATATTTACTGAGCATCTCCTATGTGCCAAGCACTGTCTGGCCACAAGGGACATAGCGATAAATAAAACACATACAATTCCCTTTCTTTGCGGACTTTGTATTTTCGTGAAGGGAGCAGATAATAAGCCACACAAATGAATGAAATATATACTATGCTAGAAGGTGATAATGGGTACAGGGGAAAGTGAGGGCAGGGCAGGGGGACCAGGTGTGGGAGGAGGTGTGTGACATTAAACCATGTGGCCAGGGCAGGCCTCCCTGAGAGGCGATATTTGAATAAGGCTGTGGACCATATGGTGAGCAGGACACATGAGTGTCCCCAAGGAGGGGCAGCCAGCACACACGTCCTGTGGTGGAGACATGCCAGGCGCATTTGGGGAATGGCACAGAGGCCCAGTGGGCTGGTGCAGCGTGAGTGAGGTGGATGGAATTGGGGACACGGGGTCAGAGAGTCATGGGCACCAGTCCAGGGAGACTCTGCATTCATGGTGAGGAGTTCAGTCTCCACCGGTGGGTGCCAGGGGGGTATCAGGGGTCCGGGCAGGATGGTGCATATTGATTTGATGGCCTTTCAGCAGGCTGGCTCTGGCTGCTGTGTTAAGAGGCCATAGGGCAGGGGGAGGGGCAGCAGGCAAGTCAGGGGCCCCAGCAGAGCCAAAGTGAGGGCATCAGCAGAGCGGCCGGGTCCTGGATGGATTTTGCAAGTAAAACCAGTGAGACTCGCTGCAAGATTTGACATGCCATGAGAAAAAGAGGGGGCTAAGGATGTCCCCAAGGTTTCTGGCCTAAGCCACCAGCAGTGGGGAAGACTGCATGGGCTTCAGGGAAAGCCACACACAGGGAGAGAACACAGAGGTCCAGGGGTATGAATAAGGTGTGTGGCCTATGTCAGATATGCATTTTGTATTTTAATGAATTCCCCTCTTTCCTCTTCTTTTTGCCTCGCATTGTATACAGGCTGGATGGGTGGTAGTGAAAATGACAGTTTATTTCATAAACTGCAGACTATCCAGACGGGCTCGTGCAAAAGCAGAGGTGAAAGGATGCATCAGGCAGAGTTTCTGGATGTGGAGCTGGAGGCTTGATTAATAGGAATGTGATGTGCTTCTTTTGTTAAACAGCTGGGGGTATTTTCATTTGTACCTGGACTATTGAATTACATTAAGTGGAGGTATTTGGGTAGAAGTATATACAGGAGGAGAAGTGTGGCTGTGAGTGACGCATCACAGTGGATACTTCTTGTCTTCCTAGTATGCATTCCTTCTGGGGAAGCAGCTTTTCTAAGTGAGGAACCTCAGATTTCTCCTCTGCATAATGAGGATGACGACAGTGCCTCGCACCACATCCCGGAACCGCAACTTCCAGCTTTCAACCGGCCCCTCTACCTGCCTCTTGGAAATGGGGGTTGTGATGCTCGGGAGAGACTGAATCTGCAGCCCACCCGACCACGGCCAAGGCACGGAGCATTCGCCCTGGATGGGATGTATCCTTCACCTCTCCCAAGGAACAGAGCTCTCAGCCCCGAACATGGTCTAGTTGAGCATGGTCTTATCCTTTTGTCCTGGTTCCCATCCAACATTTCCATCCAACCAACACAGGATAAAACCCTGGTCCTGCTATCCTCTGTTGGAATTTGCTGTCTTGGAAGGGTCCCAAAGGGTCAGGGTTGAGTGGAGATGCAGAGACAAAAGCATATGCCAGGAAAGAGTTAGGCTGGGCAGACAGATTTCCTGATCCTAGAAAAATCCTGATGTATCACGAAAGCAAAGTAAGCCTCAAGTGGGTCACTGGAGCCAGAGAATGGCCAAAGGGCTCAGAGATCGGGGGAGAACTAACTAGGGGACCCCCGAGAAGAAGGGCTCCTGGGAAGCCAATGAGGACAAATGCAAGAGGCAGCAGCAGGGAGACGTTGCTCCTGGCTGGTTTTGCTGCTCTCCGATGGTAAGTTTCATGCTACAGAGAAGCCTGGAAGCTACACAGCCCCTGCTCAGATATTTCAGATACTGACACCCAGACTATAATTAGCCATGGTCTTTGCACGTGGAGGCTTGGAATCTTGGCACCTGCAGCTGGCAAGACCAGCTTCTCCCTGTCCCAGTGCTGTTCTGGCCCTAGCTCTGCCCCTCCCTTCCCACCTTGGAAATGAACCACTGCTGTCAATTTCCTGTCCAGAGTCACTTTCAGAGACGTGCCGAGAAGCATTTTATTGAAGTTGGGAAATTGGAAGGCATCTCAATTTCTCTTGCACCAAGATTTTATTATTTCCTTTGAAGTGAAATTTCAAATACACCAGACAAGTCTATGCTCAAATGGAAGTATGAAAATGCATGTAAAAATCAAAAAGAAGAGATTTTTCTGGCCGACTCCTGTTTTGTACCCTCCATGTCCTTGCTTGCCTGCCTTGCATTTGATAATGAAAAGATCACCTCTGCACACCCATAAGCAGTAAACCACACATAGCACCAAGATGCTAGGGAAAAATTATTCTGAGATGTGAAGGTCTTATTCCATTCACTCATTTTCTCTATTTATACTTTGGAGACAGTCATCACTCCAGTAAAATACAGCTTATTTCAATTAACATATTTCTATATGTTCTATAATGAGCATGTAGTACCTTTATAATCAAATGTAACAACAAGCTATTAAATTACATACCACAGGTCTTAGCTGTGTAGAATAAAATACAAATTATATATATATATATATATATATATATATATATATAATATAAAAGATCTTGGACTTGGAAGTGACATGATAGGTTAGCAAATTCTACCTTGTCCCCAAGAGTCCTTCTGTAGCTGCTGTGACACATGTAGATCCCCTTGAGGGAGACTCTAGTGGTCAGATCAGGAGAGTCTTCATGTGTTCTTAAGAGCCTTCTAGATGTAATTAGAAAATGTCTTCTCCACAGGGTCGACCCAAAGGCGTCTCCTGTTGTCCCTCTTGTCTACCCCTCCCCTGCCTGGTATATTGAGAGACCCCACAGAGGAGTCAAAACAGATCCAAGTTTGATCGGGGTAGACTGCTGTTCAGCTGCCTCAGTGCCCGTGTTCAGTGGGATTTGGGACAAACTCACCTGGAGCCCCTGCCTTGAATCCCACTCTGTTTTGCCCTGTTACCCTAACTCATGGCTAAGTCTTTCTCTGGGGTCCAAGCCCTTCCTCAGATGCCAGCCCACCGATGTGAGATCTTCATACCTACTTGGCTCTTGGGGTCTTTGCAGTTCCCAATCCTGGTCCACTCCTGGAAGTTTGCTGAATCTTGTTGTAAATGGAAAGAACTAACTCACCTAATTTAGACCAGCTGCACTTGACCATTCACACACATTGTGCCCTCCTCACCTTGAACCTGGTACAGGTGCTTCTGGTACATTACCTGCTCAACCACACCGGAGCCTACTATGGCCTTTAAACACCATGTCTCAAACATCTGACTCTGAGTCAGTCTCTGCAACTTCTACTCTATAGCCCTGGTGGTCTCTGAACTTGGTCTTCCTTGCTGCTGATCAAACAGGATGCTTTTCAAGTATTTGCAGACCAAATTCTGAGCCAGCCTGCTCAGTAATTGTTTAGGACTGACCCCAGACGTTAGCATTAAATGTATCTCAGGTTCCAGTGAGTATACATGGGCAGCAACCCCTTGAAGATCATGTGAAGGGCTCATTCCTTAGCTCTAGCCAGGCCTAAGCCCAGCCTTCAGGCTGACCGGATGGGAGCTATTCACCCTCCAGCAGGGCCGTTGCAAGCGCATGGCTGTTTGAGGCCTTTGGCAAGGATAACTGGCACTCCTGCTAGCTCCTTCATTGCTCTCAAATTCCTGACTCGGCGCACTTGTCCTCATTTCTTGATGAGTCGACACTTCAGTGCTGAGTTTGTTACTATTCCCCCGTAAATAGTAAACACCACCCTATGCAAGAAATGAAGCTACCCCCCATTCAAGAATCGGGATTCTTTGGTCACCTAGTCAATACACCCAGCTCAAAGAAAATTACAGGAGAAATGGCAGGAGAGAACCTGAAAATCCTTAGTCACTGGGAAATGATCCAACTAATGCTTTTTCTTTAGAAAAAAGTGGATTAGATGGCAAAATGTCAGGAAATTCCGCAAAGCCTTCTCCAATGCCAATGCTAGAAGGAGTGTAATGTTCTTGGGAAAGAGAAGAGTTTCTGTTCATTCTCCGAAAGAAAACCACAACTAGAGTCCCTGTGGAGTCAACATTTTTCACATTCTCCACAGCAGCCACATTTTATTAAAAGAGAACTAGAACTCGGCTATCAGCTGAGTTAATATATAGGCTAGGAAGCTCAAGTTCACCAAGATGCATCTGATGAACCAGTCCTGTGGGGTCAGGAGACCAGCAGGGTATATTTCAGGGAAGTAGAAGCCATTAAACACTATCACCTCAGCTTCTCCTGTGCCTTATGCAGAAATGCACTCACGATTAAAATTAACCATTAACTTGTAAATAAATTGCTTTCAAAGTGAATGCTTTATGTTATTATCTCTATCTTACCCAGTTTGCCTGCCTGGTTTCTGGTCGTGATAAAATCTAAACCCCTATTTCTATCTAATAGGTCCCCTTTAATCTAATCAGCAGTGGCTTGATTTAATGGCGAGCTAGCAAGAAGGATATGATGAGAAACACATGCTCACAACTTAACCAGTGCTAAATATTATACTTTCTGCAGGACAAAGATCATACCTGAAGGCTAGCATTCAACATGCTCATGACCTGACTCTGGCCAACATTTCCCAAATATAAGTCACTCTCCATGACTTATATTTTGTATTTTGAGGCATCTGTTATTTTATTGGCCTATACTTTTCTTCCATATTAGGGAAATAGAATCCATATTTTACCCCTCCCTTTACTTGTAAAAAATGTCCCTTCCCCCAGCCCAAATACGTGGTTTTAGAAGTGATATTCATATTCTTCCAAGTTGCATGTTTTTACAAGATCCCTCCTCTCTGCTCGTAGCTGTTGGTGCAGGGTGGGCACCTGATCTGGGCTGGGCACTTGCATAGGATTTTAGAACTTAAACCAGAGTCCAAGTTCCTCCCTGGTGGCCAATCTGGAAGGTATGCCAACAGGAAGGCTGCTGCCTTGTTTGCCACCAGGAAGAGATATATAGTCAATCTAGGAGAATGGAAATGACAAACTGAGAGAATCAGAGATAGAGGGTGGCCGGACTATAGCCTGGAGATTTTTAAGCCATCTGTCTCCTTTGTCATTGCAACTAGCAGTGCCTGTCATGGTTTTGTGAGCCTTACTGTTAATTTCCATTTTAACTTAAGCTACAGCAAGTTGTTGTTTCAGTCACTTGCAACCAAAATAATTCCAATAAATATAGAAGGTGTGTGTTTTTCCACCCATGTGCCTGCCTTTTTAGGTGCTGTTTCCTCCCCGACAACCCACTGCCTAATCTCTAATTCATATACTCCTAGCTTTATTTCAACACCAAGTTTAAATGCCAAAGCACTCATTAAAGATGGCGGCCAACATTCCCAGCCACGGTGGTTACACTCTCTCTGTCCTATTGTGCCCATTTCTCCTTTATGACAGTTATAGTCTCTCTCATGGTAAAGCTAGATATGTACTTGTCTGGTCTTATCTTTGAGTCTCCATCAGTTGTAAAGTTTTCTAAGGGTAGGGACTGTATAACCAATGGCTTACTCTTCTCCATGATATCTGGCACTGGAGTGTCATGTGAGAAGAAACATGCATTTAACTCTCTCTTGAGTTTCTCTTGATTGCTCCAAGCATTGAGAGCAGAGTTCTGGAATTAGTTAAGTTTCCTGATCAAGCAAACTTCAAGTAATAGCACTGCATCCTAAGCATGAGTTAGTCCAAGTGTGTAGGATACACACTTTGCCCACATCAAGGTCATTTGATATACAGGCTCTCTTTTCAGTTCCTAGGGTGTGAACACATTGTTTCTGCAGAGCAGCAATACCCATGGGGACCTCCCTTATTTTAAGTTCTTGTGAGGTGCCAGGATGTAGCTGGAGGACCACCCACAGGGTACTACTTGCTGAATTTGGGGCCAGGATCAGAACATATCAACTTAGGATATGAAAACTAACAAATCCAGCATCTAGCAGTCTACTGAAGTCACTGCACTAAGAGATCACCACCACTTTGAGAGATCAGTAATGCACATTAAATACCTCCCATGTTTTTACTGATCTTATTGATTATGGTGGGACTACCCCATTCCAAACCTTCTTCCCTGACTGTTGGCTCTTTCTTACCTTTCAGGGTATTCTTCCCAACCCCAGGCCCCTTAAGCAGCCCTCTGGCCCCTTCACTGGAATTGTTTCACACCTTTTCTGTCTCTCTGCAGTATTTCTCTTGCCCCTTTCGTATAGTTCTTCATATATAGCTTTGCTTTACCACTGTCCTGCCCAAGTCTGTCTTCCTGACTAATGCACAGGCTGGAGTTTGTTCCTCTGGGTGTCCTGCTTCCCCAAGTGGAGTCTGGCACAGATTAGGTGCTCAGTCAATATTTATTGTTGGCATCATCCCACAATTAGATAATGACAACAGGAAATATTTATCTTCTTGCATCTAGGTAAGATTGAACCTGATTAAGCAAGGCAGAGAGGTGTCTAGAAAACTCCTGTGGCATTCCAAGGGAGGAAAAATTCATAACTTATCTCAGCAAACACTTATAACACTGGTGTGGTTCTTTCAGCGATGATAAATATGTTTGTCTTGTCATTTCATCTTTCATCTGCTGTTTGTTCCTCTTTGCTGGATTGCAAAATCCTTGAGCGGGGAGATACTATTACCTTTCTTTATAACCTACCCTGCATCTAGCATAAGATAATGGACATAGTGGGTGAGTCATCAATGATTGATTAATTGACCAACTCAGTTAATAAACATTTTCTCAGCTTTATATATTTGCATGTCAAAGATATACAAACTGCAACACTTTTCTATAAGGGCTCTTAGTCCAGTTAGAGAGACATTGCATTTTATTATAGTTTGTTGTTTTTCATTATAGTTTGAGTTACAGTGGAGGCCTTGAGCAGGCCAATATGAAGACAAAGCCCTTCCCCAAGAAGAGCTTCACAAAGGAGAGGGTATTTGAGCTTCATTTTGTGGGTACATTGGCCAGCCAGGGAAGAAAAAGCATTAAGCTGATGGTCTCCTATGAAGATGCCATAGTGTTATGCCCCAACACAGCATAATTGTGTTTGTCTGCAAAACCAATACATATAATTCCTTACGTGTTATCAAATGGGTCTCATTGACACTGAATACAGCATGACCAAGCTACAAAGCATCAGAGTGCTGGATTCTAGCCTCAGCAATATGGCTGCAAATAAGTCTTATCTACTTCCTGAGCCTTGGTTTCTTCATCTTTAAAACAGGCATGATAATTCCATTCAAAGCAGAATTCAAGTATGAAAGTATTTTGAAACTCTATTGTAGTCCCTGCAAGAGGTTCTTGCTTTCCTTTGCTCTGGTGCTAATGCTGCACTGCTACTTAAGTTTTGTCATGACCTATTGCTTCAGTCTCACTTTCTTTCTGTCCTTCAAGGAGATCATTGCTTCCATGTGGAAGGAAAAACAGCAACCCTCCTGCTAACCCAAGGAGGAGTGGACAGAGCCATGGGACGGGAGAAGCAGTTAAAATAGAAAAATAATAGCACGGGGCTGAAATTGCCCCTGACTGCCCATAGCTGCTCTCATTTTTATAGGCCATTAAAACCCACAATCACTGTAATGTTTATGCATTATTGGGGAGATAAATTGCATAATTTTCATTTTGCAATTTAAATGTAATTATGATCTTACTAATGACTAAAACCTGAATTTGCTAGACTATCAGTTTTTCTAACCCTTGCCAAAATTATAGGTAATTACTTAAGGCTTACAATAATTATAAGTCCATCTCTTAAATAATTAATGTGCACTTTCATGGCACAAAACAGCTAGTAATCAAACGACCTCTGCTTACATTGCAAACCCACGCAATTAGGCCTATTGTGTAGAACTGTGGAATATACCCATTTGCAAGAGTGCCTTCCATTGGCAAGCTGAAATGCAGGGCTGCTGTGTTTTATAGCATCAAATAAGGAAGAATTCCCCTGCTGCCAAAAGGCCAGGAAAAGAGAGTGGTCTACAAAATATTAGAGAATTCAATCTTAATCTACAATCTACTATTGTAGCTCGTGGGAGCCAGGCTGAGGAGGGAAAGGAAGGTAGAGGATGCTTCTAGTTATAACTTTCGAGAAATGTAAAAGAACCCAGTTTTCACCCAAGAACTAAGTGTGGGGTGTGAGTACTACTTATTATCTTCCTTTTGGTGATAAGTTTTGGTTTTCTTTCTTGAGAGAACATGGCAATTCCATCCCATAACAAACATAAGAGCACTGAGCTGAGCCACAATAGTATTTTTCTCCCTATTTAGTATTCTACTCAAAAAGAGCTTCTAAAGGTTTCTGAGACTGGAGAGGGCTGGTAAAGAACATTCCAGGGACCTACATACCCTCACACACCCTGCTGCATGCCCTGGGGTTAGGATCTCCAGAGTCAGCGTGATGACAATCACCTCCAAGTGACAAGGCCAAATGTCTTTGATGTGGGGAACACTGGGAAGTTCCTGGAGTCCTTCCACCACTCTGTACTCAGTTTCCCTCCTCAGCACTTCCTGTCCTAACACACCCTGATCCAAGCCTCAGCCCCACTCCTATCTCCTCCAAAGAGCCTTCTTCAAGTACCACAGAGCTCCCGAATTTTCCCTCTTCATGCATTATCTGTGATGGTTGGAGGAGTGCTGTGATGACTCGTTTTAGGTGTCAACTTGGCTAGACCACAGTGCCCATACCTGTGTTCAGACGTTATTCTGGATGTTTCTATGAGATGGCTTTTGGATGAGACTAACATTTAAAACCACGGACTTTGAGTAAAGCCAACTACACTCCCCAATGTGGGTGGACCCCCTCCAGTCAGGTGAAGAGTTTAGTAAAGCAGAGACGGATCTCCCTCAAACGAGAAAGAATTGTGGCAGCAGTTGGCCTTTGACTTTAAATGTTATTTTCTGGTCTTCAGCCCACCCTGCAGATTTTGGACTTGCCAGCTTCTACAATCACATGAGCCAATTCCTTAAAATCTCTCTCTTTCCATAGACAGATAGATACATAGATATGTGCACACACACACACACACACACACACACACACACACACACACACTCACCCTATTCATTCTGTCTTTCCGGAGAACCCTGATTAAACAGGTGTCTTGGTTCAATATCAGTAAACTTAACTTCATCTCTTATGCTCCAGGAAGAATTTGGAGCCTGCATCTCTAAGGCCTTTTCCTCAGCCAGCTGAATCCTTGTCCCTTCAGTAATGACTCTAATATGGGCTTAAAATAATCTCATCCCAGGGGTGCACACCCTGGAAAACCAAAGTACCATTAGACTCAAAGCTGAGGTTGAAGTTATTTAGGAAAATAGTGAACCAACACAGAGGCAGAAGTCCTTGCCCAGTCTGCTTCCTAGATGGGGTTAGGCTTCATATACATGTGCTCTTGCAAGACGAAGGTATTTTTCTGCTGTACCACTTACCACAATGAATTGATTTTTAAATGTAATATTTGTCTCTTATCTACCTCCCCATAAGACTATAAAACTCCAAGAACGTAGGGACCAACCACGTCTGCAGTAAGCTCAATGGCTCAATAAATACATGCTGTCTAAATGACTAATCAATTCAGGCAAAATGGTTAGGCAGAACATTTGTGACAACAACATTTCTTTTTAATGACCCAATTCAAGTCGTCAACCTCTCCACCACCATCACAATTTCCCTCCACCCAAACCATTAAAATTCCAGCCAGTCTTAAGGAAAGACCCAGAATTTCCTATCAGGACCGGACAATCTTCTCTGCCTTACCATGTGCTCGTCCACACTTCCGTCTCTCTCCAGTGGGCTGGGTGGACTCCACTCCCTGGGGCCCCACTCTGTCAGAGCAGAAGCAGCCTGGGTCACTGTCCTACTGGTGGAGGATGCTCTGCCTGCTCCTCCCCATGGGATAAGAGCATCCTCACAAAGAAGCAGTAGGTGGAACTGTCCAGCAAGGTGAGACTTGAGGATCTTGGGTGCAGTCCTTTCTTCACCTGTATGATTAAAAAAAAACTTTCAAATTCATTCTTAAGGAGAAGAATTCATTCTTACTCTACCTGCCAGAGTAGGAAAGATTTTTCTCTTCATTTCCTCTTTCCAGAATTTTCCATCTTTCAATCTGTGCTTCAAGTCACATCATGTGCACCAAGGGGTTGGTTTTGTGGTGTATCATTAGTTCTCCCTTCCTTTGGATTTCTGTTAGAATTCGTTCTTTTAAGTCCCTTACTTGTCTGATTCCAGAGCAGAGTTTGGCCAACAAGGGTGGCTGTCAAGGGAACGCTGTGCTGTTCTTTGACTGTTTCTTGTCATCCCAGCAACGCTTTCTTCTGTGACAGGAAAGGTGTCTGTGCAGAACGTGAGCGCTGGCCGAGAGCGGCAGGGTCAATCCGTGTGAGTCCCCTCGTAGGTACTCGGACCTTGACTCTGGCCTGCGTTTAAGAGGAGCTTGTGCTTAGCACACAGAGGCGCTGGGAGGTTGATTCAAAAGACAAGAGCAAGCAGCCTCCCTCTTGAGATGCCTAAGCTGAGAGGCAGCCATTTCATCTTGAGGCAAAGACAGTCACATCTAGGACTCTGGATAGAAGTGACCAATTGAGGGACCCCAAAAGGGGCACCTCGTACCCTTGCTTCCCCTTCCTCACTTGGTGAATTTATAGAGTTCTTGGTGGAATGTGGTGTGATATACTAGACTCTATCTTTTCTGCAGAGAAAAACATTTGCTGATATTCAGGGGGGTAAGGGATTAGATTCCAACCCCAACACCCCCACCTATGGCCGTGTCCTTTTAGGGAAAGTCACTTTCCCTCTCTGGGCCTCACTTTTGCAAAAGTAGGAGTTCAAAGCCTCTCCTGCTGGTAAATTTTTATTATAAGATCTGAATCTTCTCACCACAACCTCCAGTAAATGGTAAGAGATTTACACTTCTTCAATATAATCAGTAGGTTGGTAAAAACACTGAGTTTTCTATGTGATGTTGAATGTCCCCACCCTGCCATGTGAAGGATTTGTTGAATGTCAGTGTGCAGGATTGCTGAAATCTGCAGTTTCTGGAGAAGCCACCCCATACCTTCTCAAAATCCCCCCACAAACCTTTGTCTGTATCCCCAGCCTCTTCTGCACAAATAGGAAATCCAAACTAGTTCTCAAAGAGATGCTCAACAAATTCTATCTCTTCTGACAATAGGGCTGTGGAATGATCTCATGGCAGCTTAGGAGTCTATGGGTAGAAACCATACCCAAGCTGTCACCTTCACACCTCATCACCCTCGAGCAGAGGGTCTGACCTTAAGGACAGTACAGACACTATTGTTGTCCCAGATGAGCTGAAGTTCTCATCACTCAGTACCTCGCTCTACGATGGGAACCATGCCTCTTGCATCCACAACGTGGTGGCACATCAAGACATAAGGAGCATCGGCTTCCTGAGTTAGAGGAGTGAGAACCGTCAGTCCCTGGTTGCTCCAGCCCCACTGAAACCTTTTGCAAAGGCTTGAAATCCACTTGCTTGGCCCCCACAGTCTTTGAGCCAATGAGGGCCTGGCTTGAGATTAAGCAGGTGGGTCTGGGAACAGAGTAGCCCCTGAGCTGCAGAAGGCTGTGGCTGTGCTTGCTGTATTCTTACATCCCAATTTCCTGCATGGATGATTTCTCCATTTCCTGTATGGATTATTGTCAAAACTAAAGTGCCACTCTTAACTGCACACAATGCCATAGGCTACTATATGAAAGAGAGAAAGTATGGCCAAGGACAAAGAGCTTTGGAATCAAATGGATTTGGCTCAAATTCCAGCTGCAATGTTCTTAGCTGTGAGAGCTTATTCCAGTTACCTGTCACCCAACTATTTCTTGACCTCAACTTCTTGGTGTGAGAGATTGGGATGACAAGTTTTTGGCACAGTTATTATAAGGTTTAGAAATAGCTCTCAGAAGGTGCAGCAGACAACACTTAGTAGGTACTTAATATATGAGAGGTGTAATAACAACTACTGCTAAGTGCTGGCACTGCAGGGACTGTTTTCAAGTTCTCTTCCTACCCACCAAACAGAGCTTCCATCTCCCATCTTGATATCCTACGAGGACTTTGCCATTGTCTTGCACCTGACATTTTTCCTCCCTAACCAATGCCTTGGTTGATTTAGTCTGGTTGCATCTCAACTCCACGTTTGCTTTTTTAACCCCAACTCTGGAATCTGCAAGCCAAGTGTTCTCACCTACACAGGCTTGGCTCCCAGAACCCCAGACCTGAACCTCAGTCCTCTACTTGGACCTGTCATGCCACCTCCCACTAGACCTTTTCCCTAGGAGGTGTGAGTCTGTTGTCTCTACCCTCAGCCATGTCCCTTGGCCCAAACTGGAGACTGCCTCTTGCCTAATATGACCTCAAGTATCTGCAAGACCAAGAGGACTCTGTCTCAATGGCTCATCAACTACAGCAGGACTGATATCAACACGGACACTGTTTTGCACCAAGCCTGATCTGAACACTGATATAGAGAACACTGATATAGAGAAGTGAGGGCCCCTCTGTCCAGGTTTGGCTCTGTATTTGCTATTTGCAAGCCCAGCAGAATTAGGGCATCTCAAAGTTATATGACTTTCCCAGCGTAGTACTGTAAGAAGGCAGCCATGATTTCTCACCAAGGGGAAACCAATTTTAAATCTCCACTGGGTTCTGCTTGAAGGACCTGAGGATTTCACTGAGCACCTCTATTTGTTTTACAAAAGAAGACATAGTGGATCAACCAGGGAAACCTCATGGAATAGACTACTATTCATTATATAAATGGATAAGAGTATTCTCATGCATACTGCTGGAAAACATGTCTCTTCTGTTCTCTGGGTCTGCTACGAAAATTGCAATCCAAGTCACAACATTCTCTGATAAATCCTGGCGTGAGTCTTCATAGAATAAGGAAACGTTTCCAGGGACATTTAACTCCATAGTCTCTGCAAGTGAACCAATCACTTCCAACACTATCTCTGGTTAACAGAAAGAAAGAAAGGGCTTCTTCCCCACCCAGCCTCCCTATCCTTTGGATGGCTAGAGGTGTGAACAGAAGGTAGTGCCCCTTTTACTCTCAATTGAAGGTAACTGGGATATTAAAGATAACTTAAAGAATACCTTTTTCAAAATAAATGGGCCATCTGCATTGAAGAAATCTTTTTTTTTTCAATCTTATTCCAATTTTTTTCTCTATGGCAGCCCACAGACTTCCGCTAACAGACCTTTCTGCTGTGTCCTTTTGTCACCACTGTAGTACCTTCTAGTGACCTTGGTCAAGTCAGGCTTCTCCAGCATCAGTTCCCCTTTCAGAGGGCTAAAAAAACAGCCCTCATTCCACTTTGTTAGAAGAAAAATCTTTGGACCCATCATGGTCACCAGGAAGGGCTCTCCAGGGACAGCGGCTGTCAGTAGCAGGTGCAGAGACTCCCAGAGTTCCTAGAAGACAAAGACATGGTTTCAAGAGAGCTGGCTGTAGAAAGACCTGTGCAGTCATTCCCCCCTTATGTGTGGGGATACATTCCAAGATTCTCAGGGGAAGCCTGTAACCTCGGATAATGCTAAATCCTATACACAGTCATATGTCACTTAGCGACAGGGATACTTTGTGAGAAATGCATTGTTAGGCAATTTTGCTGTTGAGTGAACATCATAGAGGATATTTTCACAGAGCTAGATGGCACAGCCTCCTACACACCTGGGCCACAGCCTATTACTCCTAGGCTATAAAGCTGTACAGCGTGTTACTGTACCAAATACTGTCTGTAGGCAATTGTAACACAAGGCTAAATATTTGTGTATCTAAACATATCTAAACATAGAAAGGGGACAGTAAAAACATGGTATTATAATCTTATGGGGCCACTGTTGTATTTATGGTGTTGTTGGTCAAAACATTGTTATGCGGTACTTGACTGTACTATGATTTTTCTTTACATACATACCTATGATAAAGTGAAACTTATAAATTAGGCACAGCAAGAGATTAACAACTGTGACTAATAATAAAATAGAACAATTACAATGGTATACTGTAATAAAACCTATGTGAATGTAGTCTGTCTCTCTCTCTCTCAAAATATTACAGTATCAAAATACTGTAATATTTTGAGACCACAGTTGACCTTGGGTAGCAAACTATGAAAAGTGAAACTGCAGACAAGGGGTGGCTACCATACAAAGTCCAGTATCGATCCCACTGCTGTGCACCCACCTATTTTTCAAAGCACCTTTCCCCTTTTTCCCCTGCACAAGAGTCCCTGTCTTCCTGCCTGCTGCCCATGGGTAACTCTTCGTCCAGGGAACACAAGCCATCCTTCACAGACATTTAGTGGTAATTAGATTGGCTTGGATCAGCAAACCAAGCCATTGGTTCCCATTTGTGAACATGGCTAATAAGCCTTTATGTCTTCCAAAGCCTAAACATAGCTCCTGCCTGATGAATAACCTCCCACTCCGGCCAACTTTGTGTTCTCGCACTCAGGAGTGAAATGGGGGTGATTAAGAATTGATTATTGAATCTATTTTTGTTGTGCTCCCTGATGCATGGTAGGTACTCGTACAGAGGGTGAGGGGAGAAAGCCATCCGTATAGGCCAGGCGCCCATCACCATGGGCCAAGCATTTTCTGGAAGCTCAGATGCAGGCTTCCACTTTCGTGCAGAAGACAGTCGTTTGTTTAAGAGTTAGGCTAGGGGGGGGGCGTGCGAGAGGAAGAAATAGCAGCAGGGCTGGGGTGAGGGAGGCCAGGGAAGAACTGAGACAGAAGGAGCCACAGCCCCCACATCCACTAGGAGGAGGGTATTGCATTCTATTGCATTTAATTAAACTTAACTCTTCATTCAGTTTCTAAATTGTGACATTTAAAATTTTAAACTAGATGTAAAACATTTTCATTTTGTCATAAAAAAGTGTCAATCTTGATAAGAAATAGAAACGTTCCCCCCACCGCCCCCTCCCAAGAACTCTGTAACTGTCCCTTTAATTAGGCACTCATTAATAAATCTATCTTGTTCTCAAATCCCCACGCACTTGGTACAGTAGTTCATTAGCACAGGAAGAGGCAATTTAGATTTCCTCAGATAATAGCATCTGCCGCTAATCAAATTAAGGCAGGATGTGCAAATGTATCTAAAGCTGGACAGGCTCCTGTTGGGCGAGGTGAGGGGGAGGGTCGGAACAAAAAGGATTATCTTTAAAATTACAGTCCCACGTCCCCATTACATGAGGCAGTCCTGATTTCAAGTATCTTGCCTTATTTTCGCTATGAAAAGATTTTTCATGGTCACAACATTTATGTTGATATGGAGCTTGTCACATCTTGTCACCCTGCCTAAAAGCCATAGACAGTCACTATCGAAGGACTTTCTGAAATCCATTCATTCATTTAGTCATACAATTAACAGTGATTGAGTTCCCATTACATTGCCCTGTGACAGACCTTGGGGATAGGAAGGGAGAAGAAAGACACATGGAGGGCATTCTGAATTCTGTGTCCCTTGACATTAAGGCGGGTGGAACTATACTCACGTCCACCCCCAAATGCTGCGACAGCCACCACCACACACACGCATTTGATTATTCCTTCCTTTGTTTCTTCATTCATTCTTTGAGCAAGTCCTACGAGCCAGACACCATTGTGGGCACTAGAGATGCAGCCATGAGCAAAACTCCAGAGGGGAAACCAGCCACCCCCTACAAGGGAGCAGAGGCACTATGAAGACAATACAGCAAGGTCATGAGGTAGATCACAAGGGGTGTAATGCATGGAGGGTGGTTGGGAAAGGGCTCTGAGAAGGTGACCTTTGAGCAGAGACCATAATCAATTCAAGTGAGCTACAAGATCTGAAGGTCATGCAGAGGTCTGCAGAAAGACTCCAAAACCTTGAGGGAAGAGCCCAAGGAGGTGCAATCTGGCATCAGGGACAGCGCCCTTACCCTGTGCTCAGGGGACCAAGGAGTCATGCTGAGGTCAGCGAAGAATCGGGACAGTCAGTTAAGAGTCATTCAAGACGGAAGGAGGGAGTGACCGTGCCACCTGCTGCTGAACCTTTGAGTCAAACGAGCAAAGGAATATGACCTCAAGATTTGGCAGAATGAAGATTGTTACCCACTTTGGCAAGAGCAGTCTCCGTGAGTGAGGAAGACAAAAACCTGATTGTTGTAAGTTGAAGAGAAACCATGAGACAAACAAGCAGAGACAGTAAATGCAGACAACTCTGTGGAGGAGTTTGACTCTGGGGGTGGGGTGGACCACAGGCCAGAGGGAGGGCATTGTTTTAAAGATTCCAGCTGTTAGGACATCGTCATCAGCAGAGAAAAATGGCTCTGGAAAGAGGAAGGAAGCCAAGAGTGAACATAAAATGGTCATTGCAAGGGGTGAGTGTGGTCTAGTGGTGACATTTGTCTTCGAGAGGTGCAAGACCACTTCCTCCACTCTGTAAAAAGGGAAGACAGATAACGTGTATAAACGCAACCAAGAAAATCAATTAGATGGTGCCAAGTGGCATAGTTCTTCCACTGCTTCTATTTACTCAGGGAAATATGAAGTCAGATTAGCCCAAGGAGAGAGGGGTATGAGAAGTTGGAGGATGTGAGACAATGGATTCTAGAAATGTACTAGGACACCTGGGCAGTGCTGAGGTTTGACTTGGGAATTGCAGTCATCAGTTTACAGTGAGACCTGTCAACATGGTTGCATGGCTGTCTCCAGCCATGTTCAACTGCTTGGGCACAGGGCAGAGGTTGAAAGCTGAGTTGTTTTCCCAGGCAATTGCGATAGAAGGAGAGAGAAGAAGAGTAGTGAAGGAGGGATGACGAGGATGGCTGTGGAATCTAACTTGGACCAGGAAGAAAGTGAGAATATTAGAGATGTAACAGAAAAGTAGCAAAGTCAATGGATTGGTAGACCCATTGATGTCAGATAGAGGTATGAGAGGAAGTGAGCTGGAAACACCGGGCAACAGTTACCATGGAGATGGTTACTATGGCGATGATTGCCTTCTGCAGGAAGTCTTCTTGGCATCTGGGTGGTAACACTGAGGCCTGTCATTTTCTTGTCCACACAGCAAGGCTGGCTGAAGATAAAGCATGGGACCAGGGCAAATAGAGTCCGGAGAAGTTACTGGATAATGTAGGGAACCGTGGCAGATCAGCCCGGGATGACTTCCACTAAGAATGAGGGGTAGAAACTAAAATAGGGTGAACCAAGAATAATGAGGTGAATCTGGGGACAAGAAGCTGGTCCAAATGGGAATCAAAAGTAGACCCAGAGCAGGGAGGGTGAAGCCAGAAGCAAGTGGGAGTCGGGCGATGGAAGGAGCATACAGTGTAGACGAAGGTTCAGAGTCTTCTGAATTCACCACTGTCCTTGCGGTTCCACACTCAGGAGGCTCTGTCCTTGGGTCTTGAAAGCACCATGTGGCTTTTGACAGCAGTGAGGTGTCACAGTCTCATGGATAGTGAACAACATGGTGGGGAATAGGACAGTGGGGCAGTGCCAGGTCAATGCCCCCCGGGCTGTGTAGCTTGTAGGATAGTGGTCATTTCTGAGGGTTCAAGTTAGCAGCAAACCACCTGCTCCACATGTCCCCTAACTCAATATTTAACACGCAAAGAGATAGTCAAGGTGATTAGGTAAACTAAGGGAAGTTAGAAATACTGGGTTTTAGACCCAGCTCTGCCACAAAACAATTAATTAAAAATTGAACTTTGGCAGATCCAGTAACTGCAAAAGGATGTTGGGAGACAGTATGGTCTAGAAAGGAGTTTTTCTAACACTAGAATGCTTAAGAATTACCTGGCAGGTTTAGTAAAGCACAGACTTCCAGGCCCAGTGATTCTGATTGAGTGTGTCAGAAACAGGGCCCATGAATTTCATTTCTAACCAGATCCCAGGTGATGCTAAACCTGGACCACATTTTGAGTAGCACTGGATGAAGAGGCATGATGGGAGAAAAAACAAGAAGAATCAGAAACACAAGTGGTCATAGGACACAAAAGGAGCAGGGAGGCTGAAGATGGTTACCACGGGCATCACAATTTATTTCTCCAGTTGGTCTTTGTGGGGAGGTAGCCATGGTTTTGGAATTTAAGGCAAGGCTGGATCATGAAGACTTTGCATGCCATGGTGATAAGTTTGGACTGCATCCTACTGCCAATAATTTTTGCGAGAAATGATGACAGAATGAGAATGATGTTTTAGGACTATTATTTGGCAGCAGTTTGCAGGAGAGACTGTTTGGAGTCACCATTAGGAGAGACCATAATGAAGATTATTACTGACTGTGAAATAAGGGATTATCATGAGACATGGAACAGAGAGAGGGCAAGGGAAACAGGAATATAAACTAGAATCTTGGAAATAATGAACAAGAACCATAGGGCTGAATGGCAGATTAGCTGTATACATGAAAGTAAGAAAAGAGCCTACAATGATGTGGAGGCTTATTGACCTTCTCAAATCTTTTCTCTTTATGTCAGGATTAGAAAAAAGTCACCGGAGATATATCTTCTTCTATTTGGACATGAAATGAAGTTTGATAGATCCTTATTTTGAAAGGAAGAATCAGAGACAAGCATTAAGAAAGCAAATTAATTTGTAAAGAACTTCTGGCTTCTAAAAAAACACATACTAGTTATTTAAAGTAAAGCCCCACTAAATTATGAGTTTTCCCGTTTGTATGTTCAATGTGGAAAATAAATAACTTTCTTAGGTGGTTCTCACATTGACAAATACCATGGCATGTCCTTGGACACCAGAATTGTGGAAGTCAGAGATGAGCTTGTTTCGTTGGGAATCTGGAACATATGGGAAGTGCTCAGGAGAACCTTGCGGGTTTGGGTTCTGGGGTTGCAGAGGGTTCAGTTTTGCTTTCTGGTTTTGCTTTCTGATGGTAGGACTTGTATGCATGGTAACTCACACTGGTACAGAAAGTGTTTTGATTTTGTTTTGTTTTGTTTTTTGTTTTTGCTCCTCTCTGATATTCTCGCTCTTTCTAAAGAGACAAGGAAATAGAATGAAAAGACCACTGGGCTGGGAGTAGGGGACATGGCAAGCCATTAACTATGAGCTTCAGGTCCCTCATAACAAGGGAATTAGCTTCAGAGGCTCTCAGGGAGCTTCCAGAGCTGCCCCAAGTGTGTACATGGAGCTAGAACTATGCAGCAGTCAATGATCTCTAAGTGGGTGTCTCCCTTCCAAACATATCCTTTTATTTCCAGAACATATGAGCCTTAAATCCAATCCTACCCCTCTGCACACTCCCCTGCTTCCCCTTTCCCCCTGCCCTCTCTTCTTTCCCACTCCCCTCTTGTCTCCTCTTCTCTTCTCTTCCTCTCTTGTCTTTATTCCTGTTCCTTCATTCCTCTTCATTCATTTTTATACCCTGCCCTTTCTCCCTTCCTACCTCCATGAACACACTCCTAGGCTCTCTGTGTCTCTCTTGATCTTCCTTTCCACACAGGGACAATAGAAATTCACCTACAGGTGTGTCCCAAGAAGCTCTCATATATCTAAAATTGTCCTTGCTAAATCAGTCCTAGTCGGTGAAATGTCAACATTCAAGATCCGTCCTTTTTCCTGGAGACACTGTCTACAGAAGCTCATGAAGAACAGGTGAGTTGTTCCAGAAAGGGAGATGCTGTCATAGCATGAGCTCATTCATCAGATGCCTGTCACCATTCTCACAGAGCGCCAAAGCAAGGGGAGGCAGATGAGAGAAGAGGTGCTTCTGAGCTCGCCCTGTGCTGGGCGGTGGGGCAGGTGGTGCTGGACCGTGGCCAGTCGTGGCTGTGATGAGAGCTTCTGTCCCCAGCTGCAGAGGCGAGTTCTAACCCTGTCTCTATGTTACTGTGTAACCAAAAGTCACCTCTTTTTGAGTTCTTAGCATCCTCAATTATAAAATAAGATGTAGGAAAAGGCTCCCCTCAAGCTCTAAAATGATGCAGAAGGCGGAGGGAGAACAGAATTGAGAGGGAAGAGAGTAATATAAGCAAATCTACTTCATGGTTTGCCCAAGGCTGGCACGTGGAAGCACAAGTGACTCAGAAAGGACATTGAGATTGTCCAGATGTAAGCCTAGCACTTCAGCTTAAGTATTAATACTGCCCCCTTCATTCTCAAAAGTGCTAGGTATGGATCAAAAATTATATGTTTACTATATTCCTAGTGGATGTTTCCCAAGGACTCAGAAAATTAGGCACATTCCTCCCTCTACTAAGCATGGGCCTTTCACAATCTACTTTAAAGATTTTTTTCTTTAGCTGAAGTCAATCAAATCCAGTCCACCCCATTTGGCCAAGATAGGTGCACACAAAGCAGTCAGGCAGCAACGTAGAGCAGTGGCAGCCCTTATCCAGAGTCCAGAATCTCAGATACATTCTTGCACCCTCAACTTCATATTCAGAGAGCTGACGTTGACCTTCAGCTGTTGGCCTCAGGGTGCCACATCCCCTAAAATATGCAAAGCCAAAAAGCCTTACTGATGCCTTGAAGCCAATATGGCTGAAATCAGCTTCCGATGAAAATGCTTAAAATAGAAAGTGATGGAAAGGTTTCCAACACCAGGTATTGCTTCGGAAAAGCTTGATGAATGCTTGGGGATTTTCTAACCTGGGCGCTTGTGACCAATCTACAGTGATGACTGTCATCCGTAAGGCTGCAGGTGAGGAGGCACCAATTCCCTTTCCGGCAGTAAGAGACAAAATATTCCGTCCTGCCATTGGCCAATGAACAGGCATGCTCCCTCCTCCTCCTCACTCCGAAGAATTCTTTCCCCCAATAGGACAATAATTTCTCCATCCCGGCTCTGTAAGACCTCCATTTTATGGGATCTTGGAGGCTCAAAGCAGCCATCTACCATCCCAAACAGCCTGCACTTTCATCTGCAGCTGAGGATCTCCAACCCCTTTTCAAACAAGCATTATTACAACCATTTTATAAAACCCAGACAGAGGGAGCTCCCCGGTGCCTCTCTGGGGGTCTCCTCAGCAGGCCACACACAGGAACTTTTCCCCTCCTTCTCCCCACGTGTCCCCACTCATGGAAGGAGACAGAGTGTCAGGAAGACGAGAAGCTGAGCAAGTGCCCACAAGCCACACACCAAGGGGAGGGCAGGGTGGTATGCTAAATAACAGCCCCCCCAAAAAATATGTCCATGTCCTAATCCCAGAACCCGTGAGTGTTTCCTCATATGGCAAAAGAGTCTTCAGAAATGAGTAAGCTAAGGATCTTGAGATGGGGAGATTATCCTAGATTCTTCAGGTGGACCCTAACAGCGATCACATGGACCCTTATAAGAGGGAATCAGAGGGAGATTTGACCCACGTACAAGAAGAAAAGGGGCTCTGTGACCACAGAGGCAGAGACTGGGGTGATGCGGCCACAAGCCAAGGAGTGCAGGCAGCCATCAGAACCTGGAAGCAGCAAGGAACGGATTCTCTCCCAGACCCATAGAAGGAGCACAGCCCTGCCTGCAATTTGATTTTGGTCCAGAGACACTTAGTTTGGAATTCTGGCTTCCAGAACTGTAATAGAATAAACACATGTTGCTTTAAGCCACTTAGTTTGTGGTGATTTGTTACAACAGCAATGGGTCCCTAATGCAGGCAGTCAGTGCTGTGTGGAGATGTCACACCAAGAGGCGTAAGGCTGGAGAGGCCGGGGCTGCAGTGCCCAGGAAGGGCTGGGTCAGCGAAGGGCTGGAGTCAGCTGCAGACCACGCAGATGGGCTCAGGACTAGGCAGCTGTGAGCTCCGCTCCTGGCTTGGCTGCAGCTGTGCGATGTTAGGCATTGCTTAGCCTCAGTTCCAAATCTTTGAAAAGAAAGCAATAATACCCAACTTTCAAGGTTCTGGTGAGAAACACAGGAGTTGATAAAATGAAAAACATCTCACACGTAGCAGGTGATCATTCAGTAGTAATGACTATGATGCATGAGAAATAAACATATTTTAAAAGATGAGTGGTAGAGCCCATCTTAGGGAGAGAAGTGATTTTGTTTGGGAAAATACTTTGATGCCTCCTTTGGGTGCCAGCAGGGAGGACACCTCCTCTTCGCAGCCACCTCTCCCCTCCCCTGACCCCCACCACATATTCTACATGGCTCAGGTGGGTTAGAACAAAAACATAGAAAACCAAACTTGTCAATTCAACAAGGAAGAGGGAATTCAAAACTCCCAGAAATGAGGGAATGTTCTGGGATTGATTATGTCCCACAAAAGTATATGCTCAGGTGCTATGAATGCAGCCTTATTTGGGTCTGTCAAGATGAAGTTATGCAGGCTGAGGGTGAGCCCTAATCCAGTGACTGGTGTCCTTTAAGACAAAGTTATGGGCACAGTGACACACATGGAGGAAAGGTGGCCATGTGAAAACAGAGGAGGCACATGAGGGAGAATGGGGTGACGCTATTGCAAAGCCAAGGCTCGACGGCCACCAACGGAACCCAGGAAGACACATGGAGGGTCCTCTCTTGTAGGTGTCAGAGGAAGCACTTCCCTGCTCACCCCTTGAGTTGGAACTTGTCAAGTTCCACCGCAGGCAGACAAAAACGTTCTGTTGTTTCCGGCCACCAGACTGTGGTACTTGGCTACAGCAGCCCTTTAACACAAGGGACAGGTGCTCTGGGGCATGACAGAAGACCAGGCACAGCCAAACAGGTGTGCCAGGGTCGGACCAGGACAGCAACTGGCCCGTGAGGAATTCCTTCCGGTGGGAACAGCCGAGGAATTTTTATATAACTTATTGTTTAACAATCACTTCCAGAGGGTTTGCTGGGAGCCAAACCTTCAGTGACCTCTTCTGTTCCCCCGGGATACCCTTAGATATGACCTGCCAGGCAAATCCAGCTTAGCATGGCCTGTCGGCTCTCTCCGAGCAGAGAGAATGGAACACTCACTGGATACTAGAACAAAGCCTGAGCAAGAACAGGAAATCAGAACAAAGGGTGGCCACAGACACACACATCACCCCATCAGAACCCCAGAGATTGGGGTAGAGCACCATTTTTGTTTTCCTGCTACAGGGCAAGGTGACTTATTAGAAGACTGGGGGACCCGGGTACAGACTATGCACCAGGTGGGCCACATTCTTATTAACCTTATTGTCGAGATGAAGCAGAGCAGGATTCCAGACCATGGGGGGAGGACAATGGGTTGAGCAAGCATTTATTTTGGACAACTGCCCCGCACTGGCTTAAAAAGTCACGGTGCTCCTTCCTCTGGCCTGGGGAGGGCAGCTTGCCCTGCTCAGAGATTCCCACCCACCTTTCCTGCCCTCTGGGGAGCAGCGGGGCTCGAGAGGGGACACCAGCCTCACTGTGCGCTCCCTGGAAAACCCCCCAACGCCTCGCGGGTGCCCGGCGCCTGACCTTGGCAGCGCTCCGGAGAACATGAGATCAAAGGAATGAAAGTGCTCCTTTCTGGTACTTCAATCAGGGAGAGAAGCAATTAAAATATGAATTAATCTAAGTGAGATGAAAATGCAGATGTAGAACAAGAGCATCCCGATCACCTTGAACCTGCACTGTGTGCAGTTTAGCTCCTGTGATTAAAGACATTTTCATGCCATTAAAAACCTTCTCTTCTAATGTTAAAAACACTATGTCAGTCAAGCGCTCCAAGCAGCCTCCAGCAGCACTGCCCTCTCCTCGGCTAAGTCCCTTGATCCTTTCAGAGTTCGGTGTGGGGGGCCCTTCTTGGGAGGGGATGTTGGGGGCTGGAAGAAAGATGGGGGTGCAGGATGCTGAACTAAACAGAAAGAGCAGTTGCCTGCGCCTCCTTCCACGTAGGTCCTTTTGGGGTCTGTGACTTTATTTGCCACCCAAGTCACAGCTGCCAGATGGCACTGGGAGGACAGAGCTGGGAAACCAGGCACAGAGCACATTCCCAGAGCTCCATAATCCCTCTGCCCTTTCTGGTTGTCCTGCTGTTTCTAGGAACTGCAGCATTTACTTCCGGAGTCTTGGTTCCGCTTCCCTCTGGTCTTAAGGGTGCTCTGCTGACCCTCTGCAGGGAAGGGTGAGCCTGAGACCCCAGGGCCAGGGGTCCCCTCGAGGGGGTGTCTGCTGATAAACCTGAGACATTCGATCCTCTGGGCCACCCGCTCCTGCTGTGGTCTTGGATGTGCTTCCCCCAGCCTACATCTGACCTTGGCTTTTGCTCCTGTTTCTGGCCACACGTCCTCTCCTGGCTGCTGTCAACAGGATTTGCCAGTCTCAGGTTTTGAGACTTAGAACTTGAAAGACTGGTCCTGAATCTCCCTTTGTTACTTTTCAACCCAGACCTCCCTGCTGCCCTCAGCCCCTGGGCGCTGCGGGCCCATCTAGTCTGATTTGAGATGGTTTCTCCATCTTCCCTTCTCTAACTCTCCCAAGGACCCACCAATTGCATGGGACCAAGCGGTAAGTCAGAGCCTGCAGCACTGCTCACTTTAAGAGTAAGGCAGGCAAGGCCACCCCCTGGAAGTCGTGACGCCCTCTCTAGGCCGGGTAGTGGACCTCTGGCCCTTGGCACCCTGAGGCTGACCATAAACCCAGCTTCTGCTCGGGTCTCGCCATCTCAGGAAGTTCCTCTTTAGATCATGATCACACAGACCCCAAGGATACCTAAGATTTAGCGAATGTGTGTCTCTTGCTCCAGACTTTCTTAAGAAAGGGCCAGTTGCTTAACATTCACACGCTTTTAAACTGCACTGGGCAGCACCCGTGTCTACAAGGTTTGTCATTCAAACTGGGAAGAGCCCCGACATCAAGAAATGTCATCATAACTGACCACAGTGCTCTGCCTTACACACATGTGATGCAAGATGCCACTCACATTTCCTCTCCGCCACTATACATTCCCAACACAGAAGATGCACTGCCCAGCTCCGGCCTCCCACTTCCTAGGTCCACCTCTGCTGAGAATGCACCCAGGTTCATTCTCCTTGTGTCCACGTGCCTCTTCTCATCTTGGAAAACTTCAAAGGAAGCCCAAAGGGTCTCTTTACTTCTCCAAGTTAAAATGCAAAGCCCAGAAGACCCTGGAACATCCAGCCAGCTTCCTGCTTGCCTTCCCGAGCCCACCCTGCCTGGGCGCCTTAGTTCTCCAGGGGAAAAGGAGTCTTTTAAGCAGAAGACACTGTCGGTCACCAAAAGGTGTCTACAGAAGTGCTTCCTCTTTAATCTGAAGATTTAAGAAGTATAAGATATCCAAAATTCCTGAAATTGTTCCAACTTGAGGAAGGACAAGATTGGGGGGTTCACGGGCCTCCTCTCCAGCCTTTGTTTCCCCATCTCCTCCCACTCCTCAGGTCTGCATTGTCCCAGCAGGTGATGTGGAGGGAGAGGACCTCAGCTTAGCTCTCTGCCCACCGCCCCTGGTCAGGAACCCGTCTGCCTCCTCCCAGCCTCCCCATTTTGTTCTCCTTTTGCATTCAGTATGTTTGAAGGCTAGCAGTATAATAAATATTAAGAGAGCAAGCTTGGCTTACAATCCCAACTCCATTAGTTACATAGCTACGTGTCATTAGCGCTAAGATAGTAGTTGAGCCTATCCTAAAGGGGTGTTGTGAAAATTAAATGAGATATTATAATATGTGGAAAGTGCTTAGAACTGCTCCTGGCACATAGTAGGTGTTCAGTAAATGTTAGTTATTATTATTATGGTTGTTGTTATTAACACTACTGTTCCTGCTGCGTCTACTGTGAGCAAGGCCCCTTCCTGTGAAACTAATTTCCTACCTCCGTGTGCATCCCTCTGTCCAGGCTGCTATTCACAGCACCACCCACCACTCACTTTCTGTAAACTCTCGCCATCCCCACTTACCATTGCTGGGGTCTACAAGTTACTGTTGGTCCCCCTCTCCCAGGTTGCCCATTGCCTGTCACCAACACCTTGCAGCCAACAGTCCACTAAGCACCTTGTTACAGTTGTGGCCATCTGGGAAGAGTTTCCCATCCATTTGGTTCATGCTTTGTTCTACTCCACCCTTCATCCCATTCAGCACCAGCCTTGGAAAATCACTGCATGAAGACACTTGTTTCTTTCTTTAGTGCACTGAGCTCTCAGAGGGTTAATTTGCTTTTATTTGACCCAGTTGGGTGCTCTTCTTCCCCATGTCACTGTGGGGTATGGAAATAGAGATCTGGAATGGAGGTTCTCCAGAGGGAGAGTTCTCACAAACTCTGCAAATAGCCAGCCTGGTCAGTGGCTGGAGTGTGAAAACTCAGCGTTCTAGAAATGTTGAGCCAAGCAAGCTGAAATTGCTGCACTCAGTAACTTGCTTGTCACCAGTCAATAAGCCGTGCTTAACCTCCATCTGTTTCCTGCAACAGGGTACTCCAGGCATTGTACCCCAAGTGTGTGCACGCATGTGTGCGTGTGGCGTGTGGCCATGCACGTGTGGAAAATCTGAAAATGAGAACTCACCCATCATCAGTGAGATGGATTGGGCCATAATTGATTTTTCACAGACAAATGCTTTACATTTTGGTAAACCCTTTGTAACATCTTAGTCAAATTAAACTGAGCCCTTTCAAGTCAGATTTATAGTCCATAGGATTCCACTTAGCTGAGACAAGCGATGCAATTTCAGGGCAGTTTAAAGGGTATTTCATTTAGACACAGAACCAATCCTTGTCAAGGCCCTGTAGGTAATAAGAAATCTTCCTTGTCTTATTTGCTTAGAGGCACTTCTAGTTCATTCCATGGGGGCCAAGCAGCACGTGGAACATTGTGAGTGGTTCAGTGTAGATTGTATGACCAGTGTTCATTGAAGGGGATGTGACCCAAAGGAGAAATAGAAAAGGCAGGGCTTGTCTAGGGCATTGAGAGTCTTCATAAGATTTAAGAAAAGATGCCAACCTTGTGTGCACAAGGCACTTCTTCATCCTGGCTGCAGCCCCTCACTGGGCACAAGTCTCTGGATCAAAGTGCTGGCTGGATTTCCACCCCCACTTGCCCCTTGGACTGGCACCTTTGAGCAGAGTGCAACCTGCACAACTGTGCATTGCAGTTCTGAAATAGCGATCCTAGGAATTTTACATACTCATATTACCTTCTTTAATGCTCAGCACACTAGGAGGATTAAGTCACTGTCCCCATTTTATAAACAGGAATGTCTGAGAGAGATTAGACACCATGTTCATACAAATGTCTATTCAGCTGGAATTCTAACCCAGTCTGTCTGATTCCCAAGCTCTCTCCTAATTCACCATGGAATATGAGTTCAGTCAAAGGGCTTGGAAATCTTTTTTCTAGGCAAAAAGGAAGAACTGGCAGGGTCTGAGCCTCAAATCTTCAAAGGTGCTGTTGGAAAGGGGAAGCAGATTTTCTCGGGAGGTCATTCAGCTTCCACTACAAGGCCTCCACAGACATGGGGTGGTGCAGTTTTGTATGTCTGCAAAGTTCTGTCTTACATCAAAATGAAACCTCCCTCCTGTTGACCCTGAAGAATGACACAACTAGTGCCCCCGAACCAATGACTGCAGGTCCCTGTTCTACAGGATCCACATGCAAAGCCAGAAGGAAAGAGGGGAACTAGGGCAAGGTATTTCACCCCTCTAAGCCTCGGTTCTGCTCTCAAAAGTGCAACTAAAGTCCTCGCTGTGCCCATCCTTCAGGGCTGTGAGAACTAAAAGATGAAGCATGTGGACTGCAACACAACTGCAAGTGAAATGAGAAAATAAAGAACACATGTTGCATTTTTAACAAAGCTAAATTTACACCATTTAAAGGATTCTTTTATGCTGAGATTAAACCTGCTACTGTTTTCTTTTTTAAAATGCCCCTTATTTATTAAAGAAGGTAATATATGTGTTTGAGTGTGTGTGTGCATGCCCGTGTGTGTGTGTGTGTGTGTGTGTGTGTGTGTACACAGGGTTTTATTGTAGTTTTTTTATGTTTTCTAAATCCATTGGATTGGAAAACAAAATTTGCTAAGCCTTTGTCACTATAAAAAATGTATGTGTGTGTATGTCTATCTGTGTGTGTGTGTGTGTGTGTGTGTGTTTTAAGTTCACAGGTCCATGGTCCCAACACTATGAAAATCACTGGCTTAGAGTGAGAATTAACATTTACTGAGTGCCAGTCACATCACTTAATACTCATGACAACGCTGCAAGATAAATATCTCTGATTCAAGATACGTTGTTACTTAAAGGATTTGTGTATCTTGTCCAATCCTTCACAGTTAGGAAGTCGAAGATTCAAACATGTGCCTCTCTATGCCAAAATACCAGGGTCTTTTGTTTGTTTGCTTTTCATTTTACGATGCTATTTATTTTATTTATTTTTATTTTTATTTTTTTGAGACAGAGTCTCGCTTTGTTGTCCAGGCTAGAGTGAGTGCCGTGGCGTCAGCCTAGCTCACAGCAACCTCAAACTCCTGGGCTCAAGCAATCCTCCTGCCTCAGCCTCCCAAGTAGCTGGGACTACAGGCATGCGCCACCATGTCCGGCAAATTTTGTCCTCTATATATTAGTTGACCAATTAATTTCTTTCTAGTTATAGTAGAGACGGGGTCTCGCTCTTGCTCAGGCTGGTTTTGAACTCCTGACCTCAAGCAATCCACCCGCCTCGGCCTCCCAGAGTGCTAGGATTACAGGCGTGAGCCACCGCACCCGGCACGATGCTATTTAATGGCTGCCTTTTCTTCTTGTAGTTCCACAGATAGCCTCAAAGGATATTTCCTGGTTTAAAATAAAATCAGTGAAACTTCATTAATTTTTTCCCCTTGGTTTCCACAATGTCAAATATATATGGCTCCAGAAAAAATGTTTGACCCATCTGGACAGATGTTTGGAGTCTATAACCCAATGCAACCAAAAGAGAGTTATCATAAAATTTAAACCCCATTCCATGGGCTTCTTGGATTGCATAATGAGTGATTCTTAGGAATTTGGGGACCCACTGAAAGTTAAACTCCATAAATCCCATAAATGCACGGGATGGATTCATTTTGTTTTCTTCTCTGCTGTGCTTTCTACACATAGACCATAATATATATTCCAAAAGAATTTGATGAATGAATGAATGAATGAGTGAATCAAAATGGACTCATAACCTGATAAAAGCTATGGACTATCTTCCCAGAAAAAAACATACACAGGCATGTGGACAGCTGTGCACAAGAAGCAAGGCCCTTGGCTCTGAGCTCTTTCTTCCATGTTCATGGGCAATTGGACAGTGTGAGGCATCGACACTTTGGATACCATTCTGCATGCCTCAGGCCTTTTTGGACTTGAAAGGGTAAAAATAAGAATAATAGCCATCATTCAATGAGGTTACATATAATTTGCCAGACACTATGTTTGTTATGTCACGTACAACTAATCTGACTTCATGGCAACCTTGCCAAATAAGTATTATTTCCATTTTTCTGATAGTGAAATTTAGGGCCAGAGAGGTTAAGTAACCTGCCCAAGGCCACGCAGATAGGAAATGTCTGAATTAGGACTTAGACACTTGTCTGCCCAAATCCAAAGCCCTTTTCCCCCTCAGTATGACAGAGTGCCTCATTACGTGCAAGGAGCCCAGAAATTTTGAAAGCCTGTGGCATCAAATTTGGGAGATATATTCCGTCCAGATGTACTTCCTGTCTTAACATCCAAACCAAAATAAGCAAAATAACCAAGTAAGTTATTCTTGGTTAATTAACTGTTCAAAGGTCAAAAAGTTTGGACATTGCAGGCATTGCTTTTCTATTTCCTGAATTTTAAATATATTTTCACTTGTAATTTTTCTTAAAATTCCTCTAGACAGTTACGGCCTGTCTTGAGGGGGTGGCCAAAATACAAATTACATGGTTCAAAGTCATGTAGTAAACCTAGACCCGGCAGCCAAGGAGCTCCAGTTCAGGGGGTGGGACCAAAGACTGAAGATCTTGCAAGTGTAACAGGGGAGCCCTGTTCTCTGTTGCAGACTCTGGGTTCTAAATCTTTGTTCCTGGAAAGGGAGGTGACAACAGCAAAGTGGGGTATAGGAGCCTCAGTGAGGATGGCTGGGGATAAGATCACAGCTCTGTTCTCAATCAGATACATTATTAAGGTCAGTTTATATGACATGGGTAAACATGGGGAACATTATGGGATAAGCACAACTAGGTGGGCACAGAGTTTCATGGGGTCCTGACTGCCCAACTCACTTTCACTAGACACAATATCAAAGGAGGCAAGACCACTCCTGCCACTGAGGTCAAGCTTTCTGTGGTGCAACATTTCCTTGTCTGGGCTGGTCAAGGACTGGGCAGGGTTTCGGATTCAGGTTCTGGCCCCAGGAGCTCAGCAACGGCAGAGCTTGGGCAGGCAGGCATAGACAGATGTTGTTGTTAATCAGAGCCTTCATATTGCACAACAGCTGGGAGTATCATTGCTATTGGATTCTACCCATAGCCAAGGCAAGAAAGGAAGACTATTGAAAGATGATAGCAAAGGAAGCCTACAAGACAGGTGCATTCCACCTAAGCATAGTTGAGAGAGGCAGATCATGAAAATTCACAGGCAATGCTTCCATGGCTTGACAAAACAATGAAGGCTTCAGAACACCAGGCTCTGGTGTGCTTTGCAAAATGGGGTCTCCTGGCAACAATTCCTTCATTTAACATAAAAATCCACTAGAGAAACAAAGCAAGTCTGAAAACAAGCTTTGGGTTCAAACCTGAGTTGATATGATTGCAGATGTAAAAAACGAAAATTACCATGAAAAATCTCAAACACACAAAAGTAGACCCAATAATACAATGAAGCACTATGTTGCCTCAGCAACTAGCAACTTTCTGCCAATCTTGTTTCGCCTACCCTGTTGTATTTTAATTGCAATTTTTTAACCACTCTTTTCTTTATGCCCTCAAAATGCATCCCAATGGAGACATCCAATAGGGACAACTGACTCCTGTTTAAAGTAGCCATGATTCTTGGTAGTTTAAAGAACAAGGAATTTGTAGACAACATACTCTACTCATTAAACCTAAAGAGAATGCAATTTTAATTTACACATAAACAGAGGAGTACCTCCACCAACACACCAAATAGACTTTCTTTCAATCTGGAAATACAGACTCCCAGGGATCTGTTGAATCAAGCTGCAGTCCCAGAAGTACTGGGGTCTTTTGTATTAGTTTCACTAGGGTAGTTCTGGCTGTTACTTGTAGCAGAGCTTGGTAAATGAGAGGCCACCTGAGAAGCAATTAAACTAAACCAGAAAATCTTTCCTGTTCATTTCATCTTGTCCTTAAATAGTTTACACATCAATTGAACTGGGAAGAGCCCGTGGTGGTTTATGATGATTACGCCAGTAGGGGTCAGTGCCTAATGAGTTGGGTACTTATCTGTGACCCTGACAAGATGGCTGTAAATGAACAGATAAGAGGACCAAAGGGACTTGTTCTCAAAGCTGCCCATGGAATCAAGATAACAGAAGCCGATGGAGTTAGGTACACTGCAAAGCAGACACTGATAGTGGTCATTACATTTCAACACCCAGGGTTTTTGGGTTAGAAAAATAAAGTGCTTGTTTGTTTCTTGTTCAATTGTTTGAATTTCTTGTAGATTCTGGATATGAGAATATTGTCAGATGCATAGTTTGCAAATATTTTCTCCCATTTTGTAGGTTGTCTGTTTGTTCTGCTGATTATTTCTTTTGCTATGCAGAAGCTTTTTAGTTTAATTAAGTTCCATTTGTTTATTTTTGGTTTTGTTCTATTTGCTTTTGGGGTCTTAGTCATAAATTCTTTGCTTAGGCCAATACCCAAGAGAATTTTTTCCTATGTTTTCTTTCAGAATCTTTACAGTTTCAGGTCTTACATTTAAATTTTTAGTTCATCTTGAGTTAATTTTTGTTCTTGGTGAGAGATGGGTACCCGGTTTCATTCTTCTTCATGTGATTGTCCAGTTTTCCCAGCACCATTCATTGAATAGGGTGTCCTAGCCCAAGTGTATGTTTTTCTCTGGTTTGTCAAAAATCAGCTGGCTATAGATATGAGGCTTTATTTCTTGGTTCTCTATTCTGTTCTATTATTTATTGAACCATGTGTCTATTTTTATGCCAGTACAATGCTGTTTGGTTACTGCATTATAAATTGTAGTATAATTTGAAGTCAGGTAATGTGATGTCTACAGCTTTGTTCTTTTTGCTTAGAATTAGTTTGGTTATTCAGGCTCTTTTTTGGTTCCATATGAAATTTTGGATTGTTTTTTTCTAATTCTGTGAAAAATGACATTGGTATTTTGAAAGAAATTGTATTGATCTTGTAGATGGCTTTGGGCAGTATGGTCATTTTAACAATATTGATTCTTCTAATCTATGAGCATGGGATATTTTTCCATTTGTCTGTGTCATTTATGATTTCTTTCATCAGTGTTTTGTATTTTTCTTTGTAAAGATCTTTCATTTCCTTGTTTAAATAGATTCCTAGGTTGTTGTTGTTTTTTTTTTTTCAATTATTGTAAATGGGATTGAGTTCTTGATTTGGTTCTCAGCTTGGTCATTATTGGTATATAGAAATGCTACTGATTTTCGCATGTTGACTTTGTATCCTGAATCTTTACTGAATCATTTGTTAAATCTAAGAGTCTTTTGGAGGAGTTTTTAGGGTTTTCTAGGTATAAAATCATATCATCAGTAAACTGAAATAGTTTAACTTCCTTTTTTCCTATTGGATGCCCTTTATTCCTTTCTCTTGCCTGATTGCTCTTCAGTACTATCTTGACTAGAAATGGTGACAGTGTGCATCCTTGTCTTGTTCCAGTTCTTAGAGGGAATGTTTTCAACTTTTCCCTATTGAGTATGATATTGACTGTGGGTTTGCCATAGATGGCTTTTATTGTTTTGAAATATATTCCTCTTATGCCTAGTTTGTGAAATTACTTAGTGGGTGCTATGTACACCAGCTAGGTGGAGCTTACACACACACACAAAAACAGGCTTCACCCCTGTGCAATATATCCATGTATCCAATCTGCATATGTACCTCACAAATTAATATAAAATGAAAAAAATTAAGAGAAGAAAAACAAAAAAGAAAAAGAAGGAACTTATTCCTAAGTCTTGGTAAATTACATGATGCCTATTCTGCCTAGTTTGTTTTTGTTTGTTTGTTTGTTTGTTTGTTTTGGTTACCACACTTACCTACTTTCTTTATAATATCTGATAAACTTGTGGTTCCCATCAAATGACTCAGTCAAGGTAGACGTACAAGGTAGATGTAGATATCTTAAGGTATTATAGAAGATGTATGTTGACAGGATTCAGGACATACTACCCCAAAATATGGCAATTTGACATATTAAATATTTTAATTGGAAAGAATTTCAGAAATGGCAGGTCCAGGAAGAACTTTCTGACTTTCCTCTCAAGTAGTTCATACAACCCTCATGTGAGAGGTGCTCTCCCTGTAATAGTAGGAAAGGGCCATCCTTATATCTGAAGACAGGACACTGAGAGGAATCTGAATGTACAGTCCTTGCTGAGTTTCCCTTACTTTACTACTCTGAGCTTAGACCTCTCTTTGTCTTATCACATCTTCCCACAAATCTCCATTCTTCATCAAACCTAGTATGAAAATACTCAGGTTTAACTGTTTCCTCAGGTCTTTTTATCTGTATGAAGGCTACTGTGTCATGTAAAACTTTAAATGTTAAAAGAAAACTTGTATGCTTTTTCTCCTATTCTTCTGTCTTTTGTTACAGGGGCCCCAGCTGAGAACTTTGTAGAAAGTTCTTGCCTTAGGATGTCAATGCCAGTCTAGTGGGATAATATTGAATACAATGAGGCACACCGTCACAGAAACATACTGAAAATGGCAAAACAAACCAACAAAAAAAGTAATAAAAGTATATTTGCAAGGTAAACAGATAAATTCATAAGGTCATATCCTATGGTATCTGCAAAATGTTTAGTAATTGGCAGACTAGAATAAGTAATCTTTTTTTTTTCCCATTTACTAGCTGTATTAGCCAGATCTTTTTCCTGTACTAACATTGTATGACAAACAACCAGATTGCTGTGGCTTGCAGCAGCAAATATTTATTCCAAGCCAGTAGGTTGAAGTTTGGCTGTGGTTTGGCTCATCTTAGCTGGACTTAGCTGAGCTAGGTTGGATCCAGGTCCGTTCCCTGTATTTTCATTCCAAGACCCAATCTTAAGGAGCAGCAGCTTTCTGGGGCATCCTTTTCTCATTATAGAGGGAAGAAGCTTAATTGGGCTGGTGGAAATTTGCCGACTTCTTTGACTCTCCGCTAGGAGCTGGCACACTGTCACTTCTACTCATATTCCAATTATCCAAGCAAATTGCACGGTCAAGTTCAAAGATAAGTGGAGATGTACTCTCTGCTGATTCTAGTGGAAGGAACCAGTAAGTCATAGAGAAAGGGCATGGATTATTTTCTAAAGGGCATGGATTATTTTCTCATTCAACCTTCCACAACAACCATGGCAAAAGACAACTTCTACCACCACCCAAAATGTGTGTCAGTATCTCAACACAACTTATAACCAAATCTGTTGACTTGTGACCATTTGTGCAAGACAAACAATACTCTCAAGTTCTCAGCAGCCTTAGAACAAGGAATGGGGTTTTCTTCTTCTCAAACAAAGCATCAATTATTACTCTTGTTACAGAGAGGGGTAAGCCAGGTATCAAGCACATTAAAGTAGAAAAAGCAGCTCTGCTTAGCCTAAAATAAATTATTTGAGGTGGAGACTACCCAAATCTATTAAGTGCTTTAATAGAAAGGATGTCTCTTTAGTTGAAAAGATAGAAATGAAAGGGTTGGACTCCTTTGGCAGTTAATTTTGAAGATTGATAATTGTCTCTCTTTCTAGGTTACTTGAAAGAAGATGGAAAGTTCTGTGGGCTTCATACCAAAGGCAGCCACTCCATGTCATGTTATATTCACTGGTTCCCCATCAGAGAGAAGACACAGAGGATAGAGGATTGTGGAGATCAGATGGCATGGCATCTCATGCGCTCGCCTACTGAGGGATTTGCATCATCCGAGACAAGGTTTGCAGCTCACATGCCTTCAGATGCTACATCACTCACAGGAACGAGTGGAGCTGGTTGGGAGCAGGAAAAGAATCACATTAGCAGGAAGATTAGTGACAACTGACATCCAGCCAGCCTCAGAATTAGGGAGACACCCACAAAGGGTGGTGAGGACTGAGACCATGTGAAGGGCATAGGCCCATCATTAATTAGCCCCAGCTAACTTTGCCAAATGCAAGTGGGGGCCTGTGTTGCCAGATATAATTTTTCAGAGAAGCCAGAAGTTTGGACAAAGTCTCCTAACTTTTAAATATTGATAAGGATAATAAATTCAATTGCAAAGGGAAAAAAGAAGAAGAAGGAAAACAGGAAAGAAGAAAGAGAGAGGGGAAGGGATGAGATAAATCACTTTGCAGGTCTATCCAGTGCGTAAGTCCAACAAAAGCCATTCACAAACCAAGAACAGCCTGAATGGCCAGTTTGTGACCTCAGTGTGTGAGATGACACCTTTACCCCAATGGGCAGCTGAAAACCATGGGACACTGAGCAGGAAGAGATGAGATTTATTGCCAACATCTCCTGAGTCAGACCCTCATTTCATATCCTCATTTTGTAAGAAGTGATACAAATCCCATAAACAGCGAATCCGTATTGAAATATAAATATATGAATGCATTTCTAAAGCAAAAGCATACACGACTGAGTAATTATTCACTCCTTTGAATTACCCATGCTATTATTCCCAGGAGCGTGGATCACAGAATTTAATATCAATATTTAATTTAGGATCCATTCATTAGCTCAATAAAAAGAATGAGTGTGTGTTTATGGAATGTCCATTGTGGCCCAACAGTATGCGAGGCACTGTGTAGACTGTAGAAATTAAGTGTAGAAATCCGATGGGGCAGACAATGTCGTATTAATAAAAAGAACAATACCTAAGGAGATGGCACACCCTGGCTTCACTCCTGCTCTCCTCTCCCTGGCTCCCCTCCCTGGCTGTGTACCCTGATCAAAGGACTTAATCTCTTAAACCTCTCATTCTTCACAGTAAGATATAAATATTTCTTGGCTCCTACCTGAGACACCACCCCTGCCCAAGACTACCCTGGTATATAAGATATAAGTACTACTCAGATTTTGCAGAAGTTATCCATGATAGTATATTTAAAGTCCCAAGTTCAATGCCTGGTGTCCATCAGACATTGGGAAAATTTTATAACATTTCTGTGCCTTGGTTTTCACATTTACAAACGGGGATAATAGTAGTTTCTAGCTCAGATAATTGACACGAGGAGCAAACAAGATTAACGTATATACAATGCTTGGAACGAAGTGTGGCACTTAGTACTTATTCAATATACGAGGTCTGTCCGGAAAGTATCCGGCCATTGTTAATATAACAAGAACGGTTTGCACGACATCCATGTAACCTGGCAGCCAAGGAGAGTGGACTGGGATGCACGTGTGTGCACAACGGCGACTTCACCGTGCTAGGCAGTGGGGCGCTAGACGCTGTTGAGTGAGCACGTGTACTGTGTGACCATTGCACTCAAAATGACTGAGCGAGTAGAGCAAAGAATCTGCATCAAATTTTGTGTTAAGCTTGAACATTCCTCTGTGGAAACTATCTGGAGGGTTCAAAAGGCTTTCAGGGACAATGCAATGAGTGCAACGCCAAAAAAAAAAAAAAAGTGTGACTTAAACGATTCAAAGATGGCTGAGAATCCGTTGAAAGTGATCCACGTTCTGGAAGGCCAGCAACAAGCAGAACACCTGAGAATGCTGAATGTGCATGGGTCAGGTGAAGCGACACTGGGAGAACTGTATGAGTTCCCAAGAGCCTACTTTGAAGGGGACTGAGGCGTCATTGCCCTGCGTGCAATGTTTCTTGTATCTGTATCTTCTTCAATAAATGCCTCTATTTTTCATCTTACATGGCTGGATGCATTCTGGACAGAACTCATATATAAACATTAGCTATTATTTTTTCAATACTTCTTAATACTATGTATACTTTTATCATGGAGGAAAAATGCATCATTATTGCAATGGTTCACCCACATCCCAAATGAGATATTTTCCATAAACAGAAATGCTATTTATATGTTTAGGAACTTTTTGGCCTTTCAGCTCACACCTTGTCGGGGGGTGGAAGTAGTAATTAAATGTTTTGGTTTAAAAGAGAGAAAATGAGACCTCCTTTCTGGCTTAGCTGGCGTGTAGACAGAGGTAGTGCCAGTATAGACACTGGTGTTGCTGCAAGCTCATGGAAAAGAAGCCACATCCATGACATCTTCCATTGTGTGGGGATGAATGACTGAAGGTCGTAAGGTGGGAGCACATTCCAGGGAGGGAGGCGGCCTGGCCTCCACGGACCCTCCCCTGGTACAACTCCCTACTCAAGTGCATGAGAGTAGACCCTTGGAGCTTACTGAATGCAGGCCCTTGGGGCAAGGATGATAAACTGATGGGGTATCAAGGATGGTCAAGGAAAGAGATATGCCAAGAAGCAAATGAGCTCCGTGATTATGCATCAACCTGACTTCTCAGGGTGTAAGTTGCATTCTTTCAGAAGGAGTGCAAATGAGAAAGACAGATCTGGGTTCTTCTTGACGGTGATCAGTTATGTGTCTCCAAGGGAGTAGCTTAATTTCTGTATTCCTCAGTTTCCCCATTTACAATGATAACATTTAATTGTCTGAAAGGTACTTAGAGATCCTTGCAAGAAAGGCACTCCATAAAAGCAAACGATTCTCATTCTCCTTTGGGGTCTTTGCTGCTGGCATCCAGACAGCTTGTGCCGCACACGTCGGAGACAGATGTGGCCTGAGAGAGCAGTAAGGAGAAGAGGACATGTGGAGGCGAGGGGGCTGCTCAGGGAACAGAGAGAGCAGGACGGCAGTTTGAATGTGGCTTCTTAATCGAGAGCCCCACCTGCTCCGAAGGCAAAGCAGGCAGAAAGCTTTGTTTAATATGAACCGAGACCCCAGAACAGCGAGAGGAGACAAGAAGCGAGCTGAAGCAGGGCTTGGCGACAGGGTAGGTTTAGCAGAGAAGTGGGGTTGCCATCTGCCACCTCCCTCCTGTCACCTGGCAAAGAAAGGCCCCCCCACAGCGCACAGCCTGTCCTGGAGCCTGAGTCCTGAGCAGTGGCTGTGCTGCACCTTCCCCAGGCCCCCAGGACTTGTGTCACCTGCCATGGGAGGCGATGCCACAGGGTGTGTTGGTGAAGAGGAGGGCCGGAGGGCCACTGAGCTGCCAAAGGCTGGTGAAGAGAGAGGAATGACCACCTCTAAAGAGTAGCCAGGTCAGTGGGCACAACACCAACATGGGTCAAGAGCTGGAACCTGAGCTGGATTCCAGACACGACCGTACACACACACACACACACACACACACACACACACACGCACCTGGGATAATGTGTCTACCCAAACCAAACACATGTATGCACACAGACTGGGAACATGTGCGTGTGCACAGCTGCAGAAAGTTGTGCAATCAAGAAAGGGGGAATAAAAAGATAGAGATATTTCATTATTCCCAAGGTATTCAGCCAAAAAATTTTAGAAACAGAATAAATGTGGTTTGGATTGACATTAAACAGACATTTTCAAACCCATGATGCCCCATACCAATGCACTTTGCACATAATTGGACCTCAAAATTTATTGTATGGATAAATGGGGGCAACGAAGGAAGAAAGGAAGAGAGGAAGGAGGAAGGGAGAGAAAGGACGTCTGGCTTATTTCAAAGCAGAAAAGACTAGATAAGGTGGGGATGGTTTTAAAGGTCAAATTGCTTTTCTCTCATCTCGACTCACCATGAAGAAGAGGTGAGTCTCTCTTCACAGAAACATTTAGGGGGAGAAGGATGACTGGGACCAGGCTGCCTTAGACTTAGCATTGTTGTCTGCACGTCCTGTTCTATGCTAAAATGTTCTCTTCTGTTTGTGTGGCAGGGAGGGTGGAAGAGTTGGAATCTTTCTACTTGGTGTCTTTTGCTTTCAGAGGTGGCCGGGTGACCAGCTCACTTGTGATGGAGTGAAGCAGGTTTGCAGAGGGAGGAAAGCCATTCTTGTGGGGTGGATGGCCCTGAAGGAATCTGTGTAGCTGGACCAGGACTTTGGGCCCAGAGCGTAGCCATCTATCCAGGAGTTCTGGCCTGCCATTATGCCTCTGTCTCTTTCCATTGCTTCCCTTTTGCTTACTGTTGGATCAGGTTCTTTGTTTATTTCTAACATTTCAGCCTCTCTCATGCTAAGGAAAACAAGAGAAAGTTATTTGGGAGAATCAAACCAGGACCCCTCAACCCAAAAGGAAGCTGAATATTAAGGGAGGATGGAGCTATTGGTCCCTTTCTTGAGATTTTCTTTCAATCTTAAAGATTCTGGTTTTCGTTAAAATAAAGGAGGCAGCGTTTGTATAAGTAGTTCCCAAAAATAAGAGGTTGTTTTCGAGAAGTCACAAGGAAACACAAGGCAAGGTGAAGAAAATCACAGAGTCAACACCCGCCCACCAGCACCAACTGCAGACTCACATACACACGGGGACAGGTGGAAGGCCTGATTACCCCAACAGCCGCAAAGCAGAAGTGACAATCAGGATGTGGGGCCCAGCCGTGTAGGCCCTTTGGCAAATGTTACTTGGGACTAATAAGCGCAGGGAAAAGTGGAGAATTATTTTGCAGGAGCTGAGAAGCCAAGTCTCTGCCAGTGTTTTCCTGGCCCACGAGGGGCACCTGTTTCCACAGCAACCACAACCTGGGGAGAATGCTGCCTTCCAGCTCATTCTCCAGGAAAACATGTAGTCTGGGCCACCAATTCTAGACGGGCAGAAAGAGCTCTGAGTACGAGACACAAACCTCACTGGGACTTAGGAGGTTGAAAAATTGGGTCTGTGGTTAGAGGCAGCTGTCGGCACTATTCCTGATCTTTGCTGTCCTGGTGACCCCCTAACTGAGGTCCTGCCAGCTCCTGTCCCTCTCAGCCTGGCACCTCATCCTAGCAACCTCTCCCTGATGATGAAGATGATGATGATAGCAAAAGTGTTAGTGATGACAACAATGACAAAGGTGTCAATGATGATGATGACAAATGTCAGTGATGATGACAATGACAGTAATGATGATGACAATAACAGTGACAATGATGCTGACAAATACCAATGATGATGCCAATGATAATGATGACAACGATAATAGTGACAATGATGAAGATGATGACAAATGCCAATGATGATGACAAAGGTGATGATGACGACAATGACAATGACAATGATGATGATGACAATAATGAAGATGATGAGAACAACAGTAATCATAGCAGAAATGAACGACAATTGCTAAGTGCTTCTCATGCATTTTCCTATTTTGCCTCACCAAAGTGAGGTTCTTTGAAGATGCTATTCTTGATCCACTTTACTGTTGAGGACACAGAAAGTCTGAGAGGTCGAATAACATGTCCAGGGACACACAGCCAGCAAGGAAGACCTGACACCCAGCTCTGTGTAACACAAACGTCACTTCTTTCAGGAGCAGTATAGCTTGAAATATCAGATTTTGCAACAAACTGCCTCAATTCAACCCTGGTTCAACCCTTACCAGCCGTGGGACCTTAACTTAATACCTCTGTGCCTAAATGCCATCACCTATATAATAGAAATAGCAATAGTAGCTCCCTCCTAGGTATGTTTTCCTGTGAATTAAGAGAATTGAAGCAGTGTTTTTCAAACTGTCATGTGCATATAAAAATTAACTGGGATTTGGTTAAAATGCAGTTTCCAATTGGATAGGTCTGGGGTGAGGCCCAAGAGTCTGCATTTCTGATGAGCTTCCATCGCTGCTGGTGCTATAGGTCTGCAGACCACACTGTAGTTAGCAAAACCATAAATCCCTTCGAATGGCGCAGGATAAGCAATAGAGAAGCGTTTGCTGTTACGATTACTGTTTTTATTTTAGCCTTCCCTCGCTATAGCCCGGAGACCACATGACTTTTTCCAAAGGGCTGCATCCTGACAGCCACCTCACCCCCTGGGAACTGCCACTGACAAGACTCCCTGGCATTTATTTTCCTCTCCTTGACTCCAGTTGTCCCTCTTCCTTTCCTGGAGTTGGACCCCTGCAATTAATGGTGGCCTTGCTGAACCGCAGTTCCTGATGCTGCAAAGGGAGGAAGAGGCTGTGCCTGCCACCCTCTGTGTTTGCTCTCCAGCCCCTGTGCTGTGCCCGCCTCGCTATTTATTCTACTCTTGCTGGGAGTTCCCATCAACTTTGCACACCTGGACCACAACGGCTGTGAAAACCTCAACGGCAGAAATCCAGGCAACCCTTATCTCAAATCACTTTTAGAAACAAGTCAACCATTTTGACTACATATCATTTAAAAAAAAAATGTTGGGTGGCATTCAAGCTTAGTTTTAGTTTGCAAAAATAAGGACACAGGAGCCATAAGGTTGGGGTAAGCATGAGGGGGCTGCTCCTATGACCAGCCTTCTTCGTCTGTGGCCTCCGTGGATTAAATAACTGAGCACATGGAGGCTTCACCTCTGCTGGAAACTTCACAAAATGCCTTCCTTCACCCCAAGGAGAAAACCAGGGAATGTGCGTTCTTTCTCCTCCCCGTGACCCAACCAGGAGGTCAGAAGGGGAGCAGAGTGACTGTGTCCACATGCCCACGTGGGTAGGCACTAGGTTGGGAAGCCCAGATCTTCCTTCAGGAAGGACTTGTTGTCCCAGAAGCTGGAGGTGCTGTCAGTAGGCAGCCATCAGCATTCAGCCACTTTGGGGGTGCCACCTCTGTGGTGATGCCTCACACAGACAGGAGCATAAAGCTTGGCCATCTCATCCCAAGCATGGACAACTCAAGGGCTCTCCTGGCTCTAGAGCTCCCGTGTGGTTAGTGGAGACCATTGCTGTCACTCAGCATCACAGCTGAGCCCGCCGTCTGCCCACGCAGGCTTCCTCCCGCTCCTTTCCATGGGTGTGGACCCCACGGGCACTCGAGTGGCTTCCCATGGCTACTGTAACCAATTACCATAAACTTACTAGTTTCAAAAAACAAAAATGTATTTTCTTATAGTTCTAGAGGTCTGGAGTCTCACTGTGCTAAAATGAAGATGTTTGCAGGGCTCCGTTCCTTCTGAAGGCTGTACTGAAGGATCCACGTCCTGCCTTTCCCAACTTCTTGAGAGTGCCAGCATTCCTTGGTTTGTGGCCTCTTCCTCCATCCTCAAAGTCTGCATGCAGCACAGCATCTTCAAATCTCTAAGACTTCTGCTTTTGTTGTCACATCATCTAACTTCTGACCCTCCCTACTATAAGAAGCCACCCAGTCCCAGATAATCTCCCCGTCTTGAAAGCTTTAACTTATTCATATCTACAAAGTCCTTTTTAGAATAAAAGTAATGTAGTCACAGATTCCAAGGATTAGGAGGGTGGCATGTTTGTGGGGATATTATTCAGTCTTCCCCAGATACTTCTTAAAAAACATGATGCACATAGGACTGCATCTCAGAGCCTGCTTTCCAGGGAACTCAACCTGCAACGGTGCCACTTAGAAATACTGCTTTCACAGTCTATCTTACTCCAGCTCTAGATTGTTCTCCCTGCCAAGAAGTGAGAAAGGACAACAGCCATTAGATTATCTAAAGCATGTCACAATCCAAATAACAAACCTTTCTTTGTACTCTGTGACATGGCATAGAGTTAGCTTTAAAGAACCAGGGTATGTCCAACTGTGTAGTGAAGAACTGACTTTAGCGTTACCCAAGGAAAGGTCAGGCCTTTGTCCTGGGCTCCCTGGAGATGATCTCTAGACCCTTGGAATGTCCTGCCCGAGAAGAGTACTTTTGTTTATCTGAAGGCCTTGGGCCACACCAGACAGTCTAACAGTGTGATGTATGGTGGGGATTTGGGGCCATATGGTGTCAGCTCAAACTCCCAAGGAGGTCAAGGTAGGTCAGTCATGTTGGTGGTCAACCATGTCTACATGACGAAACACCAATAAGAACTCTGAACTCAAGGCTCAAGTGAGCTTTCCTGATTGGCAGTACTCCAAGCATATCGTCACATATCATCGCTGGGGAGGACAGTGCTGTCCAAGACTCCAGTGAGAGAGGACAACTGCAAACTCCATGTGGGGAGCTTTCCTGGCCTCTGCCTCATGCGTCTCCTCTGTGTCCTCTTGCTGCACAGAACTGCAATGATGAGTCTAATGGCTTTCAATGAGTCATGAGTCCTTCTAGCAAATTGTCAAACCTGAGAGTGAGATTGGGGACCCTGAATTTGCAGTTGGCATCACAAGTGTTGGTGGCCTTGGAGTCCATTGAGCTCTGCACTGTCTTAGGCATTGCATCCGGGAAATTTCTCCAGAAACCTTTTCCCCACAGGAACTGTATGTCTTCTTTATTTTTGCCATTCTAATTACTTGATCAGCTAACCTCTGTATCTACCTTCAATCTGGAGACACCCAGCTCTCCTTTATGGCTGGGGCAAAGCACTGCCCAGGGGAAAGCTGAGTATTTTTCAATCTCCCTGAGACCTGGGAGGACAGAGAAACGTCTTGTTCAACACTTTAGACACGGATACGTTAAAGATCAGAAACAGTTCAGGCCAACCAATTTTTATTGCGCTGAGCTCACAAGCCAGAAACACAGAGATGAGAAGGACACTCTCTCAGGACACAGTGACCATGAAAGAGACAGATCCTGACAACAATGTCATCAGTGGTCCCCAACCTTTTTGGCACCAGGGATCAGTTTCATGGAAGACAGTTTTTCCATGGATAGGGGCTGGGCCGGGGAAGGGGGGATGGGCAGAGTCCAGGCGGTGATAAAGTGACGGGAGCGGCTGTAAATACAGATGAAGCTTCACTTGCTCACCCGCTGCTCACCTCCTGCTGTACACCTGATTCCTAAGTTTCATGGAAGACAATTTTTCCATGGGATTAGGAGGGGGGTGGATGGGGAAAGGCAGAGCTGAGGCAGTGATGTGTGGCCTGGTTCCTAACAGGCCATGACCCAGTACCAGGTGGTGGCCTGGGAGGTGGGGACCACAATGGTAAGGGAAGATGATCAGCACCATGTAGGTGCTGATTACAAACAGAAAGAAATGACGACATTGCCCTTTCTTTGCTATACCTGCCAGTAAGCTCAGGAAAAATATCACATCAGCTACATTTACTTTTATATTCAGCAAAGCCTCTTTTCCCTCTTTTGTTGGACCTACATTTCTCTTATGTCTTTATTTTAATAACTGCAGTGTGGATTTACTCTGTTCATTTTTATATTTGAATCTCTAATGTATAGAATTAGATTAATCATAATTTCAGCTCAAGACACACTAATTATTGCTTCCTACATGCTATGGTGTTTGCTTGCTTTATGTTTATTTATTTCTATATTAGTTAACTTATTTTTAACAAGGTAATAGCACCTATGAGCCCACTCCCAAATCAAAAACAGATCCATGACAACAACTTATATTGTACCAGTACCAGTACAAAATTGTACCAGTACAAAAATATTTGTACTATTTTAAAATGTCTACAAAAATACATACTTTTTTTCTGAGAGTAAAATTAATAAGCTGTTATTCAGGAAATTTTGGAAAATTTCAAAATACAGGCTAGCACAAAGAGAAAAATATTACCTATAATTCATTCCCTCATCTTTACCCACTCCATCAACAGCAGTTAATATCCTATTCTGGCATATCTACATTTAAATGTTTTTCTGTAGTTTTAAGTTATAACATATGGAAAGTTTTACATCCTGTTTTTTTTTTCACTTGTCATTATGTATTAAACACTTTACTTAAATATTTCACTTAACATTATAAATTAAATTCTTTCTTATTACTTTTGACACTGAACATTATAAGCCATAATTGGATAGTACCATAATTGATTAATTAGTTGACTTATTTTAGACATTTCAGCTGTGGGTTTGGGGGCTGCTAGGGGAAAGTGTGACAAATAACAGCACCAGGCAATATTTTATACACAAGTATCATTTCATTTTTATTTTAGTTTTCTGTATGTGGTTCCAATTCTTCGAGATTGAATGTCTGGGTCAAAGAATATTATTAATAACATTTTAAATTTGTTGAGACACATTGTTAAATTGTTTCCCAGAAAGATTACATCAATTAGTAGTGACCTTGGAAATAAGGGCTCCCGCATTGGTCCCACACTTTTCTAGTTCCCTCTACAGCCCACTGGGAGCCCATGACCTCGGGCCTTCTAGATCTTGCTCCAAGTGCCTGGGGGCCTTGAACTGCCTGCCTCTGGGTGTATGGCTTCTTCCAGGATTTCCATGTCTCTTCCCTGGGGCCGTTTTCTAAAGGGTGGACCACAACTGCAGTGTGCACACACTCCTAGGCCTGTTTGTGGGTGCCTCGGCACCGCAACTGATCTTGGATGAGCAGCTGGGGTGTCCACATCCTGTGCACAAAGTCCCTCGTAATGCCAGTGGGGCTAGGAGTGGGAAAAGGAGGGTGACAGGCCAGGAGGCAGGAACTGGGGCTCGCTCTCCCCTTACCCCCACGTTCTAGCAAAGAACTCCTGGAAATCCATTTATGAAGGTGAATTTGTCCAGGTGGGAAGATTTGTTGGGCCGTAGACATGTACAGCCAGTTTGGGAGAGAGACGACCGCCCAAAAAGACTCAGAGTCCAGAGGCTTGATGCAAAAGAGCAGGAGGTTTTATTTCTAGCGCAGCCCAGGGGCGGACAGCAAGCTAGGGGAGCTGCCGCGCCACTTTCAAGATTGGGGGGTTTTTTATAAGCTAAAACCGCAGCCGGTGGTTAGGGAGTTTAGGGTGGGGAAATTCCACTGGTCTTGTCTTGTATAACTGGTTGCACTTAGTTCCGGGAACTTGTAACAGCTATAACAGCTATTTCCTGGAAGGGCAGAAGGGGTGTGGGGTCTTGGTTTTCTAAAAGCAAGCGTGGTTACAGAAGCAGAGAGCTGGTTAGGCTAGTTTGGGGTCTTACAGATTGAAAATTTAATTTCACAGTTTGTTAGCTCTATTTAGAACTTTTAAACATTTAGACACATGGTATAAGGGCCGTGGGTTGTACTCTTGTCCTGTGTGGGCCCTGCACATGTTGGGGGAGGAAGTAACACTCGTTTCCATTCTAACCAACCCCCCGAGTGTGCCTGCTCACTACCATTATGAACTGTGACTATCCTTCGCTAATTTGGTGGGTGGAAAATAATATCTCATGCTGGCTTTTATCCGCACATTAAAAAATATTTAGCCATTCATATTTTTATTTTGTGAGTGGTTTGTGTTTTGAGTTGGTCTGCTGGCCACAGAGTTTTTCTTATAAGTGTGTAAGGCTATCTCTATGTTAAGAAGAGTAACCCCTGTGTGTGTAACACCACACCCAGAGCTAGGTATGTGGTGTCTGCCCAATCCCTACCCCCAGGAGAAGCTAGCCTGTGTCTAGCAGGGCAGAAGCTGGGGCCAGTGAGTGATGAGTGTGTGCTCCCTCAGAGTTCCAGGGGCACCCTTGGTAACAGTCATCTCATGGGCCACTAAAGCAGTGAGGGGCTCAGAACCAACCAAAACCAGGAAAATGAGCATAGAGAAAAGAAAACCAAAGTATGACATTCTTGGAAAGTTCTGGAAGTGTGGACCATCATCTGTGGCTTGCTTTGCCATTTACAAATTCCTGGATTGATGAGCAGGTTCACACATGGGCCCTGCTATTGGCACATATTGGTAGTCAATAAATGCAGGAAGAATTGAGTGATTGAACTAACTCAGAGTCTAACTGAGTTAAATGTGCCAAAGCGGAGTAAATCCTTCTCTAAAATCATCTCCAGTCCACAGGGGGTTGATCCACTTAAACCGCAAAGATGCAAGTCACTACCTCAAGAGGCTTCATGCCATTTTCTTCTTTAAACACCCAAGCAAAATCTCTTCATTTCATTTGGATAGTTGGCCAGTAAATGCTTTAATTACAAGTTGAAAGGAATAAAATGAAATCATCTGGTGGAATGGTTTTAATTAGAATTTAGTGAGTCGGGTAAGCAATTAGTACATCTAAGAATGGAGACTAGATACACATATTTGTCTCCGATGAGCTTCGCTGATTTAAATGAGCATTTCACTCATATTTTTCAAGTTAAACAAAGGCCATCATAATGATAATAACAAGAAGAATGCAGCGTGAGCTAATAGAAAATTGTAGAAGCTATCATTCTGTGTCCACCCAGCTCCCAACGGTTGGACTTCATAGCAGTGTCATCAGCCTCCGTTTTAGGAGAAGCCATGAAATTCTCAAGATTATTAATTAATTTCACATTTTTGTGTAGGGAGAAGAAGGGGCAGTGAATGAAAAGAAAGGGAACTATTATGTGTGAGCAGCTGCTATATGCCGAGTATCATACAAGGAATGTATATATATATCATCTCTCTTCCACCTTGCATCAGCCTGGGTGGAGGGTGTTACAAAAAATGCAGTTGAAAAAAAAAAGATTGAGGCCCAGAAAGATCAAGTAATTCCCAAGCTTGGATGGCCAGTAAGGGCAGAACCCTGGTTAATTTGAATCTGAAGTTCTTGCTCTTTTCAAGGGATTTAGGATCCTTTAAACATACGGGATTTATTAAACTCCAAAAAAAAAAAAAAGTTGAATTGCTCTTGGAACAGCCTGATCCCTACATGTCTAGTGTGATCTCACCCTCCGACTGGGAGGTGAGGGCTGCTGGAGCTGAGAGCGACGCTGGCTCTTCCCTAAGCCATGCAGGTGTCACACCACTGGTTTTCAGTCCCGGCTGCACTATAGAGTCACCGGGAGCTTCATAGAATACCGATGCCAGGTTCTTATCCCTGGAAGTTCCGATTTCATTGGGGTGGGGCACAACCTGGAGAGGGGACCCTTTTTCAGACCCCTCAGGTGATTCTAGCATGCAGCCACAGCTGAGGACTGCTAAGCTCCATGCACAGTATGCATCCAGGGAAGGTCGTGGAAGTCCCTTTTAGGGTGCAAATGTCATTTCCCTGAGCTTGGAGAGGTTGCACCCAGGATCTTCCGTCAGTTGCATTCCAGCCCTGGAACTAGCAGAGAGTCACCAAGAACAGCACAAAAAACGGAGGTGGGGATCTCAGCTCCATCGTTTACTGGCGATGTGATTTTGGCCAAGCAAGTTAATCTGAGTCATCATTGTCTGTAAAATAAAGATAAGGACAACTACCTGGCTGGACTAGGATGAAGACAAAAAAAATAATGCATGCCTGAAATACCTGGTGAGTGATATTTGCCAATAACTGGTAACTACTTGTGTCGTAGAATCCCAAATTCAGGCTCAAGTACCCGATGTGCACCTGATATCAAACACCGTAACACTGGTGGTTGGAGGCAGAGAAAAGTTTATTTAATTTGGCCAAAATGGGAAGACAGGAGAGAAAATCTGTCAGATCTGCCTCGTCGCGGAACTGAGACCAGGAGCTTTTACCCAGCTAGGGAATAAGAGGGACCGGGGACTTCAGGGAATGGAAGAGGAGACTCTGTGTTGCTTTTAGTCTCAGGTAACACCCTGAGTGACCAGATTTCTGAGCATCAGCAGCCAGATGCAACTTTTGCAGGGCATTTATTTCTTCTGCGAAATAAACTCATAGATTTTTTTTCTTGTGATCCTGGAGTTATCTCCTCTTGCTTGACAAAGAAGCGGTGTATTAGCAGTTAACAAATGTTGCCGGTATAAGGGGTGTTGAGCAGGAAGCAAGAAATTAACATGTGCAAACAACCTCAGACCTAGTCCAATTTTACACTATTTCAGTCATTAAAAATTCCAGGGTGCTAAAATCTCAAGGGGCCTGGCTATACTTGTTTAAACTGTGTGATCCTTGAAGTCAGAGACCATACCTGTTTGAATCTCTCTGTAAGCAGCACCTGGAATATAGTACAGGCTTAGTTCATGTAGTAATCAATGCTACCATCCCTGAATTTTCCTACACCCAGAGCTATTTCCTGAATGGCATTTATGCTTTTTACCCTTTAAATGCACTAAGTGTCATTATCAATCACTAACACCTTGGCCTTGTGTTCTTTGTTAATAAATCCTCCAGTAAACTAAAGCAATAGGCTTGGGACACACCATCGGCTAGAGTCTCCCTTCTGGAGATTCACAAGGCACATTAACATAGTCAATCCTTTAAAAAAAAAGTGTCCAAAGTAATAAAATCTGTTTAATCTGTGTATGCCATCACATTGCAAAATATATTATTGCAAAGTATAGTTGATGGAACACTTTTTAGTACCTGTATTAGTCAGAATTCTGCAGAGAGACAGGACCAGTAGGATATAGAGAGAGCTAGAAACATGAAAGTGGATTGATTAGGGGAATTGGCGCACACGGTTACAGAGAGAGGCTGAGAAGTCTCAGGATAGACCGGCTGCAAGCTGAGAACCAGGGAAGCTGGTAACGAGGCTCAGTTCAAGTCCAAAGGCCTCAGAACCTCGAGTTCTGACGTCCAAGGGCAGGAGAAGGTGTCTGAGTTCCAGAAGAGAAAGAGCGAATTCACCCTTTCTCTGCTTTTTGGTCCTCCCCAGGCCCTCAGCCAACTGGATGGCACCCACACACGTTGAGGGTGGATTTTCCCTAGTGCTGTGATTCAAACACCAATCTCTTTGGGAAACACCGTCACAGATAACCCTGAAATAGTGCCTTACCCATTATCTGAGTATCCCTTAATCTAGTCCAGTTGACATCTAAAATGTGACGTCATCACATTATCTAATGAAACACATTATGGGGCTCGGTCTAGGGAAACCCATCCTAATTTAAATAGTGCAGGAAAAAGATGTTCACAGGAAAGAGGCAGCAACAAGGTCACAAAGGCAAGATCTTGTGCTGTGCCTGTCATGTGTGTGGGAAAGTCTGACAACCAGCTTTCGAATGGAGACGTTCGATGTCATCAGTTTATCCACAGGTTAGCTTTTTCTGGGCAACAGATTCACAAATACTGAAAGCAAAAGAAATGATCTGGCATAGCAGGATGAAATTTTATGAAGGCCCCCAAACTATTTTGATTCTGATTAAGTTAATCAAGTTCTCCTAGCTTCAGAAACCTCATGTGTACAAGGAGAATGATACAGCAACTCTAGCAGCTGGGTCTTATTGTAATAACTATGGAAGCCATTTGTGCTTTTCACCAAATATTTCCCCCTCTCTGCCTTCTGGGCACAAGTTAAGATTGTTGTGTCCTGGGTTCCTTGGGGCAGGGTGGGACCATGTGACTATCATGCGATGGGTTGTAAATGGAACTGGGTGTGTGGTACCATTAGGCAAGAGCTCCTTTTTGCTACTATGAGCTCTCCAGAGCTATCCTTCTATCTAGCATGGGGCCACCAGTGACTTCGAGAGGGAGGCTGTCCCACTATAAGCAGAGGCCACTTGCTGACCTGCAGTAGACGTGTAATGTGAACAAAACATAAATTTTCATTGTTTAAGCCATGGAGGTTTGGAAGTGGCTTGTTACTGCAGCGTAACTTAGCTTCACGTATACGATTCAAGAATCAAATGCGATAACACATATTAAAGGTCTATCACAGTTCCTGGTTCATAATAAGTTCTCAATAAACACTAATCCTTCCCTTTCTAAAGTTGGGAGAGAGGCACACTGTCTGGTTGACTCACACCACAGATACAAACACAGAAAACTCCATCCTGGTAATCAGGAAAATAAATACACATCAAAAAGTATGTTCATAGCATTAGAACCAAATGAGTTAGGATAATTTATATGTGGGAAGCTTTCTTGTTTGTGTTTTTGTTGTTCTTTCTTTATTCTTTTTTTTTCTTCTTTAATGCATCATAGGCTCCTAGAAAGTGGTTGATAAATTGAATTGAAGGGCATAACTTGGGCATCAACTAATTGTCCTGTTGCTCACAACAAAGTGAAAAGAGGACCCAGGTCAGATACCAAAGGCCTTTGGGTACAGAGAGGACCCCTGACCCCTGGTGCCACCTTTCCACCCCCACCCAAACCTCTCCTTCTTCTCTTCTTTCTTAAATAGTTCCAGATTTAGTACTTTATCCCATTTTACATAATTAGCTTCATTTTTACCTCTGACTTGGGATGACAGCCCAGGCCTTGCTTGCATGAGCTTACAAACACTAACAGAAATGTTTCCCAATTAACATGCATTTGGGAGTCCGAGAGGAAGGTGAGCTCAGCTGAGGCGGGTCTAGCAGCGCTGTTGGCTCCTGTGTGCAGGCACTTGCCCCGTGTTCTCCTACTGGGGAGTGAAAGCAAACATTTGTTTTCTGAACGTGAAGCACAGGCTGCTTCCATAGGAGCCAGGGTTGCCAGGCCCGGTTCTCAGCCTCCCAGTCTTCCTCACCTGCAGCTGGGGCCTCAGATACCCACCTGCAGCTGCTTCTCTGGCACTGGGGAAGGTCAAGGAGCAGAAAGACTGCAGGCACCCTGGCTCCTACGATGTGAGTCAGCACCTGCCCTGAAGCTCTCAATATCTGGGCTTTTGTAGAATACTCCAGCTTCATCCCCGACCTCATTTTCTGTGCTAGAAACAGGGCCAGAACCTCATTCTGTGTCATCAACTCCGATCCAGGGAATATCCTATTACCAGTCACTGTGCCCTGCTCTGATCAGCACTTCCGCCCCCACCCAGGGACCTAAACTGACATCAAATGTCACAGTAAAGGATGCCAATTAATGCAGATTACTCCTATCCCACCCCCACACGCTATAGGCTGCCTACAGAATCCCTTATTCCCAAGGCCTTGTCCATCTTTTATTTATTTTTCAGGGGGCACTGCCATGTTTTTCATGCCTCAGCTCAGGTTTGCAGATGCTGTGCAAATGTAATTCTTTTTCTGATAAACTCTACTTTCTACTTGAGTAGGCTTTACCCAAGTGGGTTGGGACCTGATGTGGTGCCAGCTCCTCCACCTCACCCCTCTGCTGTATTTAAACAAACTAAACCTGGGAAAGATGAGCAAATTGATTTAGATGTAAATGAGTAAATAACAAAAAAAATATACAGTTAGCCTCCCATATTTGTGGGTTCCATATTGGTAGATTCAATCAACCACAGATTAAAAATATTCAGGGAAAAAAGAAAGGATGGTTGTGTCTGTACTGAACATGGACAGACTTTTTTTCTTGTCATCATTCCCTAAACAATATACTATAGCAACTCTTTACACAGGTTTTATGTTGTACTAGGTATTATGAGTAATGTAGAGATGATCTAAAGTATATAGAAGGAAGTATGTAGGTTGTATGCAGATACTATACTATTTTATATATGGAACTAGAGTTTCAGTGGATTTTGGTATCCCTGTGGACTCCTGGAGCCAGTCACCCAGGGATACTGAGGGATGACTCTGTAGTGCATGGCGTGATGGTTAATTTTATGTGTCGACTTGATTGGACTAAGGGATGCCCAGATAGCTGGTCAAGCATTATTTCTGGGTGTGTAGGTGAGGATGTTTCCAGATTAGATTAGCATTGGATTCAGGAGACTAAGTAAAGAAGATCCAACCTAGTCAATATGGGTGGGCACCATCTAATCCATTAAAGGCTCAAATGGAACAAAAAGGCAGACAAAGGGGAAATTCAATTTCTCTGTTTGAGCAGGGACATCCATCCTCTCCTACCTTTAGACTTCTGTGCTCCAGGTTCTCAGGCCTTTGGATTTGGACTCAATTACACCACAGGCTTTCCCGCTTCTCCAGTCTGCAGACTGTGGGACTTCTAAGCCTCTATGATTGCACGGGCCAATTCCTATTTTGTGTGTGTGTGTGTGCATGTGTGTGTTTGTGTGTGTGTGTGTATCTCCCATTAGTTGTACTCCTCTAGAGAACCCTGACTAGTACATATAGATATGGCAGAGATCATACAGATAATCCTACAAGAAGAAAATTTTAGAAAACAGTATTTCATGGGATGATGTAATCCAAATGTCTTGTGCACTGAAATGATAAACAACTCTCTCTTCTTCCGTGCAATGGGGATAAGATCACCTATCTGGTGAGAGTGTCACAACAAGGTGTGTGGAGCACTGGCCCAGTACCTGGTATACAAATTTTATCTGGTGCTATTGTTGTTGTTGCATCCTCCGTAATCAGCCCATGTGCTTTTGTCTCTGTTTCCCACAGAGCCTGGAGTCATCACAGCCAGAGCGCAGCGAACACAGGAGAGATGCTCTTGACTGGCGTCCCTGCTCAGGCTGCCACATGGCTCAGTAATGCCACCAAGGAGGCAGAGTCTGCAGAGACATATCCTTAGTGATCTGTATTTCCTCCCAGGCCTGACCCAGATACTCCCCATTTTTTTAACACTATTTAGCTCCAATGCACCACGAGAGTCCAAAATGAAATCATCTCCAATAGGATGGAGGATTCCCAAGGCAGGTAATTCTGTAAACTTCTCCCGTGAGGTGAAAGCTCCTGGCAGCCAGGTGTATCCTCTGCCTTCAAATGCGATTATCTCTGGGCTTAGCCAGATGAGGATGCAAAGAGCAGAAACCTTGTACGGCATTTATATAACCCCAGTCGATTCTGTAGCAATCATTGTCTGAGTTAGCTAATGGCAGGGTACGAAGACCTCCTACTGAGATTCCATTACCTTGTAATTTTCAGCTTGTTCACTGTTGCAATAAAGCCCCTCTGTCTTATAATTCCCCAGCATTCACGTCTCATCTTCTCAAGAACTGAAGTATGTAAGATGCTTTCTGCTGGGGATTCATTGAGATAAGTTATTGAAGTCAAGCAGAGAGGCAAGCTTCCAGCACTCAGCTATTCATCTCAAAATTTATGTTCATGCTTCCTTTGGAAGGTCTAATGTAATCACAAACAATGTGCTTTCTGTATGTTTAAAAATTCATAAGTTTCCTGTACAATGAAGTTGGAGGGACGAGGACCTCTCACACTTGGGTCTCATTAGCAGTGGGAGGCTCGGAACAGCCGACTCGTTTTTGATGTAATTTCTATGGGACTGAGATGCCGCAGTCATTCAAAGCCATGCAGCGGGGAGGAGCCACGATGTCTACGCAAACTCATTAACGTGCCCCCAGAGCTGGGCTGTGTGATCCGCCAGATGATCCCTTTCTTTCCTGAAAGTTGCTGCTCCCTCCCACATCTTGTTCTTTGGGCCCCGAGTTACGCCCCTTCTCTGCCCCACCCGTGTGCTCGGCCTTAACATGGCCATCACATTTGTCTCCCTACCCCTGGTGACCCCTCTTCCCTTCACCCAGCTTGTCATCAACCTTCTGATCCTCCCAGAACAGTGCTCTCAAAGCTGCACTCTGCAGGGGGCTCTTCCTTGCCTTCCAGCTACCAAGGAGAGAATCAAAGCCCAGTGTCTCAGGGTGGGATTGAAGGCCATCCACTTCTGCCTCCCTTGGAGTCCAGCAGGGTAGGTTGTGAAAGCTGCCATTGAGAGGTTCCCAGGGGAGTCCAAGAAGGGAAGAGGGAATGAGTCACAAAAGGCTTTAGGCTAATGCCCCTAAATCTAGGGCTCTCCTGCAGCCAGGCAGCTTCCCACCAAAAGATGTGAATATGATGGGTTAGGGGAGCAGAGGCCCCAAAGCACACATTATAAGACACTCCTATTGAGAGGTGGGAGCCATCTCACATTTTGAACCTAGATCTTGTAACTGCTTTGACTAATAGTGGATGCAAAAGTCACCCTCTGTGTCCTCCTATGCTTCCAAGTCAGACCTCCATGAGGCCGCCATGTTGTAAGGGAGCCCAAGCCATATGGAGAAACCCTGTGCAGGTGCTGTGCTAGACAGACTCAGTAGAGCCCAGCCTCTGAGTCATTCTGCCCGGGCATTAGACTTGTGAGTGTAGGATCCCCCAGAAGATTCCATCCACCAGCCATTGGTGTCACCCTCAGCCATGTGAAATTTCTCAGCTATGGGTCCTAGACATTATGGAGCAGAGTCAAGCCATCCTCACTGTGTCTGTCCAAATTTCTGCCTCCACAGAATCTATAAACATAACAAAAGGTTATTTTAGGCCACTGAATTTAGGGTGGTTAGTTATGCGGTAGTAGTCAGCTGGAATGGAGGGGCATGGTGAGATGTCACCCCCGCCCCCATCCTTCTCCAAACAGGTTCTCTACCCACATCCTGGATGCCTGAAAAAGCACTGCCTCCCCTAAGGATCCAATGGGAGGAAAGCCCTGAGATCTTATTGCTCAGGTGGTTTCTTACAGCGTAGTGGGGAGAAGTCATGAGACTCAGGGAAGACACCTTTCGAGAATGGCTGGGTGGCCTTGCAGCACAGTGCGCAGACTCCACACAGAGTTTAGCAGCTGACGTTGGAACAGAGGAGCTGGGCATGAGTGGTGGAGAAAGCAGGGAAAGCAGAGCACGCCACAGGGCCAAGGTCAATATCATCACCCAGGTGGATCTGAATCCATTTGGCCCCTGGGTATAAAGTATGGAAATCTTCTAGAAATTCTGCTTTCAACTCAGTTCTATTCCCCTAACGAGTACCCAGCATCCACTAACCAAGAGGGCAGGCGTAGGAGGGAGGTATACAGATGAAGAAGATGCTGTGACCTCAAATCTGGGAAATCGTTCTCTCTCCTAGATTTACTGTCCCTCTGGAAAACCACTAAGCTATGTGGTGTTATATTAAAAGTCTTTCCAGAAATGGCAAGCATAGGAAGGCCAAGGCACAGAGTACTTTACAGTCCTGCCAATGGCCAGGGTCTCTTGCTTTGAAGAGGAGGGGCAAGGCTTTCCCCTCCGTTTGCATCATTCTCAGAGGATGGAGAACAGGCTCTGAGCATGCATGCGGGCCTCCAAGGGGTGCCTGGGCAGCACCCTCTGGCTGATCCACCGCTTGGCCGGCTGGCTGCAGAGGAAAGCCCAGGAAAGCCTCATTAAGCCACACAAAGCCAGCCTAAGGAGCGACAAAGTGGACTGCAGCTGCCTCGCCAGCCCGCTGCAGCTGACTGCCTGCGATCCCAGTCAGCCTGTGGCAGGCGAGCTGCTGACACAGCCTGTTGTGCTGGAGACCTTATTATTGCAAATCCCATTTCCACCTCGCAGATTCCTGGGAAATTGCAAACACGTCTGTCTGTGGCCAGCCCGCCTGGAAAGGTCACTGCAGCAGCTAGTGGGCTCCAATGCCATTTCCCTTGTTCACACATGTACAAACTGCAAATACCCAAGGTCAAGAGCAGTCACAGCCCTTTAACTTAATGCTGCTTGATACTGCCCAGACCCCGGCTGGGCCCTTTGCAGAGGCCAAGGAGGCTTCATCTTCACATAGCTCTGCCTCTCAAGTATCCCCGGAGACTCTAATTTAATTGATTGGGTGAGAGCCCTTGTATTGCAGGGTGTGAGCTGTATTTTTGAAAGCTCCCTGGGTGAGAAAATGTGCAGTATGGCTGAGAACTGCTGCCATGAGAAGTGGGGCTGATATTTATTGAACCCTACCGTATGTCAGGCCCTATACATTATAAATTTTTCATTTCATCTATAAAACAGACATTAGCAAGATATCCCCTTCGGTGGGGAATGGAATGAGGAAAATAAAGCTTAGAGAAGTTAAACATAATTTTCTTGTATCACTCTGTAGTGATTACAATGGCTGGAATTAAAAAGACTGGCAACACCGAGTATTGGTGAGGAAGCAAAACAACTGGGACTTTCATTCTTGCTGATGGTGATACAGAATGGCACAGCCACTCTGAGAAAGCATTTTGACCATTTCTGATAGAGTTAAACATGTACTCATCACACGACCAAAATTCCACTCCTGCGTACTTACCCAAAATAAATGAAAAACATGCGTCTACACAAAGATTTGTACTCAGATGTTCACAGCAAGAAATCAACCCAAATACCCATGGACAAGTAGATGAATAACCAGTTGTGCTATATCCATCCAATAGAACAGGGGTCCTCAAACTCTTTGGCACCAGGTTCCAGCTTCATGGAAGACAATCCTTCCAGGGACAGGGGTGGGGAGGTAGGAGGGGTGATGGCCTTGGGGTGATTCAAGCTGACTGCATTGATAACATTTGCAGCTGCTCTCCCCAGTGCCAGCATCAGTGCCTCAGCTCACCCAAGATCACCAGGCATTAGGTTCTCATAAAAAGCGTACAACCCAGACCCCTCACATATGCGGTTTACGGTGGGATTTGCGCTTCTATGGGAATCTAATGCTGCTGCTGATCTGACAGATGACAAAGCTCAGGTGGTGATGCGGGTGATGGGGAGCAGCCACAAATACAGATAAAACTTCGCCCACTGCCCACCTCCCACTGTGTAGCCGGGTCGGAGTGTGGGGGACAGGCCAGAGACTGGAATCGATCTGCAGCCAGGGGTTTGGGGACCACAACAATAGAGTGCCACTCAGTAATAAAAAAGAAGAGTGCATTGATGCATGCACAAGGTGGATGACTTTTAAAAACATATGTCAGATGAAAAGAAAAAAGAGAAACAAAAGAGTGAGTTCCTTTGCATCAAGTTCCAGAAGAGGTGAGCTTGCCTGCAGTGACAGAAAGCAGGTCAGTGTCTGCCTGGGCTGGGTTTTGAGGTGTGGGGTTTCTGAGGAAGGTCACGAAGGGACTTTCTGAGGTGATGTGGGCATGTTCTCCATCACAGTTCTGGTGGTGGTTAAGCATTCTTTTTATTTGTCAAAACTCATCAAACTGTATTCTTAAAATGGGAGCATTTATTATTTGTCAATTGTACCTCAGTAAAGTTGATTTTTGAAGACTGAGGGTTTTCAGCACAAGTTGGTCTGATTCTGAAGTTTCCACAGCTGCCTCCAAAGGCCAATGTGAGGACCACAGCTCCTGGAGGACAGTCCACTAACCACTTCCTCAGGACGTCATTGGGACCCAACAAGCACTGGGCTCCACGTAGGGGAAGGGCCACAGACAGCCGACAGGGGACCCAGGAGAAGCGAGTCTGACTTCTCAGTTGTTAGGAGCACCTGGATTAGTCCACTTGTCCTTGTGCCTCCTGACACCCCTTTCCTCTTGCTGGGAAGGACAAAGAGTAGAAGGTGAAATCACTTTGTTTTGTTTCTTCCCAGCTTTATGGAGGTATAATGGACAAATAAACATTGCATATATTTAAGGTGGCCAACATGATGAGTTGATCTGCATATACATTGTGAAACAATCACCACAAGATAATGAACATATTTGTCACCTCATTAATTACTATTTTCTTTTTTGTCTTTGTTTGTGGTGAGAATACTTAAGATCTACCCTCCTGGCAAATTTCAAGTATATCCTATTGTTGACTATAGTCATTAGGCTGCACATTAGACCTCCCCCACACAACTGAAACTTTGTGCCCTTTGACAACATCTCCTCATTTGCCCTCTTCTCAGCCCCTGGAAACCACCATTCTTCTCTCTGTTTCTACAAGTTCAACATTTTTAGATGCTACATGTAAGTGAAATCATGTGGTGCTGATAGTTTTGTGTCTGGCTGATGTCACTTAGCACAATCTCCTCTAGGTTCATCCATGTTGTTGAAAGTGGCTGGATTTCCTTATTTTTAAAAGGATGAATAACATTCCATTGTGTGTGTGTGTATACAGCCTAAGTGCCTGTGGACAGACCGATGAATAAAGAAAGTATGAGATATACTCACGAGTGTGTGTATATACTCTCCAGCCATCCACTGACGGGCACCTGGGCTATCTTCATACCTTGGATATGGTTCAGCAAGACCCCCTCTAGGTGTACATGTCCACAGGAAATGAAATCGGTCTCTCAGAGAGATAGCTGCACTCCCATGTTCATTGCAGCATTATTCACAATAGCCAAGATATGGAAAATGAAAGTTTTTTGCACGGGAGGTTGAATAGCTTCCAAGTGAAATCCCCTAGGGAAGCTTGCTAAAAATATCAAGTCCCTTTTAAAAAAATTTTTGAGGACCTTCCATACTGTTTTCCATAATGGTTGTATTAATTTATATTCCTACCAGTAGCGTATGAGAGTTCCCTTTCTCCGCGTCTTCGCCGATACTTGATATTTTTTGTCTGTTTTGGTAATAGTCACTCTAAAAAGTGTGAGCTGGTATCTCTTGATAGTGTTGATTTGGGTTTTCCTGAGGATTAGTGTGGTAGAGCACCTGTTTATAAACCTAATGGCCAGATCCAGGGTGTTTATGCAAAGGAAAGGAAATCAGGGTCTAGAAGGGATCACATTCACTGCAGTGTTATTCACAATAGCCAAGAAATGGAAACAACCAAAATTTCTGTAGATGGATGAATGGATGAATACAATTCTCTATTTCATGCACAATGGAATGATATGGCCCAATTACAGGACAGGGGATGAACACAGAACATAAACGAACGACACAGACACACAGGGACAGTACATGACTCAAGTGCCCAATGCACTGGTTGCTTTATTTTTATACCCTCCAGACCCAAAGTTAGTTCCTTGTACGTGAGCATCTGAGCGTAGCAGTGATAACCATTAATTCCGGAGTTGTTTCACAAGGGAACAATGGTCCCATGATCTCAGACCTCAAAATGATTACTTAAGGTGCCTAGACATAGCTCGAAAGCCAAGGCCAAGATAAGCAACATAGAGCAATGCAGCCATCTGAAGAACTTCTTGTTCTCTCTCCCAGCCAGTGGCCGGCCCCCATGCTTATGTCTGTCTCAGGTTGCCCCTCCCTTGAGGAGTCTTACCCATCATTGACTACCAACCATCTCATGGGGCCGGACCTTGGGAATGTTCTTCTTATCTTTATGGTCTCCAGACTCCCACCACGGGGGCCCACCGTGTGGGAGCTGGGCAAATTTGCTTACGTGCAGAAACTCAGGCCTCTTATCATGTCACGAGGCAGTAACCGTGTCTGAAGAAAATGCTGACTACCACTGCGTCACGCAGCACACATACATTACAGGCTATAGTGAATGATTAGTATAAGGCATAACGCCAGAATCAGCCCCCAACAATGGAATATTATTCAATCCTAAAAAAGGAGAAAATCTAGACATTTTCGACAACATGGGCAAACCTAGAGGACATTATGTCAAGTGACATAAGCCAGACACAAAAGACTAGCACCACATGATCTAAAACTGTTGAACTCGCAGAAACAGAGAGTAGAACGGTGGTTGCCAGGGGCTGGGGAGGGTAAATGGGGAGACGTTGGTCAAAGGGTATAAAGTTTCAGTTATGTGGGGCAAAAAGAATCTGGTAGTCTAATGTATGGCATAATGACTATAGTTAACAATAGCGTACTGCATGCTTAAAATTAACTGAGAGGGTAGATCTTCAGTGTTCTCACCCCCCCACACACACACACAAATAAGGAAAAGAAAAGAAGTAGAAGAACATGCTAACTAGGTGAGGTGATACTCAGCATCCACAAGGTTGATTAGCTTGTGTTGACCATTCCACAATATATACACGTACCAAAGCATCACGATGTACGCTTTGAACATGTACAATATTTGTCAATTATACCTCAATAAAGCTGAAAGAAAACCTGATTCCTTGACCTCATTTGCATAAATGAGACAGGAATAAGCATTCTTTAAATCTTTCTGGTCAGGAGATTCTGATAGGTTGGGGACCACTCAAATCCTAAGCTTCCTCCTGGGTGCGTTGCTATTTACACAGATGTTCACTGCCTTAGGGCTGTGTTCTCAGTTTCCCCACCAACTGCAGTTATACGTGAGCCTGGCGTGTTTTCCATGGCCAGCTGCAAAACAGGTCCTGGGAATGAGTTGGCCCCCAAATCTCCCTTTGAGGCCTCCCTATCCCCCATTTCCAATGTATGGAGAGTGATCTCTGTAGCCAAAGGCTGGTGATCAGGATTCATAACGCCACCTGTTTCCAGACAGAAGCAGTATCTCCTCCAGGGAAACTGCCAGGGATAATCTCTACTATGCCTCTCTTTTCCTTTTTTTTTTTTAAAGAATAAAATAAAATAAAAATTACAAGCAGATTATATCAAAGTAGCTTGAAATATGAACCATAGGTTGTTACGCATAAAAAGAAGAAAGTGTGTTTTCTTAGAGCTTTCATCAATTTCTGGGAGAATCAGATTAGTATGTGTGACATTATAGACCCGGGGAATTGCTGCTGAAGCTCTAAGTTCAGGTTCCAGAAGCCGTTTTAGGAAGAGTACCTCCTGATGGTTCTTTGATTGTGCAGAGCTGTGTTTCCCCAAGGTTTTCTGCCTGTGAAGCAACAGAAGGCACCAGGGAGCAGGCAAGGGGAAGGAGCGTGGAGATCTGAGCACCGAGGTCCGCCGACAGTAGCCACCTGTGACCTGGTACTTAATGATCAACTGACAAACTCTCCTTAGATCCTACGTCCCCAAGAGAGCTTTATAAGCAAAACCACCCAGGGGGGCTCCAAAGATCTAGGGAAAGGAGGAGGAAATCTCAACTAAACAGATCCAACCTCTAACAAGACCACTTTCCAAGGAAACAAGATTAAAATGCATGCTGATGCATATCTCTATTGCTCTTAGGGTGAAGACAATCTCCTTCACTTGGCCTGTCTAGGCAGGCCCCAGCATTCCTCTCCTGCCTCATCACATAGCCTAATTCCCTTCTCTTTCTCCTTCTCAGGCAAATAGGTCTTTTAGCCTCTCCTGCCACAGGGCCTTTGCACAAACTGTTTGAGGATTCTGGGATTTTCTTCTTCACCTACTGAATGTCTAATCATCCTCAAGATAGCGATTCAAGCATCCCTTCTCCCAGGGAAGAGTCCCCTGATTTTTCAGTGTCCAAATCTCATTGTAATGGTTCGTAAGTTATGTAATCTTTTTTTGTTGCAATAAGCATAATTTTGATGTTGTGATGGTTTGTGTGGCTATTTGATGAAGTTCCATGAGGGCAGAAACTTCAGTCCTTTCTTGTTCACTGCTAGAACCTCACATATAAAAGAATGAATGATCGTGTAGTGCAAATCCCTCACCTTGCCAGCCAGGGGAAGTGACATGGCTTAGGGAACCCATTGCAGTTAGTCACTGAGCTGAGACCAAGACTAAGCAGTCTTGCAACTTTGAGTCCATATTTCTTTCTCTAGCACCATCATTCTTGCTACATAAAGCGATGACTTACTGAGGGGAAAAAACATGAAAGGAAGCCAAAGGAAAATCAGAAAAAAGAATTTTCTGCTAAATGGACCATTTTTGACTATGCTCAAAAAAGAAAGGACCATACACAAAAGAAATCATAAAAAGAAGCAGGGGATATTATAAGCAAAGTACTTGATATGAATAATAATGAACAAAACATTTCTGCTTATTGTTTATCTAATTTTGAATTTTAATGAATAGCAGGGATGGTAATTACTCAATTCCTATGTTTATATAAAACCAACACATGAAACCTCACGGTTCGATATTTATGAAGTGTCAGGTTCCCTTAAATACTCAGCTTTGCAATTAGAAGGGGAGGTAGTCATTAACATTTTAAACTAGATAAATAAAGAATAGAGTTGTTATTTATTCATTAAAGTTTTAAAAACTGGAAATTATATAATCATCTTTTGGGTGTATACATATCATTTAATTAGCGATGAGTCAAAATGCTGCTAAGAAGCGTGTACCTACACCTCTAGAAATAGACCTATTAGCAAATGGAACGGTTGAACCCGGTTGACAATTCAGATTCATCTTCTGTTTGTATTGAGGAACTGTCACCAGATGCCTGATGATTTAGAAAGAGCACTGACTTTAGAGTCAGATGGAGCTGGGTTGGAATTATTTTTCTTCTGGGTGACCTTTGGCAACTTGCTCAAACATTGCAGAATCAGTTCTTTTATCCATAAAATGGGATTGTAGTCCTACCTTGCAGGGTTGTTGGGAGGCATTAAAGGATGTAAAGTACAATGACCAGCTCAAGGTAAGTATCTTGTGAGTCATAATGAGTGTAACGTTGCTCTGGCCCAGCAATAAGGAATAAGCATCTGGTTCCCCCAGGTGACATTCCTAGACCCAATGAGAAGGTCAGTAAATCAAGAGTGGTTGGCCGGGCACGGTGGCTCACGCCTGTAATCCTAGCACTCTGGGAGGCTGAGGCGCGTGGATCGCTCAAGCTCAGGAGTTCGAAACCAGCCTGAGCAAGAGCAAGACCCTCTCTCTACTAAAAATAGAAAGAAATTAATTGGCCAACTAAAAATATATAGAAAAAATTAGCGGGACATGGTGGCACATGCCTGTAGTCCCAGCACCTCTGGAGGCTGAGGCAGGAGGATCGCTTGAGCCCAGGAGTTTGAGGTTGCTGTGAGCTAGGCTGACGCCACCGCACTCACTCTAGCCTGGGTAACAAAGCGAGACTCTGTCTCAAAAAAAAAAAAAAAAAAAAAAAAAAAGAGTGGTCACGCACAAGCTGGTGGCACTGGAGGATTCCAGGAGGCTATCTTCCTGAGAGTTACAGACCAGGGCTCTGTGGTAAGAGCATTCTAAGCACCAGGCAGGGATGCGTTTGCTTCTCCATTATATGCCTAGGGTCCAGCACCCAGCACAGAGTAAGTTTTCACTGATTCTGTGAATGAACAACTGTATAACCACCACTGTAGCACCAGCACTTCTGGATGCATCCTCTCATGCTCAGACTACCTCTCTTTGGCGCACTACCTCTCTTTATCCTCCCGGGGCACTGGCCCCCAGAGGAAGCCTGCCCAGGGACCTTGCCAGCTGGGACCTTTTCCTGACGTCTCCATGCTCCAGGCGTCCAGGAGTCCACCTTGCTCCAACTTCCGTTGTCTGATTTTCAGGTGGGGTCAGGAGCTGACACTACCAAACTGTGCACACTGCTGTCGGTCTGCCCTTTTCAGGCATCTCTACACAGGGTCTGGGGCCTGGAAGTTCACTGTTTGCCATGCCTGCGCCCAGAGTTGAGATGGAGCTGCTTCAGCCCTTGCCTTGTGTGATGTGTCTTCTGCCCATTTTCTTGCCCTCCCTCGGGCTTTGCTCTGACTTCCTTGCCCCTGAGTCTCTACCGGTTTCTCTAGATTGCTCCTTCTCTCCAGAAGCTTTGAACCCTTTCAGCCCAGTCAGCACACACTACCGTGTCTCAGTGTCCACCGCTCGAGTGTGTGGCTCTGCAGCAATGGGAAGTGAGCAGTGGCACATAGTCGCCTTCCTGAAGCGTGACCTGGCATTCCCCAGACCTTCCTACTTGCGGAGCTGAGTAGGACTGATACATCTCTCACTGACAGGCGCTGATGTCCTGGACCCCCTGCTGTCTGGATATAGGGTCTCAATCTACCCGGGGGAGGGAATAGAGGTTTCTCAGTCTAGTCTAGAACAACAACCAAGTTTGTGGAAAGGGACAATTGTGGGTGCCACTGTATTAAGCATGTCTTTTTATTCCATGTTTTGGCACCTGAGGCTTTACTGACCCCGGGGACGGCCCCTCCCAGGCCGAGCCAATTCTTAGAGCTAGTAAATGACTGGTCTGCCATTGTGCCTTTCATAGCACCCAGAGCCCACACCCATCCACCTCCTCTAGAAGGTTCTTACACCCCAGGCCAATACTTCCCTGCCCTGATGACCGCAGGGCCAGGGTCCAAACCCTATGCCCCAGAGCCCACTGAAATGATCTAAATGACCAATCCTAAACTTACCTACCCTGCCTCACCCGGCCTTTCCTCCTAAACAAACCACAATAAACTAGATAACCTTTGCCCGCATTCCCCCTGCTGCCTCTGCCTCACAACCAACGCTGGGGCTTCCCCACATGGCCCTGCGTGCTGTGTCCTCTCCCCTTGGGATCTGTGAGCAGCAAACTATCTTCTCAATGGCAGTCATCTCCCATCCTGTCAGCCCCACCCCTGCCTGAATAATACTAAAGCTGACATTTTAAAACAGCCCCTCCTATTGTCTTCTGATCCAAGCCCTGGAAAATCTGCTCTGACCTTCAGAAGAGTCAACTCTCAGAAACCGACAGCACGGGCTGGATAATGAGCTGGAGCATTGGATGAACTGTAAGGAAACAGAACAAGCCAACACCTTCTAGGTGGGTGTGGGGGGCCCAGATAGTAGGGCCCTTGTTGCGGGGTGGGGTGCTCAACCTCATATTGTTAGGCGACAGCCATCTCCCTCCACAGCAATACAATACAGAAACATCATGACATAGCATAGGAGTGATACAAGAGGGATATTGTGGGGTATTCACTGGCACCAAAGGCATTCCATATGGGTGACTTCATGGTGGAGCCAGGGTGTGGTTGTAGCAACTGCAAGCTGAGGCCCCCTTGAGGGGGAATGAAGAACTGATCCAGGGCTGAAGACTGCTAATGGCCACCGTGGCACCTACAGAGCCCCTGGGATTCTGTTGGGGTAACGTCACTGAGGACTTGAGGTTTTCCCCAAAATATTTTGTTCTCATTAGATTCATTCACAAGAGAATATTGTGAAGGTAACTTGTACCACTTTTTAAAATAATTTCATAGTTTTAATGTTGAAAGATTAATAGTATATAAATTATTATGAATTGTTATTTAAATGGAATAACATTTTATTTCTATCTTTATTTGATTCCAAAATCTAAAGGGGGTACACATGTTTTTGATACATGGCTTGAGTCCGGGCTATAAATGTGCCCATTCTCCAAACAGTGTTCATTGTACCCATTAGATGGGTTTTTGCCCTTCCCCTCCTCTCCCCTCCCCACTGCTTGATTTCCAATGACTTTTACTTCCCTCTGGGTGCCTCTGTGCCCATTGGTCAGTTCTAATTTATTAGAAAGTGCATGCAGTATTTGTTGTCCTATTCTTGAGACACTTCACTTAGGATAAAAATCTGCAGTTTCTTCCATATTGATGCAAAAAGCATGGATTTGTCCTTTTGTATGGCTGAATTGTACTCCATAGTATATACATACCATATTTTGTTAATCCACTCATTAATTGATGGACGCTTGGGTTGATTCCACGTTTGCTATTGTGAATTTTTCTGCAATAAACATTCTAGTGCAGGTGTCTTTTTGATAAAATGACTTCTTTTCTTTTGGGTAGATGCCAAGTCATGGGACTGCTGGATCAAATGGTAGGTGTACTTTTAGTTCTTTGGGAAATCTTTGTACTGTTTTCCAAAGGGGTTGTACTAATTTGCAGTCCCACCAACAGTGTATAAGCATTTCTTTCTCTGGATCAGCATCCATTGTTTTTGGACTTTTTAATAAAAGCCATTCTAACAGGGGTAAGGTAATATCTCATTGTTGTTTTTATTTGAGTCTCCCTGGTGATTGGTGATGTTGAGAAGTTTTTTCATATGTTTGTTGGTCATTTGTCTGACTTCTTTTGAAAAGCTTCTGTTCATATCTTTTGCCCATTTTTTAATGGGGTTGTTTGTTTTTCTTCTTGCTGACTTGTTTGCGCTCTTTGTAAATTCTGGTTATTAGCCCTTTATCGGATGTGTGGATTGCAAATATTTTCTCCCATTCTGTAGGTTGTCTATTTGCTCTGCTGATTATTTCTTTAGCCGTGCAAAAGCTTTTTAATTTAATCAAGTCCCATTTGTGTATTTTTGTTGCTGCTGTAATTGCCATTGGGGTCTTAGTCATAAATTCTATGCTTAGACTGATGGCTAGAACAATTTTTCCTACATTTTTTCCTAGAATTCTTATGATTTCATGCCTTATATTTAAGCATTTTATTTATCTTGAATTAATTTTTGTGAGTGATAGGGGTCCTATTTCATTTTTCTACATGTGGCTGTCCAATTTTCCCAGCACCATTTATTGAATAGGGTTTCTTTTTCCCAGTGTGCATTATTGTCTGCTTTGTCAAAGATCAGTTAGGTGTAGGAAGATGGTTTTATGTCTGGGTTCTGTGTTCTGTTCCATTAGTCTATGTCTCTATTTTTGTACCAATATCATTCTATTTTGGTTACTATAGCCTTATAGTATAGTTTGAAGTCTGGTAATGTGATACCTCCAGCTCTTTTGTTTGTTTGTTTGTTTGTTTGTTTAGGATTGCTTTGGCTATTCAGGCTCTTTTCTGGTTCCAAACAAAGCATAGAATTATTTTTTCTAGATCTGTGAAATATGCCATTGGTAATTCAATGGGGATTACATTGAATCTGTAAATCACTTTGGGTAGTATGGACATTTTAACAATGATAAGTCTACTGATCCATGAGCAGGATATATTTCCCTATTTGTTTGTGTCATCTGCAATTTCTTTCCTCAGTGTTTCATACCTCTCCTTATAGAGATCTTTTACCTCCTTGGTTAAGTATATTCCTAGGTATTTTATTTTCTTTGTAGCTATCATGAATCATATTGAGTTTTTTGTTTGACTCTCAGCTTGACTGCTATTGGTATATAGAAATGCTACTGATTTGTGTACTTTGATTTTATATCCTGAGACTTTGCTGAATTTATTTATGAATTCCAGGAGTTTCTTGGTGAAGTCTTTAGCCATACCTCTTCATTGTCCTCTAAACTGATGATGTAAACTGCTAAAGGATGTATTTAAGAATATGAGCATTTAATGTGACCTCAGAATAGATCTCATGGATTTTCTGAATAATTTATTCCTTCCCTTCACTTACTACTTTCTCTCCAACTACCCTATTTTTGGGGTGAAAAAACTGAGGCCCTGGCCGGGAGTGGTGGCTCACGCCTGTAATCCTAGCACTCTGGGAGGCCGAGGTGGGCGGATTGCTTGAGATCAGGAGTTAGAAACCAGCCTGAGCAAGAGTGAGACCCTGTCTCTACTATAAATAGAAAGAAATTAATTGGCCAACTAATATATATAGAAAAAAATTAGCTGGGCATGGTGGCGCATGCCTGTAGTCCCAGCTACTTGGGAGGCTGAGGCAGTAGGATTGCTTGAGCCCAGGAGATTGAGGTTGCTGTGAGCTAGGCTGATGCCATGGCACTCACTCTAGCCTGGGCAACAAAGTGAGACTCTGCCTCAAAAAAAAAAAAAAAAAAAAAAAAAAAAAACTGAGGCCCAGAAGGCAGACATGACTTGCCCCAAACATACCACCAGAGATTAAAACCACTCCCTGCAGAGTGCTTTTGGTTGGTTGCACGCTTGCTTGCAACACATGTGCTGTTATAGGCTGAACTGTATTCCCCACCATCACCAAAATTCATGTATTGAAGTCCTAGCCTCAACACCTCACAATGTGACTGTATTTGGAGATAGGATCTTTAAGGTTAATTAAGTTAAAATGAGGTCCTTAGAGTGGGCCCTATACCAATATTACTGGTGTCCTTATAAGAATAGGAAATGTGGACACAGACACACACAGAGGGAAGATGATGTGGAGACACAGGGAGAAGACGGCCATCTACAAGTCAAGGAGAGAAGCCTCAGAAGAAACCAACACTGACTGCACCTTGATCTCAGACTTCTGGCCTCCAGAATTGTGAGAAAATTAATTTCTGTTATTTATTCCCCCCAGGTGCTGTGCTCTCTCACCAAGGCGTGTTCTGAGAAAGGGAAGAAAGGACTTTATAGCACAATAGAATATATTTGCCTTGTTTTTAATAAATCCAGACTGCCAACAAATGTGCTTATAACCCAAAATTAGATGTAGGTAGCAGTGGCAAATGAAGTCATCACATCAAAACATGGGAATGAATAGTGCATGTTTAAATTCCAGCCCAAGGAAACTGTTATCTCTTCCAATGCCCACAATGCTGCCATCATGAAAGGTGCTTTTGAAATGTAGAAACCCTGAATCACCCAAAAATCCAAACCTTAAATCTACTCTGCCATTCTTTGGCTATGTCGGCTGATCAAGTAGAGTTAAAAGGGTTAGCTGAAGCTTTTTAGGTACATGCAAACTAGGATATCAGACTTGCAGACATTTGTAGTGTCAGGTTGAGAAAAGGCTTATACCCTCACCCTTTCTGAAGATTGCAAAGACTCTGTACATGAGTCTGGTTAGATTTATCGCATACTGAAACAAGGTTAAAGCCAGATGCTTTGGGATATATTTAGAGAATAAAGAGTAATAGCCGGATTTCAAATTCATGATGGTAGCTCCTTAATGGCTACAAAACATGGACAAATAGGAATGCTGGCAACTTGCCAGGCATAGCCAGAGTACTGGAATTAAAACCAGAAAGCCTGCACTCCCTGAGCAAATCCTTTATTCTCCCTAAACATCTGTCCCAATCTAAAAAATTAGCATCCACTCCATACCTATCACTCACATCGTTAAGAGGCTCAAATGGGAAGATCATTGAGAAAACACAAGGAGAATTCTAAGTGCCAAGCTAAGGTGGGGACTCCTCAGTCTTTGAAAAGGAGATCATGCCGTCATCCATAGGAGAGTAGCACTGAGGCATTGACAATCACGCAGAGAATTTTCTAACACTATCTTCCTGCTCCATTCTAGCATTCACTTTTTATTTTAAGATAATGTTCAAGGGCAGTTCCAGTGTCGCCTTCATGCGGAGTGTCCTACTGTTAACATTTTACATAACTGTTATACAGTTTTGAAACTGAAGAAATGAATGTTAGTATCATACTACTCACCAAACTACAGACTTTATGTGGAGGTTCCCATTTTTTGCACTAATGTCCTTTTTCTGTTCTAGGGTCTAACCCAGAATCTCACATTGCCTTTAGTTGTCATGTCTCCTTAGTGTCTTCCAATTTGTGACAAGCATCTCCTTTCCTTTCATGCCTTTGAGACTCAGTTATTTTGTAGACTGTCTCCCAGTTTGGGTTTTTCCAATGTTTTCTTATGATTAGATTGAAGCTCTGCATTATTGGGAAGGAAATTAGCAAGGTGATATGCTCTTCTCACCGCATCCTGTCTGGGACTATCTGATTCTGTTACATTGTACAGCAATAAGATGTTAACCTTGATCACTTGTTTAATGTGTTATCTGGAGGATTTCTCTGCCATAAAGTTACTATTTTTTCCTTTTTAATTCATAAATATTTGGGGGGAGATACTTTGAGACCAGGCAAATATGTTTCTCCTTAAACTTTTGCCAATGGATTCTAGCTCCTTCAGTGAATCTTGCCTATAGCAATTATTACTGCGGTATTCTAAGCCATTTTCTATTTTCTTCTACATTTATTACTTGGAATTCTTTTGCAGTGAAGAGTTGTCTCTCGTTTCTCATTTGTTTCTTTATTTCATTATGCATTTATATCAGCATGAACTCATGGATGTTTATTTTATACTTTGGGTTTTAATCCAATACCAACTCTGGCCACTGGGACCTCCTTCAGCGTTGGTTCCTGTGCCCTGTCAACATGCCCAAGCATTGGTTATTTTTGTTATTTAGTTGGCTGGTTGGCTGGTTGGTTTGGGCTTGTTTAGCTTTGTTTTCAGCACTTCCTTGCTTCCTGACACCACAAGATGCCCTGAGGTCATGTGCATTTTGCCTGCCTTACTTAGCTCCTCAATCAACTACTTCCCCACCTGTTCTATATTGTATCAGGGAAAGCACTCAAACATAAAAAAAAAAAAAATGCAAAAAAATATTATTACAGGAAGTAATTTATGCTATGAAAGATAAAATGTGGGTTTAATTTATTTTCTAGGTTTCTACCAGCTTTCCTAACTATGGAACCACTTCTTCCCATATAGAAAGAACCATATGGTCTCATTAAAAAGCAGGTACTAGACACCTGGCATGTGGAAAGCCATGAGTCCACCATGATTAGTGTCATTTAATGCCTTCTCCTCTATAGAGGAGATAATTTCAGTAGCTGTGCTACAAATAAATGGTTTTTAATAATTAGTAATAAAAAATATATCAAACATGTATAGTTAGCCCCTGCTTGGCCCATGAAGAAGAAAAGATCAACTTATGTTTAGTTTCTCTACCCTTAAACAATGACTTGGCACACGTAGTAGGCCGAGTGCCCACCCTCCCCAAAGACATCCATAGCCTGATCCCTGAAACCTATGAATATGTCACCTTACATGGTGAAAGGCACTTTGCCGATGTGGTTACGAATCTTGAGATGGGGAGATACTTCTGGATAATCTTCGTGGGCCCAATATAAACACAATGGTCCTTGTAAGAGGAAGAGTCAGAGAAGGCTATGTGACAATGGGGACAGGACAGTGACACAGAGCCAGGGGCCAAGGGATGTGGGCAGCTTCTTGAAGCTGGGAAAGGCAAGAAAATGGATTCCCTCCCCCCTCATCCCTAGAGTTTCCGGAAGGAATACATTTAACCTCTGCCCTCCATAACTCTAAGTGATTAAATTTGTGTTGTTTTAAGCCCCTAAATTTGTAATAATTTTGTTATAGCAGCAGTAGGAAACTAATATGGCATATAAACCCCATGACTGCTTATGACTGCAATTTTTTGGTCACCTGTTATTACCTGTGAGTCATCAGGCAGATTCAGGGTTGTGATTTCTGTATGACCAAGAGACATTTGCTGTGATGCCAGCATGAGGAAGACAGTCCCATTCATAATGCCATCCAGCAGAAAGGGACGGGGTGATCTCAAAGTGGAGCAGGGACATACCCATGAGAATATCTAAGTGTTTTGAAAACAGGAAGGCTTGTTCTACTCATGACATTTCATTCCTAATAGCCTGCCCTTTGCCGCACACACAGGGTCCGTATGCAGCATTGAAAGAAGAACTTTTAATTGAATACCAGCCAAGACTGGAAGGTGAAATATCTATTCCATTTTTCTCCCCTCACCATGGCTGCCTCTTTTAACCCTTCCCAGGGCAAAGAAAAAATAAATAAATAAATAAAATCTTGTATGTGGCTAAGCTAACAGAGGAAGGTTTCAGAGGCTGCCTATCCTTGAACCCAGCCTCCTAACAGCCATTCAACACTTTGGCAGGGAGAGAAAATGAAAAAAAGCCTTTTCAACGCCCTCTGATGCCCAGACTTCTATGGAAGGCCAACTTTCCTCATCCAATGCCTGCTGTGTCTGAGCCACTGTGTTTTCCATTTGGTTAAAGATCTGTTTTCACAAATTGGGATATATAAATTCCCCAAAGTTTCCAGTCTACCTCAACACAAAATGTATAACAGGAGTAAATAAAAGTAGACATATCCACGAGGAAGCCCCTGGATTGAATCTGTAGGCAAGAAATTCTTCAGGGAGTGGAGCACACTTGCTTTGGTTTTTGTGTGTTCATGTGATAGAAATTCTCCTGCTTTTAAAAAGACTGGGGGCTACTGGCTGTTAAAGATCAGATCATCAGTTTGATGTGTCTCAACATCGTGCATGTCATCCAGGCTGATACCCTTTGCCTATTTCAAAGACAGTGCGAGTAGCTCTAATTCCCATTCTAACACCGAGAGATCAAATATGAATACTTCCCGAGGAAACGAGAATAGAATAGGCAGCACAGAGAGGCTTCTATGCCCCAATTATATCCCATTTTTAGGTTGTATTTCTACTTCTTAAAATGATAGAAAATTGTGGAGTGCTTCTAATCTTTGCAGTGTGGATTGAATCCATCTTCCCTGAATTGTTTTAAAGTGGGCTTGCGCTAAGAAGGGCTTTCAAAACAGCCAAGTAGCTGGTCTGGTTGGTTTGAGACCTGGTCAATTGGAAAATGTTTTGTTTCTCTAAAATGTCACCCAGTCACATCAATAGCATAATGTACCAGTTTTGAGTTCCACAGATTTATTTTTATTTCTTTCCTACCAAGTGAGAGAGGGAAACAGTATTTATTAAATATCTAAAGTGTTTCATGCACTATGTTGGCATTTGACGTATTTTATCTTATTTTATCCTCACAAAGCAGTCCTGCTCCTCCTACTCCTTTTAAGTGTGAGAAAACAGGATGCATTTTAAGAAACTGCTGACTTTTCTCCAGAAGAATTGGGACTTAAGTGCAGGCATGATGAAGAGGCAACATGGTATGATGAAAACAATAGGTATTTTTGGAACCGGATTAGAGTCTTTGAAAAACTTTTGGGCTCTAGGGATTGAGCAGGTTATATAACCTTTCTGACCTGTTTATTTATCCAATGAAGATAGTAATAACTAAGTTTTAGGGGCATTGTAGTATATGTGTGTGTGCGTGAATCATACACACGTATATGCCAAGTGGCAGGCTTCCATAAGTGATAACTAATCTTATTCAATCCATAAGGAATTATTTGCCACCACTTAATTAGCAGGAAATATGCCAGGTGCTGGTACTCATGGTACACAATGGTTGCCATCTTCAGTTGTGTTTCCTCACCTAAAGGGTACAATGGATTCTTCCACAGCAAACTAATATTTGCAGAGAACCTCTTATATGCAAAGATGATGTGTGGGTACAGTAGGAGACTTAAGGGTAACATTGCAAAACCATAAACAAAAGAATCATGGTCCATAATGGCCCCAGTATATTGGTGAGCCAAATATTCCAGGGGGAAAGAATCTGCACATCACTTGGTGAGTCTTCAAAGTCAAGTATGTGTAATTCAGAGGATACCTGTAGACTTTCAAAGGGTATTCAGCATGTGTGGCCTTCGGGAATCAATTTCCAGGTTTGTATGTTCCATTTGTATGTATTCTTTGTTAAAACAATTTTAACTAAGAACCCACCTGTAGTTGAAGGGATGTGGCTTCTCAGCCCCCACTTTACCTTAAACAATCTCCTTTCTTCCGCTTTACAAAGACAGACAAACTCTCGCCCACCCCCACTCACACTATTGTGCATTACTCTATGGATAGGGGACTTCTGGGGTTTTAAACAATGGATAATTTAAAATGTTGAGGAAAATACCAGCTTTGTTACTGAATAACAAGTCCTTTTGCAAGTCAGGTACTTTCTAATTATTTGCTTTTAATTTGAGGACTCAATTACATTGTAAACAGGCAAATCGTTAAAATTAGACTTTGATGGTGTATCGAAATGAGTGTTTTGCAAATAACCTGAAAAAAATTCAATGCCACTGTTTGTTTGTTTAATTCTGCTTTCTTCTACTCATTGAACAACATGAGTTTTCTAAGCACTTAAGTAAGCAAAGACAGAAGATGGGAATAAAGTTCATACTGACTCTTTTATTTAAGGAATAAGTGACAGTTACTCATAGATGCATGACCTACATGAAAATTTTTCTGTCTATATCAGCAAGAGATATCACTTCTAATGAAATTTTACGTTTGGTAATGACCACAATATACTATATATTTGTATTTTGGAGGTCAATTAGATAGAGTAATAATTATACTGTTTGTAGCAGAGTCCATATTTTTAAAAAGTAAATCTTAGATTATAGAAAATTAAAAACAATTTCCATTTACATTACTGAGAATGAGAAAAACAGCTCCTGACATCCAGGGACTGGCTGGGCCACTTACAGTGAAGTCTTGGAGTTGTAAGGAGTGGCCTGGTGTTCACAGCTAGACCTTGGTGTCCTAGATATCGACCATCCTGTAGAACACAAACATCAGACTGGGGTCTAACACCCCGTGACTATGATGCAGGGAAACAAAACAACAAACAAAAGAATTCAACTTCAGCATCTTATCTGAGCATAGACAAAAGCATAGTTATGGTGAAAACCACAAAAATATCAAACACCACCCTCTCCCAGCTATTATGAGTGACCATTGCTGCTTTATCAATTATAGCTTGAACTGTGCTCATGTCTTCCCTTCTTCCAGGTAAGACTGATGGAGATAATCAACCGTAGAATTGCCCTCACCTCCTGACAGCATTTAATACAGAGGAGAGCCCTGCTCATGAAGCCCTCCCCCAAATTACCTAACCAAGGTCTAAATCCTATAATAAGTCCTTTTTAGCATGTTCTTATGGAGATGTCTAGTGGTTCCCGATGGTGAGCATTATACCCCACTGCAATGAGCAACATGCCCAACTTGTTCAGCCACCTATGTGTTCCTGTGGCCTCTGGCTGGAGGCATTGGCAGAAAGACATGTGCCACCAAGATAGAACTGCCCTCGCTGCCCCGGACTGAGACCCTGGGCCCGAGTACTCTTGTTCACACCCGAGACCCTTCCTGTCTAGCTATTTGGGGTGCCACCTGCACAAGGCTGGGAGATCAATTCACGCTAAGTTGAGCTCCAATATTCTGGTTAATACCTTAGAACTAGGTTTAGTTTGTTCTCCTGGGAATAGGCTCCTTTCTGACATTTTTGTTGATGTGATCAGATTTATGTCGTTCTTTGGCAAAATTGTTTTCTGGTCTGCTAATACCTACCTATCCCTGTGGTCTGTCTGCTTGTCTGGTGTTTTGAGCATTGTTTGTCTGTAATGGCACAAGTCTATAGGGAGATGTAGAAACAGTAGACGCTGCATTGATTACGAGATTTATTGCCATGAGTTGAGTTGGTTTGTGCAATCATGAAGCTGGCTGGGCAAGCCCAAAATCCAGGGAGGAGACCATGCGGAAGGGAGGCTAGAGCTCCTGGGAACAGGCTGAAGTCTCTATCCACAGGCAGAATTTCTTCTTCAGCTTTCCAGGCCTTTCAGCTGATTGAATCAGGCCCATCCTGATTACCTAGGATAATCTCTTTAATTTAAAACAACTGATTATGGACTTTAATTATAGCTACTAAACACCTTCACAGCAGCACTAATTTAGTGTGTGACTGAACACCAGGGGCTGGACTGTAGCCTAGCCAATCCCAGGCAGAAGATGGGCACAAATCTGATACATTTGTCCCCAAGCTAGCTCCAGGGGAAGAGGGGTTCAGCATGTCTCCCAAGACTGGCATCTTTTTTTTGACAAACTCTGACTTGGGTCACCACTTTAAAACCTTGCAAGGACGTTTCCTCAGTCTTGTGCTGTGTCCCCAAGGACTTCTTTATTTTTGTCTGCCTGGAATCAGGAGGTTTTTCTGCTCCCTGTTGGGTGATGCGAGCCCTTGGCCAGGATCCAGAGGCAGCAAGTCTCCCAAGAACCCCCGTAAAGGACCACAGATGTTCTCATAGGGTCTCCTCTGTCAATGGGCCTCTTCCAGGCCAAGCCCCTGCTTTCCCTCATCCCCACACTATCAGCCTAACTTGTGTGCTTGTCTCATGAACAGGCATAATCTCACCAGAGACTATTCAAAATGGCGGGCGCCACTCTGGGAGCTTTTGCTCATGTGAAAGGCACCTTCGAGAACAATGTGAAGGAATCCTCATGAGGGGATTATTTGTCTTGTTTGTCTAAAAGAGAGATCATTTTGTTTAACCCAGGAGTCACTCCCTCTGTTTCAGTACTTGGGAATTAATAATTGGTGGCTTTTTAATTGTTTGGGCTGATAAAACTTTCAAGTGAGCACAAGTTACACCAAAGCCAGCTGCACATCATTCTCTTTGCTGTGTCTATAGGTCAAAATATGTTCTTCCACGTTTAAACTTTCTGTCCTCTCTTTGTGGAGACAATAAAATTAACCTTTTACAGTGATAATCTCATATCTGGTTAAGGCTGTCTGCCTCTCATTTATTTATTTATTTTTTCTATTCTTCTCTCCCTCTTTTCCTCCCCTTGGGGAAAGCCAAGTTCAAGATTTTTTTTTTTTTAGTTGTTTGGTTGTTAAGTTGGCACAATGGAAATATCTAGTCCAGATAAATAGTCAACAATGCCTACAAGAAAGATACAGTCATTTCAACAATGTTTCTTTTTATGGACTCTGAAAAGTATATTTATATAACAGCCTTTGTTACTGTAGCAATGAGGTGAGAACAAAATGGCTTTAGGTCCAAGATAAAACAAGAGTTTGGGCATAATTCAGTCTTTAAAAATTCATTTACTGTATAAAAATACTGACATCAAAAAATTTTATTTGTATGAATATAGAGTTAAATGTCTCATATTTAAAATTTTTAAATTGCCTACATTGGTTTTATGAGTGACATAAGTTATTGTCTCTATTGCTTGTTTAAAATAAAAAATTTATACATATAAAATTATATTCACCTAAATAAAATTATAATAATGATGTTTCTTTAAAGGATTTAATTTTATGGAATTCTTACAATGCTACAAATCAAAAGGATTTCATGTGTTAGCTAAATTATAACTTTTAGAACCATAACTAATTTTAAGACCTTATCCAGATGTTTAATTAATAAATGATGTTTCAATGCTTAGACAGTTTCTAAACAAGAAATAAATTCAAAACCTTGGTCACCAAACAGAATTTATCTTCACTTCTTAAAGTGACAATAGATGAACAAATTATAAAATTGTTTTGGATAATATTATCTATTTATATTTACATATTCATTTAATTTTTTCTCATTAAAATCATTAAAATGATAAGAGTGTTCATAGAAAGAAAAAGAGCTAAACAGTTTTTAGTTTTCTATTATCTAGTTTTCTCTTTTGTTTGGAGAAAAGCAACCTCTGCTAGAGAACTAACCATGCCTTTTTCAGACCTTCCAGAGACTTCTTTGGATATCTCTGATTTAATTCTATTTAGTGATGGTTCCTACTTAAAAAAAAAAAAAAAAACTAAAAATTGTCAAAAGACTCTTCTATACAGAGTTGAATTTATTCTTGAAACTTAAGCCTCTCCCAGAAATTAAATCAGTTTCTATGGCTAAATTAATTACCCTTGCCCTGATCAACCAACTCACAAACATTAAAAAACAAATGCTGAAATAAATATTGATACTCTAAGAGGAAGTGATTTGGGGTCAGTCTTTTAAATGATTTTAAAAATAAACGATTTTCTGACCATTTCTGGAACCCCTATGAAATGCATGAAGTTTGCTCACTCCTGTTGTGGTAAATGAGACTAAGATTTCCAGTAGAGCCTGTGCCCCACTAGGATTCTAGTTCCTAAGTGAATACCAGGCTGATATTGGCCTTATTTACACTAACTTATCCCCTGTTTTGGGGGGTAAATAGTAGAGACTGCTACATATGTGAAACCTCCACCTCTCCCAGGAACCTCTGACGTGAGACAAGCCTGGGATCCTCCAGGAGGGATGGCTGGGGCTTCTTCACGCACACGCTCTGAGCTGCAGTTCCCATAGTGATCTGAAACTTGTCACCGACTCTAACAGATGTCATAAATAATACAACATCTGCTCCGGAAGCCCAATAAACTAGTCTAAATTCATTAGCCGGAGTTGCCATGGACAATCACATCACTCTTGCTTTCCTCTAAGCTTGCTGCACCTATGCAAATAGCACAGAGCAAGTAAAAACACTCCAAGACTGGAGAGAGGAGAAGGCCCCCTAGGTCTCTCCAGCAGGCCCCGCTGGGTTCTGGGGTATGATTTCATTGCCTGGGTTTTATAATCCCAGCCTCTTGCTTTGAGACTTGTTACAAGGACTAATCATCGTGTGGCTTCTGGTAATTGCCTGTGTTACAGCTGGCTGATGTATCTGGTCCAGAGTCTTAGAGGCTTCTGTACAGCAATTGTCACATTCGATGATTCTACAACTCATTTGACAACGGAAGAAGAAGGCGGCATTGGCCCCAGTCTAAATACAGACAGGTTCAGGGAAACTCTCCTGATCTTGACTGGCAAAATCTCACCAATCTGGATGTCATGGATTCAGGTCCTGTGGTCTGACGTCACCTGTCCTTGGCTAGAAGGGCAAACCAATAAAGAGGAAGCAGCCCCTGCCATGCAAAGGCAGTGAGGTTTTGGAGGTGTTAGGGGCTGTTTGTGCTTGCAGCTAGACCTTGGTGTCACCCTGCTTGATACACCAACCAGTCTTGCAAAGCACCACCATCAGACAAAGGGATTCTATGATCGTGAGGAAGTAACACCAGAACCAAAGTCATCTCCTAATTGTGTGTAAGCTAGAAAAAAGATCACTGTGCAAATCACAAAAATAGACAACCCCACTCCCAAGCATAAGATCGACTGCTGAGTCTTCAAGATTGCAACTTTTGCTTTGCTTTAGTCTTTCTTCCTTCCACATGTGACTTATTAAGATAAACCTTAGTGTGGGCTGCTATAATTTAACACCACATGCAGGGTGTCTTAAACAACAGACATTTATTTCTCACAGTTCTAGAGACTGGGAAATCCAAGTTCAAGGTGCAGGCTGTCTTCCTGTCTTTCTGGTTTGCAGAGAGCCACCTTCTCTTTGTGTCCCCAGGTGGAGCAGGGAGTGAGAGGGGGAGGAAGAGGAAGGAAGCCTTCTCCTGCCTCTTCTAATAAGGGCCCTAATCCCTTTCATGAGGGCTTCACCTTCGTGGCATAATTACCTCCCAAAGGCCCTACCTCCTAATACTGTCACAATACTGGTAGGATTTCAACCTATGAATTTAAAGGGGGACACATTCAGTCTGTAACAGTAACTCATCATAGAATTGTCACCACTTCTTAACAGCATGCAATCTAAAATAAATCCCAGCTTCCACAAACCTTACCCCCAAATTACCTAATCAAAGCCCAAGACCTATAACATATCCTTCCGAACACCCTCTTACTGAGATGCCCAACGACTCCCTGTCATTTGTGCTCTTCCTCACTTCAATGAGCAATAAACCCAACTTGTTCAATTACAGGTGTGTTTCTGCTGGCCTTTGCCTGGAGGGCATTTACAGTACAAATTTTTCTCGCAGAGGAAATATAATTAATGAAAGTCTTTGAAGCTCAAAACCTTTGCATTAAAATGTGTGTGGGGATGGGATGGGAATAGAATGGAAATAATTACTCAGCAAAGGAAAGAGTAAATGGTCTCACTGGTAAAGAAATGCTTGTTTGTGCATCTTAAAAATGAAGTAGAGTATCAAAATGTTATAATACGTGGATTCCACTGGATACTTTAAAAATTACTTGTCCGTGATTATTTTATTTTTTTAATGACAATATTTACAGCTCACTGAAAATTATATCCTTTGCAGCTATTTAAACTCATGATGAAAATATTTAAACATTAACCTAAAATTGTACAAAAGATGGTAAAGAAATTGGCCTAGCCACCATACATCAGTAGGGTATGTTAATCATTGGAGAAAGAAAGTCTAGAAAAGTCTCCCCAGAATGAGAGCTCTTTAATGTTTTACTGGAAATACTTTCAAATCCACGGCATCAACACCCCTTTCAATCAGTTTTTTTCAAGTTTGCTAAGTAATGACGACAGTACCAATCCTTCCCCCTCTGCTGACTCTTCTAGGATCTTCTCTCCCTTACTTTGTTTTCACGAAGTCCCTCCTTCCCTGCTGATAATGAAAAAATTCTTGTGGGTGTAAGAAGGCTTGAATTTTGATGTATTTGGGGAACTGGGGTATGGTGGTTGCCCAGGGAGTGTTTGGTGAGCCAGTCTCTCCTTCCTTCCTATCACAGGCTTTTAGAACACAAAATCCTATTTTGAGATGGAAGTCTGGGGGGAAACAGCATCATAGTTTTTCAAAATTGTCTTAGAGAATTCTTAAGCAGAAAGTGTTGAAGACCGCTGTTCTGTTTGTAAGCTCCATTTATCTGTCACTATGGGCCCACGTCCAGCAGAGCACCTGGCACAGAAGGGGCCTCCCCAGATAGTTGGTATAGCATGGAATGAATGTACAAATAAGTCACATGATGGGGGCTGGCGGAGACAGCCTTGCCTGCTGGTTAAGGGATAAAAGAGGAGGCGTATGAATGCAACAGGGCAGGGGAGAGACATCCAGGAGGCCATCAGGAGTGTGAGGTTGCAATGAGCTATGATGATGCCACTGCACTCTAGCCAGGGAAACAGAGCGAGACACTGTCTCCAAAAATAAATGATAATAATAATAGCAATAATTTCCTTTTCCCACCAAATGAAATTGGGAGCACTTTTGTGGCTGTAAGTTGCCTTGCAAAAAGTTGTTTGTGCTTACTTTTTGCAAATTCTCAGCCTCTCCCTCACCCCCCTCCCATTCTCTCTGTGCACAGTCAAAATAAGGCTTTGGGACCCATCACTTCACTGAATCAGCTCTTGCTGGGGCACTAGTGGTCTCCCCATTGCTAATTCAGCGTTCAGTTCTCCCTCCTCTTCTTACTTGACCCGCAGCAGCAGCATCTGCTGCAGATCTTTACTCGTTCCTTCTTGCTTCCAAGACATTCTCTCTTGAGTCTCCTCCCTCTTTTAGCTCCAACTTTCATGCTCTGTCCTCATCACTTTCCCCATCTGTAAACACTGCGATATCCCTGTGTTCAGCCCCATCCTGTTGTTCTTCTCTATGTGCAATCATTTCCTTAAGGATCTCGTCTCTCCTGGTGGCTGGAAATACCTCCAATCATTAATGACACTTCTTAATACATTCACATCTGTAGCCCAGACATCTCCTCTGAACTCCAGGTTTATGTTCACCCGTCTCCTTGACACCTCTACTTGAATGGCCAGTACAACCAAAATATATCTAAAACAGAACTCCTGACTTCTTTATTTCCCTGCCCCTCAAACCTGCTTGCTCCAGAATCTTCCCTATTTAAGTAAATGTCAACTCTATCCCTCCAATTTCTCAGGGCAACAGTCTTGAAGTCACTACTGAAGCTTCTCCTTCTCTTATACATTCCCAGTTGCCTCCTTCCTTAAATACTGTTGGTTCTATCATCACAATATATTCAGAATCCAAACTCTTTTATTTTATCACTTCCACTGCTACCATCTTGTTCTGAACCACCATCACCTCCAGGTCTGCATCATTACAAAAGCCCCTCAAATTTGTCTCACTGCTTCTGGCTTTGCATTATATTTCACTCAGCAAGAAATACAGCTACCTGATGACCCAAATAATCCCAGAATAGCAGTGACTTAATATCATAAAACATTTTAATTTTTGCTCATATCTCAACCTGACAAACAAATCTCAATCTAACTAAGATAATACAGCCCCTTATTAAGTCCTGACTCGGAGACTTGGGTTGTTTCTATGTTGTGGCTCTGCTGTCTTGGAATGCCAACATCTCCCCGGCATCGGGCAGATGGGGAGGGGCTGGTGAAGAAAGCACAAGGAAGACCCACTGATTATTTGACCATCTTGGCCTTGAAACAACACACTTCCCTCTCACATTCTCTTTATTGCCCAGAACAAGCCCCATGGCCAATCCAATGTCAGGGGTGGCTGGGAATGTAGAGGCACGCAAAGGTTCTTGGTGGGCATTGAGGCTTCCTGCCATGGCCCATGGCAATGTATTTCCCACACAAGAGCTGAAAATGAATCATGCCACATTCCCAAATACTAGAAAATTTTCTAGCATACGGGGAGAGATTAATTTTTACCCAGTTACCACCCCATTCTCTTGGATGCCTTTCAGCACTGCCACTCTTCAATTCAAACCATTTGCTGTCCTAACGGTGTTCTCTGGAGCAGACATCATTGTTTTTGCCATCCTCTCTCCCTTTCCCTTTCTTTGGAAACAGCATCTTGATTTTCCTTGAAGGAACTATCCCTCTCTTTCCCCTCTGTGTATGTGAAAAAGAAATGAAGTTCCAGGATCACATGGCAGCAGGTGTCACATGAGTCTCCCCCAATTTCACAGGTTCATTACTCTTAGCCATAGTGGCGTGGACCTGCATCGTGTTTTGTCAGTTCAACAGCCATCTTCCCTTATTCTAGCAACAGCTCCCAATTTTGGCTGAGGAAACATGCACTCCCACGTTTAGTCCCATGAATTAGTTAGAGCTGACTCAAACTCAGGCTCTAAGATTGGGCACGAGAGCCCAAGAGAGCCATTTTGTGATTCATTCCATAAATACTACTGAGCGTCAGGTATGTGCCAGGCATTGTCCTAAGTTCTAAGGATATAACAATAAGAAGCAAAAATGGAAACCTCAGCTTATGGGAGGATTCAGACAACGGGTGAGTGTATGTGTGTGTGTGTGTGTGTGTGTGTGTGTGTGTGTGTGTGTATGTGTGTGTTATTTTCCCCCTTGCCTCCCTACCTAGAATTGGGTCAACACATAGGAAAGTACCGCTGAGATTTGCAATGAAAATTCTGTTGAGCACCGGATTGCTTCTAGCAAGTGTAAAGCCAGATCTACCTCTAGATTTCCCACTATGGGAGCCATAAATGCCTTTTTTTCTCAAATCGATTTGTGTTGGTTTTTGTCCCTTGCAGTGGAAAGAATCCTGACTCTGCAGTGCGTGTTAGGGATGATATAGAATTGCACGAAGTAATGTCTATAAAGCAGATCATATACGCCAGCCACAGTAATAGTGCTCATTTGCACATCAGCACAGATCTGAGGAAATTAAGCGAAAACTGTTCTCACTGGATATGATCAGGAGGAAGTGGGAACAGAACCTTCTTTGAATTTAACTAAAGGCCTCCGAATACTGCCAGCCCCACTGTTTTACAGACTGACAAGAGAGACCCTAACTACCTTCAACCACAGAACACAGAATTTGGGATACAAGTGCCACACAGTAGAGATGGCCTCTTTTATTGCAGAAAGCTGTCTTCTCAATAATGTTGCAGAGCGACCCCTGAGCAGTTTCAAGTTCAAGAAGGGCTCAACATATGTATGAACATGAGTCAAATGCTTAAAAATATTTGCCAAGGATATTAATTTCTATCTTGAAGGTAATTGTTTATTCATTGGCCCCAGCAAATCGGAGTAGACCAAAAATTTCCTCCACACATCCAATTGTTTATCAACCCACCTTTTCTTTAAGATTTCCAATGTCTTAGTGGACATGAACTAAGGAAAGTGATGCAGGGACGATATGCATGCACTCCAGTTATTCTTGGCATTCTCTTGCTCAAGTTATTTGTTAAGATGGCCCTTAAATCTTAACTAAAGTAATATTTCTCATAATTAATATGTGCCCACGTTTATGCCATTCTCATCAAGAAAGTTGAAAGTTGCATTTTAGTAACCCAATATCAAGAGAGCACAAAGGGACACAATTTAAACAGTCACCCAGTTATTTTCTCGCTCTCTCTCTGTTAGATAGAGGTGGTTCATATATTAGAACAGGAGACAGAATGGGCATCAATCTATCAATCTCCTCTATTACCATTCACAAGGCAAATTCAACTGCAGCTGAATGCATTTGAATCCAAGCCATGCAGTTAACATGATAGCTACACACAGGTTAGATAATAAACAATTTCTGACCGTACATGTATCTCTTTATTGAAGAATCCAAGCATGAGTTCTGTAGGATAAAGAGATATAAAAGGAATAACTGTGGGGTGTGGGAGGGCAGGAGGTATTTGGAAGAGGGAGGCTTGCTGAGGCTTTGGAGCTTTCCTGCTCACACAGATGAGAAATTGCTCAGAAAAAGGCACAATTGAAAGCGTGGGAAGCCCAAAGCTTTTCTAGGTATAATTATAAACATGCTAATGTGCAAGGTTAGGTACCAGCAAGCTGGGCATCATACCTCATCACAAAGAAAAATGAGTTTTGCCATGTCGGCACCCCTGTGCCCAGCACAAGATGGCTGTCGTGGCACCTTTCGTGGTCCGTGTGGGCCCCCTTAATTAAAAGGTTGAATTAGTCATGTAAACAAATTATCTTGAACAAAGGGGTTTACAAATGCTGGCTAATTAGTTTGAATTCCCCAAAGCTTTCCACTGTTTTTAATTCAATAACACAGTGTAAATTCTCCAGTTAGAAAAAGTCTAATAGGAATTGGCAGAAAACTAAATAATTGATATTGTCAGCAATTGCAGCAGCAAGCACTCCAGTGTTATTGTTTGCCAGTGATTTCCAGAGAGGATAAAGCATGAAGTTTAATGAATTAACAATATAAGCCGTAGACAGCTGGTGCTCAACAACCTCTCTGTAAGCTCAGCCTCTAGCTGAGAAAAATTCTAAAGTACATATAAATAGACATACCTCTGGCTCGGATTATAATAAAGCATATCATAGCAACCAGTGTTTTAATGACTCGCTTGGAAATGCTAATGAGCTAGCAGTGTGACATCAGCAAACCACTTGCCATCCCCGAGCCTAGCTTTCATGATCAGCGCAAACGAGCATCCTAAACTAAATTCATGGTACCAACTCTTGGGCCTCCAAACTTGTTAAGGGTTTGGGAGCGCAAGAGGGGGGACCTCCAGCTATTTTTAGTATTTCAAAAAGTCTCATAGACACTGTATATTTACCCATCATGGAGGAACCTAGACCAAAGCTTCCTAAACTGAGCTTTACCAACTCGTCTTTTCTTCAGGACTCAGTGGATGTTGTCAACAGCAGCTAAGGAAGGAACTTCGTGGAGCATATACACGAATTGCAGTTACACTTGTGACTCGCTTGCTAAAGATAGTGTTCAGATAGTCCTTCAGTTTTAACTGAAGTACTTAGTTAATTAAAATATGCACAGCTATCCCAAGAATTAAGATTATTTCTTAGAATCACTCTCGGTGTACCTGTCCCCCAGGTATATCTGGTCCTGTACAAGCGGGGTGGGTAAAGTGCAGAATTCACCTGGCAAATATGACCAAGAGCACCCATTTTATCTGACAGTTTGGATAGGCCCTCATTTACTGTTATTCATTTTTAAGGGTTTTTAAAAACATGTTCTGAAGTAGTAAGTGAAGCATGGTTTAAGAAGTCATAGACAACTATAAGTTTTGTGTTCAGAACAACAGATTCCTGCCCAACTCATTTCGTGACCCACTCCATGGGAGCAACTGTTTCTCAATACTTTTCACAATTTTTATTTCATTAATTATATATTTTTTTCTAAATAAGGTCTATCTACCATTATCTGTTCATTCGTTTTAAGGTATTATGTAGTAACTTCTGATTTTGATAGATGAGGATTGTAGCTCTCCTTTCCTTCATCTTATCTTTTCGATATACTTCTATTACAAATTTTACTAAACTCATAATTCACTATTTTTATTATGATGGCTGTAATTATCATCTTTTTTTTCTTGTAATAACATTTTCCCTTGTATTTAATAATTGCTTCCCCCCCCCCACAACACAATGGTTTAGTTTTCATTGAGCCTAAGGCCATGTCTTTCTACACCCTACCACACCTCTGAGATATATATGGCTCTCAAAACAAGTTTTCACAACTCTCAGATAATCTCCCAGGTTTATTCATTTTCTGGAGATATGGAGATATGTCTTCTGGAACTTTCCCCTCTCCGGCTCCAGTCTGAACTGATTTCTCATCAGACTTCCTATACTGCTGTCATCGTAGACTTAACCTTGGCTGTCCTCTCGGAAATCCTTTGTTTTGCTCTTATATTTAGTATTTTGTTATCTGTAGTTAAACAATAGTTTGACTACATATAGAATTCTAGGTTATATTCAATTTTTCCATCTACTTTTTGAAAGCATCATTCCATTGTATTTCAGTTTCCAATATTCTATTTTAGAAGTCGGATGCCTTTGTTTATTCTTGGTCCTTTGATTTGCTCTCTAGAAGACTCTAGAATTGCTCCTTTTAATCCCTTTGTTCTGAATTTTTGTGTTGATCTGCTTTACCTTACATTTTCTTTCATTTTCTGCATTAATTCTTTGATCATTTGTTCTGCATGGTTTTCTTTGTTCCACCTTCCTTGAATCCCTCAAATATTTTATCTCCTAGATTGATTCTCTCATGTTCTTGTATTTTGTTTCCAATTTTCTATCTCTTTAACTCTTTTCTCTTTGATAGAATTCTCCATGCTGCATTGCCCAACTCTTTTTTTTTTTTTTACTAAATTTTTAAATCCAATTATATTTTTAATTTCTAAGAGCTCATTCTTGGTTTTCTACTTGGTCCTTTTTAGAGTATCCTTATATAGTTTCAAGGATACTGTATCTTGTCACCTCAATGATGATATAAGATATAGTCTCTTTGGGGTTTTTTCCTGCTCCCTGAATTTTTTCTCCTGATTCTTTTTTCTTTTTCAGTTTGTTCTTTTGCATACAGGAAACTTTCCCTAAAAGTCCACTGATCCTTGACCATCTCTTCTCACTGAAAGACGAGACACTAAGAAGAAGATTTGAGCTCTGGGTGCGTGAGTGAGTTTTTCAACTGATTGGTTTTATTGAGGGACAGCTGAAGTTTTGCTAGGAAACTCCCCTCCCCCACCCCTATAATAGTATGCCTTTTTGTATGTCTTTTCTCTGAAGAAATTCAATCTCTCTAGAGAAAGAAACTCTAATTCTGCTGCTTGGGGGTTGGACGCCAGGCTGCTAGCATCCTAAAGTCAGTGGAAAGAAAATGATTGGATTTACTTGGAGAGGTTTCACTTAATTCTCCAGATGCCTTCCTTTGGAACAGATGCCTCCAATCCTGCAGCACTTCTAGTTCCATTTCTCCAGAGAAGACGATGCTCCCATCCTAGGGTGGGGCGAGCATGAGCCCCTCCCAGCACACTGGGGGACTCTTGAGGGACCGGGTGACTTCAAATTCCAAGTCTTCGTGAGGTTCGGCAGAAAGACTTGGTTGCCTATATAGGTATCACCTTCTGGATTGTCACCGGTGTTCCTTCTGCAGGAAGGTAGGTTTCACTTCCCTCCACTCGGCTAATCACCATTACCCTCTCCACTTTCCTGTCTTTATATATCATCACTGTAGATCCCAAGTGTCTTTATGTCCCCTCTAGCATTTGTTCCATTCACACACACGATACATTGTGTAGAGACATACGTGTTTAAGTACTTGGCTAAGATACTGATTAAACTAATTAAATAAGACTATGGGATTTGGGATGAGAACAAAAATTTAAGTTTGGAGACATCTTGCAAAGATGTGTGTCCACACATTTTAATAGATTTGAAAACACTGTGTGATCACTAATTCCCATCTGAAATATTGTGAAAAGAAATCTAACTTTAGAATGTCTCCCACTGTTTGTGCCACTTTTCTCTATCAGAGCAAAATGTAAAGGGGAGACGGCTTGCTATTAAATCTGTGGGTGCTGTGATGACACAAGACATTATCTGAATGGACAAAAGAGATATAGATGATTGTATGCAGTTCACTGAGTCTGCTTCCCTTGTCTTTAAAAGGATGCTTGGACCATCATTAAGGGTATCTTGATCAGCAGACCAGGTCTACAGAAAGCAGACAGCAAAGCTCTATGGCCACCTGATGGATCCACAGAATGGAAACCTGTGCAATCAACAACGAGGGGCTAAAAATCAATTTGATTTGTCTGAATTCAGTCAGTGGTTTTGCAGATAACAGGCAGGTTGACAGCTACATTACTCCACCCTCACTGTCTCTCCAAAGCCTTTTGTGTGTTGACTCAGGCAGGAAATGGCCTGTCTCTGTTTTATAGGGGAAAAAAAAAAGTTAAGAAGAAAGAGTTAGAGGAAGCCTTAATGTTCAAATCCTCATTTTAGCTTAAATGTCTATTTCAGAGTGTGGTGTCCTGATGATTTAACTGATCCAACAGCAGCGTTTTCTTACTGCAGCCGATCACAGTTCAAGGCCTGCTAGCCAAGCGTGAAGTTTTGTTAATGAGAAATATAAGCTTATAGTCAGGCCTCTGGATATTGCCATTAAAAATGTACCTAATCATGTTCCTTAAGCACAATTGGATAATCACAACGAGCTAACTTTGCACTCAGGCTCTGAGCCTTTCCGTTTGATAGATTTGTTCGTAAGTGATTTCGCTCCAAGTTAATGGATATAAAGCATCACTGTCACCAAACTTCACCATAAAAAAACAAACTGTAAGCATTAAATATTTTTCCCTTTGGAATCGACTCTGCATGAGTTTAAGGGTTTTTTTTCCCCATTCTGTAACAGGCTGTCATGGCTTCTCAAGCACTGTGCATTCTCCCTGTGAAAGGCAGCCCAGGGCTGCTCTGGCCAAAATTGACCCGGCTGTTCTTCTTGCTCTTCCTTGCAGCCTATCCTGGTTTCCCTGGCAGAGTTCACCTGGCCCCTACTTCCCTATATGAACACTGCACTCATGTTACAAGAAAGTAAGACAAGGAGAAGTATGAGAGGTTACACCTCTGTAACCTCAGATATTGCCAACCACAGATAATGGGGAAATATGGAAAGAAACCAGACCAAGTAAAGGGGAAGAAAAATGTGATTATCCAGATCTGTGGTCTGTGGATTCCCAGTCCCTTAGCAGGACAAGTGCCTGCAGGAATCTGAAGTATCTAATCCAGCTGCAATATGAGAGTTAGGATGTGGGGATGTGGTGGGCTGGGAGGGTGATAAGTTAGGTTTTGCCTTCAAGAACCTCTAGCTGGGATTCCATTTAACATGTCCTGTAACTTAGAGGGCATTTATTGACCCCTAATAAGCAAAGTAGGATTGTATGATCTATAATGAGATAGATGTTAGGAAAATAGGTGTGCACAATATCGATTACCAATCAGAATTTCATAATGATTAGAGGTTGGCATGTAAGTATAAAATTTACTTGTAGAGTATAGAGTATATTTTTCTCTGTAAGAAAGGAGTACAGTTTTGTTTAAGGCCTCTCTCCTAAACAAACTCTGGTTTCATTGATCCATTCTGCAAGCATTTATCAAAAACCTATTTTATGGCAGTCAGTGTGCACGGACTAGAAATACAAAGATACATGAGATATAGTTCCTGCCTTAAAGAAATTACAGCCTGGTCTGGCCAGAGTGGAAAAGCAAATCAGTGACTCTAGGACATTTTGTTAAGCATCATGACATGAGCTTACGTTTACCACAGTGCTTACGTTCTGTCAGGGGCTGTTCTAAGTACTTTAAGCATATACTTCAATTAATCTCACAACAGTTCTGGGAGGAAGGCATTTTTATTAGCCCCATTTTACAGATGGAAAAATAGAGACAAAAAAAAAGAAGTGGAGTAGCTAGCCCAAAGTTGCATGACTTGGGCAGAATTTGAACCCAGGCCGTCATCTGGCTTCAGGATTCTCTCCCTTAATCACCACATTTGGCTGTTAGGAATGCAGGATGCTTGGGGGCTGTTGGAGCTCGAAAGTGGGACATCTATATTGGAGAGGAGATTTCAAAACGTGTGTGAGAGGGGAGAACCGTCATGAGTGGATTAATAAAATGTGGTATGTGTATACCATGGAGTACTACTCAGCTTTAAGAAACAATGGTGATATGGCACCTCTTGTATATTCCTGGATAGAGCTGGAACCCATTCTACTAAGTGAAGTATCTCAAGAATGGAAAAACAAGCATCACATGTACTCACCAGCAAATTGGTATTAACGGATCAACACCTAAGTGGACATATAGGAATAACATTTATTGGGTGTCGGGAGGGTGGGAGGGGGGAGAAGTGGAGGGATATATACAATCACAATGAGTAAGATGTGCAACGTTTAGGGGATGGACATGCTTGAAGCTCTTACTAGAGAGGGGAGGGGGGCATGGGCAATATAAGTAACCTTAACACTTGTACCCCCATAATACGCTAAAATAAAAAAATAAAAATAAGAAAAAATAAAGGAAAAAAAAGAGTTAACTGGAACAATTAACTGTGTGTAATTGTAACTCAGTACCTCCTTGTAGAGTTCAGAAGAGACACTCTTAGTTGAGAAAAAAATATGGAATCAACTAGGAGTTGGGAGGAGAAGAGAGTAGTCCAGAGGGCAGAAACCAGTGTTTGCAATATGTGAGAAAGAGGAGCTGGGGCCTGTTCCACCTGAGCCTTGGGCCTGCTTGGCATGGCATTCCCAGGTGAGGGAGGGGATGCAGAGGGCTTCATGTGGCTGGACCACCAGAGTCCGGGTATTTTCTGATCTGTTTTAGAAGGACCCCATCAGGGGAGAGCTAAGGATCAATAAACATACAGGACAAAAGGGGGTAGTGAGTAGAAACTAACCACTGGATAACTTTGAAATATCTCCTTCAGTGACCCATGCACAAATCAAGGTGTAAATGTTGAAGATGGATTTCTGCTTACAGTGTCTAGATCATATAGAGTCTTGGAGACCATAATTATCCCACAAGGGTGTTAAGACTCACACAGACCCTCCAATGTAAATTCCTGATGTGCCAGGAGCTATGGAGTACCAGGGCTTAAACACCTAAAATCCAGAGGGAAATGAGTGGGTTCCAGGGTGCCAGCAGGAAATTCCAGATGAGCTGGGGATGGAGGAAGAGGAAATGAATAGGGCAGAGTAATGGATTCCCAAGGGGTGCTGCCCAGTTCTGTGGTTTGGAATAAGTATGAGCAAGTATGGTCACTTTCAGGAGTATCCACCTTATTCATTTACACTGTGTCTTATTTGGTTCAGGCTGCCAGGACACAAATACCATAGACTGAGTGGCTTAGAAACAACAGAAATTTATCGCTCATGGTTCTGGAGGCTGGGAAGTCCAAGATCAAGGCACTGGCAGATTCTGGGCCTGGTGAGGGCTTACTCTCTGGTTCCTAGATGGTGCCTTCTTTCTGCATCCTCACGCGGTGGAAGAGGCTAGCTAACTCTCTGGGTGTTTTTTTTTTATAGGGACACTAACCTCATTATTAGTGGGATTATATTATTAGCTCTGTCCTCATTATCTAATCACCTCCTAAAGGCCCCACCTCCTATACCATCAAATTAGGGGTTAGGTTACAACATGAATGCTGAAGGAACACAGACATTCAGACCATAGCACTGTGAATCCCTTGCCTGGGAGACAGAAAGGGGTCTGGGTCCACACACCCAGGTCCTGCATCCTTAGCAGCCTAATCAAATTCTCTTTCCACACTCAAGTTGGGTCTTGTTCTGAGTCAACTTTCCTCTGCATCCAACAATGACTTACATGCCTTAAAGACTTAAATGCTTAATTTCAGCAACAAAGTAAAATGGAAGAAAGGGACCTCTTTCTACATATGGAAGACATTTAACCTCAGGTTTCAAATTATCTAATACTAAATAAAGTGTTTTAATTTTCAGCCAGGGCATATTGGGTGTGAGTCTTGAATTACTCTCTGGGGACCTGGGGTCTTGCTTCCCTCCTGTTTCAGTGTGATGATTCACTCTCTAGTCCTCAGAGGAGAAAGCACTTTGCTAGCAAACCTCAGAGATTTCTTTCAGTGGGTTTTAGGCCAGCCAGCCTGTACAATTTTTGGATTTCTCCAGAGGAATCTAAGATCCTAGCCCCTGGAAACCTTCTACTTTCCCAGACATAATTTCTTCCCTTCTTTTGTGCTTCTTCTGATCCCTTTTCCTTAGAGCACCATTTAAGTGAGTTCTACCCCTTGATAAATTTAGTAACTTTGCTTATTGTTCTGAGCCCAGATGTCTCTGGGGTGGGGTGGATGCTCCCTGCATCCACCGAGGGTTCACAAGACATTCCACTGAGGTGTGCTAATAAAATGTCAAACCTTTTACTTATCCTTATGTTTATTTTTAGCTTATCCTTTCTTAATCTATTTTGTGTTTGTTTTAAAATGTGTATAGATATTAACACAACAATGTATGTGTGTATGTATACATGCCCAATTTTTTAGAAGAGGTCTGCATTCCAAAGGGTTTGTGGATTACTGTGGTAGCCTAAAAGATGTGGCTTCCTATCTTTTTCTTACTCATTCACTCACATATCTAATCATTCTTTCATTTGTTCATTCACTCTAGAAATATTTCTTTGGTGCCTTGTATATGGTGTGCACTTGTTGGGTGCTAAGGTTATACAGACAGACACTGTATTAGCCCTTGAATAGCTCACAATTTGATGGGAGAGGCAGAAATTCAAACAAATAAGTAGAGTACAAAGTAAGTGCTAACACCAAGAGTATGCACACAGTGCTCTACGAGCAAAGATGAAGGAACAACTAATGCTGAATTGGGCAATATCAGGAAAAAATTTATCACAGTGACATCAGTTATATTATCTAGTTTTGTCATGGAAGACTTGAGGTCAAATTCCCCTTTACAGGCAAAATAATCACTGTCAATCCTTATAACACTCAAGACTTCCATCATGTTTGGAAAACAAATGAAATTGGAAAATTGCAAGTTTCTTTACTTTGAGAGGATCTGAAATTTCATTCCTAAGATTCCCAAGTTCTTGGTGGCTCCCCCTATATGGAGATGCAGTAAACATACCAGTATGAGGAGTGTATAAGGTTTGAACCATACACCTCACTGTCCCCAGGGGCAGTGATCTTATTTCTCCTGCATAAACAGATTCGATCACCTTCTTGTTGCAAGAGATTCTCTCCCACATAGTGTCATGACTAAATCTTTGATAGGCCATTCCACTGTTCCATATGGCTTGTTACTTTAGGGTACATGGTAAGACCAATGAATACCATGGGTATCAATCCCTTACCATGCTACTTTCACTGTAAGGTGAGTTACTTGTGTAGGAGCAAGTGTGGATTGAGCAGCCATGTCTGTGTATAAGACACTTAGGAAGCCTACAGATGCCATCACTGGCAAGAGAATAATGGACAAGGAAAAAAATATAAATCCAAAATACATGTCTGTCTATTCAGTGAAGAAAGATAACATTCCACTCCAGCATGAGAAGTCTAATAAAAATCAACAAATCATCATGCTATCGTCTACTGTCCACCACCATCAGCTATATTGCCATAGTGGAACTCAGTACTGGTCCTGGTCACAGACCAATTGGACACACATCAGTGGCAGAAGCCAAGCCCAATTTGAGGAGATCAAGTCCAAGTTCTTATGCAGTGCACAGCCTATATTGATAACGTCTGTAGGTAGTTTGCTCCCGAGCTCGTTAAGCAAGCCCTAAAGCAGGAAATGACTGAAGTCTTCCTAATTATTAAAAGCTTTGCAGGGAAGGTCTTTTGTGGGCTTTCACAGGGGACATAAATATTCTTTACATTCTGGGCCCATTCTGGGAATTCCATTCACATAACTTTCCCCCAACTCCTTGATATCAATATTCTACTCTTCTTCTCATCAAGACTTAAATGACCTTGACAAATCACTTTTCAGAATAGATAATAAGAACTATTGCTTGATGTTCTACTCTCTAGGGAGATGTCCCTTCTCCACAGGAAGTGGTGGGTGCAGCTGTAGACTCAGGCATGGGATTTTGGGGGCCCTAATGCAGCCAGTCACTGTGGTGGCAGCTACAATAATGCAGACAGCTAAAGCCATGTGATATTAAGAGAACCTAAAGAGGTGCCTCAGGTGAGGGTGGTCCTCTGCTCTGAAAGTCATGGTTTTCTTCTAGAACTCTAAGGATCAGTGCTGACACCTTCCTTTGGGGCTTTCTGGGGCTTCCCACAGGATGCACGTCCATTGCTGCTATCTCCAACTCCACTGTCAGTTGCATCGCATGGTCAAGTGGTATGTCAGTTTGGATTGAAATCCTAAACTTGGCATGGCGCCTTCTTTTACTCTGCGTCCCACTCAAAACTGGCAGTATTTTAGGTCCCATAATAAATGGGTTATAACAGTGGTCTCCAACCTTTTCGTCACCAAGGACCAGCTTCATGGAAGACAACCCTTGAGGGGTTGGGGAGGCGAGGAGTGGCTCCAGGATGATCCAAGCACACTGCATTCATGTGCAGTAGTCAAACCTCTCTGTCAATGACAGTCTGCACTTGCAGCTGCTCCCCAGCGCCAGCACTATATCGAAAATTTGCATGGATATCTGAAACTGCATCAATGTTACAGGTACTGTAATCTTCATGGGGACTATTTCCTCATTCTGAAATGCATATACCTTGTCAGAATATCCACAGTGCATGCCACTGACTACTAACTGGGTCAATGCAGTGTGATGTCCACAATATACTACTGGCCAATGTGACAGTCTATGGAATGTCAAGATGACCAGAATCTTTACAGACTGAATTATGATAGCAAACAGGAAGGTTTATGTAGCCCTGACAGAGAAGGTGGACTGCTGTCCTTGCTATATACATGTATACTGATTCTGGTCCTCTTACTGATGGTTTTCAAGCAGAAAGCATTCATGAATTGGTAACCGCATGCCCAAATCCAGAGGCTGTGTTTCTCTGTTGGGAAAACACACCACTTATGGCACAGCAGCTGTATTTAGGGTTATCATCTTGCTAAATCTATCTGAGTTTTCAGAGGCCAGAGTGGCTCACTGAAAGGAGATATGATAGCGACTACCTCCCTGAGTCATTTAATTACGTAATGTTACCTGTAATCTCTGCAATTACTCCAGAAACTAAGTATTACTTCTGAATGTCACAGGGGCTCCATTTGGCCCTTCCTAAGATAGTGATCCTAGTACACCTATAAGAAAATAAAATTGAGAATCTTGCCAGTTAGTAAGTATATCAACCCCAATTATACATGGAAACTGATGAAATAACCACAGATAGATCTTTGGGCCTAATGAACCCAATTTGTTTGGGGACAAAATTCCATTTATCACTTGGTCTCCATAAGCTCCTACTTCGACTGTGGGATCAATATGGCATATCAGGTCCCATGGCATCAATTTCACTTGGTATCTAACAGACCTCACACTGTCTTCTTTTCCCAAGGTACGGTTACCTTGACAGAAAGATAAAGACACATTTCGAGATGGATTTGTAGATAGAGCTAGAGACAGATATTAGGTGATAGAAAGATACATAGAGACATATAGACTTCTTGTCATGTGGTAGGTCCTTTCCATAAGGAGACTCAGCCTCCCGCTCAATCAGTAGGCTCTGGATTCATGAACTAACTTAGACCTGGAAACTGTTCTGAGTCTTCTACTCACCAAATCTAGTCTTTTCCCTGACTATCCAAATCAAGTGACACCTTAGCCAACTTCCCACCTGTTTCATCCTCAGGAGCATCGTGATTAACTGTCACGACAGATACCCGAAGGTCCAGGTACCACGACTGCCACGTCAGCCTTCCTGCCTAGTACAGCAATTATATCAACCTTGCCTGTGGTGATCAAGTGCTGCTAGCTGTTTCTGATTTCCCAAAATTCCATCATCTTTCTTCATGTTAGGAAGTTGAGTCCCCTATCATCAGGCCTGGTCTACAGAGGATAGTCACTATCAAGCATCTCAAAGGAACTAGAACCCCCAACCAAAGCGCTCTTCATTGCTTTAGTGAATGAAGTGTCCTTGTCTTCAGCTTTTATCAATCTTATCAGAGTAGCTAACTACTTGGTAAGATAATTAATGTCTCTGTAGAATAAATTGTGTAGCACAGATTCAGAGAAATGATTTATACTTTAGGCAAGATTATGAAGATGTACTGATGACCCTAACAGGAGGAAGAAAGCTGCTTTTGACATTCTTAATTAGACAGAGATAAAACGTTTGCCAGACCAATAGCATACCCACTAAGAAAATGACATCAGAACCAGCAATGGCAATTGGAATGACCATCTGCTTCAATTTACAATAATCTATTGTCATCCTTTGAGACCCATTCATCCCTGGCTTATGCCAAACCTCTATTGTTTCATGTCATTGATAGTGACACTATTCTTTTTGATTTTTCAGGAACGATTTGCTATTTGGCTAAGAGAAACTTCAGGGACATCTATTTGGCCCATTTTTCTAATTGCTGAAGATAATTATTTCAACACATGAGAATAATTATTCCAACACATAAGAATTGGAAAAATAACTTCAGTAAAGTTTTAGGAACCAAGTAGGCATTTGTGAGGTTGACTTGGGTTAAAACTCTACTTTAACTATTGGAATGGAATGACATTCTATGTCATCAGTATTAATACTAACTCAGAGCCACTGTTTAATAATACCCAGTCAGTTCATTCATCCTGGTAAATGGTTACAGGGCCCTTTGTAGAAAGGTAAGAGTAAGAATTCTCTTGCTTGTGATATTGTTGGGGAGTTAGTTAAAATGCATATGATATATCCACTATGAAATTCCTGTGACCTGAAGTCTTTTATTATATTAATTTTTCACATCTAAACCTCATTCAGAGTGGGCAAATACTGAGTCTACATTTCAATCAACCAATAAGAGGAAACAAAAATTAGAACCACTCCTAGTTTTTGAAAAAAGAAATGGTGAGTTCAGTCATGTCAGTAAGTTCAGATTAATCTAATACAGTGGGCACCTTCCCAAGTCAACCTCCTTTAAAATGCATTTGCACATATATTTCTCAATTCTATTTTCTTTTATAAGGTAGCAAATTCCTGTCATTATTTTGTTGCGTAATCATTCTTCTCGCTGTTCTGACATTGTAATTGCAACCTTAAGGCGTGGTGAGATCTGACTCTACCATCCTGGGAACTCTGCATAACAGAGTCATAAAAAAGGAATTAACAGCCTCTTCAAATACAGAGGAAGGGACCCCTTTGGTTGGCAGGGGATACTGAGCATTGGCTTGGCATTTGCATAGCCTCAGAGTCTTCTGAATCCTCCATTAAATCCACATTTAGCCTTTGACATGCCAAACTTTCTTGATCAATGCCTCAACTTTCAAAAAAGAGGCCTAATAAGACTATTAACTCATATGTCACTGACATTCAGCAATGAAGGCTTTAATATCTCTGTCTAGTTTTTGGCTATCTCAGACCAGTGGCTGCAAGAGTTAAGAGTGTTTTTGATTTTCTTCTTTTTTAAATTGACCATCATGAGTCTTTATTTTATCTGTCCTTGAACCAAGAATTTAGGGACTTGAGCCTGTTATTCTCTTTCAGGAACAAGCTGTTGTTATAAGCAGCCATCCTGCTCCAAAGACATTGAATTTCTCAGGCTCTTCATCCTGATCTATTGCAGCAGCCACTAAATCCCTCAAAGATTTTTATACTAGGAGACCACAGGTGGTCATTGTATCTTGCCATTGAAAGTCACAAATAGCCAAATTCTTACTCCTGATTGCTAATCAATATTGTTCTAGTCAGTATTTTTGACTACACTGTACAGAAACTGGCCATGGATAACCCAAGAGGAAAGAGAAAAATTGTGAACAGATATTGGATAGCTCAGAGAATTATGAGAAGGCTGGAGAACTGTGTTTGGGGAAATCAGCCGAGAGAAAGGGAGGCCAGCAGCTTTGAGTTCAGCCAAGATCCAAAAAGATCCCATCGGGAAGGATGCTGCTGCCTACACTGCTACCTGTGCCACTGGACATTGCCCACCTCCAGCCACTTGCCTTAACCCCCTTAACTTGCTCTCTCAACTCTGCTCTCATCCTCTGTGAACAAGACCTACAGTTTCTGTGTCTTTGTGTGACTGCTTCATAATTCACATTTCCGGACTAGGCAAAATCTCCACTTCATCTTCCTGTGTAATAGTTTGAGACACTCTTGTAGGCAAGAATTGTTGCCTTTTTATATACATAAACTAACACGGTTCCTGGATCAATTCAATCAACCCACCTTAGGTGGCGTTATGCTAGCAAGAATGGGAAGCCACTCCTTGCCTTCCAGCTACGATATCGATAATTCAGCCATTGAAGTGGCCCAGCCAGACTCAATCACTTTAAAATTTGCCCCCAGCTCAGCAAAGTGCCCTGAGCCAAGCATAAAAGGAACATTCATAAGTATTTTTCCCTAGTGCCACCTCTTTGAATGGAGTTCTTCACTCTGTGAAGTAGAACTTCTTTCTGTGGTCCTAAACTTTCCACACTGCAGTTTCAAAGGCACGTCCCTTGCTCTTGTATTTTCCGAGTCCTGTTTGTGGGGCTGTGGCGGCACAGTGGGAACACGGCCCATTGAAGCAACGTAGGAGTGACCCCGAGGTCAGACTAGATGATATGATATCCTCGAAAGGGCTGCACAAGGGACTGGTGACTTAGTGAAGCCTTTATTCATCCAAACCTCTCCCTGGGACATAGATTTAAATTACATTCCCTCTCACCTTTCATTCTCTTCTCATCTTCTCTGTTTGTTCACCACAAGTTACCAAAACACCACTAAGGACATGGTCCATAGCCTGCCCAGTGATATTGAAAACTATTTTTTTAAGTCATCTCTATCCCTCCACTTCCTGAAAGAATCCATTTGACTGGAGGGAGGAGTTGCAGCAAGAACTTCAAAATTTGGTCATTCCCAACTTGCAAATGGAAAATTGTGTAACTATGACATGTTATTCCCTTATAAGAGATTGGATCTTACTAAGCTGCAAAAACAATTATGGACCTGTTTAGAAAGTTAGATGGAGAAGAGTTTTTTTACCAAGAAGTTGAATCTTTATCCAAATAATTTCTATACTGAAAAAATTGAGCTGTCACACTGGATTTGATAGGGAACATTAAACTCTGGCTATTTCCAATGCCAATGTAAAATGCCAGTGAAAGAAAGAAAGAATTTTTCCCAAGTTACATACCCAGGAAGAGGAAGCATACCTTGGCTACATTAATGGTGCCCACATTTAGTCACCATCTCCAAAAGAGAAATTTCTGTTCTCTGGGGATACAGCATTTGTTCCTTTCAATACTTGGAACAAAAAATTTCTAGCAGATGTTCTTCATATAAAATGTTTGTTGGAAGGATCTGTGTTAGCATTTCAATTATTCAACATTTTTACACAGTATTAAAATGGATAGAATTTCCCTCCCAAGAAAGAAAGGACATTAAATCACACATTTGGAATCGCATCAAGAATAGAATGGGATTTGCTCCACTCCACAAGCCAGATCACCAACTTTACAGGTGAGGACTTTCCCCAACGACTTTGCCAAGTCAGCATAGCTGGGCAGGAGAGATGGGAAAAATATTAGGTATGCTTAATATTAGCTGAAGTGTAGCCAAATAGCATACTTCCAAGGTACACGCTCGCATGCTGGCACGCTGAAAGATGCAATTTCTCCATTTTCAAAACTCAACAATTTTTTCAGCTGCACAGCATCATTCCAATAAAACACCTGTATTTTATTCATCTCTTCCTGAAGTACCATACTTTCATTTTGTAGACGTCTCTAAATCACATCAATTCACAAAAGACCAATTTCTTGCTGCTATAGTCAAATCAGATGTTACATGCACATACACACACGCCATGATTTTTTGTTCTTTCACTAGTTAGTCATAGATTAGAGATTTGCAGTCTGAGTCACAGAGCTCCTGTAGGCAGGGGATGGAGCTAATGAATGCATGGTACACATCCATGCACCCCACAATCTCAGATTCCTTCTTTTACTCCACTTCCCAGCTCCCAGCTCCAATTGTATCTTCTCCAGGGAATTTTGCCTTTGTGATGGGAACCCTTTTACAGCTGTATCTTATCTTTTTCTTTTTTTTTTTTTTTACATTTGCTGTCTCCATGATGGCTTATTTTTTAAATTTTATATTTTCTTATTGATTTGTGGAGTATATGTGCAGATTTGTAATTATTTGTCAGAGTTTACAAAAATGTGAGGGTGCTGATATAATCTAAACAGATATTTCAAATGTAAGCATCTTTCAGGTTTCATGCAAAACCTTAAAACTGAAGGGACTTCAAATCTTACAACAAAGGACTTTGTAGTTCAGGCAGCTCACTGCACACATGGGGAAACTGAGGCTTCAATAACGTAAGTCAGTACACAGAAAATCTGAGTCTACTGCTACAGATCCCATCCTATTTCTTCTATGTTAGGGGTTAGCAAACTTTTCCTCTAAAGGGCCAAAGATTAAGTATTTTAGGCTTTGTAAGCCACATATAACCTCTACCACTTTCTAAGAAATACTATGACCTTTAAAAATGTAAAAGCTATTCTTAGCTCTAGGGCCTAATAAAAAGAGGAAGTAGCATGGATTTGGCTCAGGGGCTATCATTTTTCAACGCTTATTCTATGTCGTAATACACATCAGTCATCAAAAATAAGTAGCATGTATTTGTCAACAGCTACCACAATAATGTTGCATAAGAAGTGACCCCAAAACTCAATGGCATGCACAAAAGGCCTGTGTTTTCACGCTTGCACACCTGTGGACTGGCTGTGGTGGCTCTGCTCCGAGTATCTCATCTTGGGACCCTGGCCAGAAGAGCAGTGGTCACTCAGGGCATGTTCTTCTCACTGTGAAAGTCAGAAGCTCCCAAAGGGGTGGCAAAAAATAAGTATGCCCATTAAACTGCCCGAAATGTAAACTTAGAGTCAGACTTGCAAAGTCATCACTTTTATTTAGGCTTCCTTGGCCAAAGCAAATCACAGGGCCAAGCCCAATGCCAACAGAGCAGGAATGTATGTGTATCTCTCCCTTGGAGTCAGTGAGGCAGGAATGACTATTTGCTGAATGATAATTTAATACCTTGGGTAGGATTCTGGAAAGGTGGTGGTGGAATAGTTTTTCACCTCCCTGAATCCTCCATAAAAACAGACAGAACAATTTAGGATGGCAAATTGAAGACCTGTAGATAAGGTACCCCCATATACCATAAAATACAAGCCATGGCAGCCACTGGACTTCCACAATTTAAGCATCTTTGTGGAGAGAAGCAGGAGGAGGACAACAAGGCTTGCAATGGCCACAAGAATAAGAGACACTCAAAACATTGAATAGCTACTGATGGAAAAGTACCACAGACCTGCCTGAAAGCATTGTCTGTAACTGGAAGGAACTCTGTAGAATCCAGTTCATGAATGAGTGAAGGAAGCCTGGGATTGGGTCTGAAGATGCTCGAACAGCCTGGGCCCTATAAACTCTTAGCATGATTCCCCCTTCCTGAGCAAAAATTCTCACTGATAAACCTTGGGAAGTAGAACCCAATTTGAGTAGGACAGGGATAATTAGAGCAAGGAAAAAGAAGATTCAAGTAAAATTGGGGAAACAGAAGACACAGATCTCAAAAAGTACAAGTTTAAAAATAAATAAATAGGTACAAATAGCAGAAGAGGTTGCCATTTCAACCCTAGTTCTGCTCTCTGGGTGGAGCCACTTTCTATTAGTTTTCTTGGGATACCACCATAAATTACTGCAAACTTGGTGGCTTACACCAAGAGAAATTTATTCTCTTACACTTCTGGAAGCTAAAAGTCTGAAATCAAGGTGGCAACAGGTCCATTCTCCCTCTCAAGGCTCTAAGGAAGAATGTGTCCTTGCGTCTTCCTGGCCTCTGGTGCTTCCCAGCAATCCTTAGTATTCCTTGGCTTGTGGCAGCGTAACTTCAATCTCTACCTCTATCCTCACGTGGCATTCCTCTCTCTGTGTTTGTGTCTCTGTGTGTCGTCATTTTACCTTCTTATGAGAACACCAGTCTTGGATTTAGGGCCCATCCTAATCCAGTGTGACCTCATCTTAACTTGATTACATCTGCAAAGATCCTGTTTCTGAATATGGTCACATTCAGATAGCAGGTGTCAGGATTTGAACACATCTTTCTGGGAACACAAGTCAACTCACTGCATACCTTGACTGTGTTTCCTCTGGTCTTGCTCCCTGGCAGGCTCCTCTTTGTCTCTTACCCTTTTGGGCTTCAGTGGAAATGGGTATTGAAAGTGTTTATTGCCAGATGAGGCCTCATAGAGTTGAAGAAACTCCCCGAGAAGCCTGGCAGGCAACCCCTTTTATAAAATGTTTTCTGCATACATATTTTGGGGTGCAGCCTGGAATGCTGCTGTGACATTAGCCATATTAGGGCTGGAGAAGACGGTGAGGCCCACTGCCCATTCACACCAAGAGGAACAATCCAGAAGGGAAGGTGCTACCAAGCAGGTCCAGGAAAACCATCACACTCCAGAACCATAAACATTGTACAAAATACCATCCTACTTCCAGGATGAGAAGGAGCAACTTCAGGACAACAGGCAGAAGCATCATTCTGTATCAAGCATATTGGGATAAGATCAATAATAGATGACATCGCTCAGATACTTGAGGAATATTTTAAATAGGGAAAGCATGACTGATAGGGCCCCCAGTGAGTAGCAAAGACCGAGGAGCTGGCTGGGGGACAGGGATAAAATTCCCCCAGTGGGGAGAGGGAAGGAGAAAAGGAGCTTGATTAATAGGTACAAACATATAGTGGATAGAAGAAAGAAGACCTACTGATAGATCAGTAGGGTGACTGTAGTTTATAGTAATATCTTATATTTTTCAAAATAGGTAGAAGAGAATAATTCAAATGTTTCTAGCATAAAGATAAATATTTAATGTGATGGATATCCCAATCATAGTGATTTGATCTTTAGAAATTACATGAATGTATTAAATTATCATATATGCCCCCAAACATGTACACCTGTTATGTATCAATAAAAATAAATTTAAATTCTCTGGAGGAATGACTGGTGGTCCTGTGTTCATTCCCAATGTTACATTTATTAGCAACTGGTGAAGGATTTATCACATGTAGTATCCAACTAAAGTGTGCATGAAAATATAAGAAAAGGACATTTTTCACCTCACAATGTATCTCCCCACAAGGCAAGTGGGAAAAATGACTAAAGGAAAAATGATAATTTTGCCAATGGAAATGTCTGGAAGCTTAAACCAAGGGATAAAAAATTAGCCTTACCAGTATGAAATGTGTCAACCTCATATGCTGCACTGAGAAGGGTACAGCAGCACTTTGTCACTTACTGAAAATGCATAACCTGAATAAAAGCTAGAACATCAAACAAATCCAAATTGGGTGCATGCTACAAAATAACTGTCTAGCACTTATCAAAATTATCAAGGTCACAAAAAACAAAGAAAGACTGAGCAAATGTCCTAGAGTATCTTAATTAGAGAGTAAGGAGCCGTAAAAGCTAAATGCCATGTGTGATCTTGGATTGGGTCATAGACCAGAAAGAGGACATTAGTTGGATAAATCAAGAAATTTGGACAAAAATCTATGGATTAGTTAGCAGTATTATATCAACGTTGTAAATTTAGTATTTTTGCCACTTGTACCATGGTAGAGAGTTTCGGTCCCACTATGGTGAGCTATCCCCCCCTGTCGTCCATTCCTTCTGCTAATTGTTAATACAACTATAAATTGCAGATAACACACATACACAATAGCTGTGTGTGCGCACACACACTAAACTACCCAAGGACTCTGAAAACCAACCCAAATCAGGCACGCTGTGGAGGGGAAACGACACTTGAACCAGCGACCTACGTAGGGCGAATGTTGAGTCTCCCATTTTGCTTCTTGCACAGCTCTGCCTCAGAAGTGGGCCTAGGCATGAAGCAGCGTGTCACAGGCTGCTACAGCTCCACTAGAATCTGCCATCAAGAAGTTCTATTTGTTCGATTTTTAACTCTTCTTGGTCATTTCTACCATTTCTCATTTTATACCCATAGTCCCAATCCCCTTTTTATTTCCTTGAAGATTATTCATTCATCACAGTTATTTTATATTCTTAGTCTGATAATTCTGGTATTTGAATATTGGCACATCTGATTCTTTTTGCCTATGGTTTCTGCTGACTCAGACGGTGGTGCGTCCTTGTATGTTTTATAAATATTGCCTATGAACTCATTTTCCATGGTATGTCATCTGTGGACATTTTTGAGGCCTCTTTTGAAGATGCATTTTGAAGAGTATTTATGTAGGTTTCCACTGGAGGTCTAGGAGGCATTACCAACCACCCCAAGATCTCCTTAAAATAAGTTCTCAGCTTGGAGTTCCTTAGGCCAACTGGGTAGGTTGAATTGGGGCTGCAAACTTATATGAAGTCCAATTTGTAATTGCACATTCGAAAGCAAGATTTATCTGTTCCCTCCACACATATCAAAGGCAGCCACAGGAATTTACTTGCTGTTCCCTTATGTAGAACAGGTTTATTTCTAGTGTGTTCTTACAATGCAAGTGTAGTCTCTAGAAATCAGAGTTCTCTGTGGGGGTTTCCTATTAGCTTCCACACTGAGCCAGACACTGAGCTATGTCTTTAGGCCCCTATAACTCAGATCACAGGGGTTTCTGGTAGATACCTCCAATGCCAAAGCCACAAGCCAAGCTATTTTACTCTCTAATTACAACTTTCCCTTTGTTTTTTAGCTTCTGAGATTTCCTTCATTTCATTCTGAAATGAAATGAAGGAAATCAGAACTCAGAAATTATTTCGAACAATTTTAATAAAATATTTCAAGTTGTTTTAAACAGAAAGGTTATAAAATCTACAATGCCACTAGAAACAGATATATCTTTATCACTGTTGACTGTAGATGATATTTTCTGAATGCCCTACCCTGAATTCAAGAATGGCCAGATCAGATGGCTAGTGTAGGTCATAGATTCTATTACCCCCATGAAACCCATAATTTTGATTTATTTTTTAGCCCTCACCTAGCCCATAACTCTAGCCAAAGACCGACTGAATCCTTCGAGAGACTCTAATAAATAGCTCTCAGGCCTCTGAATCCTGGCATCATTTGTAACATCCTGACAACCCCAGAGCCCCTTACTTTCAAGACATCTCCACCTGGAGGTCTCAGAGAAACTTCACGTCAACATACAACTCAACGTCCTCGCACAAAATCAGCTCCTGGCACCTCCAAACATCAACTGATGACTCTGAGAGTCATCCTTTATTGTCCATCCTTCATCACTCACAGCCAAATTGTGCCATTTATAATTCTCACGTAGTGTCTGCTTTTTTCATTTCCATTCTGTGTTTCTCATTTCCTTAAGTTCCTCATTTCTTGCTCGGATTCCTGAAAAATCCTCTTGAGTAGTCTCCTTGCATCCAGACTTCCCCCTTCCACTTACCGGTGGCATTCCAATAAAAGTGATCTTTCTAACATTGAAATCTAATAATGTCACAAGCTGACAAAGATGTGTGCTCCTCTTATATCATGTGTAAGTTGTTGCTGAAAAATGACTGTCCGTAGATGATATGTCACAGCCTTTATTGTATCCTTGTGGGGCCCTGTGGCTAGTTTCCAGCAATGAAACGTAAACAGAAGTAATATGGGTTACATCTGAGATGAGTTGGTTAAGAAGTAGTGATTCCTTCCCTGCTCTCTGTTCTCAGCAATGTTGACAATGTGATTCCCAGAGTCAGTCACTTTGAGAACCGTACACTGAAAGTGAAAGAACCTCCGTTGCCTGGCTTCCTGAATGACTGCCTGGAGCAGAGCCACCCAAACTCAACTATTTAATATATGTTATTAATTTAGAAGACTTCTTCCCATCTAGTGCAAAAATAACAGTGTCTTGAGGGGATTATAGTATATGCAGAAATAAAATAAATTAAAACAAGAGCAAATACATTGTGGGAGGGGGAGTCAACTGAATTATGGTATTAAGAGGTTCTTACATTGTTTGTGGAGAAGTATTATTTTCAGACTAAGATGAAGTAAGATTAATATTACACTCTCTAGAGCAACCACTGAAGGAAAACGTGAAAGGTATTGCTAGAAAAGTTAACAAAGCAATTAAAATGTATTGCTAAGAACTACTGGATTCCCCCCAAAAGAAGAAAAGAAGCAGCAGAGGAATGAAAAACAGACAAATAAAAAACACTTAGATGATAAAATTAAGCCCAACCATATCAATAATTATAGTAAATGTAAATGGACTAATCTCTCTATGTAAAGTAAAAGATTGTCAGACTGCCAAATAAGAAAAAAAGAATAAGAACAAGCTACATGCTATTTACCTGAAACACACCTTAACTATAATATACAGACAGGTTGCAAATATTTAACTACTATAAAAATGGTAAGCATAAGAAAGCTTGTAGATTAACAAAATGTGGTGTGTGTATACCAAGGAGTACTACTGAGTCATAGAAAAATGATGAAATACCTCTTGTATTATCCTGGATGGAGCTGGAGCCCATTCTTCCACATGAATGGAAAAACGAACACGACATGTACTCACCATTAAATTGGTACTAATGGATCAACACTAATGTGCACATATGGGAAGTGACATTCATAGGGTGTCAGGCAGGCAGAAATGGGGACGGGGGGACAGGTAAATCCACACCTAAGGGATGCAGCACGCACTGTCTGGGGTACAGGCATGCTTGTTGGGTGGTGCAAAGGCAATTCATGTAACCAAGTGTTTGGACTCACATAACACTCTGAAATAAAAACGTAAAATAAAATGTAAAAAAAAAAAATAAAGCTTGTGAGTTTTTACTATATGTCAGATAAAATAGACTTAAAGACAAAGAGTATTCCCAGAGAAAAGAAGGGACATCTCATGATGAAAAAAGCGTCCATTCAGCAAGAAGACATAACAATCTTAAATGGGTATACCTAAAATATATGAAGCAAATATTGTCAGTACTAAAGGGAGAAATAGAAAAATAAAAACTTATAGTTAGATATCTTAACACTCTTTTTTTCTGTCATTGACAGAACAAGGAGAAAAAAAATCACTACTAATATAGAAGATTAAGCAATATTGTAAATAAGGCAATTTGACCTGCTTGACATTTATAGAACACTACATCAAGACATAGAAAGTAAACACATCTTTTCAACTTTATTGAGGTATCAATTTATAAATAAAAATTATATATATTTAATGTACAACTTGATGCTCTGATATGCATTGTGAAATGATACCCATAATCAAGTTAATTAATATATTTATCACCCTCACATAGTTACCTTTGTGTGTGTGTATCTGTGTGTGCATGTGTGTGTGTGTGTGTATCTGTGTGTGCATGTGTGTGGTGAGAACACTTAAGATCTGCCCCCTTAGCAAATTTCAAGCATGTAATACAGTATTAACCATAGTCACCACCCTATACATCATATCTCTAGAACTTGCTCATTTAGCATAACTGAGAATTTGTATCCTTTGACTATTGTCTCCTCATTTGCCCCTCCTCTTGACCCCTGGAAACCACCATTTTATTCTCTGCTTTCATGAGTTTGACTATTTAGAGGTCATATATAAGCAAGATCACATAGTATTTATCTTTCTGCGTCTTGCTTATTTCACTTAACGTCCTCCAAGTTTATCCATGTTCTCACAAATGTCAGGGTTTCCTTCCTTTTAAGGCTGAATAATATTCCATTGACTATATAAACTACCTTTTCTTATTTATTTACTCATTGACTCAAACAGTACAAAATCAATTTATATAACCAAAGTGTTTATACCCCCTTAATATTCTGAAATAAAAAAGGAAAAAAGAAAATACTACACATCTTCTTTGGGGTGGCATCTAACTGTCAAAAAAAAATGTAGACATGTAATATCTATGCATTTTATTCCAGGTAAATCATACCTTAATAAAAATAAATAAATAAATAAATAAAGCCCAAGTTTCTTAAGATAGTTTGGAATGCGCGCTAATGCCTGACATCTCTTTGACATCTCTTTGTCTCTCTGACTTCCTCTTTGGTTTAAACTCTGGGTACAGGTTCTTGTCTAATCCCAAACACAGATGTCTATTCTACAAATGTCCATAGCTTGAGCCTCACAGCAAAGCCAAATCCTAACTCTGCTCTCTTGTTTAATTCCTTCCTTCCTTCATTGTCTTAATATTCAATATACACTTTTTGATCACCTACTGTGTGCCAGACATCCTTCTAGGCATTGGGTAGGCAGCAACAAACAAGCTGGACAAGACCTCTGCTTTCCAGGAGCACAAAGTCTAGGTGGAGAAACAGAGAAGTACAAGTAAGCACAACCCTTTCCCAAGTGGTGACATGAAACAAGTATCTCAGGGTCACAGGAGAGCCAGCAGCTAGTTGGGAGGGGGAACATTAGATAAAGAGTTTAGGGAGGGACTTTCAGAGGAGTTACCTTAGAGTTCAGTGATGAGGGAGAGTAAACAATGCAGAAATCTAGGGGAAGAGTATTCCAAGAAGAGGGAATTCCTTTCCCTGGAAAGGATTTAGCTTTGAGTGTTTGAGGAAAGGAAGTAAGAGAGGTAGGAAGCCAAGGCCTGCAGCAGAGCAAACCACAGATATGGAAAACTGAAGCTTAGGAGAGGGAGGTGGAGGTCAGAGTATGTAGTAGTTTGGGTTTGATTGATTGATTGATTTACTTATTTAACAGATTTTATGCAGAGAATTGTCACAATCTTCTTTAGATATTCAATGACTACTTTGGCAGTTGTGTGTCAAGCACATTATGAGGAGGGCAAGCACAGAAGCAATTACATCGGTAGGAGGCTCTTGCAGAAATCCAGGTGAGAAATGATTATTTGGACCAAGGTAAAGCAATGGAGATGGGAGCTCATCCACAAAGGAACCAGGTTGAAGAATTGTGATCAGGTCTGTCCACAGACTTGGACCACTAATTCCAGACTCACCACTAATTCCACAGACTTGGACCATAGACTTCTGTCCACAGACTTGGACCACTAATTCCAGACTCTGACCACTCACCTACTTTCTCAAATTCCTCATTGTATATCTTAACTAGGGTCACGATAGTGCTATATAACCAACTATTCTGAAACATAGTGACTTAAAACAACAGTCATTTATTCTCACTCCTAATCTGTGGGTCATCTAGGGGTTGGCTCATGCAGACTGAGCTCTCTGTGCATCTGTGACCCAGCATGCAGGAAGGGGTGGCTGATCTAGGCTGAGCTCAAATGCAGTGGCATGGCCATGCTCCTGGCATCCCTCACCCTCCTCTGGGGACCAGCAGGCTGGCCCAGGTGTGTCTTTCTCATGGGCATGCTGGAGCTGTACTAGTACAGTCCAATCATGCAGGCCCTTTTTAAAGCCTCCTGTTGCATGATGTATCCTAACTGCCTATTGGCCAAAGCAAGGATCATAAGGCCAAACCTGAAATCAAGGGGCCAAGAATTTCTACCTCTGTATGCAAGGAACTGAAAATCACATGTCAAAGGGGATGGACATAGGTGAATGTTGATAGCATTAATGCAATCAAGCACACTCATATTCCTGCTCATGCCTTTGGCCACAAGAGTTGGGTCAAATACAGTGGCTACTTCAATGTAGTGGATCCTTTCCCCCAACCACATCCCCACCCTCTACAGAGACAGCTGAAGGCATCAGTGTCATTAAGGCAGGTTCAAAACAGCCGTCTCTGCTCAGTAAGCAAGATATTGCCACTGTAACAGCTGCCTCACAGTCCCCAAGGAAAGGATCCAGTCGTGGTAGGTCATTAATATAAAAAAGATGGTCACCGAGACAAGAAAGAACAATGTAGCACTCAGTAGTGACAACAGGTGGACTTCCTAGAGAATGTCGTGCTGCAGACAAATACAAACTAGAATTGATGGGGCTTCTTCCCAAAACAATTCTGCAAAGTTAATATTTCAAGCAATACTGTTAACTTCAAATTTTCAACATCGATGAGCTACCGTGTCTCTGGGCCACATGACACCTGCAGCTTATCTGTCCCCAGGCCAGTGAGGCTAAAACTTCAGACTACGATTTCATCAATTGCCCTGTAGTGACAAAAAGCGTCAGCCTTTGCATCTGATAGGTGCCCTTTATCAGTGGAATGCAAAGCCAACTCTAGGTGAGCATCACACCAAAAATGAGAGGATTTTTTGGACACTCCCTGCATATGTGGGAAGAAGGGAGGAAAGTTGGTTTTCTCCTTTGGGGAAAGAGCTGCTCCAGCTTTTTATTTGTTTTGATAGCAAAGTTGTGCATAAAATAATGTGCAAAATGAGTGCTACATAAACAAATCATAGCAGGGCTGAGCTCACCAAGTGGGAGGCATTTTGAATTATCCAAATGGCACACGCATTCCCCACAGGACTAAAGCAAGTGGAGGAAGAGTCCTTGCAACTGTGACCTCTGTGTTGTGTGTTCATGAGTGTGTTTAACATTCATTCTCCAAATGTTTATTAGACACTTGTTCTGTAGCAAACATTATGCAAGTGCTAAAGCTAGAAAGAAAGGAAACATGGGCACATTCTGTTCTCATGGGCTCATTTTCTTCCTAGTGGGGAAGAAACATGTCTAAACAGGTAATTATGATGCAAGGCATTACCTGTGTGTGTGTGTGTGTGTGTGTGTGTGTGTGTGCAGGTTTGTCTGTCTATGTGTACCTCTGCATTCATCTGAGCAGGCTCCTGCCTTACAAACACACTTGCCAGGTCCTCATGGCTCTATAGCCACCCTGGCAACCCAGCTGGTACATTTCAGTGGGCGTCCCGGGGAAATGAGTGAGGCGACCAGGATTCTAAAAGGAGAGGCTAAGGCGAGGACAATTCCCCAGGCTCCCACTACCTACCTTGCCTTCTTGAGAAAGGTGAACACTCTAGATCATCAGGTGAGCAAGGAGAATGGGGAACAGGTCTAGAAGTTAACAGAAAAAAGGGACAAAAGTGGCTTCATGCTCCCCCAGTAAAGAGGCCCCTTGAATTAACCTAGCCACACAGAAGTATATCAGAAGGTTAATGTCTGGAGAGGAGGAAGTTTAAGGATCCAGGTGTGGCCTGGGCCCTAAGAGAGTCCCGGGCAAAACTTCCACATTTCTTGTCATTGCAATGTAGCTGAGAAGAGCTTTCAGTTCAGTGCAACTTACCTACTGAGAGTGGGGCTGTACATTAGCAATCAGGCAGCGCACGGCTCTTTCTCGTGTTCTCCAAGGCCTTGGCTTCCTGTAGCCATGACAGAGCACCGGACAAAGACTCCGCATGTGCTAAAGTATTCCTGAGGCTCCCTTGGCAAGTCAGGATTTAAATGTGGTTCAGATTTCACATCTGTGAATAATTTTGATTTTCAGGTATCTTATAGTTTGTTTTCTGTTGCTTATAACAGAATACCTGAAACTGGATAATTTACAAAGAAAAGGAATTTAATTCTTATAGTTGTGGAGGCTGAGAAGCCCAAGGTCAAGGGGCTGCCTCTGGTGAGGGTCTTCTTGCTGGGGGGACTCTCTGCAGAGTCCCAAGCCTGTGCAGGGCATCCCATGGTGAGGGCTCAGGTGTCTCTTCCTCTTTTGTAAAGCCACCAGTCACATTCCCGAGACAAACTATTAATCTGTTAATCCATGAATGGATTAATCCCTTCTTGAAGACAGAACCCTCATGACCCAGTGGCTTCTTAAAGGCCCCACCTCTCAATACTGCCACACTGGGGATTAAGTTTCAACATGAGTTTTGGAGGGGATATATATTCAAATCATAGCAACTGATTTATAGATTGTAGCAACTGAAGATTTGTAAACAAAGGCTGAGTGTTTCTTGAATGCCCATTTTCTGTCAATAAAATTCTCAGTTATATTGGAACAAAGCAAATGTCCCATACATGCAAAAAACTTGTGCTATTTACCCCTATCCTAATTTATTTCATTTACTCATACATTAATGAAATTATTTATTTAACAAATAATGATTGTTCCAGTCACTGCATTACAAAAGTAAGTATAGTAAAGTTTTTTTAAATTATAAATTTGAGGTACATACATGGTTATATTGATAGCTCTATTAGATTCCTAGGGTTGTTATGGCAAAGTAACACAAATTGGGTGGTTTAAGGCAACAGAAATTTGTGCATTCACAATGCTGATAGCTAGAAGCAAGGTGTTGGCAGGGCCATGCTCTCTTGAAGTTGCTAGGGGAGAACTTGTTCTAGGCTTTTCTCTCAGCTTCCAGTGTCACCAGCATTCCTTGGCTTGCAGCTAAACAACTCCAATTTCTGCCTCTATCTTCTGCATGTGTTTTTTTTCCTCTTGTTATAAGGACACTAGTCATATTGGATTAGGGCCCACCCTAATAACCGCATCTTAGCTTGATTACATCTGCAAAGACTGAATTTCCAAATGAGGTCATGTTCACAGGTGCTGGGGGTTAGGACTTAAGCACATCTTTTGTGGGGACACATTTTGACTCATAACAGTAGTCCAGTGGTGGAAGGTACAGGCAGTAGTTGGTCTTGAGGAAGTGATATACTACTTAATCTTGAAAGATGAGCAGGAGTTTGACAGACAAGGGAGAAAGAGAAAATACAAAAATAAAAATAGGCACCTGAATTGTCCTGTAGTTTAGAAGCATGAAACAGAACTCTGTGTTCAAGGAACTGTATTCAGTTCAGTGTGGCAGTATAGCGGCAGTTTAACCCAGGGGTTGCAGTTGCTTGTCTACAAGGTGGACATCACTAATTACTTTCCTCACTCTGCGCTTGCTGTTCTTCCATCAAGAAATGCAGTCCATTTGCTATGGTCTCAATGTTTATGTTTCATTCAAATTCAGATGTTGAAAGGTAATACCAAACATGGTGTTATTAAGAGATGGGGTCTTTGGGAGGTGATTAGGTCACGAGGGCTCTGCCCTAATGAATGGGGTTAGTACCATTATAAAACAGGCCCACGGGAGCTTGTTCACCTCTTCCATCATCACCTCTTTAACACAAGTTAAAGGCACCATCTATGAACCAGCCCTTACCAGACACCGAATCTGCTGGTACCATGAAGCAGGTATGTCCTCATTTTCTCACCGTCACTCAGCCAGTTAATGGTAAAGCCAAGCTGGTGCCTCTTTTTCCCAAGCAGTGACTGAGGGGTATCTGAGGGGTTCCCCTTTCCTGGTCTCCCTGCTCCCACAGAGAGGGAGAACACAATCTATTCTCAATACCATGACTGTCTTGTACATAAAACTAAATATGCCACCTCCCTACTCAAAATTCTCCAATAGCTTTTTACATCACTTGGAATGAAATTTGAAGTGTTTGCCATGACCTACAAGGCCCTACATGATCTGACCCTGCCTCCCTCTTAGATCTCATCTTCTGCCTCCTTCTCCTTCACTCCCCCCAGTCTGGTTATACCCACCTTCCTGCTGATCTATACACACACACCAACGTAGTTTGTACCTCAGGGCTATTGCACTTGCTACCCTAAGAAAGCATTCCATTTTGAGAACAGAGTTGTATTTAAAATTCAGTGCATCATGTAATTAATTATTAATAATACCAGTAAAACTGTAAGAAACTCAGCTGCCTAGCATAGGACAATATAATGGAATATTAATGAGTCATTAAATTTAATGTTATAAAAATACAGAAATAGCTAAAATGATAGCTGTATTCTCAGAATGCTTACAACCTAGTGGATGATGTAGATTAATAAATAGTATAATGTGATAAATACAACTATAAAATAATTTGCAGTGTGGAAGTTGAGAAGAACTAGAAGTACTACTAGAAAGGAGTATAGTATAGCAACATCAGAGTTGGGCTTGCAAAGGTTGAACAAGAGTTTGTTACTGAAAGTTTGGCACTTATTTCCAAGGTTACATCAGAAGGAGGACCAGTGGTTTGAGGAGAAGGAAAGAGGAGTTTATTAATTTTCCGGCAAATGAGGAGGTTGGCAGACTCCTACCTCAAAGTACTAATGTCCTATTTCTGTGCAGAAGTACAGAGCTTTTAAAGGTTCTGATCAATCCCATCTTCAGCTAAGCCGATCTCATGACCTCTGCTCAGACAATTCCCTAGAGCCATCATCTCCTGTGGCACAAAGAACAGAACACATTCCCCTGCCCCTCCTGAACACTGGCTTGAGGAAGGGATGCAGGTCCTAGTTCTCTGAAAGGAGTAGGAGATGTTTTAAAGAGATATAAAACATTTTGTCATTTTCTTCAAGCCATTTCTTCTGTTACGTATTCCTCTCATCAATACCACCCTTCCATATCTATGGAAAGAGGAGTCACTACTCTGTTACAAATTCATTGTGCAAACAGGGAAGGAGCATTGTCATAACATCTGAGAAAACAGCAAGTGCAAAGGCCTGGGATCCCAGAACAAGCATAATATTTTCAGAGATTAATGGGCATTTCCACTTGCTAGTGCCCTGGGTGCAAAGAGGGTTGGGAGAACTGTACCATTGGGTAGCTGTCTCTGGAAGAAACCTCCCGAAGGCTGAAAGAAATGTCCACAGCTGGATAAGGACAAAACCATTGACAAGGAGACAAAGCATGGAAATCTGTTCCCAAACAAGACCACAAGTGATCAATTGGACGTAGGAGGCTCTGCTGCCAGGAAGGCTCAGGCTCACCAGTCACTTCACAAATGCTGGTATTTGAGTTCGAGTACTTTTTTGTTTATTATTAACATTTTCATCTCTCTGCTGAAATTACCTAGCTGGTCTTGCATTTTTGTTTACTTTTTCCATTAGAATCTTGAGTATGTTAATCACAGGTATTTTTAAATTCCCTGTCTTGGTAGTTCCAACATCTTTGGCATATTTGAGTCTAATTCTGATGATTGTTTTGTGTCTTCAGACTGTCTGTTTTTCTTACCTTTTTATTTGCCTGTAACTGTTGAAAACCAGACATGTTAGGTAGAACAACAAGTACTGAATTTTTTTTTTTTATGCTTGGAGATGACAACTTACTTTCCGCTAAACCTTTAGTATGGGGGTTTGCGTTAACCTAGTCAGGAGTGGGGCTGGGTTTGAAGTTTATTGTTGCTATGGCTATTTTATGCATGTCTGAGTTTCAGACTCCTCCTCCTCTATCTATTTTTTTTTTTTTTTTTTTTTACCAAATATCACTCTGTCACCCAGGCTAGAGTACATAGAATGCAGTAATGCAATCATAGATCACTGCAACCTCAAACTTCTGGGCTCTAGTGCTCTTTCTGCCTCAGCCTCCCAAGTAGCTAAGACTACAGGTGTGTGCCACCATGCCCAGCTAATTTTTTTAAATTTTTTGTAGAGATGGGGTTCCCCTATGCTGTCCAAAGTGGTTTTGAACTCCTGGCCTCAAGCAATCCTCCAGCCTCAGCCTCCCAAAGTGCTGGGATTACAGGGGTGAGCTACCATGCCTGGCCTGCCACTGGCAATACATTGTGTATAGGATGTGGGCTTAATATGCCAGAAGGTTTTTCTCAGTGTCTGCTCCCTTCATGGTTTCAAATCTCCCCGCTTGGCTTTGAGTCTTCCCGTTGTGCTGCTCCCACAGGGAGTAGGTCTCCTGTGGCTCTCCCAGCTGTACCCCGCTATTATCTGTATTCTACTGTAGGTTTTACTGGATGAGTGTTAGCATGGTGGTGCAGGGTTGGGCATTCTCTGTGGTTCTGATTGAGCCTGTTTGAAATGTTCCTGCCCATCTCCAGATAGAATGAGCTTAGTATTTATTCCTGCCCCAGGGATTGAACTTTATTTTGTTCCCTGCCCCCAGCTAAGATGGGTTGCCACCAGTGTCTTTGGGTTACAGTTTTTGTTGTTTTACCCAGCTGCAAATGAAGACTTTTGGTGCACAGAAGAGATAGGGTACATGGGTCTGGGTGGCGTTTCAGCAAGGCCTGCTGTTCCTCCTCCAGCCAGCACCATGGGGAAGCCTTCTCAGCATTCTCCCCATCTTCCCTGTGAGCACCTGGTGAGGTTCCTGGAACAAACCTGCACACAGGTGCATACCTCCCTGTGCCTGTGGCCCCGTGGGATGTCCCACTTGCACATCTGCCTGCCCTAATGAGTTTTAGCAATTGATTAAAAATCTCTATCAGAATCTTCTTACCCCCTGATATGGCATCAAGGGACATCTGCTCAGGTAAGCCAATACTCAGATCCTAGTTCTTCCTGCAGACATCCGTCTCTCACCAGGTTTCGGTTAGGTCTTCACCCTGCAACCTCAGTTTTCCGACAGGTTCAAAGAAAAAGCAATCAAATTTCAAATTGTCTGACATTTTTCATTTGCGAGGGTGGGAATGATGCTCTTTCCAGCACTCTACACCTCCGAGCTCGGTTGCTTGTGTATGTGGATCAGAGCCTTCCTTCGATCGCTTCCTGTGTCTAGGGTTTTGGCTCAGAAACAAATGATTCTGTGTTTCCTGCTTCCCTTTTGCCAAAACCTCTATTGGAATTTCTACCTGTCTCCCTGAAATAGCTAAAGCCGTGTGATGGCAGGGTTTGCAGAATGCTACATGCTGTGAATATATCATAGATGCTGCTGAGGCAGAAAAGCAATGCTCTACCAGACTCCTCTGAGCATCTGAAATCAGCTTTTAAAATGTCAAACAGCCCTTTGAGGCACTGCTGCTCCCACATACAACATTATGATTTCCCTCTGAGGGAGGCTGAGGGCACGAAATTGGTGTTATTCTTCATCTAGGTAAGCCAATGAGGTATTTATTAAACACCTACTATGCACCTAGGGTGGCTTTATGCTCTGTGGATGTCTATGGAACATGACCTTGTTCTCAAGCTTTGGAGTAAGAAAAGGCAATAATCCAGGCCCCCAGATACATGGGTTCAAGTGCTTGTAAATTTCAGGTGCCAAGATGGTCCCTAAAGCTGTCAAGCTCACAAGGGGCAGACTCTTAGTCCTGTAAATGCAGCCCAAGCCAGAGCCCAGACATTCACCTGCAACAAGTAGGCTGCTTCTCATTTGCTTCTGATGCTATCTCCTGACTTCCTGGTTACTAATCCTATTTCACAGCAATGACTACTTGGCTTTTAGATCCTTCCCTAGACATAGCTTCGGCTCTTATTTCCATCTCTTTCCTCCAAGATAGAATCAAATACTTGTACTTCTCCAATGATGACTTTCAGTGACGAAGTCCATGCACTCAGTTTCATTTCTGCTATAATCTGTTTCCCTTTTCATGGTTTTTCTAACTGCATCATCCCAACGTAGCTGCCTGTCACATAAGGTAGCCTTCTCTCAGTTGTCCATGGATGGCTGGCACCACTGAAGCCCAAGATACCTACCTTTCTGTGTCCCTCTCCCCAGTGCCATCCCCAGAGTATCATTTGGAGGTCCAGGAAGCAGAGCAAGTGGAAGTGCTAAGGATGGAGTCATGAGGACTGGTGACATAGAAATGGGACACTATTGTGGAGACATAGGGAGATAATCTCTGGAGAAGGGGGCTCCTAGGTCGATACTCTGTTATGTGAAAACAAAGCTGTAGCAGAAAGAGGAACAAGGTGGTTAGAGGCACGGAATTTGGATTCATAGCAACATGGATTCCAATGCAAGCCCCACCAGTTACTAATGGATGACTTTGAGCAAATGATTCAACACCTCCGAGTCTCAGCCTCATAGGCTTGTGTGAGGATTACACAACATGTTTGATAGAAAGCACTTGCACCTCCCATAAAGCATAGTCAATCAAATAGCTTTTATAATTATACCTGATGCTGTAAATAGGCCTTGGCCACAGTGGAACAGGGACAAGCCCAGTTGCTAACACAGTGAAGCCACAGCTGGAGAAATAAAAGACACAAGATTAGATTTCTGTCCAGCTGAGCACATCATATAGACCTCTGGCTGCACCTAGATGAAGCCCAGGTGAGGCATTTTAATAACCTCTTGTTCTTCTGTTTCTGGTCTGTTTTACTCTGCCAATGCAGAAGGAAGGAGGGATGCTAATATTTCCTGAAGCCTCCTATACACCAGCCACCATACTAGGTACTTTTTACTTTCATTCTTCTTAGTTTATCAGCTGCCTTTCACTCTTTGATCCCAACCTCCAGAGCAGTCAACGAAGAAGTAGGGCTACTGGTATCATTAATTCCCTTCCAAATACTCAGTCAAACAAGCACTCAGTGCTGCTCACTGGGCGTGTATTAATGGCAAAATCCTGTTATGTGGATGTAGACGTCCCCCAACCCCAGCACGCAAGGGTTCCAGTAAGTCAGCTCCCAGGACGTTCCGCCTTGGGGCATTGCTCTTGCGGTCGCGCACCAGAATGATAAATAATCTGAACAAGCTTTCTCAGGTGCAATATTTATGGTTCAGTTCGAAGCAAAGAACAGTCAGAGGCAATGGATAAAAACTAATTTACTGTAACGTCACCCTGGATATATAGCAAATAGCTGTAAACAAGTACGTACAATATAATTAAAAATATGATAACATTATAAAATAGGATGATGGCTAGTTAGAGAGGAAGATCAATCAAGTAGGAAAATGTGTATATCACTTGAAATATTGCCTCAATTACTTGAAGTCATCAGCTCACGCACCTCGTCTCAGAAACAATCCGTACCAATGCAGGCTTAAAATGACAAGCGCTGTTTATTTCTCTACTTGGTTTGCTTTCATGCCATCTGTCCACAGGAATTTCCCTTCAGTGTCTATTGAACAAAAATCAGCAAGACAAAGACAATATTCAAATTCTTGAACCCTACCCTGTCTCATGCCTGACTCTTCGGTGCATCTAAGCTGGAGAAAGCACCGTTAAATCCCTCGGAGGAAAACACCCAGGAAAACACATGCACCAAAGCAACTGGGAAAGATAAAAGCAAGTGGAATGGTTCATTAATACACACAATTAATTTACTTTCACCATTCCAACAGACGAAACAATTCTCTGGTTGCCAAATAGCTCAATCACTGGGTAATGTGAAAAACCATGGCTTCCCAGCCATCCCACAAGAGAGGTGAGCTGGGTCCCCCCCTGGCTGTGCTGTTACTTGCCAGCCTTGTCTTTTCTCAGCTCTGTGTCAGCCCTTGTGAAACTGACCCTAGGGTATAGAAGGAAATCTCAGCACCCATGTCCAAGTCCCAAACCACTCCCCCCAGGCCGCTCCTCGTGTTTGGCTCCTGGTTCCTTCCAGCTGTGAAACTTTCTCTTCTGCTTCCCACTTCCTTCATGACCTCAACATGTAGACACAGCACTTAGCTCACTTTTCCTAGCTGTGATCAGGATTCTTCTCACTCACTCACTGTTTTCCATTATCTAAAGTAGCTTGAGGAACCACTCTTTCCTCATTAATTCAATATCTAGAACTTTCTATCATGCATTTCTTTCATGTGCAACATCCCAGAAGATTTGCCTTGGCCCTGGATTCTCACGTGAAGACCATGCACCCATTTTCCACCTGGTTTGTGTCATTTGTAAGGTTTCTGAGAGTCTGCCCTGGTCCCCCTTGCCAACCCAATTCCCCGCTACTGTCCTTACTCTATGCAAATTCTGAATTAATACAATAAGCCTTTTCATTGTCCTCACTGTGACTTACTTGGAATGAAATGTTCTTTCTCTTTCCTTTTTCTCATTCAAATGTTGCCCATACTCCCTATTTCCATTCCAATTTACCTTGTCCATGAAACCACCCTCACTTGTCTGTTCTTAACTAAGATCCGATTTTATTATAGGAATTAACAACAAGATCTATATTAATAATTTACAATTGCCTTATGTTTTCTCATAAGATTTAAAATTTTTGAGAAGAGAGACTATGTCTCACAACTGTTATCCTCTTTAATGCCTACTATAAGTGTAAGCCCATAGTAGGTGATCAATAAATTATTTTGATTGAACTAGGAACAATGTTTGGCAATTATAGGATAGATAGTAGGGGGCCACATAAAAAATAACTTTCTACCTATAAATATTGGACAAAAAAATAATGTATGTACTGATTAGGGTCTAGTGCAGGGACCACCAAGAATGGGCATCCTGTTAAGAACCCCCAGCTTTGCACTGAGGTCTGGAGTGGTTACTGTTGGGTGCGAGAGGCCGTGAGAGAAATGAAAGTGGAGCAGACAAAGAGGATCAGAGCTAACACGCAGTGCATAATACATACCGGGGACAGTTCAAGGCACTTTACATTTATTAACTTATTTAATCTTTACAACAACCTTCTGAGGTTTATTACTCCATTTTTTTAGATGAGAAAATGAGGGACTGAGAGGTCAGGGCACTTGTCTCGGGTCATGTAGCTATTAAGTGGTGTCTTCATCCATTTGCACTGTTATAACAAAATACCTGAGACTTGCTAAAGAGCAGAAATTTATTTCTCACAGTTTTGGAGGCGGGGGAGTCCAAGACCAAGGCCCCAGCAGACTCGGTGTCTGACGGGGGCTGCTGTGTCTGCTTCCATAATGGCACCCTGTCGCTGGGTCCTCACAGGACAGAAGAGTGGAGGAGAGGCACTCTGATCCCATCTGCAGTCCAGAGTCTTATCAAAATCAGATATGAGTAAGACTCAAGGTAAGAATCACCCCAGAGCAAATTAATCTCCAGCTGTGAACCTGTGAGATCAAACAAGTTAGGAACTTCTAAAATACAGTGGTGGGGCAGGCATGGGATAGACATTTCCATTTCAAAAGGAAACAACAGGAAAGAAGAAAGAGTTAACAGGTCCCAAGGAAATCTGAAACCCAACAAGGCAGGCAACATTAAATCTCCAGGCTTGAAAATAATCTTGTTTGAGTCCATGTCCTGCCTTCTGAACACACTGGGGTGGGGTTTGGCCCCAACGGCCCCAAGCACCCCATATCTTTATTGGGCACAGAAGCTCTTAGGGGTTAGAGTCAGGAGCCTGCTGCTCTCCCTGGCTGGCATTATATGCTGGTGGCTCTATAGGACTTGGGTCTTGGGAGTGGCCCTGCCCTGGTGGCTCCACGAAGCATTGTCCTAGTGGAGCCCTCCGCAGCGGCCCCTCTCCTGCAGTAATTCTCTGCCACGGGTCCCAGGGCCTCTCAGAAATCCTTTAGAATCTAGGTGGCAGTAGCCATGCCTGCACAACCGTTGCACTCTGTGCACCTGCAGAGTTAGCTCATGGGGACACCAGCGAGGTTTACCACTTGTGTTCTCCGGAACGTCACCCTGAGCTGCAGCTGGGCCTGTGTGAGCCACAGCTGGAGTGGCTGAGGGGTCCTGTGCCTGAACACAGAGAGCAAAGACTTGAGGCAGCACCGAGCCCAAGCCCCAAGTTCCCACATGAGCTGTGAGCCCTTGCTCTGAAACTGCTCTGACTCAGGGCCCTGGTGCTCTTGGCCTGGGGGGAGGGTGGCAGCACTGTGAATCTCTGAAATGCAGTAGGGGTCATTCTTCCATTGTCTTGATGAATACCATCTGGTTTTCTTGGATCCATGCCAATCTGCTTATCAAATGTTCTCTTGGCCACACCCTTGGTATTCTCTCCAGAACACACTTTCTCATCTTTTACAGGTTGAGAATTTCCCAACTCTTTAAGTTCTGTTTCCCTTTTGATTATAAATTTCATCTTTAATCCATTTCTCTCCTCATATTTCACAATAAGCAATTCAAGAGACGTTGTACAGCATGCTAAACACTTCGCTTAGAGATTTCTTCCACTGATTAGCTTTGCTCATCACTCTTAGGGTCTGCCTTCCATGAAGTACTCAGGCATGGACACAATTCAATGAAGCTCTTTGCTGCTTTGTAACAAGGATGGCCTTTCCTCCAGTTTCTGATAAGATATTCCTTATTTCCACCTAAGAACTCATCAGAATGGCCTTTACTATCCTTATTTCTCCAGGCATTCTGATCACAACCACTTAGATAGTTAGAAGCTTAGAAAACTAAGAAGCTTAGACTCTCTCTGCAGCTCTCCTCTTCTTCCAAGCCCTCACCGGGACAGCCCTGAACAGTCCAGCCTCTATCCACTCCTCAGTTCCAGAACTGTTTCTACATTTTAGATATTTTTTGTAGCAACACCCCACTTTTTGGAACCAATTTCTGTCTTAGTTTGTTTGTGCTTCTATAACAAAATACCCGAGACTGGGCAATTTATAAAGAACAGAAATTTATTTCTCACAGTTCTGGAGGCTGGGAAGTCCAAGTTCAAGGCCCCAGAAGGTGCAGTGTCTGGTGAGGGCTGCTCTGTCTCTTCCATGATGGTGCCTTGTTGCTGCACCTTCACACGACAGAAGGGAGAACGCCATGTCCTCAAGTGGCGGTAGGCAGGGGGCAAAAGGGGACATGCACTATGTTTTCACATGGCAGAAGAGAGGGACTCCCTCAAGGCTTATTGTAAGGTCCCTAATCCCATCTGCGAGAGATCGGCCCTCATGACTTAATCACCTCCAAAAGGCCCTCCCTTTAAATACTGTTGCAATGTGAAATAAGTTTCAACATATGAATTTGGGAGGACACATTCAGATCATAATAACTGGCTACATTGCTTCTCAGTATAAATATAACTGGTGCCCTGGAGAAGAGAACTGAACAAAAGAACATAAAATATATTTAAAGGAATACTTCAAGAAAAGCTTTGAGAAATAAAAGATTGGGATTTATATCTGAAAGTATACTACTGTGTCCCTGGGAAGACTTGATATCAAATCAATATCACTAAGACAATAAAGTTCCAAGGCTTATAAAAGCACACCCAAGTTAAAAAAAAAAAAAATCAAGTTTCTCCTATAAAAAGAAAAACTCTGGCTAGCCTTCTAACACTCCACACCCATGATCATCAACAGAAAACAGTGTAGCAATATCGACAGAGTGTCATCGAAGAATTTTATATCCAGCGAACCTGTCATTCAAGTCTAAAACCACAGAAAAACACAAAGAAAAACAAGTCCTACAAGAGCTTGGGTTATCTATTCCCCACGAGCATTTCCTGAATAAGCCACCAAAGAACAAACTTCAGCCAAAAAAAAACAAATAATAATGAAATTTTGGCAAAACACAGGAATGAAGCATTGAGTCCAATTTACCGCAGGATTGAATATACAACTATTGAAGATGTTGTAAACAAAGCCAACTTAGGAATTATATAATTAACCAAAAATAAAAGCAAATAAGTTGAAAGGCAATATTAGTACCCTGGTTTATTCATCTTTGATCACTGGGGATCAAATTATATAATTTAAAACTGATCGAGTAAGAATGCTTTAATTTAAAAGAAATAATCACATAAAATCAGAAAAAAGGAATTCCCATGACTGCCCATTTTGTTAGGCAAATGGGTTTTACCAGTGCTTTCGCATCAGGATAGAGTACTTAGATGAAATATGAGAGGAGGGTGTGTCTGCACATGAGGCACAGGATAAAGGGAGAGATGAGCTTGGACCATCTATCCCTGTGGCGTTCTGAGGACGCCTCCTACTGATTTCGACTGCAACTGGGGAGCAGAAATGGAAATGTCCCTCACATTTAATGCTATGGGGCTAGGTGAAGAGCAGGAGACGAAGCGTAGGCCTCAAATAAAGGATAAAAAAGGGATAAAAGATGTAGGTAAAGCAAAGCAAATGAATGGAAGATACATTTGGAAAAATGTAAATAGCGTATGAGCAGCTGCAATAGTTTTATGCACAATTCAAGTGCCAATGTAAGGGTTTAATCAGCTTGCACCATGGCTCAAAGCTTTCTTTCCGGGGCCAAGAGCTACCTAACCCCCTCCCGCTGACACCCTCTCAGTACTTCACTGCCCAGTGTGATACCTGCCACTGTCAGAAGCCCTGCTCAGCGTGGCTGCTGGTGACACCACTGCCTCCGCCTGCTTGTGCCTGTGCTTCTGTCTCTAACCTGCCTCGACTCAAGGGCCCATTACTTGAAGCACTCTCTTGACGGTATTTTCTAGTCCCTTAACCCTGTGTTCATGTGCTCCGAATGCCCTGCAAATGGTTCTGAATAAAAGGTAAAGATATTGAGCGACCAACGTGGAGAATAAGAGAGGTAGCTGAACAGACGCTGAGAAAGATATGGCATGGCATTCATTCCTCAGCGGAAGTTAAAAGCAATTCATTTTTAGAGACAGGGATAGGTGTGGCTGTGTCTTATGGACGTCTCCCCTGGAACCTAATAGGCACTGCCTGTATCCTATCTGCCTGGTTTGGAATCCTGGCTCCATTACTTACTAGCTCCACGGACATCTGAGCAAGTCATTTCGCCTCCCTATCAATGTGTTCATCTCTGAATTGGGGATCATGATAAACAGGCTAAAGGCTTTTCAATCTGAAATCCAAATTGTTCTGTGACCTTGAGTCCCTCTCCAGCCAAGAGCTGTCCAACAGCTCTTCTTCTTTCCCTCTCATCCAGTTTTTGAAATAGCACTTTACACTTTCTGCTTTCATCTCTTTATCTTTTATTTGCTCTGTCAACAGCTACAACCTAAGGTCACTAATAGTCTGCTCAAATACCATCTTCTCAGTGAGACTTTCCTTAATCCCATAATTTATAATATCAACCCTGCTGCAATTTACAATAGCAACCTACTCCACTCCTGGGCACGTCCATCCCTCTGTCCTGATTTGTTTGTCTCCATGGCAGTTATCAACTTCTAACACACCGTGCGATTCACTTGTCTATTTTGTCCATTCTCTGCATCCGCATGAGAATGTAAACTCCACGAAGCCTGGGGTTTTCATCTGTTTTGGTCAGCGCCAACATCACTGATGTTAAGAGTGTTTGTCAAATGACTAAATGAGCACATGCTAATCGGTCCTGAACCTGAGACATTTGATGCCATGTGTGTGTGCGTCAGCCAACGTGCTCCCAATCTAGGCTTCCCCTTCCTTCACTAACATGTTGAGGATGAAGATATTCCCAGGATTCCATATTTGATCTCCTTCTCTTTTCTTCCTTAAGTGGGATGCTGTGTGAGGGACTGTTCTAGAAGCTTTCCATGCATTAATTCATAATCCTCACAGCAACCTGGGAAGTAGGTATTTACCACCAATATCTCATTTTACAGATGAAGAAACTCGCAGAGCAGGTATGCTAATATCCTTCCCAAGGCCATGAAGGTCATTAGCACTAGGACAATGAGCCCTCTTGGGCAGCGTGGGTTCAGAGATCTTGCGGCTATTGGCTGCTAGGTAACGCCGACCCTGCAGATAGACTCTGAATATGTCCACGTCTGTGTTTCTCAGCCAAGACCACTCCCCTGAGCTCCGGACCATATGTCGACATCACCGCACCCAGATGTACCTGAAACTCAGTGTTGAAAATGGTGAGCTCTTTCCCCCAAACCAGATCCTCCTCCTAGACTCCCCATCTTCAGCAAAACCAACCCCATCTACTTGCACATCCAAACCACAACTCAGAAAATGAGCCCAGAGACTCTCTCCATTTCCTTGTCCCTACACCCATCCAATCTAGCAAGAACTGATGTGCAGCCTAACTCTTCCCTGTTGCAGAATCTGACCCCTCCTCATTGACAAGCACTTCCATTGTTCCCTAACTCTGTTATCACATCAGCATCCTCCCCACCTCTGTCCTGCCCTCTGCAAAGTCATTCTGTACACCTGTGCGCATCTGATCACACTCTCCCAGCGGCCTTTCTTTATCCAACTCCTTATTCTGCCCTCAAGGCCCTCTGTGATCTGGCTCTTGCTACCTGACTCAATCTCTCTACCTTCCCTTCCCTCCTTGCCTCCTCCCCAATGGGCTCCTGCCCTACTCTCTGAGCAGGACATGATCTCTCCTTGCATTTAGACATGTTTGAGATTAAATTCGTCTTCTTCACCTCTAGGATTGTAGGAACTAGCGTGTGCCTGGTGCATAGCAGCTGTTGTTTGATAAAGAAAGGGTCACTCCTGCAGCCGCTGTTCTGCTTCCCCCAGCCCCACTCCTACAAGTCATCGACCTTGGTAATTCCAATTTATCTTTTGCAACTCAGTCACCTTCTCCAGGAGGCTTTTCTAACTCACCCTCCCAGGCCCAGGGAATTATCCTCCCTTTTTTTTTTTTCTGCTTCCAATGCCCTCAGCATAATTTTGTATAAAGCTCAGCATCAGGATGGTAATTGCTAGTTTGCATTCCTGCTGTCCACCCACATCCTTACTCCCCAGATCAGTTTACAAGGCATTTGCTCTGTGTAGGATCAGAAGGCCTAAGAGAGACTTGCAGTTGACACAAGGAGGAGTTTCCCAAGGATTTTATAAAATGTGTTTTCAAGAAGGTATATTTTTTGAGCAGGACCGTCTTCACAAGGCCTCTTTGGAGAAACCATCTTTTGTGTATTAGTGTCAGGAATGGCTTTGCTCACAGTGCAACTTGTTCATGGACCCTGTGAATGCTGCAGGTGATCAAGGTCTTCCTTCCCGTGGGCTGTCTAGAAACATAGAGTGCTTCGTACTACCTGCGTGCAATTCTATGGTCTGCCTTTGTTGTTATCGTAACAGCTCTCATTTGCTCATGTTTATTGAACACTTTCTTTCATATTAATAACAATGACAAACATTTGTTCAGTGTTTACTGTTGTTAAGTGTTTACTAGGCTCTGTGTTAAGTAATGTAGGCTTGTGTAGCATTTATAATAACCACTAAGTTAGTGGTTTAGCAGTTACAGGTTGCAGGCTACAAACCCAGGTGTGCACAAGACCCAACATTTCTTCTTATCATGTCTTCCATGTATCCCCAGGACCAGGTGTGTGTTGCAAGGGGCTTAGTTGGTACCAAAATATCAGTGGACAGCATGGGCTGGGGTGGGGCTCTGCTCCTGGGTGACTTCATCTGTCGTCACTGGCATCCCATCAAGAGGTCTTAGTGCCTATGTGAGCTTCAGTCACCTACCCACAGGCAACACTGTAAGGCCAGTCTGCCTAATGCCCCTTTATGCCACATCTGCCCTGGGTGCTGGGACGTCATCAGCTTCTGCCAAGGGTGGTGTCAGGTCCCTTTGAGCTGTATGTGTTTCTCATCACCTGCCATGAAGAACTCAGCCCAAGGGAGGGCAGGTTGTGGGATACCAGCCTCAGGGACCCTCCCTGTGTCCACTCTTCCCTCCCCCCCCTTTCCTCTTCCTGGGAATGGATTTGAGTCTTGATTTGGAGGGGAGGGGGGAGCTGGACATGAATGTCCATCATTCTGCATGTCTGGTCCTCTCAACCTAAGCCTTGGAGACAAAAGCCAATAATGGATTGCTGGCATTTGCTGTGCCAGCCCTTCTCCATGCAGATAATGTGCAGAATATTCTAGCTGACTGTGGGCTGGGGGCAGGCAGGAGGATCCCCAAGACCTCCCCCAAGGCTTGATGATTTGCCAGGAGGATTGATAAGACTCATATCCATGGCTGTGATTCACTATAACAGAAGGATGCAAAGCAAATAACACATGGGGTGAAGTCCAAGGAAACCAGACTCAAGCTTTCAAGAATCTTCTCCCAGGGGAATCACATGGGATACACTTAATTCCCCCAACAATGAGTTGTGACGACATGAGTGAAATGTTGTCTAACAGGGGAGCTCATTAGAGACTCAGGTGTCCAGGGTTTTTATTGGAAGCTGGTTGTGTAGGTACCTTCTGCTTAGCATGTCCCCAAATTCCAGACTCCCAGAAGGAAAGCAGGTGTTCCGTGTAAACCATGTTGTTTGTAGAAACAGGTTAGACACAGTGAGCCACTCTCATCACTTAGGCTGGTAGGAACCTCCCAAATTCCACATTCCCAGATGCCAGCTAAGGGTCGACCTTGTAAGCCGGCCTTGCAAAGGACAGCAGTCTGTCCTGTGCACAAACTAAATGGGAAAGGTCAGGAGTCCAGGGAAATTTTGCCTCTGTATGGATGAGGGGGTGGAGAAGGAGGAAGGAAGTCCTGGGGAAAAGTCTCAGTTAATATGTCAAAATATTGTCATTCCTCAGATTTGTTATTTCTGTTTTGTAGATAAGCCAGCAAAAGGTAGATGAAGTCAACCAAATATACATAAAGCGATGAAGCTTGGCTTTAAATCTAGGCCTGTTTGAGTCCAAGTCCAAGTTCCTAATTGCTCACCATTCCTGTCTCCTTTCCTCCCCTCTTTCCTTCTTCCCAACCTTACAATCCAGCCTGAATCTACTGTCTTACCTTCTTATACTTTAATCATTCTTTTAAATCACCTTCAATCTTTTTTTGTAAACAGTGGGAGAAAATACATTAAATTCTCTCTAGTCCTTCCTGCCAGACCATGATGAGCTCCTTGTAGATAGCAGTCATGTCATCTTTCTCATTCTCATCATGTGAATAAATAAATGACAACATTTGAGAAATGAAAGAACTCAAAGGAGAAACACAGTGCATCCGAAAGCGTGGACAACACAAAGAAACACACCTGGATGTTGTCAACACTGGTGACAGCTGGTGCTGCCTGGTGGTGCCACTTTCTCCCCCGACCCTGCTTCCAGTTCAGTTCCCTGGACCCAGGTCCCCCTCCTCATGTAGGTGGCGTTTTCAGTAAGACTGTCAGCGAACCAGCCCTTCATTGGGGAGACCTGTTCAACTCAATGACAGAGCCATTTCAAACTTACTCACATTGACCTGGCTACGTCCAGGCTAAGGGCTCAGGGAGAAGGTCCAGATAAAGAAGCAAAGACATTATTAAGAGGCTCCCATAAAGAGTGAGCTGCCAGCGATCGCTCCCCTGGCTTGGCCTGGCAGCTGCTGCCTTTGACATCCCGTGTTCATCTGCCGCAGGTACGAGAGGATGGCACCAGTCTGTGTATCTGAACTCGCTGTCACATGTTTGCACACAAGGAACACCCAGGAGCCCTGATTTTTCAGCTAAGAAAAACCAGGAGCAAAGGTTTATCTTCCTAAACTATAGGCTGTCACACACAATGACAAACTATTTGAGGAATATGTAATCAGCGGATTTCAAGAAACCATCAGTAACGTATATCGCGTGCACTCAAGAGAGGGAGCAAATTGTTGGCTGGAGAATTTTGTTTTTAATTAAACAGGTAATGTATGCTTGCGTTTCGTCCTGTAAATGAAAATGTATTCACCGCAGAGGCATGCATCCTATTAGGCCCTCCTGTACATAAACTGTATGGGTGATTACCGCTGATTACTGTACTATTAGAGACCTGTGCATGGAGTGGCTTGATTGTCGCGTGCCTGGCTCCTAGAAGGGCTCCCGTGTGCTTTGCCTGGATTGTGGAGAATCAGCGGGGCTGCAGATTACCTGGCAATGCAACTGTGAGTTTGCACGGTTGCGGGTGCCAATGCACACTGTGGAATGGAATGCCTGCTTTGTATACAGGCCAGACAAAGGGGAATGGAAACCCGTGGGGGAGTGAGTGGCAGGCCCAGGAAGCTTCTCTCCTGTCCTTGAGCACAGAGCACATGTGCAGACCCACCCTGTCAGGCACCAGCTCATGTCATTGGGTGGTGCCATCTTGGGAGCCTGGGGGACCGTGCTCACTTTCATTTTGTAGGATTCATGAAAATCACACCACCTGCGCGAGATGTTCACTCTAGATGTTTGTATCGCATTTTGGAAATCATGAGTGGTGCTAGATCTGTGTGGTAAGCTAAATTTACCTGGTTTCTCCCCATGTGCTTCTCCTTCCTGACCTGCCAACTGGCTCTACAAGCTGCCTCTGACCATGTCACGTCCCCCAAAACCCAACCACCCACTTTTGCTCTTCTCCCCAGTAGACGTTGGCTCAGCCCTTACATGTACTTCCATCAAAGACATTTGTACTGCACAAAAGGCCACGTATTGTATGATTCCCTTTACATGAAATATCCAGATGAGGCAAATCTATAGAGACAGAAAGTAAATGAGTTGCTGCCAGAGGCTGGGGGAGGGAGGAAAGTGTGGAGTGACTGCTTAATGGGTAAAGCATCTCCTTTTGGGGTGATGCAAACATTCTGGAACTAGAGGGTGGTGATGGTTGCACAATGTTATGAATGCCCTTAATGACACTGAATTGTACACTTCAAAATGGTTAAGACAATACATTTTATGTCATGTGTATTTCATCAAGTTTACCACGACCACCACCAAAACACTTGTCCTCATAGGAGATTAGCTTATAGGACAAAAACAATTATGATTTAACTGTGATGGTAGTTGATAATCCCATGCTTTTAATCGAGTTCTTCAAAGCCTGACGCCAAAGGAACAACTAGTACAGTAGTGGAAATTTCACAGACTGTAACAGGAATGAGATTAGATAGTCCAGAGTATCTCTTGCTCTTGAATTTTAATCACGCCACTGTGGAGGATTCACTGTTTGGTTTGTGTATAAACTGTGCAAGAGTATCCTGTGTGTGTGTGTGTGTGTGTGTGTGTGTGTGTGTGTGTGTACATGTGTCTCACTCTCTTGAGTTTCTGGGTTGGTAGAAGGAATGTGTTCATGGCAAATTGCCGCTGGTTAAGTCAACAAACTCAAATGCTCAGCAAGTCCTGTTCTTTTCCTCTGAGTTACTAAATCCAGGAAGAATCTGTCTGCAGCCAGCCAGCAACACTTGCCCTGCTTCCCTTTGGCTGAGGCCTACCCCTTTGCACACAAAGTCTCTTCCCTTCTCTCTCCCCCATTGCCTCCTGCCTTCCCAACAAGCTCCCCGCTCCTCCTCCCCACTTCTGAACCTGTCAGAGCTTAATTCTCAAATCATTACAAACATAATTTTTGTACAAATAGATAATGGATACATGTCAGAGTTGTATTTAACTCTTTGCTGACAAAACCAGCAAAATGACAGAATGGATTTCATGGAATAGGAGATGCTGGGATTTTCATGCTCCATGTAGACTTGTCAGGTTTGTTAATGTTCTGCAAACCTAGTTAATGTCCTACAGGGCAATAAAACCTTTGGGGTTATCTTCTTTTCCAAGCATAAAAAAAGAAGATCATCACATATCACAAGTTTCCTTCCAATTTTCCTCTAATTTTACGGGACTGTGAAATGTCTAGGCCTCAGTCAGTTGTCAGTCAAACCTGGTTACAATCCCGAGAAAGTAAAATGACCCTCTTGCAGACATATTAGAAAATGCTTTAGCATGACATGAAAAGGTCATGATATTATCTTTTTTGCCTTATTTCCAAGTTTTTCATAATAGTCCTTGAACAAAGCTTTCCTAGATGTGATTTTTTAAAATTTTTTTGATGTGCCTACTTGGTTCTACGGTAGTCCCCAGCTATCCAATCAAAAGCTAATATAGGTTTTGCTATGAAGATATTTTGCAAATGTAATTAAAGCCCCTAATAAGTTGACTTTAAGTCAGGGAGATGACCTAGAATAATGTGGGTGGGCCTGATTCAATCAATTAGAAGGTCCTAAAGGTTGGGCTCAGACTCTCCCAAGAAAGGAAAAAATTCCAAGTGACAGCAGTTTCAGCCAGTCCGTAATCTTCTCTTCTTAATAATATGCTCTACAGATGCTAGACTTAGCCAGCCCCCACAATCACATAAGGCAATTCCTTGTAATAAAGAAGTCAATACATATCTTCTCCATTGGTTATGTTTCACTGGTTGAACTCTGACATACTCTTTCTTTTTGTGATAAAAACGCATTCTTCTGCAATGAGCAGACTCCCATCTTCTCAAAGGAGAGCCAAGTATCTTCCAAGAACTAGGTATTCATTCCATGCCAGATGTTCTTGCCATTCAGCAAACATCCTCACTACCAAGTGTCAACAGATGGCTCAGCTGCCTCATGATGAATAAGAGGTGACTAAACAAGAAATGGACTTCTCTTGTTTGGAGGAAAGACTGCTGAGTTCATCGAGAATCCCTCACCCCGATATCCAGTCAAGTTCCTCTTCATCTGTCCTTGCTATCAAGTTCATCTCCTGCTCTTCAGACCTAACCACGTCCCTTTTGGTAATTTCCATCCACCCCCTCACCCTGGCTATAAATACCCACCCGTCCCTGTTGTATTCCAAGTTGAGTTCAAGCTCTGCCTCCTAGTACAATAGTATTGAATGAAGTTCTCCTTGCCATTTATTTTTAATTTGTTTGAGCAATATTTATTAAGCCTACCATCTGCCTAGACAGGCACTCACCTCAGATTATCCATGAATAGAACAGACATCCCCTACTTTGCATTTTCCACAGGAAGTGTCACTGTCTCCTTGCCTTTTTTAATAAGCATCAGAATGATTTTTCTTCACCAGTATTCAATAATACATATGCTTGCATGTTTCCATGAGGTTCCCTTTATGTCTCCATCAGAACAAGAAGTGTGACATTTTCTGATGCCTCTACCATGCTAGAAGAAGAGGGTGCTTGCCTTTTATGGAAATACCAAGCATGTATTGACTGCTCACTTTTGCCAAGCTCTTCCCTAAGTACTTTCTCAAGGTGATAAAAAAAAAAAGTGTGAGTTTGGGGCGGGGGCACATTTTACAGTCCTCACAGAATATTGATATTATAGCCATAGAATTCATTACAGGGTAATTAATGCATGTTAGGTATCTTGTAAATATTATGTGGTAATAGCGCTAAACACACCCACAGTCTAGTTGGAAAGATCGGCTCCACCCCTGCCCATACTTCTGCTCATACCTTTTAGTAGTCCCTATCTGCAACTTACACCATGATCTCACTGTCCTCATGTTGTTTTCTGTTCACATTGATACTCAGGGAATTCACCTACATCTTCTTGCTGGCACCATCAGCAAAGTGGATATCCATGTCTATGGTGTGACGGTACTCGAACTTCCTCCGGTTGAAGTCAGTCTAGTTTGTCTTTGATTCCTTCAGCCACACCTGCAAGACCTTCAGCCACACCTGTTTCCTATTCTACATGCCATTCTTCTCAGGGGTCACAAGCCTTCAGGATCTTACTACCGTTAAACCCCAACTAAAGGACCTGATTGGTAGCTGCATCTACTTGAGTGTGTGTCTCAACTCCAGAGGTTTGCACTTGGAACCACATCTCCCACTGAGGGTGTCAAGGCTTGGTTTCCTTCTTTAGGGATTTCAGGTGCCAGGTGAGAGGCTTGAGGGAGGTATCATTTGAAGGTAGGATAGAAAGACTTTGACAAGACATTCGAAAGCCCGCTCTATATGGTTAACTCTGTCTCCAAAGGTTGACATCCCTGTAGAGTGCAGAAGTCATAGATGAACATGCCAAGATGCAAACACACTTAGAGAAAGGAGGAATTTTTGTGTCTTCTGCATAAGGGGTTGGGTATTAATGAGAGTAGCTCTATGCAGAACCATTTGCCCCTAGAGCTATCTTCACATCATGGCCTTGGCTCCAGCTGAGCCCAGATGACTTGAAAAAAGTAATGAATCTGGAGAAACAAGAGCCTTTCTGTCACTTTGTGCTACCTCTGAAGGTCTGTGGGACAGTGACCACAGAGACACTCAGCGCCCTGGTAATGATATCTGCAGCCGGTACTAAGAGGAGACCCCAAGCTCCACACACCTGACAGAGACCATCTGTAAACCAGGCAGAAGGTCATGCAGGAAATACGATTTAAACTCATAACCATAAATACCAACAACAATTGCAGCATTTCCTCTCGCTTGCCAAAGTGAGCCCCAGGTCCTGCCCTGAAGAAATCAGCAAAGAGTCCAAGATGATCAGGATCTTGCCAGCAAGTCTTCTAGAAAGCTTTTCTTCTGGGAGCTGGAGTGTCTCCCAGCAGTACAGCTATAGCTGCACAGCCTGCTCTCTAACAAAGGCTACAGAGGAAGAGAAGAAGCCAGGTGGGCCTGTCCAACCTACTTAGCCCAGGTGGGACAGGCACCAAGCATGTCAAGGCTCCTTAATTAACCATTCGCTGCTGCCTTCCACAAACTAAAGCTGTAATTTCCCAAGACTATCCAAGGTGACACAGGCTCCTCTTCTAAAGGCATTAATTAGGAACATCTCATTCCCTGTGGCAGGGGTGGAGCAGATCTTTCCAACTGGAGTGTGTATTTATTTAGAGCTATTACCACATAATATTTACAAGATACTTAACATGCATTAATTACCCTGTAATGAACTCTATGGCTATAATATCAATGTTCTGTCAGGACTGTAAAATTCGCCCCCCCCCCAACACACACACGCATGCTTTTTTATCACCTTGAGAGGGAAAAAAAAGAAAAATTAAAATTAATTGCATGCCCATTAAATGCTTATTTTTAATAGAAAATGTGCAAATGATGTGAAAATGCAAAACAGGGTACACAGTAAATCAAAAGCAGATAACACACACTTCTAGACACACTCTACTGTTTTTATGAGCATGTTTTACAATCCATTCATTATGCTGTCTGTCCTTCTGAAAGCTGGTTATTATATTGCTCATACAAAGAAACATGTGAATGGCTGTTCAACAAGCCATGAAAATCAGAACAAAACTGAACATTCCTGCTGCTGTTTGAATCCGCCTCCCTCAAATCTCTGCCTGGAGAATTCTTACAGGAGGCTCATCCCCAAACACCCACTCAGAGCCTTGCAGAGGGAGAGTGGGGGGGAGGCTTTCCTTAGTAGCTTGTGATTCAAGATGGCGGTTGCTATGATACGAAAGTCTGTGTTCCCCCAAAATTGATACGTGGAAACCTCATCTTTGGTGCAATAGTATGAAAAAGTAGGGCCTTTGGGGGGTGATTAGGTTATCAGGGATTTGCCCTCATGAATAAGATTGGTGCCCTTATCATAGAGGCTTAAAGAAGCCTGTTTTCTCCTTTCATCATGTGAGAGAGAAGCAAGAAGGCGCCATCTATGAGGAGTGGATCCTCACCAGACACCAAATTCACTGGTGCCTTGACCTTGGACTTCCCAGCCTCAAGAACTCTGAGCAAAAAGTTCTATTGTTTATATAATAAATTACCCAGTCTATGGTATTTTGCTATAGCAGCCTGAATGGACAGACAGTGGTTATCCAAGGAATGGGCAGCAGTTGTCTTATTTCTCCAGCTGGCAGGTAAGGAGATCAGGGTTGTAGAGAATGATCCACCCCATAGAAGCATGGGTCACCCTTCCCAAATATAAGTTCTCTTTATATATAGAACTGAGGACAAAGCACCATTCAGGCTGTCTTTCATTAATGAGAGTATTCTCAGTGAGCAGAGTAAGGCTGATTTCGTTTTCAAAATATATTTGAGCCCAAATCTTGCTTCTGCACATTCTCCCCACTTGTGCTAATGTTGACGTCTGGGCCCACTGATAGTTATGAAACACCACTGCTTCTTTTAACTCCACATTGTAAGCATTAGTATTTGCTAACAGGCATCTAATGTCTGAAAGGGTTAAACTTTTTGGTGGTGTGAATGTTTTTACCTTGTACCCAGATCATGTGCCTAGCAGCAAGGTTTACTGGGAAGTTTATCTGTGGATAAATACAGAAGCCATGGGTTCCAGATCAGAGTCTTCTCATGGGTGTTCACAGTGTCCCTGTTTTGCGATGTGTCCTCTCCCCACCCCTAAAATTGAAGTGTCTGCCTCCCTTTTAGGCCAAAGGGCCCTTCGGGTTTTCAGTTTGCTGCTCAGTGGTAGTCATTGACTTGGAGTCTATCCCAGTGCATTTGTGCATTTCCTAATTACAGTTTCCAGTTTTATGATAAATGCAGGGAGCCTCTTTTATAGAGCTTACAATACGTGACAAGCATGCAATAAAAGTATGAAATGAACATCTTATTCCAAGAGGAGGATTACAGACAAGAGGACTGGTTGACATGAATACATGCTGGAAATTATCCAGACAAGAGGAAAATTGAATACATTTCCTAGGTAATGGCCAAACATTGTTTATTTTATGCTACTGAAAATTGTGAAAATTATATATTGAATTGTCTGTTACTCGCACAAAGAAATACCGTGGCAGAGTATTGACATGTCTTTGGGTTGCATTTCTTGGAGCATGAAATTGAGAGCATTCATTCAACAAACATATATTGACATCTTCTTGTTGCCAGATACTATGCTAGACACTGGGGATAGCAAAGCTATAGACACTTCCCTAGAGGTATTCATGAAGGACACAGACATACAACAATGATTGCAATGTGTTGTGTGCTGCTAGCAAGCCACTTTTGATTTGCCAGGAAACCACAGAAAGAAGAATAACCAACTCTGTCTGACACAGGCAAGGAAGCTCCCACAGGGGGCAGGATAAGCCAGCTGGGTATAAAAGGGTAACTAAGAGTATGGGGCAGAGAAGGCTAGGAAAGACATTCCATGTACAGAAAGCAACCAGTCAAGGCCCATAGAGTTAAAAACCATGGAAAATTCAGCAATAACATTATTTTGTTAAGATTTGTGAGAGAAAAGGAAGATGAGGCTGATAACGTAGTCTGACTTTATGTCATACAAGGCCTTGAATACCTTGCTAAGAAATTTGGGGTTTATTATGGAGATATAAAGCAACTTGAACTTTTGAGCTGGAAAATTTTTAATTATGTTCTTGTGGCAAAAAAAAAAAAAAAGTTGTGTGGAATTACAGAGTGGCAGAGTGACACAGGAGGCTAAGAAGTTATTTTAGTAGTATAGGAAGGTGCTGATAAGGCCCTGGCTGCCAGGCATGGCCATGGGAATGGAGAAGAACAGACAGAGGAAAGAGATAGGTTGTAGAGTCATCAGGGTGTACAGAATTAGGAGACAGGCAAAATGAGAGAGAAGGAGAATCCAGAAGGGTGATTAGGGTTCTTGCTTGGGCAATTTGGTGAATGAAGCCACCATTAACTAAGATACATACGGGTTCCAGGGATAATGTAATACATTTTAATATTGGATATGTTGAATTTGGAGTGCCTATAGGGCCAGTTGAAGAATTTAGAAAAGGCAGTTCTGAAGTTCAAGACAGAGGTCACTGTTAAGTAGTACTTGAAAGCATGAAAGTGAACAAGATGACCCAGTGTGACTGACAGTTTAAACCATGGAAGCATCTATATTTAGAGGATGGGCAGAAAAGAATGAACCCCAAGAAGACAATAAGAAGGCAACATCCCAGATGTAGTAGGAAAAACTGGAAGATCCTGGTATTATAAGGAAGGTGATGACATTCAACCTTATGGCCAAATGCTCAGCCAAGTTCCAAGATCTCCAGATTTAATTTTACTAAAGTCCAACTTTACATTAACAGACCTAAAAGATGTCAGGCCAGTTCTGGCATTTACCTTGGGCCAGAGTTGGCCTGGCATTTTTTAGTCCTGTTAATTCTTCTCTGAGCCATTGTCCTTTACTGAAACCTTAGTTAAGAAGTCTGCAGACTCTAATACTCTTCACAAAGACTCCTTCTGTTCTTCCTTGCCCCCAAATTTCATTCTTTCATATATCCCTAAATTTCAATCTTAATGAACTAAGGTTGTTACTGAATTTTCCATGTTCTTTTACTATACTGGCCTTCACTAGTTGCTTTCTCCACATGAAATGTCTTTGCTAGTCATCGCTGCCTATAACTCTTAGTTGCCCTTTTATACCCAGCTTCCTTATCACTGCCCTGTGAAGGCTTCCTCGGCTGTGTCAGGTTAAGTTGGCTATACTCCCTTCTGTGGTTTCTTGGCAAATCAGAAGTGAGTTGCTAGCAGCATACAACACATTGCAATCACTGTTGTAAATATTTACCTCCCAGGTACATGGGATCTTTCTATTTCACATCAAGGCACATTGATATGTGTGATATGTGTAGGTAGGCACATTATCGGTAATCCATTGATTCTCAAATTGTAGGCCTGGGACCAGCAGCTTCTGAATCTCTTGTTGAAAATACAAATTCTTGTCAGAAATACAGTAGGCCCCATCCCAGACCTATGCAATCAGAAACTCAGGGTGGAGATCAGCAATCTGTGTTTTGACAAGACCTCCAGGTGATTCTGCTACCTGCTCAAGTTTGAGAGCCACAAAAATACTCCTGGTTATAGGATCTAAGCACTGCAGATTCCTTGAACAGTGTGCTAAGATGCCTGTCTTTTACAATGGATAGATAGAGTCCAAAATGAAAAGATTCTGATATTTTCTTTTTAAATTACATTTTACTTTAATCATATATAATATCCAGCGTCTAATTTACACACAGTGGTTATCTCTGAGTCTTTGGGTGTTTATTATTAGTTAAATGGGGGGAAATTGGTGGAAGGCACAGTGATAGTCCAATTAATAGTTATTTTTAAATAAACAGTAACTAAATGCTAAAGTTGTCTAACAGGAATATTTTTCTTCATCTTTTGACAATACGATGGCTATAATAACCTTTGATGTTTTTATATTTTATCCGAAGGCATATAATGTATACTTCTTTGAAATAACTGGATGATCAATATGTTTGATATTCATTTATTATTATACACCTTCATTCTATAACAGACCCAAAACAGCATAAAGAAAATATATTTATTAAAATAGCAAACTAGAATGTAAGATTCAGATGCGCTGCCAATCTTAGCATAGGAGGAGGCCTGGAAGTTTCCTCCTGGGCCAGACATTAACCTTGTAGCTACTAGAGGCAAGTTAACTGGGAAATGATTCAAGGGAGGAACCACAGTAACAGAAAGGCGCGTGGCTGGAGCAGTGACCATCAGTCACCCCGGCGATTAGCATCTTACCCCAAAGAAACATTATGGTAATTCCCTCACGTTAAGATTGTCATAATTCATTAAAAATGAGCTTGTGCATGTTGTGCCATTTGTGTGCACCTGATGGGCCCCTCAGTGACATTGTTTTCCTGTCCCCTGCCCAGAACACCCTGTGCCTAAACAACCTTAAAATCCTCATCTTCTTTTAACTGTGCCATTTGATCAAATATGCATTATGTAATCACATTCCTACATATACATTTTTTTTTTAATTTTGGTTTTTCCATTCTTAGGAATCCATCTCCAAGTCCTTGTACCTGGCACACAGCATGCAGCAGCAATATTTACCAAGGGAATGGAAGCCCTGCCCGGAGGAAAGGCCCCCGACTAGAACACTGAGACAACTGCACTACCAGGTTTTCCATTTTGAGTGAATTACTTCATTTCCCCAAGCCTCAGTTTCCTCCTCTCTGAAATGAAAATACAGAAAAGCCTTCGTTATCCCCAGCCTTTTTGCTAGCATGGACTAAAGAAGAAAAGAGAGTCAGAAAGCTACCAGTCTGGAAATTTTCCAGGACTAAACAACATGTCTGCTACATTCTTCCAACGTTTCTAGAAGATCTCGGTGGGGGCTCCATTTCAAGTGAGCTGGAGTTGATTTATGCTTTAGTCCAAGGGCCACGAGAAACTCAAGGGTCTAAATTGCTGTTTCCTTGAAATTATTCCGTGCCAGTGAACTCAAGATGAAATGAGGCAAACGCAGCCTGTCCTAGAAACCCCGGTGGAGGAAAACGGCTGGTTCTCCTGCGCCTCCAACCTGCCCCTGATAAATCTGCTGACACCATCTGAACCAAAGTCTCCCACAAGGTTAGCGGGGGCCCCATCAGCAGGAAGGAAGATGTAAAAGTGCTTCCTGACCTAAATTCTGGGAGCTAACCCAGGTCATTTTTCTATCAGTCTTTGAAAACAGACCCAGCCTGATGTTACAGCCTTGTGTCAACCTCAGCTGACACTTTGGTGCTTAGAATACATGTTTAAGCCTGCTTGGAGAGTTCCCAACGAGGCTGAACAGTCAAGGGTACAACGAGGGCTGTCAAAAGGGGAGCAATAACAACCCCCATTTCTTGAGAAGCTAATGCCATACAATGGCTGTACCTTGCACACGACATTTCATTTAAATCCACACTCAAGATCTCTAGATGAGGAAACTGAGGCTCAGAGAGAGCCTAAAAATGTTTATCTCCTGAAACATTCTCAATTGCCTTAATTCACTCAAGAACAGCTGATATCTTCTGGAAAGAAAAGTCAGGTCATTTTGGAGTTAGAGATGTAGTCACCAGGGGGGATGATTTTTAAATGCCCAGAAAAATCTTGTCTGTTTTTTTTTTTTTAATTATTATTATTATTCTGCTGCTAATGTGATGGTTAATTTCATGTGTCAATTTCACTGGCCCACGGTGGGTGCCCAGATTAAACATTATTTCTAGATGTGTCTGGGAGGGTGTCTCTGGATGAGTAAAGTAGATTTTTCTTCTTGATGTGGTTGGGCACCATCCAACGCACTACAGGTCTGAACAGGAGGAGGGAGGAGGAATTTGTCCCATTTTTCCTGCCTCACTGCCTGAGCTGAAACAGCTGATCTCATATTCTCTGGCCATCAGAATGGAATTGATACTACTGGATCCCTGGTTCTCGGACCTTCTGAGTCAGACTGAATCATACCACTGCTCTCCCAGGTCTTCAGCTTGCAACTGGCAGAGATAGCATATTGTAGGACATTTTAGCCTCATAATTATGCAGCCAAATTATGTAAGCCAATTTCTCATACTAAATCGTCTGTGTGTATGTGTGTGTGTGTGTGTGTGTGTGTGTGTGTGTGTATTTCCCTATTGGTCTGTTTCTCTCTGGAAAACCCTAATAAGCTGTGTGAGATCACATTTCCATATTTTTCTACAGAGACCAGCAACATTTCAGAATTTTTTGCCAAAGATCTGCCATGTCATTCAGAGGAAATACAGACAGAAACCCGGGGGTCCCTGATGGAGTGTGAACTCTAAAAAGAGAGATGGGAAACAGGAATTTGACTTTCGGGAGAGAGGAAATTATCACAAGAAGGGGTATGGTGGTAAAAATTGTAAAATGATCAAGAAACAGATATTAAATGGACACGACCTTGGAAAACTCAGATTTTAGAAAAAAGTCCTGAGTCTTTTGGACACCCAAACCACATCTGGGAGAGAATTGGAGGGAAATAAAACAGCAATAAGATGTTGAGATTGGGACTTTGTACACACAAAATGGGTGTTAGAAAAATGGCCTGTGTTCACTTACTGAGAATGACCTATGAGAGGGGGCCGTGCCTCCGGGGTCAGCTGCCCTCAGTTCCCATGACATCCCACACATGCCTAGGCCATGGGTCAGGAGAGGGGCTTCCAGAAGTTTGGGAAGAAGAGATGTGCCTCATGGGGGGAAGAGAAGGACTCACCCCACTTCCTGCAAGGTTTGAGGAACCCTGGGAGGGAGGCTTCTGCAACACTAATGCCATTTCCCTTGGGCAGAGCTAGTGTGGAGAGACACACATGTCCCTGGCTTCCCAGCATTCTCTAAAAGGGACATGAGCTATGGCAAGTGGAGACAGCTTTAAGGAAGTTCAACATATGCCTTGTGAGAAGAAGTGGGAAGGGAGAAGGAGGAGGAGGAGGAGAGGGAGGAGAGAGCAGATATATCAGCTTTTCCAAGTTAGCAAGATGAGACCACCAAAAGCTGAAACCTGAAGGTGAGTGGAAGGACATAGGCAACATATGGAAATCAGGTTTCTGCAGAAAGAGAGGGGGTATAGCCAGTGTTAGAAAGGAAGCTGGCAAGATGGGAGGTGCCAAATCAGATCACGGTGTGGATGCGTGCCCAATTGTGGTGGCCAAATCCAAAGTTAAAAAGAAACTGAATTCGCCTTCCACCCTTCAGTGGCCCCATTTTCTCCAGGAAAGTACACCATGAGGACAGGCAGATACCCAGGCTTCAGCTCTAGCACTGAGCCAGACAACTGCCCTTTCCCCTGGCATCACCCTTCTCTTACTCTCTCGCACGTTTCTGGTTATCTATTATTACATGATAACCCATGTCCAAGTGTAGTGGTGTAGAATGACCATTTTACGATGCTCATGGAGTCTGTGGATTCAGAAGACAGCAGGACACAGTAGAAATGACTCATGTCTGATTCATGCTTAGGGCCTCAGCTAGGAAGACTCAGATGATGGCTGGTGGAGGCGGGTGGCATCTGGGGGTTGGTGTCATCTGGAAGTTTCTTTACTCACATATCTGTGTCTGGACTGGGATGACTCAGACTGGCCTCAGTGGGGACTGTTGGTCCGCACGTGGCCTCTGCTGTGTTTGGGCTTCCTCACAGCATGGCAACTTCAGGATAGTCGATGGTGGGATACAGAGCAAGGGGCCCAGAAAACATGGAGGAAACTTCTTGGCCTAACATGGAAATGTCCCACAGAGTCTTGTCCATTGTACCCTATAGGTCACTGCAGTCACAATTCTGCCCAGATCAAAAAGGGGAGAACACAGACCTCATGTCTCAGTGGAGAGAGTACAGTGGATGGCCATGTTTAAAAATCACCACTCTCATCTTCTTGGGCATCTCTCTCCCAACTTATCTCTTCATGCCAAGTTTTCTGACTTGTCTCTGGACTTCTTATCCTCCTTGATATATCCAGATATGCATCTCCTGCACTCTTTCAGATACAATTTTGGTTATCGTATTTCCTGCAGCTGAGGTCAAATGGCTCCCTGGTTTTGTAGAACTTGGGCTGGCCTTGTAGTGAAGTAGTGATGTCACAGGTTTGGAGACAGAGGGGCCCAGGTTTCAATGGTTTATCAGTCCCTACACTGAGTTCTTGCATGAATTAATTATCTTACTGGATCCTTATAACAACTCCTTGTGAAGGTATAATTATTTCCCCCATTTGACAAGTGAAGATACTGAAGGTCAGGAATATTAAATAATTTGCCCACGTTTCCATAGCCAAGTAAGTGACAGAACCCCAATCTAAACCCACAGTCTTAATGGCCTTTCTGTGCACTTCCCTCGTTGAAGTTGTTAAGTGAATACTTTCAGTTCTCTGTACTTGGGTAAGCAGTAGGTACATGGTTGCATTTTCTGACCCTCATCTCTCCATTGTGGTCAATTAGGTCCAAGTAACCAGACCAGCCAATGAATTACAATCAGAGGTAATAAATGTCATTTCTGGGGCAAGCATTTAATGCTGGTACAAAACCCTGCTCTAGAACTTTCTTTTCCCTTGACTGGCATTATTTAAGATGGTGGCTGCTCAGTCGGCCGGGGCCCCATAGCACCAACCCATGGAGGGCATGTAACGTGGGTGAAAAATAAACATGTGTCCCCGTAAGCCCCTACATACTCGAATTATGATGCAGTATAATCTGGGCTATTCTGACTGAACATATCATGTCTTTGATCTTCAGTTTTCTTGGCTGTAAAGCGGGACATTCATTACTACCTACAGTGAGTATTAAAGTGATTGGAAATAATATATGTGTGTAAAATATCTAACTCAGCATTTAAACTAAAACAGAACATTATCACTACCCCATATACAGAGGACAGGAAGGGTTGAGCAGAATGGGTTTGGTTCCAAGAATAACTTTAGGTAGTTGAATATGTTCTCACTCATAAGTGGGTGCTAAAAGATGTGTCCACACGGACATGGAGAGAAGAATGACAGACAGTGGAGACACAGAGGGTAAAGGGGTTGGAGGAGGTGCATGCTGAGAAATTACTCAATGAGTACAATGTATCTTATTCGGGTGACAGATAGCCTAAAGCCCATGATTTGACAACTACCCAATCTATGCATGGAACAAAATTGCACTTGTACCCCATAAATTTATACAAATCATAATAAAAAAGAATAACTGAAGTTCCCAAAATAGATTTCTTTCATAACCAAGTAACAACCAGGTATAAAAAAAAAATCATGTTTTAAAAACTGAACTTCATTTCCCTTTAGATGAGGAATTTTGAACACTTCCCCTGGCGGGAACGGAGGAAGTGCCTCTTATTCAAATGGATGCCAGTCTGTGATTGTCCAATTATTCACTGTGTTCTGTCTTTGATGGCCCAGATGTTCTCAATTTCTTGTAATAAGTTCTTTCATCTGAAAAGTCATTCTACTCAGAAGTGCAAAATCCTCTGCAGCTCGCCAGCGCTTTTTTGATGAGCTGGGATAATTGGCCTTCAATTTGCTTATTGTTTTGCAATAGAAAGCCCAAGTTTAATTTCATTTCTGTAAACCTGTAGACAAGAGCCGACCACTCTCCACCATTTAAGTCATTCTCGTTATTTAAGCCAAAATCACTTTGGCTCTTCCTCCCACTCCCAATCTCCATTATCAGGATGAGATTGTGGTAAAGCCTTTGTTTTCTCCCATTTTTCTGCTTAAAAAAGACAGAATTGTTTTCCATGGCAAAATATTTAGACATTCATTGAGCCCCCTTCTTGAAAAATCGACATAATAACTAATTAGCATATGTAATAATTAATCAATAAGTTAACATCTTTAGTCACAAACCTAACCATATCAATCAATACTTATTGAGCCCCTTCATGTCCCAGAAACCATGTGAGGCCTGTGGGAGAAACAGAAAATTATGAGAAAAACTTCTGGACCATCATAGTTTCCTTATCATCTATTTGTGGAAGTTGGGAAAATTCATAATACAAATAAAACAAATTACCAATAATAGATTATTAAATTCACTCATTTAAAAAGCATTGATGTAACAAACATTGATTAAACACTGTATCATGGTTAAATACTAGAAAATCAATTAGATCCATTTTTTCCCCTGTCTTTACACTTCAAATTTTTGTGGCATTAATAAACCTATACTCCCCCCCCTTTTTTTTTTCTAAATAGTTTTGTATCCAATCTGATGTCTTGCATTAAGGGGATTTTCCTTTGTAGGGAGGAGAAAACTGAGCTGTCTGATATGAGTTATAGACCATGGCATAGGGAGGCAGTGTCTCACAGTGGTTATAGCATCCGCTCTGGAGTCAGACAGCCTGGGTTCAAATCTGAGGTCACCTGCTTGCTGCACGAGTTGTCAAGTTATTTATCTCCTTATGCCCCGGTTTCCTTATCTGTTGGGATAACAGAATCTAAATCATCAAATAGTATGATATAGAAAGAGTACTTAGAACAGCGTCTAGCACAAGTTCATGCTTCTGTAAGTATTCACTGCTACTAGTCTCTAAGCTATGGTGCATACAGCTTTCTGACCATTTTTATCTCAAAATCATCTCTCCACTACCGATGCCCTCATCTTGGGCCACGCCCTCCAAAGACAGAATTGACACTTCTTTTTGGCACCTAGCTGATTTATTCATTTCCCACTTTTGTATATTTCCCTCAAAATCACATCATGTCCACTGAGTGGAAAATGATTCTGTTGGTCAGACACAGATTCAAACAGAGGAACCCCAAATTATCAGAAATTACTTCTACTAGTGAAGTGTCAGGTGAGTCTGAATGGGCCATTCTTCCAAGAACATTTTTGGTAATTCTGTACAAGAAAGAGGATCAGGAAGGTTTTGTAAGCCTTTCTTTCTTCTTCCCCTTCTTCCAGATGAGAGGAGCCCTCAACAGACATTTGTTGAAGAATAATTTTCCAAGGCTACCAATTTGGATCTCAAAAGCCCAGATTCAAAGGGACCCTCGGTTTACTATCTAAAATAAACGCCTGAATAGCTATCATTTAAGGTACACACAGAGCAGATGGGAAATGGATAGCTATATTATAGATTGCTCTGTGAATTCAAGAGGTCTTTGTCTGAGGACAATAGTGAAATGAACAAATATTCAGGTTCTCAGTTACAGGCCAGCCAGAGGCTCGAGCAAAAAAAAAAAATCAAATTAAATCTAATTGAATCAGCAATGCCAGCACCATTAGCACAAAAAGCATGCACCATAAGACATCCTTCCCCAGGTCTCCTAGTCCAACTTCTGAAAATGTGGCTGGATTATACCCAATATAGTACTTCCAGGTATCTTTCTGGTTAAGTACAATGAGGTTTTATTGTTTCTAATAAAATAGAATTGATTCACAACCATGAAATAGTTCCCCTGTGCCTTGCACCAAATGAGAATCCTCTCAAGACTCTAGACACGTTATCAATAGGAAATGTACTCTATTCGTTATTTGAATGTTACTAAATGTGAGCTCTGTGAGCAGAATGACCGGGAAAATAATCATCTGTCGTTCATAATTGTGCTGTCAATCAGTTTAAGCCATTTAACAGCAAGGTTTGGTTTCACCCATAACTGCCAGTGGCTGCATTTTGCTCAGTGGGAAAAAAATAAATAAATCTATCTGTATCTGCGTCTTTTTTTGCTCAGATCAGCTCTGTCCTCACATGTCCTATTTCAGCCGAAGGCACCAAAACACACCTAATCCATCATCCCTGACACCTCCTTCTCCCTCTCTCTCACAACCATGTCCAGCCAGTCACTAATCCTGATAATTCCTTTCATATCCATCCTTGACTTTCCTCCGTGCGGCCATGTATCTGTTCTAGTGGGAATTTTCACAGGGGGTAGCCCCAGCAGAAAGTCATTCTGGAAGTTCCCAGCAGAGAGGGAAAAATAAGGAGGGCAATGGGGTGGTAGCTTTGGAAACGGATTTAACTTTCCAGAGATGGGCTAGTGAGTTAAGTCACTAAATGCCAAAGGTACAAGAGAAATGAATTCAATCCAGATCAGAGTTTTTATCTGAATCATCTCATTCAAGGGAACTGAGCCAAAAAAGGAGGCATGGTCCAGGACAGCCATCATACACAACACTAAGTGGAAGTTGAGACCATGACTTCAGATAGAGGTCCCTGCTGAGGTTCACATAACACTAAATATGCAAAGCAGGATCAGGTAGATTTAACAGAAAACAAGTAAAAGAGTTAGATGTCAAACTCAGATCTAACAGTCTCTTCCCCAGGACAAACCATTTAATGGCTTCTATATATAAGTCTCCATTAAAGATCTGGTCAAAATGACCATTGTTCCCCAAGGGAGAAACAATCAACAAATGTTTGAATCTTCCTGCTTTCGTGTCTAAATTGATGCAAGCCAGGCACTGGGCCTATATCTGGACAATTATTGATTATGTATAACTGGAATTGTATTTAAATTTCTCATCTCACTTTTATTCTAAGAAAGGCATTTCTACTAACACTTTCAAGTGCTGATAACTATAATCAAGTCATCATAATGATAATAATTACAATAATGATAATAACAATATACTTGTATCACACTTTACAGTTTATAAAATGCACTCCAAGCTGCTTTCACATGTATTATCTCACACAAAAAAAGCGTATTTTCCTACATTCACAGAGATTGGTCTTGAGAGTAAAAAGTACAAATGAAGCGAATGATCATTTATGAATTAGCATTTCAGGGTCTTTGTGACAGGTCCTGTCTGTGCTCCTCCCTTATTTCTTTGGCTTCCATTATCATTTATCTGCACAGCAGACTGGCTTCTGAGAGTCAGCATCTGCATCTTTGCCTGGCCAGCGGACCTTGGGCTATGAGAACCTATTAGGTCTGTGTGTAAGAGGAAAGGCAAGTGACTGGAAATTAACAACATCCCAAATGTTCACATTTCTTAACTGATGATGGATGGGTCTGGGGATGTAAATACCCCAGCTCTTTTACCCCTTGGCTAGGACAACTAACTTTAGCATGTGTTTCTCAGCACTTCCTAAAGTTTCCCTGCAGGATTGAGCTTCAGTTGCCCATAGGAGTAGCTGGGATTTGGGGCTGTTTTTTCTCCCCCTTTATATATCTTTGCAACTCCCCAATAAACTATAAATCCTCAACCCTCCACTCAGGGACTACTGTTGGGATGAACCCTATTAAGACAGTGTTCGAAATAACCATTAACATTCTGAATTCATGCATGGCATGCGGCATACAAAGGACAACTGAACAACCTGGATAACTCTTGGAAATCAATTTTATTCTTATGTAGGTATATCACCTGTCCATAATAAGGTAGTTGCTGCTTTTATCATGCATTTATTATTACAATTCAAGTATTGGTCCCTAAGTGGATAATAGGCTGGACACTATGGGTAAAAATTAAATCATTGGCCTTGCCTTTCCAGAGTTCATGGTCTGGTGACCAGACAAGGACACCAAAACAAAGCATCAACACACAGTGGAACAGTGATTGCAAGCTGAGGGTGTGTAGAGGAAGGAGAGACTGACTACTTACCAATGATCTTCTTATGGTGGAACCAGACTCAGAAATACAAGAAAAAAGCCAAGCCAGAGAAATAACCACCTCCTTCTCATTACATCACAGCCCAATCAGACAGGGTGACTATTTGTGGGCTTAATTCACCATCAGAATGGGTGTCAGTAAGACATCATCTTGCAATCTAAAATAGAACGGCAAAACCAGAAGTACTGATCTTAGCAAATCCTCAGAGATCTCAGCTTTTGTCACAAACCTTGTTTGCCTTATCAGAAAAATTGATGCTTTGCGACCAGTTCTTGTAAGATCTGTCTCTGAAGACAGAGTGGAAATAGATCAAGTTACAAGCATGTTTTGTTGGGAGAAAACAAACGGTTTTCACAACAATGCACCCAAGAACAAAGAGCAGAGTGCTTCTTCCTGCATCTCTTTCTCTCTGATTCACAGGATGGGTGTTGAGATGCTCCCTTAAGTGTAAAATCAATTGTCCCCACCCTCCTTTCTATTTTCAAATGCAAGCAAGATAATATAAGGACAACAAAAATAGAGACAACATTTCTTAATACAGTTTAAAACAAACAGATGGTACTTTCTTCAAGGAAATTTACAGAATAAATATATTAAAAATTTCCAGAGGAATTGTGATAAATTGATGATGTATTCAGCACTGATTATTAACAGATTTGTCTAAGATCGGCCAACCCCATAGGATAAGGGCAGAAATTTAAATAGCAAGTTGCAGTTCTTAAGAGCTACCTGTTCATTTTCCAGACAGCCACATTCTGCAAGTTTCCTTTTAATGTAGTATGATTTCCCTTAGTCCTAAGAATGGTTCTATTATAGATAGATAGTCAAACAGCAAGATCTCAGAGAATATGCAGCCATGAGATCCCTCCAGGAATTAAGGGGCTTAGTGATCCCACAAAATTTCCTTAGATCAGGTGCCCAGGTATGACCCAGGACAGGCAGAGAGAGAAGCAAGCCCTCCAGAGTTCTGCATACCTAAACCAAACAAAAAAGAATCACAATAAAGAAAACTATACACCAAAATCTCTTATGAACATAGATGCAAAAATCCTCAAGAAAATACTAACAGAGTTCAACAATGTATGAAAGTATTGCATATCATTGCCAAGTGGGATTTATCCCAGCTATGCAAGGCTGGTTCAACATTCAAAAATTAATTAATGTAATATACCATATCAACAGGCTAAAAAGAACAATCTTATAATTATGTCAATAGATGTAGAAAAGGCATTTGCCAAAATCTAACATTCATTCATCGTAAAAGCTCTCAGTAAACTAGGAATAGTTTATCAACTAGGAATATCTTTATCAACTTCCCAAGTTGATAAAGATCATGCAAAAAGCCTACAGTTAGCATCATACTTAATGATGAGAAACTTGAAGTTTTCCCACCAAGATCAGGAACAAGGCAAGGATGTCCCCTCTCTGGTTTTAAACATCGTGTACTGAAAGTCATAGCCAATATAATAAGATAATAAAAAGAAATAAAAGGTATACATATTGGAAAAAAAGGAATAAAAATGTCTTTGTTCACAGATGACATAGGTGTCTATGTAGAAAGTCTGAAAGGATGAAAAAATATATACCTCTTGAAACTATTAAGTGAATATAGCAAAACTGTAGGATATAAGGTTAATGTACAAAAATCAATCACTTTCCTATATACCAGCAATAAATAAGTAGAATTTAAAATTTTTTAAAATTACTATTTACATTAGCACCCAAAAAATCCTTAAGTATAAGTCTAAGCAAACATGTATAAGAACTATATGAAAAAAACTACAAAACTCCTGTGAAAACATCAAAGAATAAATAAATAAATGGAGAAATATTTTATGCTCATGTATAGGAAGACTCAATATTATCAAGATGTCAGTTCTTCCCAACTTGATTTATAGATTCAGCAATGCAATCTCAATCAAAACCCCAGCAAATTATTTTATGGATATTGACAAACTTATTCAAAAGACTATATCGATAGATAAAAGACTCAGAATACCCAACTCAATATTGAAGAAAAAGAACAAACTCAGAAGACTGACACTGCCCAACTTCAAGACTGTCATGAAGCTACAGGAATCAAGGCAGTGTAGTATTAACAAAGAAATGCACAGATCAATGAGACAGAATAGAGAGCCCAGAAATAGACTTCCATAAATACATATGGATCTTTGACAAAAGAGCAAAGGCAATACAATAGGGCAAAGATAGTTTTTTTTTAAACAAATAGTGCTGAAACAACTGTCCCCTAAGCTAAAGTATGTATTTGTGTCTTAGTTTTTAACAACAACAACAAAAAAAACATTTTAAAAGTAAAGGAAAAATTAATTTTAAAAATAGAAAAAAGGTTATAGAATAAGGATATAAATAAAGAAAATTTTTTGTTACATCTTTACAATGGGTTTGGGTTTTAAGTGTTATTACACAAGAATCAAAAAGTTAAAAAAATTTAAAAGTTTATAAAGTCAAAAAGTTATAGTAAGTTCAGGTTAATTTATTATTGCAGAAAGAAAAAAATTTTATAGGTTTAGTGTATTCAAAATGTACAATGTTTACAGAGTCTATAGCAGTATGCATCAATGTAGACCTTCACATATACTTTCCACTCGATCACTGACTCATCCAGCACAACTCCCAGTCCTCAAGCTCCATTCACTGTAAGTGCCCGAGACAGGTGTGCCATTTTTGATCTTTTATACTGTATTTGTTACTGCACATTTTCTATGTTTAGATGCACAAATACTTAACCATTGTGTTACAGTTACTTATGGTATTTAGTATAATAACATGCTATACAGGTTTATAGGTTTGTATAGGAGCAATAGGCTATAGCCTAGGTGTGTAGTAGGCTATACCATTGAGGTTTGTGTAAGTATACTCTATGATGTCCACCCAACAAAATCATCTAATGACACATATCTCAGAACATAGCTCCATCATGAAGCAACACATGAGCATATTTACCCAAATGAACTAACTGATGAAAATTTATGTCTACATAAAAACATGCATATGAATGCTTATAGCATCTTTATTCATAATTGCCAAAACTTGGAGGCACCCAAAATGTCCTTCAGTAGGTGAGTAGATAAATAAACTGTGGTACTTCCAGACAACAGAATATTATTCAATGCTAAAAGGGAATGAGCTGTCAAACCACAAAAAACATGAAAGAATCTTAAGTGCACATTACTAAGCAAAATAAGAAAATCTGCAAAGGCTTTATACTATATGGTTCAAACTATATGAAATTCTGGAAAAGGCAAAATTATGGAGACAGTAAAAAGATCAGTGGTTGCCAGGGCTTGTGGGGAGGGAAGGATGTCTCTCTCCTTGCTTTTTCCATTTTTCTCCCATCTCTAACTCCAACCTGCCTTCATAGGCCTCCTTTCTGTTTCTTTTAACACACCTGACAAACTTCTGCCTGAAGGCCATCAAATGTGTTCTTCCCTTCATCTACAGCTCTCCCCCGCCCCGCCATTTCTATTGAACTCAATATCTCTCTGCAGCCCCACCTCCTTCAAACCTTTGCTCAAATGTTATTTTCTGAACAAGGTCTATCCCAACCACCCTAATTAAAATTGCAACTTACCACCTACCTCTGGCCTTCCCTACATCCCTCTTCCTGCTCCACATGTTTCCATAATCTTCTAGAATGCTGCACAACATAGTTGTTTATGAGGTTTATGGCCCATTTTCTTTCTCCTCCTGCTAAAACTGAAGCCCCACAAGGACACAGATTTTAAATTTTTTGGTTCACAGATCTATCTAATGCCAGTCTCTAAAACAGTGGCCGACAAATGCCAGGCACTGAACAGATATTTGTTAATTTAATTAAGTGAATGAGAAGAAATAACTGGTCACTATATGGAGAGTGGAAAACAAAAAACCCAAGGGAATGCGGTGAGGATGACACAGTGGCCCAGAGTGGCTTCTATTCCTGATGTCCCTTGAATCCTTATTTTTCAACTTTTCCTGGGTCCTTCTGTATGGAGATTCTGTAAACAAACCTCTTATTCCTATAGTAATTTCAGTGATCTCCATTTCCTATAACCAGCACATTCCTAGTTAGAATACTCACCATATTTCTTCCCTGCCTGTGAACCCAAAGATCCTGATTATGATTTACTAGATCAAGTTCAAACACAGCGTCTGGATTCAAGGCTCTGTGTCCGGCAGGTAAATCTTTCAGGTATCTAAATCCTACTCAACCTTCAAGATCTACCTCTTAGGAGAAACTTCCCTGAGACCAATAGAACACTCATTTGTGCTACCAGATATTTTGGAATTTGACTATATTCAGTTTATCAGATGATATATCTGTGTTTCTCTTTAATTGGGAAATTTTGCCTCTGCAATAAATTTATAGCAACTTGAGACTGAGGAACCATAACAACAATAGCTGATGTTTGTTGAGACCTTACAGGTACAGGGAACTGCTCTAAAGTCTTACATGTTACCTCATTAATCATTAAAACAACCTCATTAGAAGATATGTGCTATTATCTTCATTAACTGATGAAGATGCTGAGGGCCAGAGAGTTTTACTATTTAATAGCTTGCCCAACATTACAAAGTTAGGTAGCTTTTAGATGATGATCTAGGATTTGAACTTCATGCAATCAAACCCCACATCCCACAATAATAACCACTAGGCTATTTCAGAACTTTCCAATGGGTGTCTTGCAGTATATTCAGAGGTAGCATTCAAAGGACATCCCTTGTCACTTGAAGAGTGGCCCACAGACAAGCAGCTTAAGCCTCCCCAGGAGCTTGTTAGAAATGCAGAGCTGCTCACTCCCACTGGCCCTCTCCAGTCAGAATCTGTACTATAACAAGAATCTGGATGATTGGTATGAATATCAAAGTTTGAGAAACACAGAAAGATTAACCAACCCAACTGTACTAGTAATAAATACTCAGAAGGAGGAAGGAGAGAAATTTCCTAGGGAGGGGCTGGGAAGTCAGGATGGAGGTGGAATGTTGGGTGAATACAGTCATGGCTTTTACTGCTCACTATGGAGGTATTTCAGTATTTCAACAACAGTACCAGTAGCAGGCACTTACCAGCTGGAGACCAGTCTCTGGGCCTACTAACATGCTATGAATGGGTCATAGTGTGTTATATGTTGATCATGTTAGCCCTCCTAGCATCCAAGTGGAGCTTGCAGCTACCAGAGACCCAAGACCTGCTAGTAGAAGCCATGAGTAGCCTAATATGGGATTTCTAAGAAGGTGGCCTGAGCAGAGGTGGATCTGACAATGGATTCCAAACTCCCAGCAAACACTGAACATGCTGAGTGACATGTAACACCTCCTACTTGCCACCTCCTACTTGCCTATAAGTTTCCCTATATCTTGGACAGCTGTGTTACAGCTTGCTGTGTGGTCAACCCCAACTCACCATAAACAAGGGGTCCATGGACCGGCTAGTGTAGTTTGCAATCCAAATACCTAAGGAGTCAGGTGCACAGGTGAATTTCCAGGACTTGGAGTTGAAGAGCCTGAGGTACCAGCAGGTGCTCCTGGCAGAACAGCTCCTGAATCTCTGCCTTCATATATATCAGATGTTTTTGCAATGAATATGCCCTTTTAGTGGCATACAGGCTAGCTGCAGGGTGACTACTCTAACAATGCATGTATTTTCTGCTAATTAGAGCATCATCATTATTTTGAAATACTTGATATGAAAACATTCTGTTGAATTTGAAACCCATTTGCATTATCACAAGAAATTTCAACATTATATTTGTCAGTACAAAGAAAGAGGAGCTGTTGTTAGCTCCTTTAAATACACTTCTTCAACTATTACAAATTTGTGAATAGTTGTAAAAATGATTTTAAATTTTTTATCACCTACCAGTAAGAATAAATTTTCTTGCCAATAGTGAATATCAAAAAATTTGAAAAGATCATTATTAAAAGGTCATGATCAGGAATTGATTATAGCCTTGACAAGCATAAAACCTGGTATAAAAAATTATGTCCGTGGAGGGTAAAGACTGCATAAGATCCAACTAGACTAATCTGCCTACACATAATAGCTATAACCTGTGGCTATAATATGAAACAAAGGGCTACTACCTTAAGGCACTGGAAAGTGTACAAAAGGAGGTATACTCCACTGGAGAGTCCATGCCAAGAAGAGAAGAGTTATATGGAGTTACTTGCTTTTTTCACAACGTTTAGCCTAAGTTCAAGCATGGTTGGCATGGGGGATGAGGAGCTAATGGAAAAACCACAGATTTCTGTACAAGTGAACCATTGAACCTGGGTCAACTGTAGCCACTAGAGAGAAGCAAAATACCAGACATGGAACCACAAACTTCTGTCTTTCCATAACTCTGGCTAACCCCTACACTATGAATGTGTGGAGAAGAATCAAAGCAACCAGTTAAATCTCAAAGATCTGAATTGAGATCAACTAAGCTGCCAACCAAGAAACAGTGTTTATAGTTTAAGTCCACAAGAATGAATTGCCCACCAAAACAAAACAAACAAACAATCATTGGCAAAAAATTAAAATAATACAAAGTCTCCACAACTGAACACTCATACTGTCTAGAATACAATAAAAAATTGACCTGATATATGAAGAAGGAAGAAAATAAAACATTCTCCTAAAAAATTGACCTGTAGTCAACTCTGATATAATCCAGATGTTAGAGTGACCAAAATTGGTTTAAAAATAGTCATTACTATAATTAATCCCCATATGAAGTAAGAGGAAACACCCCGGTGATGAATTAAGAGAGAGGAAGTGAATAGGAATATAGAAAAAATAAAAATATAACCAAGTGGAATGTTTTATAACTGAAAAATATGATATTTAAATAAAAAGTCCCTGAATGAGGTTAACTGAACGCCAATGACACAAAAAAGAGTAAGAAAACTTGAGGAAAAAATAATAAAAATTATCTAATGTGAAGAACTAAGAGAAAAATGACTGAAAAAAATGAACAGAGCTTAAGGACCCTATTGCATAATATAAAATAGACTAGGTGCATTGTCAATGTGGAGCAGTTGTATTTTGAAAGGAGTCTTTTTTTCTGAGAAGTGGGTCCCAACAGGGGGCTTAAAATATTCAGTAAACCATGCTCTAAACAGATGTGCTGTCATCCAGGCTTTGTTGCTCCATTTATAGAGGACAGGCAGAGTAGACTTAGCATAATTCTTAAGAGCTCTAGAATTTTTGGAATGGCAAATGAGCTCTGGCTTCAACTTAAAGTCACCAGGTGCATTAGCCCCTCATGAGAAAGTCAGCCTGTCCTTTGAATCCAGGCATTGACTTCTGTCTAGGTTTGAAAGTCCTAGATGGCATCTTTTTCCAAAACAAGGCTGTTTCATCAACATTGAAAATCTGTTGTGTAGTATAGCCTGCTTCATCGATGATCTTAGCTAGATCTTCCGGATAACTTGCTGCAGCTCCTATATCAGCACTTGCTGCCTCACCTTGTACTTTTAGATCATGGAAATAGCTTTTTTCTTTAAACCTTATGAATCAATCTCTACCAGCTTCCAACTTTTCTTTTGCAGCTTCCTCACCTCTCTCAGCCTTCACAGAATTAAAGAGAGTTGGGGTCTTGCTCTGGATTAGGCTTTGGCTTAAAGAAATGTTGGTTTGATCTTCTACCCAGTTCAATAAAACTGTCTCCATATCAGCAATAATGTCTTTTTACTTTCTTATCATTTGTGTGTTCAATGGAGTGGCATTTTTAAGTTCCTTCAAGACCTTTTTCTTAAAAAAAAAAAAAAAAAAAAAAAAGACTTTTTTCTTTGTGTTCGTAACTTGGCTAACTGTTTGGTACAAGAGGCCGAGCTTCCTACCTGTCTCAGCTTTCTGCATACCTTCCTTTATAAGCTTAATCTTTTCTAGTTTTTTATTTTAAGTGAGAGACATGTGACTCCTTCTTTCACTTAAACACTAAGAGGCCATTGTAGGGTTATTAACTGGCCTAACTTCAATATTGTTGTGTCTCAGGGAATAGGGAGGCACAAGGAGAGGGAGAGAAAGGAATGGCCAGTCAATGGAGCAGTCAGAATACACACGATATTATTGATTAAGTTTGCCACCCTATATAGGCCCAGTTTGTGGTGCCCCCAAACAATTACAATAGTAATATAAAAAGGTCACTGACCACAGATCATATAATAGATATAATAACAGTAGAAAAAATTTGAAATATTGTGAGAGTTATCAAAATGTGACACAGGGACATAAAGTGAACACATGCTGTTGGAAAAAAGGCACTAATAGACTTGCTCAGCACACTGTTGCCACAAACCAATTTGCAAAAAAACACAATATCTATAACTGCAATAAACCAAAGTGCAATAAAATGACATCTACTTGTAAGTGAATTTTATTGCATATAAATTATGTCTCAATAAAGCTGTAAATGATAAAAAAGTTATTTTGAAAGAAGCATGCCCAAGCTTCTCATTAAAAACAATTAGAAAGATTGAGTTTGAAAGTTTTCTTTAAATTTGGCATTTAATAACTTCTCTAATCCTATCTACGTACTTCCCTTATATTAATGATATACTATAAAGGGAATACAATACATTTTTTCTTAAGCCTCCTATAGGCAGTCACAGATCTCTTATTTACTTATGCATTCTTTGCAATTATTATCATTTTCTTTGGATGCTAGGACACAAATACATTTAAGAAGTAATGCTCTACCACATACATGGACTCTGCAAAGGAACTCAGAGTAGGGTTCCATAAAAACTTAGAATCAAATGGTTTGCTTTCATATTTTTTCACCATTTTAGCCATTTTTAAGTGTATGATTCAGTGGCATTTAGTACATTCACAATGTTGTACAACCATGACCACTGTATAGTTCCAGGACATTTTCATCACTCCAAAAGGGGACTGCATAGCCCTGAATGTTGATATTTTCCTTTATTCTCAACATTCTAACTTGAATTTTGAAAGCACTTGAGTTCTCTGTCTCTCCACCCAGAGCATCTATGAGTGAACCGATGCACTCCAATGCCAGGGAAAGGACTGGTGCTCAGAGTGTGGGAGCACCTCCCTGCAAAAATGTTTTTCACATCTCAAACAGAACAACGACGCTGCACACACATGCAACAGTAACAGCTGCAGTGTCTCCTCCAAGGTGGCAGTTTCCTCGGGCTCAGAAACTGCCATCATCCTGGGGCGTCCGGCTGTGAGCCAAACTCAAACTTCAGCCAGTTTCTGCATCTGTCAGTGAAGAACCTGCATGCCATGCACACAAATCCACCTGGTGCATTTAAGTAATAAAGAGAATTTAAGGCAAAGAATCAGGGTAGCTGTGTCTCCAAATCAGATAGCAGAAAAACCACATCTTGGAAAGGGTAGAAACTGAGGCATTTTAGGGGATTTCAGTGATGGGAACTCCTGGGGTGTTTCTGGGTGATGTGAGTCCAGTGATTCAGCTCAGACATATGCAGACTCCAGCATGCAGTGTCTAGTCCTGGAAGAGCCCAACTGGCCTCACTTGACCCTGTGCCAAGCGCTTGGCCAGGTAACATGATCAACTGGTCTACCAGGCCCTCTGGGAACGATGCAGGTGTGTTTTGCCACATGAAAGTAGACTACTGAGTGCCTGGGATTATGCCTCACAGACTTAGCACCCAGTTAATAATGGGTAGCTGTAATCAAGTGTTCACAAGGAAAAACAAGACTGAGGAGATCAGCCTGGTCACAGAGGGTGGAACAACCAGGTGAGCTGTGTCCCGTGTCCAGGGAACAGTAGATGTGGCAAAACAACCCAGTCAAAGCACAAGCCAGGCTCCCAGGAAGAATCCATTCTCGGCAGGACCCCAAACGGGGTCCCAGATGCCCCTTTATGCAGCTGAAGATGCAAGGGACTCCTTGGACTTTGAACTGTCAGCTGCAACTCCAAGCATGATTGTCCCCACCACGCAGGCAAGCACTGAAGGTCAGTCTCCAGGCCCTTCAACTCGTATGCCAGTCTGAGAAGCTAAGTCAAGACAGAATGAAATAAAAAGAACATGGATTTTGGGATCAAGAAGACTTTGGTTTTCATTGCAGTTCTTCCTAACCATGTGAACCTCAGTGGATTATTTAATCTCTCTGTGATAGTACATATTACTATTATACTGTGAATAATGAGAATGACATGGTGATGAAAGCCATGGAAAACAGGCACCAGACACTAGAACCTGTCTCAGGAGCATGGGTACTCTTAATTTCAGATCCCACCCTCCAGCAATCCCCACACCTTGACCATGAACAACTCAAAGGCCAGATAGAGTTGAGGCTGCTTATAAAATTTTCGACGCCACTTGACAGAGGCTAGTGAAATCAATGACCAAACAGAAGCATTCGCTGTAATGATTTTTTCCCCCTGCTTCTTCGTAGATAAATATTATCTAAGGGAAACAAAACAACCCAGGCCTCATTTTCATTCAGAAGGCCTCATGATTTTGCGCTGCTTCATTTGAAGAGCTGCGGGTTAAATTGCAACTTCTGTTTACAAAAAGATCTATCTTCCCACATGATGATGTACGTAAAGGAAGGCACACTGCTCTCCTCCAAATCCATACACTCTATTTTTCTTCTCAGAGGCACAACGTACAACTGCCATCTCATTGACAATGTCAATAATTATTTAATTTGTGTAGAACACGCCGCCCTCATTGAGAAGCCAGCAGTGAGCAGTCCCCGGCCACTGCAAACACCACGAGCCTCGCGGGTGCAGTAACAGCTGATTGACTACACTGTAGGTACAGAACACACACCAGCGGCAGACAAGTAGGGTAGAGCAGAGTTTAATGTGTCGCTTGTGCAGTGTGTTTGTAAGCAGAGCCTTGATAGAATCGATTAAGAACAGGCAAGCTCAGAAAAAAGAGAGAGAGTGGGTGCTGCAGGGAGGAAGAAGAGAAGAGAACCATTTATGGAGAAAGCCATCTACCTTTTATCTTGTAACGACCAGAAACTCTCTTTGGCAGATGAATATATCTTAGATGGATAAAAATGAGAAAATAAATTACTTCAATATACTGTGTTTAGTAGATAAAATTTCCCAAGACATGATTTCCATAGAAGAAAATAACAAAATGGCACTTTATGGCGGCATATAGGATGGGAACCACCGATGCGGATCCCCATGCTCCACTTGTAATTCTGGGTTGGTGAATCAGAAAACTCATTTTTTCACAAAAAGGTTTCTATAGTTTTGTCTTGTTCCCGTAGTGTCACAGTCTTCCTGTTCATCTCTAACTTACTTCCAAGTGCCTGATAGATCCAGGGCATCTCCAGTGATCAAGGGACCCCTTTGCAGTATGTGGCCCCATGGATTGTTCCCTATCCTATATACAGTTTTCTCTTCAATACTTGCTATTCCATGGTCCCATCTCCCTAGAGTCCTGTGCTCTACTGGTCAATCTGATAAACACATGCAGACGTCAGGAAAGTACAATCCGTTTCAACCAATCTCTCAGATCAGACGTTTTTACTAAACAGTTCTTATTCAAAATATGCCAGGAACCATGGAGAACCTGAAACTGAAATGAAGGCAGCATCTCATGGGGAGGGATGGGAAGAAAGGCAGAGGCAAATGCTCAAGAGATGATAGGCAAATGCTCAAGAGATGAGAGGTATGGTTCACACTAAACGCTGAGTGTTCCAGGACCACGCTGGGGGCTTTCTCACTTAAACCCACCCTCAGCACCATGAAAGAAGTTGCCAACCTAGCTGAGGGTAACACTGAGACCTTTAGAGATTAAGCAAATGGGGTAATATTACACAGTGAATAATTGTAAGGATTAAAATTCAGTCTTAAATTACTCACTTCAAAACATGGGTTTTCCCACTGTACTTCCTCTGATACAAGACTCCTTATAAAAGGTGAATTTTAGCTACAGGAAACTCTAATACCTAAGTGAACCACTTGTGACCTGAATAGGCAATGGGCAAGGATTCAAAATGTAGATGGAAGTCATGATCTTTCTTGAGATATAGTTCTCCAAAATGTGTTCATTTACATTTATATCCAGGAGCATGAATACCATCATTTTAACCCTTCCTAATTAATTATAATAGCAACAACAATACCTTACATAATCTTTCAAAATAATTTAAGTGTATATTTATGATCTCATTTTAAGCACCTAAAATCCTTTTAGGGCAGAAAGGGAAGATAGCATTGTGCCCATGTTGCTGATAAATCAACTAGTTTCCAGACAGACAATGAATCAGAGGAAGAAAGAAATCATACCTAACGGGCACGATGTACACTATTTGGGTGATGGGTACACTTATAACTTTGACTCAAATAGTACAAAAACAACCAAAACATTTGTACCCCCATAATATTCTGAAATAAAAATAAATTAATAAAAGAAAATGCAAAACAGGGCTCCATTTGATACCACAGTGCTTTTTTTGTTTTTTTGAGACAGAGTCTCACTCTGTTGCCTGGGCTAGAGTGCTGTGGTGTCAGCCTAGCTCACAGCAACCTCAAACATCTGCCTCAGCCGCTTGAGTAGATGGGACTACAGGCATGCACCACCATGCCTGGCTAATTTTTCTATATATTTTTTAATTGTTCAGCTAATTTATTTCTATTTTCAGTAGAGACAGGGGTTTCACTCTTACACAGGCTGGTCTTAGACTCCTGAGCTCAAATGATACTCCACCTCAGCCTCCCAGAGTGCTAGGCCACCATGCCCAGCCAGTAGCACAGTGTTTTTAAAGCTAATCCACATGAACCTTGAGTAAAAGAAATGTTCACTTAAAATATAACATTAAATAAATAAATATAACATTAAATACAAAACTAGATAGATTGTTAAAATAGGAGCAAAATGTATTAGTATCATTTATTTATTTCTCTTAGCTTTCAGACAATTCCTCTGCATCTTTAAAATAACAGTTCACTCATATATTAAGCAAAAAAAAAATAACATGTGTAATTTCAAAAAGGAGATATTCCTTCTAAAAAGATTAAAAATAAAGAATTGAAACATATTGTATTTATTCATTTATTCAACAAATTTTCACAGACAGAGGCCAGATCAGCGGTTACACATTGTGAGGGAAATAGATTTCACTGAAATCTTTCCGCCAAGTCACTAAATAAATAAACATACAAACAAGAACAAAAATAGCAAGCCTTGAAGAAAAGATAGAGGAATCAGAATTCAGAATCTGGAGTTGCTACAGCATGTACATAAAATGTCCAAATTTCAATAAAAAAATTATGAGATGCACAAAAGGAAAATGCAGACCATACATAAGATAGAAAAAAAGCAAGTGACAAAATCAGCCTTTGAGAGTTCCCAGATATTAAATTAGCAAAGACTTCAAAGTGGCTATTATAAATATGTTCCAAGAACTAAAGTTAAATATGTTTAAATGAGTAAAGGAAGACATGATCCCAATGTCTCATCAGATAGTGAATGTAAATAAATAATAGAAAAAATATTTAAAGAAAATGGCTGAAAATTCATCCCAAATTTGATGAAAAACATTAATCTACACATTCAAGAAACTCAGTGCTTTCCAAGTAGGATAAAGATAATGAGGTACACACACAGACATACAGTAAAAATTTAGAAAGATAAAATATTGAAAGTATCAAGAAAAAATGAGTTATCACAAGCAAATGGTCTCCTAAAAGATTAGCAGATGACTTCTCATCAGAAAGAATGGAGGCCAGAAGGCAGTGGGATAACACATTCACAGTACTCAGAGAGGGAAAAAAAATAACTTTCAAACAAAAATCTTATGCCACCAAAACTATCTTTCAAAAAGGAAGTTAAAATAAAGATATTACCAAACATACAAAAAAACTTAAATCTGTTGCTAACAGACCTGCCTTATAAGAATTACAAAAGGAAGTTCTTCAGACTGAAAGCAAGTAAACCCAAATAATAATTTTGTACACACACACACACACACACACACACACACACACACACACCATGCTGCGTGCTAGTAAAGACAATTATGTGGGTAACTACAGAAGATGTTATAATTGCATATTTCTTCTTCTTTCTTGTCATGACTGATTTTGAAAGCAATTGCATAAAAATGCATGTAATTGTATTGTTGGGCCTATAACATATAGAAATGAAATATGTTTGCCAATAAAAGCACAGAGGAAGTGAGTGGTAGCAAAGCAGTACTGGAGTAAGAAAATAACACTTGATGGTAACTCAAATCCAGAGGAACATCTGAAGTGAACAAAATTGTAAGTATGAAGGTTAATGTTGCAAACTATATAAATATAAACAGTCATGTGTTGCTTAATGATGGGGATACATTCTGAGAAATGCATCATTAGGCAGTGCTATCATTGTGTGGACATGACAGAGTGTGCTTATACAAACCTTGATGATACAGACTACTACACACCTAGGCTATATGATGTAGCCTATTCCTCCTAGGCTACTGTCTTAGTCCACTTTTGTTGCTATAAGGAAATGCCTGAGGCTGGGTAATCTATAAACAGAAGAGATTTATTTGGCTCACAGTTCTGCAGGCTTCACAAGAAGCAGGTTGCCAACATCTGCTTCAGATGAGGGCCTCAAACTGTTTCCACTCACGGTGGAAGCCAAAGGAGGGCCAGCGTGTGCAGAGATCACATGGTGATAGAGGAAAAAGAAAGCTAGAGCAGAGGACATTGCCAGGCTCTTTAAAACAACCAGTTCTGGCAGGAGCTAATATAGCAAGAGCTCACTCATTAATGTGAGGACAGCACCACGCCATTCATTAGGGACCTGTCCCCATGATTCAGACACCTCCCAATTAGGCCTCCACCTCCAACACTGGGGATTAAATTTCAACATAAGATTTGAAGGAGCCAAATAGCAGCTACAAACCTGGACAGCATGATACTGTACTGAATCCTATAAGCAATTATAACACAATCATAACTATTTGTGTTTCTAAACATAGAAAAGACATAGTAAAAGTATGGTATAAATGATAAAAAGTGGTACCATGAATGAAGCTTGCAGAACTGGAAGTTGTTCTGGGTGAGTCAGTGAGTGAGTGGTGAGTGATTGTGAAGGCCTAGGATGTCACTGTATACATTGCTATAGACTTTCTGAACACTGCACTGTATACTTAGACTGCACTAAATGTATAAAAAATATTTTTCTTTCTTCAGTAATAAATTAGGCTGGGTATGGTGGCTCACACCTGTAAACTCATCCCTTTGGGAGGCCAAGGCAGGAAGATTGCCTGAGACTAGGAGTTTGAGGTCAGCCTGGGCAACACAGCTTGATCCCCATATCTACAAAAACATTAAAAAAAATAGCCAGGTGTAATGGGCTCTGGTTGTGTCACTGCACTCAAGCCTGGGTGACAGTGTAAGATCCTGTCTCTAAAATAATTTTTTAATTAATTAATTTAGCTTACTGTAGCTTTTTACTTTATAAACTTTTTATTTTTTTTAACTTCTTGGCTCACGTAATAACACAGCTTAAAACACAAACAGATTGGACAGCCATACAAAAATATTTTCTTTCTTTTTATCCATAGCCTAGAAGCTTTTTTTTCTATCTTTAATTTTTTTTTAACTTTTTAATCTGTTTTGTTAAAAACTCAGACACAAACACACATATTAGCCTAGGCCTACATAGGGTCAGGACTGCCAGTAACACTATCTTCCATCTCCACACCTCCATGGAGCTGTCACCTCTACTATAAGAATACCTTCTTCCAAAATACCTCCGAAAGGATCTGCCTGAGGCTTTTATTGTGGAAGAGTCACTTGTTTCAGAAATATGTCCACCATGGTTTGCTTAGTTTATTTCTTTTTCTCATCATAGATTTGCTTGTAACCAGATAATGCACCATGAACATTCCTCTTTATTAATAAAAATTACTTTTTCTTTTGGGGGGTTCATGTTTTCAAACTTTTTCCCAAGCTTGTTGAGGTCTGCAAAAGATTCTACTACACCCTTTACTGTGAATTTTCTTGGGATTTTTTTTTCTTCTTTTGCAGTTTTCTTTTTCTCTTGCCCCTTCTTTAACCATGTGCTCCTGTTCTGGTTCCAACATTTCCTCATTAGCCGATTCCTCAGGAATCACCTCTAAGAACTTCTCAGTGTCATCCTCACCCACAAAGTTGTTGGCTATCTCAACCACAGCCTTGTTGATTTTTGCAACTTCCTCATTCTTGGTAAATATTTCGAAGTCATGGACAAACCTCTTCAAAGTCTTCCTTCAGATGCCATTCACACAGTCTTTGTAACATCACCCTGAACCCAAGCAAGGTTCTTGCTTCAGTCATGGATACTGTCACCTTCTAGAATTGCATCAGTGACTTCTCAGTGTCTTTATCAGCTGCAGAAATAGCCTGGGCCAAGGTCCTCTGTAGGAACCAGGGCTTAAAAGTTGCTATCATGTCTTGATCCACAGACTGAGTCAAAGAGGTGGGGTTTTGAGGTAGAAACACCACTTTGATGTTGGGATGAAGATCACCAATAAAAGGAGGATGTGTGGGAACATTATCAACAATAAGCAAAATCGTGAAAGATATGTATTCTCCAAACAGGACTTCTCTATTTCACAGGCATAGCAATTTCAGAGGGCACCTGGGTGGAACTTGGTCATCCCTGACTTCTTATTGCTCCCGTAGTGCACTGGCAGTGTGCGCTTATTCATATGCACAAGGACCTTGGGGTTCGCACTGTGCCAGATCACTAAGGATTTTGATTTGTAGCCTACAACATTGCCCCCAAGCAAGACGGTTGTCCTGTCCTCAAACGCCTCGAAACCTGGCATTCACTTGGCCTCTGTGTGGATGAAAGTCCTTTCAGGCATCCGTTTCCAAAATAGGAAATTTTTATCCATATCGAACATTTGCTCTGGCAAGTAATTTTCCTCCACAATCAGCTTATCTGGAGTTTCCAAAAATTCTTCAGCTGCCTTCATGTCAGCATTCACAGACTCACCACTCACTGTCACATTATGTAATAGATAATGATTCTTGAATCCTTTAAACCATCCAGAGCTGGCAGTAAATTCAACATTACAGTCAGGTCCAGCCTTTTCTTTCAACATAGCAAACACATTTCTATTTTTTTGCTTTGGCTGTGATTGTCAACTTCTACGTCTAGTCTTCAATGTAGGTCATTAGAATTTTCTCCATATCTAATATGAGCTCTTCTTGAATTTTTGTTAGTCTCCTTGCCTTCAATGAAGCAGATCCCCTAACAGTTTTCATTACTTTGCTTTTGTTCTTCAAGATTATAGCTCTGGTGGAATGGGACATGCCTGACTGGCAAGCAATAACCATCACTGATTTTCCACCTTCCTAGTCCATAATCACTTTTAATTTTGTTTCCAGGTCAATTACTTGACGGGGCCTCTTACTGGCAACATTAGCAGTGCATTTTGTACTCATGGGGGCCTTGATAAACAAAACAACATGAAATTAAATCATGCACAAGAGAAAATGATACAATCAAGAGACACTGTATACATGAGATGTATGAGATTGCTGCTGGTGTAACAGCATAATAATGTTTTATGGTAAACTTTTTTTGTAAAATAATGAGAAAAATTATAGTATGGTAAATATTAATATATAAACCAGTAACAGAGTCATTTTTTTATTATTATCAAGTATTATGTATTATAAATAATTGTATTGCTATATTTTTATATGACCAGCAGTGCAATAGGTTATATTAGACCAATTAGGTCATTTACACTAGCATTGCCACAAATATGTGAGTAATACACTGTGCTATGGTGTTGCAATAGCTACAGTGTCACTAGGTGATAGAAATTTTTCAGCTCCATTATGGAGCCACTGTTGTATATACTGTCTGTCATTGGCTGAAACCGTCATTACACAGTACATGACTGTACATGCTTTTTTCTTCTCTCAACATCTTTAAAATAAATAAGATTATATGAAGCAATTATTATAACAATGCATTATGTATAAAAAATACAAAAACAGAAGAAGGAATAAAGTTATACAGGAGTAATATTTCTACATATCAATCAAATTGTTAGTATAAAGCTGAAATGGATTTTGATAAGTTAACATGCATACTACTAGACCTAGAGCAGCCACTAAGAAAATAACTCAAAAATATATAGTGAAAAAACTTACTGAAGGGATCAAAATGTTACACTAAAAATATTCACTTAATATAAATAAAAGCAATAAAGAAGGAACAGAAGAGCAAAAAGGAAACATGAGACATATGAAAAGCAAAGACTATGATGGCAGACAGAAGTCCAACTATATCAATGATAACATTACCAAATCAAACAATCCAAACTAAAGTCAGATATTGCCAGACTAGGTAAACAAATAAGATGCAGCCATTTGCTACCTACATACAGATAACATTTTAAATTCAAAGATACACATAGTTTGAAAGTAAAAGGATGGAAAATGTATATCATGCAAACAGCAACCATACAAAAGCTACAGTAGCTATTCAAATATTAGACAAAATAGACTTTTAAAAAATGTTACTAGTGATATAGAGGGACATTTTATAAATGGAAAAAGAGGTCAATCCACCAGGAAGCTGTAACAATTATGGACACATATGCATCTAACAACAAAGCACCAAATTATACGAAGTAAAAAATGGCAGAATTGAAGGGACATGTAGACAATCCAACAATAATAGTTGAAGGCTGCAATATTCCTATTTCCAATAATGAAGAGAGCAACTACACGGAAGACCAGCAAGGAAGTAGAAGACTCGAACAACTCTGTAAACTGACCAGACCTGACAGACATACACAGAACTCTCACTCAGCAGCATTAGACGGCACATTCTTCTCATGGAACATGGAACATGCTTGAGCATAAAGCACATACAAGGCCATAAATCCAGCCTCAATACGTTTACAAGGACTGGAGTTCTGCAAAAGATCACCTCTAATCACAATTTAATTAGAAATTAATAACTGAAAGAAATTTGGGAAATTCCCAGAAAACATGGAGATTAAGCAACACTCTTCTAAATAGTCAGTGTGTCAAATGAGAAATCACAAGAGAAATTAGGGAATACTTTGACATGAATAAAAATGAATACCCCCACTATCAAAATTTAGATGATGGATGTCAGGGAGACTTGGGTTTCCAGGGGCCCCAGAGATGTGAGGAAGGGTGGGAACAATGCTTAAAAATGGCGGCAACTAGTAAAAGCCGTAGTCCAGAGGATTTAGGGACCTGCTACTGTGAGAATCCTGAACACACTACCATGTTTTTATCAAAAGGTACTGTTTAGTTTTCCCACAAGTGACCGTATGAGCCACTGTAGTCTTTCCACAAGAAAAATGGAACTGAGTGGACAGTCTGATGCTGGGCAGAGCAGGGTACAACCTGAGATAACAGAAGTTCTCTAGGAAATGGCGAAAAAGACAAAACTGAAGTTCCCCAATATATCTCCGGTGCCTAAGAGAGAGCCTGGCAGAGGATAAAGGCTTGGAAATGAACAAATTAGTTACAGGCCCTCCTCAACTGACGATGGGGCCACATCCCCATAAACCCAACGCAAGTCAAAACCTAGTAAGTATAACCATAGTAAGTTGGGGACCGTCTGTAATTAATCGCGATTTCAGGAATAATTGAAAATGTGAAAGCTCTCCCTTGAGAGAGAAGTCAGGGTATCAAACCCTTGTCAGGATGCCATCCAGGGAGGAAGGGTCACCAAGTGTACTGTGGGGCAACTCTGGTGCTTTTAGAGCCCGAGGAGAGAGTGTGGCTCTTTAGCGGTGAAAATGTCATTACTGTTGATCTGTTTGCTGTCATTTTGAGCCTTTTCATCCTTTCAAGTGTACCCCATCACCTCCCTGAAAAATTCCAGTATTCCAACGTGTGGTTCAAGAGATCGAATGCAGCATGTGGCTTGTGATTAGAATAACCCTGCATTGATCATTTATATACCCAGCGTGTGGTCCACTAAGGGCCATCTGCTTTCCATATGCCAAATATTTCTTTCCTAGGAAAAAGAAAAATTGCGATGCTAAATTGATCAGGCTCCTGGTTGTCTCTTATTATTTTGGTTACATGACATCGGGCTCTCAAAACAAACTTAATTTTCATCACATCGAATAAAAACATACCAGCCACACTGATCTATTAGGAAGCAGGTAGGTTGCACAAAATCAAATGGCAATATATTGCTGCTGCTCTAAAAAAGAATTGCTACTCTAGAGAATACTCCCTTCCTAAATGGCTATAAAGGCCCCATGCTCCAGAAAAGCTAGAAGAGGAATTACCTCCCAGCTTGTGCATTCGTTTTTATGGCTGCAGCTGATTGTTCCTCCCACTCCTGCCTACAATACAACACACCCCAGTGCCCGTCAATTCCCAGACCTAATCCTACACCAGTCTCCAAAGTCCCAACTGGGCCAGTTTGCTGAAATGGCATGGCACGATCGGCTTTTGCCAGGCATCTAAGTCAAGAATTATAAAGTGAATGAGTCTATCTGTCTTTATAAGTGTATTGTGAACTTTATAGTTTAATATTAAACTTGCATCGTAAAAAATGGCTCATAAATGACTAATAAAAGCCTAGTTTACAGCTTATAAAGTGCATCCGTACTTTATACGGGTTTGCTTCAGAAGATTTATGTGCAAGCTTTTTGTCTCTTGGTGAAAAATGACTTCTTCCTCAAAAAAAAAATGTTTAAAATAACTATTGAAAAATTACCCTTTGGTTCAACTCTGTGTGGTACCAAATTTGAGGCCTCCAAGAAATTCCAACCCTATGTGCTGCTGCTCATTAATGTCACAGAAAATGTCTGAGGTTCCATAACTGGCACAGCCACCAGACAGGCCCAGGGTGGGTGGCATGGCATGGTCTCCTTGGGAGGTGAAGCTAAATTGGCAGGAACCCTAGGACCAAGTGAGGGCTACAGTTCCCTTGGTCTGAAGCCGTGTGTTGGTGCCAGTTCTGAACACACAAGGAGCTTAGGAAAACAGCTGAAAGGCCAACATGCCAAGTCTTAAGCCACAGAGAGTCAGTGGCCTTCCCTCAAAAGCCCTTGGAGACGCCTTTAATGAGTTTCGAGAGAGGGAACTGCTCCTTCTTCCTGCCTCGCTCACTATCTCCTTCGCTTAATGCGTTCGTGATCTATGTGCCTGCAATTCACTTGCCCCCTCCAGGCTATTTCACTTTTTACTACCCATTGCACTGCTTTATCCAGGTTTATATACTTCATTATGTTCTCTGCTGTCACTTCCCTTATTTCATTTTTGATTTTTATTTTAAACTCAGCGGCTGGCAGCTACGTTGCCACTGTCTTCCTCCTGCTTCCTTGAACACCCGTGTACTGCCAGAGACCCAGGTTTTGCATTGTGTATTGACGTCCCACTCTCTGAGACATTGCCAAGGAGGCAGAGTTCTGTGATGCATGGCTCTGGGCATCAGGGTAGGAAACCTGAGCACCCACATTGGTCATGCCATTAGGTAGCTGTGACACTTTGGGATATTTAATTGACTTGCGAGCAGGTCAAATGCAAAAAGGAAAATGATTGAATGAAATGATCCCCAAGGTGCTAAACAATTCTCAGATGCTGCCTGGTCTACAAAATACGGATAATAGCTTTTCTGCTTCCCACCCAAGACTGTTATTAGGACTAAATGAGATTACGGCAGTCAAAGAGCTTTGAATATTATAATGCTTTTTCCAAACCTACAAGATTACATTAATTATTAAAGGGTGATTTCAGCGCCTTCCTTGTCAACATATTATTTTTTTATAGATCTCAAGATACCCCCCTTTCTTTTTTCAAGAGTGCATTCTCATGTTTTCTCAAGAGAGGCATTTAATCATTCTTGCAACCACAGGCATTTATAAAGCTAGATGCCAGAGAGAGATCAAAGAAATAAAGAGAGCAGATTCTACCCTTATTCAGCTTTCTAAGATTGGGACACCCAGCTATGGCATAAAAAAACAGCTCGCCCTGGGACAGAATTTCTCTGGGGCCTGCAAGACTTATACTACCTCTTAGAGGTGGAAGTGGTTCTTCATAATCCTAAAGTACCATTGAATAGGTTTTAATTTTAGAGATTTGAAATGTGAGGAGTTTCTCTTTAATAAAACACTTTAGCTCTGCCAAATAATGGTGACTAGAGCTGTTTGCACCCACTGGGGAGCAATAAGAACTCAGGACCTTCAGTATCATTTCGAGATGTGGGAGGAAAGCCAACCCTTATAATCAACTGTAGCGATTACAAAATTGGGGTGCTACTTGGATCACATTGTTTGTTCTCTTTGAGTTGAAGAACTTCTCCTTCCCCCAACAACAACAACCAAAAAAACTGTAGCTCAGACAAAAGTTTCATAACCCCAGCGCTCTGAGAATTGTCAGCGTGGGAAGACCTTGCTCCAAGGTGAGCTGATCAATTTCTTTCCTGGGATTCATTCACCTGAATCTAAGAAGAGAGACAGAGCTTTCTTCTGACGGTAACGAAGCTGGAAAGATGATAGGTTATGGAAAGAAGGCTTTAATAGCCTGGAGTCCCAGTATCTTCATATCTCCAGTTTTTCTCCAGCTATTCTAGATTGTAGGAGCAAGTAACTTCTCCATTTTGCTTCAGCCAGGGGCACTGGGTTTCTGGCACTTGTGATCAAAAACATCCCCACGAATATATCACGGCCTCACAGTGCTTCAGGGACAGGCCTCAGTCTACTTTTCCCAACTCATTTCTATTTTATTTTATTTTTTTAGAGACAGGGTCTCACTCCATTGCCCAGGCTGGAGTGCAGTGATGCAATCATAGCTCACTGCAGCCTCCAACTCCTGGGATCAAGCAATCCTCCTGCCTCAGCCTCTTGAGTAGCTAGGACTACAGATGCATATTACTGAGCCTGGCCAATTAAAAAAAAAAATTGTAAAGATGGAGTCTCTGTATGTTGCCCAGGATGGTCTTAACTCCTGGCCTCAAGTGATCCTCCCACCTCAGCCTCCCAAAGCATCTAAACTCCCAACTAAACTCTCATCATGGAGAATCACTACTTGTGATTTCTCCAACCCCACCATGCCTTTTCACAACTCCACATGCTTGTATATTTTTTTTCCTCTGTCTAGACCAGGGGTCCTCAAACTTTTTAAACAGGGGACCAGCTCACTGTCCCTCAGACTGTTGGAGGGCTGTTGGAGAGGTCGGCACACATTCCACATACGCGCACTGTGGGCCCGGGATGAGTCGGCTGCTAAGCAGGACAGGCAGTGGCAGCAAAAACACCCTGCAGGCTGGATAAATGTCCTCGGCCGCATGTGGCCTGCGGGCCATAGTTTGAGGATGCCTGGTCTAGAATGTGCTTTCCTGATTTGTCTATCTGGAAACCTTCAACTCTTCCTGGAAGGTTCAAACACTATCGCCAGTCTGAAATCTCTGACTACTATAAAATTGTTTAAATATCCAGTGCACACTCTCAACATGGTTAGCACTGAGCTGGACCCAGAGAGGGCGTGCAAAAACTTGTAGGACTGAGAGACACTGCCACTGTCATCAAGGAGTTAACTATCTAGTTAGGGAATAAGATTAATTCCATGAAACAATATGAGAGAATGTACAATCAAGCCCCAATTTGGGCAGTAACGGTTTTTAAATACCAAAGGAGTTGAGAAAAAGAGAAAATCCATCACAGCTGATTCTGCAAAAACTCCAACTCATGGCTCACATGTATATAGCAGCTGAAAATAGTATGCTCTCACCAATTGTACTGGCACCAGCAAATTATTGAAATTTTCTCCCCACTAAAGATGAGAGAGAAAAGAATCAGGGAAGGAAAGGAAGGGATAGGATTGTAAACATGCTCACCTAGGAGGGGAAACGGTGGAAGTTTGCTTCATGTTTTTCATAGAGCAATCCCACTCCTTGGTGTTTATCCTAGAGGAATATTCTGAATGCGCAAAGTGTCAGCATTGTTAATAACAGAGAAAAATTGCCAATGAATCCATCAGCAGCAAACTGGTTGAACACACTTTGTTATGGCCATACCATGGAATCCTAATGCAACCTTTAAAAGAGAATGGTGTGCTTCTTTTATGTATTGTCATAGAAAGACCATAAATATTTATTATTAAACAGAAAAAATAACAAATTGTAGAGGCGTCCTTATGATATGATTGCGTTCATATAAAGCACACAAGCAGAAAATACTATACCTCTGTACGATCATTCATTCATTCATTCATTCATTCATACACTCGACAGATATCCTTTGAGTTCTGTGCCATGCAATATCCTGGGTGGTGGAGAATCCACAATGAACAAAATAGCAAAAGTCTTTTCCCTCCCAGAGCTTCGATTGTAGTAGGAAGAGATAGACATGAAGCCAATAAGCAAGTAAAACATGCGATTTATCAACTGATGGTGAGTGAGGTGGAGGAAAATACAACACGGTAAGAGGAGGAAGGAGTGTCGTGGAGGAGACATTGCAATGTTGAGCAGCGTAGTGACAGAGGACAGAGACCTGAAGGGGTGAGGGTCATGCAGATATATGGAGAAAGAACATTCCAGGCAAGGGGACCAGCCAGGGCCATGAGCACAGTAGAGGGGATGGGGCAGAGTGAGGAAAGAGGGAGTGTGGAGGATATTAGGCAGAAGTAGGGAGATCATTCTGAAGACTTCCACTTTGACCTTGAATGAGACAAGTAGCCCTTGCAGGGCTGGACAGAGACAGGAGGTGAAGTGAGTTCTGTTTCACTGGGGGGCCACTCTGCTTGCTATGCTGAGAATAGATTGTCAAGGAGCAGAGGGAGAAAGAGGAAAACCATTTAGGAGGCTATTAAAATGATCCAACAAGAAATGCTGGTGACTTGGGCCAGGGTGGATCTGGGTGATAGCAGGGGGGCGGGTGAGAAGTGGTTGAATTCTGGCTTCATTCAAAAAATAGAGCCAACATGATTTACCAATGGAGTCGGCAGGGGCGGGGGGGAGGCGGCATGTGAAAAAAGAAGATTATTTTCTTTTTGTTCAAATCAACTGAAAGAATAATAAAGTAACCATTAGCTGACATGGAGGAGTCTATGGGGGAACATGTTTAGGGGAAGACATATATGTACATATGATGAGAATGTTCAGTGTGTGGATAATTTACATGTTTTCCCTCTATCCACCCATTTCCTTTCTTCTTATTTCAAACTGCTGGCTGAGCTCTGGAATTCCTGGATCCAGGGGTTTGTACACGGCAGAGACAGAAGTAGCCTGAAATCCAGGAATCTTTCTTGCTCTGGGAAAGACTTCTCAAACCTCATGGAGGAAATGGTGCTGGATCTTTAAACAGCTGAACAAGGAAAATCTCTTGAGGGTGAAGAGTTCTAGAAAGGACACTTGCCCCAGGCTGAGTAGAGAGAGAGCGGTCTGCAGTTTCTGGGTGGAGATCCAGGTCCCATTCTCTGACAGTCCTGCTACTAAGGCAGCAGAAAGTTGGACAGGTGGCTGCACGGCCTGACCCTTGGACTCTAGGTCCACAGCCTACACAGAATTGTCTCTCCTGTCCAGCACAGTGTGCAGCAGAAAGATCTGTAATTTAGGAAAACCATGCAGATAGGGATAAGGGACATCTGAGGAATAACTTGTGGGGACCAAGGACCAAAGCCCCACAGGCACCTGTCAAACCTTAGCACTGCGTAAGACCCATCACTTGGCCCAATACAATGGCAGAACCCCCAAATGCCTGAACTTAAATTTTCTGCCAGCTTGACAGAGCTGGGAGCTTGGAATAGTTATTGTACTGAGTTATGGAAAACAAAGAGCGTGATATTTCATGCACATCTGCTTGTGTGGTTAGATTTATGCCCATCAGACAAGCAAACACATATCAAAGGGTCTAAAATAACACACAGTCCATACTGACACGGGGGCCCCCCACCTGATGGGAGAGTGGGATCAGATGTGTCCCACAAAGTGGTCCCTTTCCTATTTACTCGAGTTCTATGTCAGTTGACTATTTTCCCACAAAAATACATCTATGGCAAAAGCTGGCAAAGACCCCCTTTTCTCTCTTGTAATAATTCTTTTCTTACCACCTTTTGCTCTATACAGACAGACTTTATCCCATGCAGTAATAAAAGATTTCTCAAGAAAGGGAATATAAATTCATTTTTTAAATAAGTGAACCTTTATTTTAAATATACCAGGTAAAATAACTCAATAAAGAAATTTCACTGAAGCCACTTGTCAAGTGAACCAGTATCATGCACACACACACACACACACACACACACACCCCTCCAGCAAATCTGATTTAGAAAATCCATCTGCTTTGTATAGCAGATTATATTTAAGTACATCGTGCTTTCAGACATAGAGATTTATCTCCACAATAGCTCTCCCATAAAATCACCTTGTTCCACAGACTAAGAATCTTGAATGGGAAAGGAAGACATGTCGTTTGATTACAGTTTGTTACTATAGGAGGGAGATCAATGGAATACAAGTCTCTTCAAGGAAAGAGGGCCTGTCTCCAAGCATCCGCCTTGTTAAGTAAAGGCATGAAGTCTGTGATTTCCTTGGGCCATTCATAGAGGGAGTGATCAATAAACTCAGCCCTACAGAGTCCTGACAGATGGACGCTATAGTCCTGACATGGCCCTAGGATCCTAGGGAGTCCTCCCAGGCTCAGAGACCCCCAGCACAAGCATGAGTTTGGAGTAGGAAGAGCTACAGTCCCCCAAAGCTCCTACAGCCCCCATCCACATTGATAAGCCAAACTCCTGGCCAACTTGGCTTCCGTTATAGGCAGGTAGGTGTGCAACCTGCTGGGCTGTCTACCCTAATCTGGGAAGTGGCTTTGTGACTAAATTGACCTTAATCAAGTTTTCTTAAAGGAAGTCTTTCAAGTTGCTTGAAAGAACACAGGACCAGGTGTTGCAAACACCTGGCTGTCCTGGTGGCTGAGGAATCTGCCTCTTCTCTTGTCTTCCACAAGGCCCTTCCAAGAGGAACTCTGATCCAATGCATCTCAGCCCCAAAGAAATTAAGTTCCTCCTAAAAGAACAAGCAGGCCAGTGGTCCCACCACGGCTGCGTAGGTGCTCCCTCCCCGTGGATGGCAAAGCATCTTCCCTCTATATGCTCCCTCCCTTTCCTGTGCTTAAGCCATTCAAGCAGAGAGTGATCAATAAATTCAGCCTCACCAAGTCTTCCTGTCACAACTACACCCACAATAGGCTGCATATTGTAGGGCCCAGTGAGAAATGAAAAGACGGGACCCATTGTTCAAAAATTATAAAGAATTTAACATGAATTAAAAGTTGTTAATAATTTCAAGACAGCATTGGCAGGGCATTAAATCAACCCTGAGCCCTTCATGGGGCCCTGTGACACTGGCCTAAGTCCAAGCCCGTGAAGCTGGCCCTGCTACCCCTTCTACATAAGGCCCAAGGCCAAACCCCATTCAGGAAAACAATGGCAATTATCCCAAAGTTTCCCCCAAAAGATAGTGGGTGCTGGGCCAGGCAAGAGGAGAGTCACCCAGGTCTGCCCAGGATACAAGGGGTGAGGCAGACAGCAGGGTGGCCCTGGAGATGATGGCATGTGTAGGGAGGGAGAAGGACAAATGGCTAAGAAGGAAACATCCCAGGTCATAAGGGGTACAAGATTACTTGGGAATTCATTTTAGAGTTTAAAGAGGCAGCAGAGGGAGGGAGACTTTGGGGTTTCTGCTGTGAGCATTGAACTTGCTGAAACTTCTCAACAACTGGATGAAGCATCTTCCTTACTACAGTTGAAAAAACTGAGACCCACACAGAAAGAAATGGCCTTAAAGTTACACAAGTATTAAGTAATGAATGAACGAGGAGTTACCAGGTCTTTGTCTTAGGGAAAGCACTTTGAGATAACTTTCTGATATCCCAGCTAATAACTTTAAATCCTCAAATTTTCATTTCCCCAGTGAACAAACAATAACAACAATATAAACTACTCCATCCATTTAAACTATTATTATGGACCAGACGCAGCCTTAAGGAATTTTGCCTGAGTTTTACATTTAAAGCTCCCCCTAAGATAGATCCTCTGCTTAACCAAACTTTAGTCAGCCTCCTGAAACTTCTCCTTGGCCCGTCTGCATATTTCCTTGTAAAATCCAGGTTTAGCCAGACCCCTGCCAAGTCAGTGTAGCAAGAACCCCCACCCTCAATATCTGATCACCCTCCATATCTGATCAGGGTCCTCATCTTCCACCATGCCCTGGGTGCTGTCTGATCACCCTGGCCTGCCTGCAGCAAGAATCCTGGTAGGTGGATTTAGCCAAATCCCTCTTACTCTTGATGTTCCCTCTTAGTAATTTTCCATCCACTCACCCCTACTCTTGGCTGTGGCTGTCAGTGCCCACCTGCCCATGCTGTGTCTGAAGTTGAGCCCAATTTCTCCCCTGCTGCAGAATCCCATCTGTGTGGTTCCCCATACCTACTGCTATAGTCTCCCCCTGAATACTCTCCTCTTTACCATGTTGAACAAATGTCATTGAGCTTTTATGTCCTTTAACAGTCCCAAACATTAAGACATGGGCACTATTATTATCCTTGTTTTGCAGCTGAAAAAAAAAACCAAGCGAAGGACAAGTTATGAAAATTGCCCGCGGCTCACATACCTAATAAAGGGCTCAACCACATTGTGAATCCAGAAACAGTTGTTTCCAAAACAATTAACCACTGTGCCCTCCTGTTCTTTTTAACTGTGAGCCAAACATTTCTAATTCTGGATCGGAACTTGAGAGGAGGTACAGTAGCCTCTGGAAGGATGTGAAGAATGGTTCAGCCTGCTTCAGGCCACTGTGCCCTGCACTCAGAACACACAGTGGCCACAGGGACAGAACTCCCAAAGAGTATTTCCACTGACACTCCGTATTAAAGACAAACATTATCAGAGTGTAAACCTGGGAAGGGTTAAACTCTGTTAACAGAGGCAGTAATGAAAGAAATGTAAAATAAGCGGGAGGCTGGCCTTGGGTTCAGGCACCATTACTGACCGGCTGGTGTTACTGGGTCTCTGGGGTTTGTTCCTTCCATTCGTTAAAATGGGCTTAATTGGAGGAAGTAATTTCTGAGGGCCTAATTAAACTCTACGATTTTAGAATATCTATTATCTACGGAAGCCCAGAAAACTTGCACTATTGCTTATTCCTTTGTTCGCTTATGCTTTCATTTATTTGGTTGGTTGGATTCAAAGGCCTCCGGGGCTTACCTTCCTGGGAAATTTCTATGATCAACCGCTAATAGCAAATAAAGACATCCGTCAACTGAAAAATCAGAGAACAGTTCATGTATAATGTATCCCCTGAATGCGGTACAGAACCAAAACTGCGGTTGCTCCAAGGGCCCGGTCTCATTTCTGTCCTCGCTGCTGTGGTAGTGACGTCACTGTAGTAGCGACATTGCTGCAGTGAGCCAGGGCCTCGAAAACAGGCCCGCCTGCCCTCAGGGCCAGGACGCAGGAAGAACCTTGGACATCCTAGCACAATGCTGGCCACGCATCAGCACCCTGCCGGCAGCACCCTCCCCACGCTGTTTGGAGCCCCTCTCTTCCTCTGCGTTGTCTTCTGAGCTTTCATGGCTTCACTTCCATCCTGGGCACATATTAAAACTCTATATTTCTGACCCTAAGAACTGTGTCTTGCACACAGTTTCCACTTGTCCTCTTGGCTTCATGATTCTGGTTACATCAAAGAGCCACCCACCCACTCAAGCCTGAGCCTGGGACCTGATCTTGCCCATTACAAGAGGGGTGTGGAGTTACTGGAGGGCTTGGTCTCATTTCTTCATTTTATGGTAGTGCCCTCATATAATATTGGAGATCATAATATGCCATGTTAATTTGTTTCAAAGATCCAATCTGTAAAATTTACAACTCAGGGCTAAAATGCTAGTGATTGAAAGTGACAAAGAAGAGGAAGTGGAGTGGGAAGAAGAAAGAAGGGGAGAACTCCGGTCATGAATCCTAAGAATTAGCAAACACCCAGAAGGCTACCCTGTCACCACTGCTACCAAATGAGGCAGCTGAGATCAGTTAAATGTACTGAAACTTGAGATCAGTCGTTTTACAGAAAAGGATTTTGATAAAATTAATTCAATCTGCAATTCTGATTTTTAAGCAGTAATAATGATTCCCTCAGCTAAAATGTCGGGCTTTAGTGGGGAAGAGAAACTTTATTATTACCAAGTGGGGTATCCCCCAAGAGTTCTGACTGAGACCCTGTAGTTGAGCCAAGACATCTGGCAATTTCAAAAAATTGAACTTGATCTTTAACAAATATAGACACAAATGTGAAGAACATAAAACCGCTCTTCAGAATGAGCCTTAATGGGCTTCGTTGCTGTTCAGAAACATTTTCTAATGAGCCTTCGGACACGAAGTGATTTCAATTTGTGATGCATTTGAGGCAAAACCAAGAGGAGAAATTACATTTGCTTTTCCCCACTGGGTTGTTAAGGGCCCCGGATTGACAAGCTTCATGCACTCGATTGTGGGCAGCGCTCTGCGTGTTCAATTCCCTCCCTTGCAGGAGCTGGGGCTGGGAGGGGCTGAGCACAATGGGGCCCTTCAGGCTGTTACAGACCACAACTCACAGACAGCAGCTGGACAGCAAGAAGTGACGGTGACAGAGGCCCCTGTCTGTGCCAGGCACGGTGCTAAGCACTGGCTGGAAAAAAAAAGAGGGGAAAAGAACATAGAGATAAAAAGGACAGAACTCATGGACTGGGACTGAGTTCCGTCTCCTGCTGTCCGAATCCAGCCCTCGGTTTACCCCAAGCTCCTTGGAGGACTGGCCTTTGTCCACGTGGAGGAGCAGCCTCTGAACTTGCAAGCTCTCCTCTCCCTCCTAACTCCCCGGAGATGATCTGACTGTGATCTGCACCCAGGTGTTTCCCAGGTTTCTCAGGGAGTCTCAGTCCCTGACCGGGGACCGCCTGTGCATTTGATTTCTTTCTTGCTGATGTGCTTAGTCGGCACCTTATCTTTTACCCGCTTCCAGATGCGGGTGCCAATTGCTATACTAAGCTTGCTCTATGGGCTTTTCCGCAAGTCACCAAAGTTTAGAGACTTGCTATATGATAGGATGATTTTAAAATTCCAGGCATATTTTAAGCCTTTTTTTCTTTAGTTCTCCAATTATTTCAACAGCTGTGCTTAGGAGGCAGAGAACTTAAGCAGCATCTAGAGATGGAGGTAGACAAAGAGCAGAGATCAATGAAAGGGAATTCCCAGGCCTTGGGCATCTGAGTTCCAGGTGAACAGCCCCACTCTGCTTGGCACGTCAGAGCTGAGGGCTACTCCGTAGGATTTCATTATGCAAATTGGGAAATCTGTGCCCACGAGTAGAGTTCCAAAGGTACGTAGCCTGGGAGCCTCTGATTCTTTGGACTTCCATAGGGTAGACACGTCTCACAGCAAAGACACACCTTAGCAGGTGGAACCAGTAATGGACTTCAGCCTCACTTAGCTCCCAGCCTGCTCAACTACAGGCAGTGGTCCTGTTTCAGGGAATTAGCTGCCTTCCTCATCTCCTCCCCACATTCTTTCCTGGGCATTTATCTGCCCCTGCTAAGTCTACTATTAGCAGGACGTCTCTGGTTTCCAAAATGACCAAGGCCCCAAATCACCAGTGACCCATGAACTTCCCTGGGCCTGCCTGCCTCGACTTCTGCAGAACACACCCTCCCCCTTGGGCAAGCCCACCATGCAGCCTTTCTTCTAGTGCCTCTGAGATGCTAATATGCAGGTCCTGGAAAGATTGTTAATAATTGTCCATAACCGACACATTAGCACAGTTAAGAATCTTCCTCTGCAACCACTGTCTAAATTACAATGCATGCTCCATCTCTTAGTTGTATAAGCTTGAGCAAGTTTCTTAAGCTCTTTGCACCTCAGTTACCTCCCCTGTAAAATGACGATAGCAATGTTAACCTCACAGGGTTGTAGGGAAGATTAACTGAATTAACCAGTTAAAAGCACCTGGAGCAGGACCTGTTCTAGGCAACATTTAGTTAGCACTTGCTATGTGCTAAATACTATGAATATTGAGTTCATCCAACGAAAGATGTTTCATAATGAGATACTTGTTCAAACTGTCCTACTATGCACCCTCAATATTTCTGTGTGGTTGAAAAATGTTCAAAACAAGGTTTTAGGTAGCCACAAAATAAATTCTAAGTGAAGGATGTGGGGCAACTCTTCCTCCTTTGCTTAGTCCTGGGAATGGAGTCGTACATAAATAGGGCTCTATCACACATGCATATATTATGTGCATATTATGGATACATAAATGGGACCATATTTCATGTGCTGTGGAAAGTTCCTCTTAAAGTCTTTGAGCTTCATTTGTAAAATGAGCAGTAATTACACGAGATGATACATCTGAAGTGTCTACCCCTTCTGCCCTCTCTTCTGTCTAGGTCTCTGTCCAAACTCTGCTCTTCCATTACCTCCATCACCTCTTATCATCCTGCTTTGTGTCTCTCTCCCCTATCTCTTCCCAAAGCAGCAGGGAAAAAGTAAAAGGAAAAAAAAATTGCTTGTGATTCACCTCCCAGAGATGGCCAATAAAAATATTGCATGGTATTATCTTCCTTGAGCAAGGTAGGGCTAGACCTCGGTTTTGTGCCCTATGGAATGGAGGCGAGAAATATGTGCCCTAGCCTGGAAGGGGTTTATTAGTTTGTTTATGTGTTTGTTTGTTTTTGAGACAGGGTCTCGCTCTGTCACCCCAGCTAGAGTGCAGTCGAGTCACCATAGCTCACTGCAACCTCAAGCTCCTGGGCTCAAGCGATCCTCCTGCCTCAGCCTCCTGAGTAGCTGGGACTACAGGCGCATACCACCATGCCTGACTAATTTTTTATTTTTTGTAGAGACAAGGTCTTGCTATTGCCCAGGCTGGGATCAAACTCCTGGCCTCAAGCGATCCTCCCACTTTGTCGTGAGTTTTAAATGAAATGATGTAGATCTGAGTGCCTGGCATGGCACTCAATGAATGTTTGTTGTTTCCCACCCATGGTGCTGCTTAGAAGGTTGATCCAAATAAGTTATCTTTTTTTTTTTTTTTTTTTTTCTACAACTCAGCAAACATCAGCCTGTGTATAAGCCTTTCCTGTTCGGTGTGAATTTTCTGCCTGGCTTCCCTCCTCTGTCCTCTCACTACCACCCTGTGTTTTGCTGATGGCAAATCAATGGCACATTTTTCTTAAACAGCCTGCACTTGGTGTTTTACTACCGACCACGAGGGCCCCCGCCTTTTAATTACTCCTGCCGAGCCCAGCACTATATATAACACTAATGTTTCTGGGATTGCCAGCAATTAAAACCAAAAATAAATAACACATTACAAGCTGCAAACCCAGCTAGGCTTGGGTAATGCTACGGATGGATAGGAGGCTTTTTGTTTTTAATTGCTCAAGTTTCTCCAGGCCCTGCTGAATGCAAACACCTGACAAACAGCTGTTTGCAGGGGCTGGAGCAGAGGCGGCTTCGACTTGACACGGAAAACGTGGGGCGCCAGGACCGGCTGCTTGCCAGCACCCCATCCCTCCACATCTCCGTGGGCCAGCGCTGCACGTGGCCAGTTGGAGGTCACGCTGCTGGGGCGGCCCCATGCCCGAGTGACAGAATAGCCACCCCACCCCATGCTGCTTGCGTGATCCTGATTGGGTAATTTTTGAGTCCCTCTGTTGTTGATTGGATGTTAAAGCTTGTTGCTGATTGGATGTTAAAGCTTGTAGTTGATTGGACGCTTTTTGAGCCCTACCAAGGGTATAAAAGCAGGAGGAGACCAAGGAAGGTGGGGTGTAGAAGATGGGAAGACGGGAAGAGAGCTGTAGCACTTGCTGGGTTGAGCTTGCCAGAAGAATAAAGGCTGTTCTCCGACTCTTCATGTGCCACTGGGTTCTTTCCCTGGTCAAGAGCTGCAACACTAGCTGTACACTTGCCGCAACAGACTGAATTCGCTTTTCCGATGTTCTTTTCTTTGCCCTGGGCCCGGAGGAACTGACTGAGATTCTTCGGCCTCAGTGTTTCTCTCTGAAAAAGGGCGATGTTCGAGAACAAAGCTGACGGGAGACACGCATGTTTGTGAACATGTTGCTCTTGGTCATGTATCGAATTGGAACAAGCTTTATTGATTTTTGCAACTGTTTTTGTTTTGTTGGCTTGAATAAAATCCTGAAAGGGCAGTTTTGATGAATACATATCTTATTCCATGTATTGAATGTGTGAGATTAATACCAGAATTGGTTCATAACCGGGAAGAACAATTATAAAATCCAATTGTTAAAGCGCTCTTCAAAGCCCAACTTGGAAAATCAACTTCTTTTTTTTTTTTTCCTTCCTAAAGGAAGTCCTTGTGCAGCAGCTACATCAAAGGATTGGCGGAGCTTATGACAGCTCCAAGTTATGAGATGCAAAAGTACAGGGAGGCCAGGAAGGACCCTGAGCCTCATTCAGCTCCTGTTCCCAAGAACTCCCTTGAGGGAGCTGTGACTTTTCTGTGCCTAACAGACGTAAGATCAAAGGGTCAAAGGTCCTGACGTTGTAAATGCATCTGATACATATCCGCAAAATTGCTCTTAGAAAGATGGCACCCATAAAAACTTGGTTTGAAAAGGTCAGGAATGAGTCTCCTTGCTGGAGCTTCTGCTGCCTCCTTAAAGGTCCCTCCTAGCACCATGAGCCATGTGGCCTCTGGGACAGCCCCATCTCTGCCCCATCTGAGCGGCCTCCTAGTGCCAGCAGGTATGTGCCACCTTCCACTGAGGCAGCTCTCAGAACCTGCCTCACCGGCAGATGGCTGCTTTGTGGCTGGGGCCCCTCCCCCAGTCTTCCTGCCTAAACTGCCAAGAGATGCAAGATGTAAACATTCAAGCACACGGGGCCAAATCCACATGCATTCTCCTTTCCCCGTGGGCATGAGTGGCCCTGCTGCAGGCAAAGCATCTCTCTTAAAAGCAACAAATAATGAGCCCTGACAGCAGCGGCACTGCGCGAACGCTGACTCATGAATGCCATCATTGTTCCTTCCTGCTGTGGGCATTAGTCCACGCTCAGCCCTAAGCCAGAATGTCTGCATAGAGAACAAAGCTGATTATCTCAACAACGGCTTTATTCTAGACATGCTGCTAATTCAGGTAAACAAGCGCAAGGCCGGGCCTCGCTGTTGGGGGAAGAAACACCCAAGGATGGAAGCCAAGAAGGTCCGAGGTGACATTGTCCATTTGTCCCTGGTGCCCGTCGCTTCCTCTTAATGGCTGCCTTCGTGAATGGCTTGTGGTTGCACGAGAAGTGGCAGCCTGCCTCATTCATTAAACTCAAGAATCATCATGTGTTCACTGCCAACAAGCCCAAAAACGTACTAGCTCTCTCCTTCAACTCCAGGCTTGCTCACCCTTCCCTGGCACCTGTCAAAGCTCTGGGCACCGACCTCCCTGCCAGGCAGGGGACACGCCGTCAGCAGCCCAGCTGTCTGGCACAGCCCAGCTGGAAGCTCAGGCTTCACTGCCTCTCCACCCCCTTTCAAATCATATCCATCAAGATCCTTTTTTCCCCCTGTCAAGTTCCTGGCCCCCACCTCTGCCCCCAACCCACCCTCTGATTGGCCTGCTTTCCTCGAACAAATGTTTTATTTCTCGCATCGATGGAGCTCTTGGCACCGCAGCCCCTGGATCGGGCACCGTACCCATTTAGTGTGAAGGATATTCATTTTTCTCTTGCAAATATGGAGCAGAGATTGTTGAGGTTCTCACCCACCATCCGTGGTGCTATTAGGCGTTTTGGCCTCTGAGAGAAGTGTTAGAGAGGGCCGGATGAGAACAGGAGAACTCTCCATTAAAATGCAAAGACTGCACAGAAGGTGTGGGACCCACGTCTTCAGCAGAGGATGCAGAGTCAGATGTCTTCGGCGCTGGACAGATCAGACAAATGTGGCCGACTACCCTTTGAATGGCGGGGCCCAGGGGAAGTAGAGAGTGTACACCCCTCCAAAGGCCATTCAAATTTAAATCGAAAAATAATTTATAGCCAATAAAAACATATCCATAGATCACTTTGGGGAGCCTGCCAGTTTACTGTTCCTGGCTAGTGGCAGGCACGTAGTTTAGAGCCACAGACGCCTGGGTGTCGCTGCTAGCTCGGCCACATGCTAGCGACCTGACTTTGGAAATTTCACGTGACCTGCTGAGCATTCATGTCCCAGTTATAAAGAGGCAGTAATAAGTCACGGCATTGTTGGGAGGTCACAGGCACCACTCTGTAATGAGCCTAGCACAATGCCTGGCTCAGAGAGGAGCTAATCAGCATTTGGGTTCTTTGCTCTGAAGCCTTCCAGAGACTTCACTTTCACTAGGCTGGGCTCATCTACCAGCAAACCAGGCAAACAGACCCCTTATGAATGCATCGAGTTATCTGAAGTAGGTAATTGGGAGCATTTGGTCAACAAAAGGGTCTCACTAGAGTCTAATAATCTTCAGTGAAAAATTCTTCCTCAAGTAAGAGATCTTATAAATAGAAGGCTCAGTGGTGCCATTCATTCATTCACAGGTTCTTGTTAAGTACCTAAAATATGCCAGACACTGTCACCTCCAGCCTGTGTCCTTTAACTAATTTGAAAATTCTATATTGATACATAATAGATGTACATATTTTCAAGGTACATGTGATAATTTAATACATTCATATAATTTGTGCATTTCAAATCAATATAATTGGGATATCCATCACCTTAAATATTTGTCTTTTCTTTATACTAGAAACATTCAAACTATTCTCTTCTAGCTATTTTGAAATATAGAGTAGATTACTAGAAACTGTAGTCACCCTACTGATCTATCAAATACTAGATCTCATTGGGCTCTTTAACTTCTAGCCCCAGAGTTTATTACAGAGGCTGTTCAGGCTGGTGTTCTGATTTCACTCAGATCACAGAAGCACAAGGAGTATCTTTGCTTTATCCATGCATAAATATTGATCAGATGACTTTTTAAATCATCTAATTGCTAATTGCACATCTGCTTGGAAATGCCCTTTGTCCAATATTCCCTCAAAGCAGCTGCAAAGGAACCTGAACTGTAATTTCTCTAAAACATCCATCAACATTTACGCCAGCTCTCCACCACCTACAGGAACGCTCCTGCCACTTAAAACCACAGCTGGTTTGCAGCACTCACACTGTAATTCCCCAATTAACAAGGCTTAAAAAAATCATTCCAGGGTGGACCGGGAATTATGTAAGCCACAGATATAACAGTGATTATACCTGACCCTTCTGGGTGGCTCTCACCTCAGCCACAGGAATCGCTTCGTAAATGCTTATTATGCATTCATCCAGGCTGCCCCATGCGGAATGTGGCAGTCATTGAAAACCGGAAGGGAAGCCCTGAGCCACCTTCTCAATGCGACAGAAAGGTCAATGCCCAGAGCCCAGCGTACTAGTAACGTACCAGAGCACAAAATGAGGCCACAGAAGTGGTTCTGGCAAAGGGGGCAGGTACCAAGGGAAAAGAAGAATGGGGTGATAATGGCCTAAAAAGGATTGCCAAAATTCGTACAGAAGAGGAGAAACTGGAACAATGTCAATGGGAGTTCTGGTTGGGGTAGAGGGAAGCTGAGTCGGCATCTTCCAACCTGACTGCCTACACCTGGTTTGGGCTTGCGAGACCTCTCGATGTGAAAACCCAGATTATCATTTAACCAATCTCCCTGCCTCTGGTTTCCTCCTCCCTCCAAGTAACATGCTCACTGCTATCAAGCTTCCTATATCCCAGCTTCAATCAGATAATTATCTACTAAGAACCTCTAACATTCCCTAACACCCCCCACCACCACCACCGCCATAATCTATTATAGGGGTTAGGGAAAAACCAGCCTGCTGCCTGTTTTTCTAATAAAGTTTTATTGGAACACAGCCATGATCATTCATTTACATATGGCCTATGGCTGTTTTGTACTTCGATGGCAGAGTTGAATAGTTGCAACAGAGGTGGTATGATCTGCAAAGCATAAGATATTTATATCTGGCCCTTTAGGGAAAAAAGTTTGCCAAGCCCTGGTCTATGACAATATTTGCAATACTCTCTGCAAGGTACATCTAACAGAAAAGGGTATTCACTGATATTCACTGGCCTCTTACAAGTGCAAAAGTACTTTGAAGTCTCTTGGTTCCTCTTAAATTCACGTGTCTTTGGCACAACCACGTATCCACATTTGTATTAGCATAAAAATCACAGCCATTGTGTTTGTCCCCAAATCTACAGGTAAAATTGATGACTCAAGAAAATGTACAATGGTTGTTTTGTGCTCCAGAATGAGACAGATAGACCCATGGGTTAAATTCCTAAGCCTTGCAGGCAAATATTTGAGGGTCCACAGTGTGGGCAACCTAGAAGGCTGACTGAATGGAAATTCATTTAGTCGGGGCACAGTCAGGAACACAGAAGCCACCCCAGGTTTTATAAACAAAGAGAGTTTTACACAGGGAATTGGTTACAATAGGGGTGGAAGAGCTGAGACATGAGAGGGTAGAATGAGACAACTTTAAAGAGTTCAACATGGCAGCAAATAGCTACTCACCCATACCACCACTCGCACCCCAGCCCCAGGGCTGGAGAGAGAAAGGGAAGATGCGGAAGTGCTCATACCCAGAAGCTGGAACTACAGTTTGCCTGTGGAGGTGGCGACAGGTGAGCTGAAGTCTTGGAAGAGCAACAGGACCTCCCAAGGCCCCTCCTCTGCTCTGCCCTCTCATCTCCCATTAGTGGCCCCAGGTGGCAGGCGAGGTCTGGGGGATGTAGCTTTGTTCCCCAGCACAGAGTAATAGAAGGGCAGGCCCTAGGTCTGAGAGCAAATAAGCAAACGAGGGGAGGTGGCTGCCACTAGCAGGAGTCCACTCAGGTGGCCACCGAGAGGCCAAAGAGCGTGGCAGAGCCTCGGCGAATTCATTACAGCACAGCGTCTGGTCCCCGGTCACCCCCCAGCGTCTCCCTTGGACCACACATTATTGACTCCTAGAAACATATTCATTCTGATGAAATTCGCCAGAAAAGCTGACACATAGAAAACCAGAGTAACCCTCTAGCTGATGAGACGTTTTTAAAAGCCTGAACATTATTTCCCTGTTTGAAAACTGCAAGGAAATCCAACTCATTGGCAGAATCTTTGGAGCGTGGCTGCAGAGTCGGGGGAGATTGTTTTAGGGTCGGTACTTTTGGGGGTATCAGGTTCCCATAGGGTGAGCAATCCTCTCCACAACGAGACTACACTTGCTGTTCAAGACAGATCCTTCTCGTCTTTGGGTCAGGGCTTCTCTCCGTGGAGCTGTGCCCACAGCACTGCCGGCGTTTGCTCGATGACTAAGTCGTCATGCTTCCGTGACTGGCTAATGGCCAGCTCTTTGTTTAGGTAAGCCAACACAATCAATCAGCCTTAATCTGGCCTGGGAGACATTCTGTCTCCTTGAGAGGGTTTGACACATCTTCGCTCTTACTCATTCCGTGTTGCTAGCATGACTTAACTCTCAGAAGGCAGTTCTTTCCAGAACGTTGGCCTGGGAGGATGGGGACTGAAATGAGGCAGGTTTGCTTCAGTGCTCACATGCCACCTGTGGGCCCTGTCTATGTTGCCTTCTTTATTTTCTGGTCCTTGGCTGTAGCAGGCAATTGTCAGTTCGCCGACCATATCCTGCACTTTTCCACCTATATGCCTTCATTGATCTTCTTTCCGCCATGGAATGTCCACTCTTGGGATGGTTCTAGTGTTCAAGGCTCGACTTGACACCCCTCATTGGTCTGTCATTGGTCTGTCCTGATCCCCAAGTCAGGCTAACATGATTGCCCCTCCTCTGAAGCTTCAAAGTATCTTCCTTGAATCCTTCTTGACATAAAATACTCTACCATTATTATGGTCACAGGTCTTGTTCGACCTCCAAAACTGTATACTAAAGGATAGAGACCACATCTTCCTCACCTCCATATCCTCGACAGTGTGTGGTATACAGTAGGATCCCAATTATAGAAATGAATAACTGGTAAGTGGCCTGGTTTCTCTCCGAAGACTTCCCCCTAAAACATCCTGTTGTTAGATAGCTCTACTTTTTGGAATGTTCTTCCTTCTTGTGGCCTAAAATCTTATAATGTTTGTCTTAGTCTGTTCAAGCTGCTATAACAAAATATCTTACACTAAGTAATTTATAAACAACAGAAATTTATTGCTCATGGTTCTAATGGCTAGGAAGTCCAAGATCAAGGCACCACAGATTTGGTGTGTGGTGAGGGCCCATTCCTTACAGATACAGCCTTCTATGTATCCTCCTGTGGCCAAAGGGACAAACAAGCTCCCTTTGGTCTCTTTTATAAGGGCACAAATCACATTCATGGGGCCTCCACCCTCACGGCCTAATCACCTCCCAAAAGCCCCACCTCCAAATATCACCACATCAGGGATTAGATTTCAACGTATAAATTTTAGAGGACACAAACAGTCTGTAGCAGTAACCCTTTAGATATTTGAATAGAGCAATTAGGTTATGCCTGAGTCTCCTATTTTCTCAGTTTCTACAGTCCTCTTGATAAGACCTATTACATTAGCTCATTCTGATGAAGGTCCATCCCTAGCATTTATCCTCCACATCTACTGGACTTTGCATTCAAATTATGCCTGGCATTGAACAAACCCAGGTACTCATATATGTTTGATTACTCTCATGTGCTCTTGCAAATCATTTTAGATATCTTCATTCTCCCAGAGCCCCCACTCACACCTAGGCATTTCAGGTCTTCTCAATGATGCTTGTCTCCAGAACGCTTTTTTCAAGACCATCTTTAGATCCTTGCATTCCTGGGCTCAATCTACAGATGCTGGAGCCAGCCCCTCTGTTTGGGATTGAGTTGTTCCCACGCTGCCATCCTCTCGGTTGCCACAAAAATTTTAGTTAATATTCAAAGTGCATTGATATAAATGCACTCAATCTTATAATAATCTTATTCTACACCCAACCTCAAGACAATCCATCACCAAGAGAAAGAGACAGAGTCTAACCATCTCAGCACCCAGGTGCCTCCATGCTCAGTACCACCCTCGGCTCTCACCAGACAACACTAGCCTGCCTCCCACCTGCTCTTCACATGCTATCAGCAGTGAGGTTTCAAGTGCAAATCTGGTTACAATCTCTTACTGAAAACACTCGATGGCCCCCTTTGTTCTTAAACCAAAATTCCCAACGTGGTTTTTGAGATCTTCCATAAATCCTTTAGAAAGCTCTTAACTGTTCCTTTCTTCCCGTCCCCATATTAGATCAAGCAAACCCCTCTATTGCACAGTTCTCACAGACCCATGTACCATTACCGTGGTCACGTAACTTCACGTCCATTTGTGTGACTATTTGACTGTTGTCTGTCTTCTCCTTAAAGCTCAGCTGCTGTGACAGGGACCAGCAGGTCTGTTTCTGCTCATCCTTGTATCCCCAGCATCAGGCACAGAACACAGCATATAAAATGTCATCAATAAGTATATGAATGGAAAGAAAGAACAAAGGATGGTGTGACAAGCACCCCAAAATATATCCACATCCTAGTCCCAGAACCTGTGAATGTTACTTTACATGGCAAAGGAGAAATGAAGATGTGATTAAGTTAAGGATTCTTGAGATGGGGAGATTATCCTGGTTTATCTGGGCAGGCCAGTGTGATCTCAAGGCTCTCCCTACAAGAGTGAGGTAAGAAGATCAAAAGAGAAAGTAGGAGACAGGAGGATGGAAGCAAGAGGTTGGAGTGATTTGAGGAAGGGGTCATGAGCAAAGGAATGCAGGTGGCTTCCGGAAGCTACAAAGGCAAGGACACTGGTTCTTCCCTAAAGACTTCAGAAGGAACCAGCCCTGCCAACGCCTGGACTTCAGCCTAGTGAGACTGATTCTGGACTTCTGACCTCTATTACTGTAAAACAATGCATTGTGTCATTTTAAGCCACCAAATTTATATTAATGTGTGTTATAGCAACTATAAGAAAATAATACAAATGGTAAAAAAGAAGGAAAAGAGAAGGACAAAGAAGGTCTCTATTTAATATTTGGGAAGAGATTAAGAAGCACCTTACCTAACATACCTATGAGAAAAGATCTTTTCAGAAAGATCAAAGTTCATCTATCCAGGTAGGGTTCACTGTTCCTTGAAAGAGGCCTTGCAGTGAGCATGTAGCGTTGCCAAATCCATCCGGTTCTGTCAAGGACTTCCAGCTCCCCCATCTTCCTTGTCTTTATATTCTGAATGGCATACAGCTCCCTGCTCTGTGATCACACTTCTAAACGCTCTGATTCCTACCTTCTGATCCTCCTGCATCCCACCAGCATTTGATCTCTCCCTTCCTATGCCTAGTCTTCACCCCATTAGCTCCTGTCTCAGCCCTGATAACTCAAAGCCCCTGGGCAGCCCAGGTTGCATTCCCAACAAGTGGTCATGGAGCAACAGCTGAAGCTCACATCTTCTAGGTCCTCCTTCAATGTTCTGTCCACCACACACGCAATGCCCCTCCATCTCGGGGGACTGGAAGGATCAGGATACTTGGGGGCTCTATCTAGGGAGATTGAAACAATGCCTACTGTAACTTTGTCAACCAGAGAAACCCAACTGTATTTCCATCTGCAAACCCTGCCCAAATGTATTCCAGAACTTATCTTTTCTCCCTCATTGAAGGACAAGACTCGCCTGGCATGTGTCCTAATTTCCCTCTGCCGCAAAGAAGCCCCCTGACCGGAGGGGGCCGGTTCTCCTTCTACTGAAAGGAGTGCAACCTCCCTGCCTCAGCAAATGACATTACATTTGCATAAAGCCTGCATTGAGATGCTCTGGGGCGGGTGATGCGTTGAGAAAGCCCCTTGCTCTGTTCCTGTCCATCAGCCTCGCTGGAGATCACCTGCCCCATGTCTCTGTTTCTGCACAGCCAGCCCTCAGAGCCAGCCAGCGCGGGGAGGCAGGAATGGAGCCAGCTGCCTGACGACTTTAATGTTAAAATGTGTTGAACATTCACAGGCCACGGAACTCTGCTAAGTGAACCAAATGGGCCTCCCTAAAGCCATATGCTCGCTCCATCACATCCCAGCTGCAGCCCTCCTGCAACAAGGGAGCAGACTTGCCGGGAAGGCTTGGGGATTTTTTTTTGCCTTCCTGTTGAACTGCTAATAACAGATGCTAATGCCACAATCAGAGAACTGGCTGAGAAAAGTCAGCAGCAAGCAAAGCATCCCCAGAGAACAAGAATGCACCCTTCCCTAACAAGCAATTTTTAAAGGCATCTTTAGATGTTTGCATCCCCTGCGCATACTTAAAGGATGAGAGCATTATGGAGTGATTAGGCAGCTGTGTCGCCAAAATACTTTCCTCTTGCTCTTGGGCACACAGCTAGGCCACATTTGTCAGTCTCCCTTGAACTAAGGTGTGGCTGCAGGACCGAGTTTTGGCCAAGAAAATGGGCTACGTGCCACTTTCATAAAAATAGAGTCTTCCATGACCTAGAGTGACCTGCCATCCCAGTTTGCCCAGGACTGTGCTGGTTTTAGCACTTAGAGTCCTGCTTCTTGGGAAATCCTTCAGTCCTTGGCAAATTGGGACCACTAATCATCTCAGCAGTCTTCCCACTGCCATCATCCCCAGCAGCACAGAGCAGGTCCCCAGGCCCTGGGTCATGGTTCTCAGGTGGACCCTGCGTGAACATTACCTGGAGTGCTTATTAAAACACACTTCTGTGCCCCAGCCCCAGAGTTTCTGATTTAGTGGGTCTGGGGTGGAGCCTAAGAATTTGCATTTCTAACACATTCCCCAGTAAGGCCTGTGCTTGCTGGACCAGGGACCACACTTGGAGAAACACAGCCAAAGGTCACTGCCCCAGGGGACTGGCTCTCAAACTTTCCTACATGTTAGAGTTAACTGGGGAATTAAAAAAATCCCAATACCTAGGCTGCTCCCCAGATCAATCAAACCAGAATCCCTGAGAGAGGCGCCCAGACATTAGTAGTTTTTAAAGTTCTACAGGTAAGTCTGATTTTCAACCAAGTTCGAGACTAGGTACCCTAGTTCAGTGTTTTCAAATGTTAATATCCCTGTCAATTACCTGGGGCTCTTGTTAATGCAAATTCTTATTCAGTTGGTCTGGGAAAGGGCCAGGGATTCTGCATTTTTAACAAATTCCAAGGTCATGATTGAGCTACTACTAGTCTGGGAACCACACTTAGAATATGTCATAGTCAAAATTAAAATATAGAGACAAATCTCTGAAATTTAGCATTTTATTTGGGAAGAAAGAATTGCTGTTTGGGGCATACAGGCAGACCAGGTGGTCTTCAGTACCTCCAAAGAAATGGTTAGAGATTTCATTAAAAAGAGAAATATTTCATATTGCTGTTCTTCCAGAAAGTTCATTGACACTAGTAAGGTTTTGTGGAGCTGGTGAGCTCTGATTGGTGAGTGACAGCAGTGGGTAAAATTCATGTTAGAGTTGCAACAAGTTGTTTCAGTAGCTATTAAGATAAAACTGGTCTCAGGTTACAGCTGGCAGTTGCAGCAGCCAGGCTTACAGAGAATTATTTAATGCATTCTTGGAACAATGTTATGGGCTGTTAGTGCTTTTTCTCTTGGCTTCTCCACTCTGTTTTAGCTGGGCATGACAAGAATGACCAAATTCTTATGATCAACTTTCAAAGTAACAGGATCCAAGACCAGTGGTTCTAAGACTCTAGCGTGCATTCAGAATCTCCTGGAAAACTTTGCTAGAATGGAAAGATTACTAGGACCCCCTCCCCCAGAATTCCTGACTCAGTAGAGCTGGGATGGGGCCCAAGAATTTGCGTATGTACCAAAGTTTCAAAAAAAGAGTTCTGGCAACTGTTATCAAAAGAATATAAGGGAATGGACTCTGAGTGAGAAACAGTAAGTGTTTACTACCTTACCAATGATCCTGATGCATTTGAGGGAAGCATTCATGCCCCTGAAATTGACAACAGATACTGCATCTACTCAAAGTCCTCCATCTGATCCCGGGACATGGTCACAAAGACAAAAATCATTTTTAATCTCAATATTAACTACATAGCTTCTGCTCTAGGCCAAACCAGGTTAGAGATATGTCATTGTCAAAGTTACTACCACAATAACAAGGAGTGTGACCACAACTGCTACCATCACTACTACTGCTGCTGCTATTACTAGTTAACATTGATAGACAACTTTCTAAGTACCAGGCTCTGCCATAAGCTCTTAAAATTTTGTCCTTACACCAACCCCATGATAGAGGAACTATTATCACCTGCACATTGCGTTTGAAGAAACTGAAGCCCAGAGTATGGAGAGCAGAAAAGTAACATGCCCAAGGTCTTAAAACTAGAACCAGGATTTGAAATCAGACGATCCAACCTCTGGGTCCACTGTAATAATTGTTGCTTTGTACTGTATATCTCAGGGACCAGGAAAAAACTATGAAACTGAAAAGAAAACAGTTGCACATTATTATTTAAGAAAATTAGCTCTAATGTCCTCTTCTCAAGTCTTAAACTTCTGGTATTCACTAAGGAACAAAGGGGCTTTAATTGTTTACAGAGAAAATATAAAACCACAGAAAGGACATGAAATAGTCAACTGAAAGCTAAAGGCTGAAGATTCCCAAATGTCTGCTTCTTAGCGGAAGCTTTGGAAGAACTCTTCCGGCCCCTGTCTTACAGATATATTATGCTAAGAGTTATTTAAAAGTATCTTCCAGCCTATCTGTGACTTTGGATGAGTCATTTAACCTTGCTTAGTTTCAGTTTTTTTCATCAGGAAAAGTGAGGCTAAGAACAGAACCTGCCTCATAGGACTGCAGTGAGAATTAAACACTTTAATGTGAAGCACTTAGTTTAGTGTCTGCCCCATAGTAAGCAATAAAGAACTGTCAACTATGATAAGCTATTATTGTCAGATAAAATAATCTACTTTGTAGGGTTATTATAAGGATTAGAAATAGTGTATGTCACACCTGACACTAAATAAACATTAAAAATACTAGCTGTTATTAATATCCCCACAATGAGCAAGCATTATGAAACACATGAAGTATCCAGCACTCATTCATTCATTCACTTGTTCACTCAACAATTATTTATTGAGAAGGGGTCACATTCTTCATATATTTTAAAGGTGGAGCCAATAGAATACAAGGATGGGTCAGATGGAGAGTGTGAGGGAAAGAGGATCAAAGATGGTCATGAACACACATGCCTATTCACTACTGTGAAGCAAAATGAGCTCTAAGAGTGGAAACAGAGGGACATGGAGGTGGAGGCACAGACAAAGTCCAGGTCACAAGGAAACCTGTGCACAGTAAGTCTGTTCTTCACTCAGAGGCTGTGAGGAGTCATCAAAAGGCAAACAGAGGAGTGTTGACTTGAGATGAAACTTAGTGCGGAGGAACCAGTAGAAATTCTTACATAATCCCACAGTTTGGGTGAAACATAATGAGGCCTGAACCAAAGCAAGCACAGTAGGAATGGATAGGAGGGGAGAAGTGCAAGTGAAAGAAATGTTGATACGTTGGCCTGGATTGTTGGCTTCTTAATCAGGAAGGGTGAGAGGGTGAAGGAATCCAGATGGAGCCCCAGGTTTCTGGCTTAGAAGCCACAGTAGAGATTGCCAGTTACCAGTCCTTGTTCATTTCCACCAGAAATCCAGCTACTGTGTGATTGTGCTTTAAAAAAAAAAAAAGTTTCCCAGAATGCCTTGCAGATAAACCTAACCATGTGACACCATTCTAGCCAATGAGATGTAAGTGTTGAGTGGAGCTGTATAGAAAGTTTTTTGTGTATTTTTTTAAAAGGAAAAAAAAAATTTAGTTACATGCATATGCATGACAGCCCCACAAAACATGAGACTCAAAGAAGAGTCAGATGATTGAAGCTTACATAGCACCCTGAGCCACAGAAAGGAATAGGGCCCTGGGGCTTCTGGGGGTAGTGGTGACACATGTTATGGCGGGAGCAGGGGGGGCAATGGGAGGACATGTGGGGTGATAAAAATCTTCTCATTTTGCAGATAAAAGTCTCTCAGATAATAAAAGCTATCCAGAGCATCCCCCTTACTAATGTAGTATTAATACAGATACTTTTACTAATGTGGATTTCCCTTATAGATGTAAATTTCTTGTTAAAAAGGACAGCTTTTCAGAGCTACTCTTGTGTCTGCAGTTTCTCAGAATAACCAGCTCAAAATATGCCAAAGAAGTATATTTTGCATTTGCATGTTCTCTTAGAGTCATATTTTGGGGTGATGTGTCCTAACCCCCAAAATCCCCCATTTGAAACTTCCCCAAGAATTTTCCACAGTCCAGAAACTATATTGGTAGATAGAGAGAAGTTGTGTTTCAGTATAAAACTACAATACACTCATCATTAGATCTTACCTCTGTTCTTTGAGGTTTTGTTGTTCTACCTGTAAACTGGACTGGATCCTGAATTCCTCCAGTATCTGGCTATAACTTTCCAAACTAACATTTTAAATTTGCTCCCACCTTTCTGACTTGGAATCATCAAGAATCATAATTGCCCTTTTCTGGAAGCCCTGCAAGCTGAAGCTGGATGACTTGATATGAACTTAGGAGAGATCACGACACAGCTTGTGTACGGACAATCTTCATGCTATTACCCCATGGGCTACTCAGACATCGACAGAGACATCCAAACTGAAAAGAACAGTTTGAACCCAACATCTAGGAATCTTCTTAACTGGCTGCCCTCTGGACTCAGAAAGTTGGTTTGTAGTCTGCTCCAATTATTAACGTTTGGTGTCTATTTCCATAAAAATGTCTCTTCAATGAATTAGGGCTCACTCATCCAGAACACACCATCTCCTGTTGCCCCTCTTCCTTTTCCCTGCCTGGCACATACCCGGGGAAGTAGAGTAGGAGGGGTTGTAGAGGGGCCATATTGAAACCCCAGAGAGGACCACACACTAAGGATGGCTAAGCAAAACTCCTGGGTTCCTGATGACCTTGTGCAACTGTGTCGCTAGCCTTAGACAATTGAAGCAGCTACTGAACAAGGAAAAGATTGGGGGAGAAGCCACCACTATAATTGCACAACACATATAGAAAATTCAGAAGACTCATACCAACGACCATTTTATTCCCTTTGGTTTCAGGGTGAGCAATGTGTGCTATTTTTTCTTTTAGCTTTTCACCATTTGCTACAGATTAGAACCACTGAATTATAGAATTTAGGGTTTGCTTTTAAATCACTATCATCTGTCAGGGGGAAAATAGACAATGCAGAACTGCCTCTAGTAACCAAGATATCAGTCCAGGATGAAAATTCTCTCTGAAATTGCAGCCTGGTGCCTATTCCAGAGCCTGCCTTCATCTATTCCCAGGCTGAACTGGGCAATCTTACTTCATGTCCATGCAGCCATTTATAAATTACTTAGTCATTTTATATACATTTCATCACAGCTGCCCCCTCAAAGAATATCTATGGGTATATTTCTATAAGGTAATGTTTTGAAACTCTCAGCCTTAAACGGAATCATACTGGAATATGTACCACACCATGGAAGCCAGAATGGTTCTCCTCCATGAAGTGCCCTCGTGGTGTGGTTGTCGTGACCTTGTTTAATAAAGCACCACCCAGGACTTTTCCCTCCCTCCCCTCTGCCTAAAAATATAATATTGTTAACTCATGTAGAGTAGATCTCTCTCAAGGACAAACTCACATTAACCAAACTTACAGGCCTGATGTATAAAACCAAATATCACCTCCCAATTTGCAGTGAGATATCTACAACTACTACATTAAGAATGTCTGAGGAACATAATACAATCAGAGCAAGAAGAATTCGTTAGATGAACTAAATGTTTGAGAGCCTCAGAATGAAGTAGAATTGGCCCGAGCAATGGGGCATGGAGTGGGTTGCCCACAACTTTCACATCCCTCCCACGTTAGTGGATCCTGTGTCTACAGCATCAGAAACCCTTAAAGATCTTCAGTTAAGTCTCCTCCCCTTTCCTGATGAGACCTGCGTTTCCGCTGAGATTCTCCTGATTGCCAAGGTCGTTCTCTAACTACGTGAATAGCTGGGATAAGGTGGCCGCCTATTCTTCCTGTCTCTTTAAGATGATCTATTATGTACCCGTATTAAAGTTTAATACTGAGAAGGCACCCTTAACTTCCCTTATTTCTAAGTTCTTAAGGAATGACTCAATTTATACCCAAGGACTGACAAGAGCTACAAACCTGGTCTGATTTCTCGCTGTGGGATGGAAGCCCTTTTTCGTCTAATGTTATGTTTAGTACCAATGAGGCTTTAAATTCTGGGCCGCAGGGAAACTTTTCCAGAAGACCCTGCTTAGTCCCCTCCACTTAGAAAATAAGCTGCGACTTCCCTAGAAAAGGGCTGTAAGGCAGGATCTCTATGGAACCCCAAGATGGGGTGGGCACAATTATGCCTCTGTCAGTAGAGGCCAGGGCGTGGCTTAATTCATATCGGAATCTTCTAGGGCAACCATTGGCATCGTAACATAACAATTCCCCTGACTGTTGTCACTTCCTGTAGTTCAAGCTCTCTCTCTTCTCCCCAGCAGGCCAGATTAATCATGCTGCATTTGGACAGCTGAATAGGGAGCCCGAGTATGAAAAAGGGTTTTCTGGCACCAAAGTCGGGTTCTGAACACATAACTGATGAGATCATCAATTTTTCTGGCAGTGGCATGATGGAAACAACTCGCTGTTGACATACAAGTCACCATATGCAAAAATATATCACTCCAAGAGGCGGTTTGCATGGGTGGCTGCAGGGTTTCAAAACACAGGAGGAGGAAAGGGATCGCTGGGCTCCCTCCTTCCTCTGAGCCAGCATCCAACTGTTCCCAAACAAACAGCACTGAGCCAGTCGTCAACCCCTCCGCCGTCCGACTGTCCAGGCCAGAAATGTCAGAGGGAAACTGAGGCACCGCGTCTGCCGCCTGCTTCCACTCTGCTCCCAACACGGGCGGACTTCATCTAGAAAATGAGATGGTTGAACTAGTGGGATTCTAAAGCCTCTTCCCACGCCCATAGTCTATTTTAATCAGTGTTTTATTAAAATTACACAGCTCTTCAGGCGCGATCAATTCAAGGGATCAATTGATCAAGGGATTAGTTGATCAAAGGATCAATTCACTTCATAATAGAGAAAAAGAGAAGCAGTAATTCATGTGGCAAATATTTATAAGCATCTTCCACATAGAAGGCACATTCCACTGGGCTACGGCGGCAGTCTCAGTTACACAAACATGGACATGCTATTTCCATCCTACTATTTTGTACCAGTGACAATTTAATGCCATTGGACAAGAAGTCATTAAAATGACAAGGTTTTTATTTGCTTTTGTATGTTTTCTCTGTTCTGTGCACACCAGTCCTTCTCGCCCAGTGCTCTGCTCTGCCCCGTGCCTGTGGTCTCACAGAGCTGCCCCCAGACGCAGGGATGTGGTGGGGTGCAGAAGGGGACAAGGAGCTGAGTCAGTCGGGGCTGTGTGGGGCTCAGGGGTGTGTGGGGTTAGAGCCCGACTTCCCTGTGGGGTCTGAGGTCAAGTCCAGTCTTTGCCATTGACCAACCTTGTGTCCTTGAGCCCTGTTTCTCTTGTGTAAAATAGGGTTAAGAACACAGATTTAGAAATGTGGCGATCGTCAAAGATGTCCCTGTCGGGCCAGGCACATGAGACGTCCTCACATCTGTGATCCTAGCTCTTTGGGAGGCTGAGATGGGAGGATTCCTTGGGGCTAATTGCTCAAGAACAGTCTGAGCAACATAGTAAGACCCCTGTCTCTATGAAAAATATTAATAGAAAAATTAGCTGGGTGTGGTAGTGCCTGCCTGTAGTCCCAACTATGTGGGAGGCTGAGGCAGGAGGATCGCTTGAGGCCAGGAGTTGGAGGTTGTGGTGATCTATGATAATGCCACTGCACTCTAGCCTGAGTGACAGACAAGACTCTGTCTCCCCCAAAATTAAAAAAAAAAATTAAAAAGGTGTCTCTGTCCAATTACTAGGGGGTAAAAAAGCCATATGCATTTCCATAGCTGTGTTAAATCAACCACATCAAAGGGTCTTCCTTTGCTAAATGCCATCCCTGCTCTCACGAAGCTGGAGCTAGTGAATGTACGTGACCCAGCGTAGTGCAGAGTAGAAGGTGAAGATTCCGCAACTGGTGTGCAGAGGAGAGCTACGCACTCACAGAGGGGCGGTGAGTGAGTGCGTGACCTCCTTCATTTTGGAGGTATCACAGAAGCCTTTTGGAGGTGGAGGCACCCAAGACCAGGTGATACTCACATGGCAGAGACTGGGGCCAGGAATCCAGGCCCAAGAACAGTGTGAGCACAGACAGGGAGGTGCACGTATCAGAGCACGACTAAGGAAGCAATGCCCATGCTGTGCACGGTGTCAGCCCCCGGGCCCCTAGGAGAAGGTGGAAAGGGAGAGATGGAGCCCAGAGCTTTACTTTATGACATGAGTTGATATGTGTCACTGTCTGGTAAATATAGAACACCTACAAACTACAGCGTGGCAAGTAAGATTCTGGGACTAGGTTGAGCACATTTTAATCCTGGGTGTGTTACTTCCTAGCTGTGTGACCCAGGCAAATTATTTCACCTTTCCTGCCTCAGTTTCCACAGACGCTAGATGAGGGTAACTGTACTGATGGTGTTCTAGGAGTTACATGCGATAATGCAAGTAAGTTGTACAGCTCACACTCCACACACGCTAGCCATAACGACAGCCTACAGTGACACGATAATGTAACAATAACAATACGATATGATAGAACCGTAATATCCCCCAGGCTAGAAATGCATACCACGTGTATTGCTATCAGTTCTCTGAGCCCTCTCGTCACTTCAGGATGAACTTCTGACACCAATGCCAGGCCACTAGAATAAACTGGAAGGTTAAAAAGTCTTCCATTTAGATTTTCTTTTCAGGACAAAATAAAAGCGAGCATTTTAAAGAACAACAACAAAAAAATATCTCTGCAACTTATTCCAGGCTTGTGTTTGTTGACACCAATAACAGCAACAACTGACATTTATTGAGCAGTTACTATGTGCCAGGGACTTCTATGAAAACTTCCAATGTATTAATGCCTTCCATTCTCTCCACACTCCTACGATGTGAGTTTTATAACTATGTGAATTTTAGGGAGAAAACAAAAAAGGAACCTAGGGCTTCCTTAAAAGGGCTTGTTGTGTTCAACCTGGGCTGGCCCAAGTTGAAATAGGGGCTTAGTCCTCAAGGCAAGGAGTCCTCCAGAGTGTTCATCCTGCTTCTTCAAACCGCAGAGATGCCACACGCGTGGGCAGCTGACTGCTCCACCACCCTGCCCACAGGTGGAACACACCAGCAGGATGGGGTGTCCCCGAGGCTCTGCAGCCAGGACAGCCCGTCTGGCAGGGGGCAGATGCTACTGGGGTGGTACCACTGCCACGTCCTGATTAGACACTCTCTGTACTCTTCTTCCTGGGGTATACCAGGAGAGTCTGTGCCCCCCAGAGGGTCACGATCAGACTGGTTTCTTCAAGGACTGTGAGGCTACAGGGCCATTGTCCCGATAGTATGACACCAGCACTACGTCCTCCATGCTAGACCAGATTCAGAGGCATCCTCATGGGCTCCCACGGGAGAGCTCCTGACAACACACAGCAGGAGGCTCAGATTTCCTGGAATTTTCGCTGGCAGAAGCTGTCCCCCATTCCATCTTCGGCTCTATCATTTGGTTTTGTTCAATAGCCTCCCTAGGGCTCAAGGCAGCAGTTCCCTTTCCAGCGAGAGACAGAGAAAAACATAAACAGAGGAATGATGGAAAGATGAGCTGGAAAGTTTTCGAGAAGAGGGTTTAATAAAAAGAAAAAAAAAAGAGAGAGCCTGTCTGGGGATTAATGCTTCTGTCCTCCTAACTCCCCCAGTGATACTATTTTCATCACTTCCATCCTTGACAATTTTAATCATTTGTCATCTATAAGATAAGCTAACCTTATTTTGATAAGGCCCTTCAAAATCTAGCCCTAAGCCATATGCAGGCATACCACCTTGGAGATGTTGTAGGTGTGGTTGCAGGCCACCACAATAGAGCAAATATTGCAATAAAATAAGTCACAGAAATTTTTTGATTTTCCAGTGCATATAAAAGTCATGTTTATACTATACTATACTCTATTAAGTATGCAATAGTATTATGTCAAAAAAATGTACATACTTTAATTTGAAAATACTTTATTGCTAAAAATGCTAATGATCATCTGAACCTTCAGCAAGTTGTAATGTTTTTGCTGGTGGAAAATCTTGCCTGGACGTTCATGGCTGCTGACTGATCAGTGTGGTAGTTGCTGAAAGTTGGGGTGACTGTGGCAATTTGTTAAAATATGACAACGATGATGTTGGCAGTATCAGTTGACTCTTCCTTTCACAAAAGATTTATCCGTAGCGTGAGGTGCTGTTTGATAGCATTTTACCCACAGTAGAACTTCGTTCAAAATTAGACTCAATCCTTTCAAGCCCTTCTATTGCTTTATCAACTAAGTTCACGGAATAGTCTAAATCCTTTATTGTCATTTCAACAATGTTCACAGCGTCTTTGACAGGAGTAGGTTCCATGTCAAGAAACCACTTTCTTTGCTCATACGTAAGAAGTGACAACTCACCAGTTTAAGTTTTATCACGAGATGGTAGCAATTCAGTCCCAGCGTCAGGCTCTAATTCTAATTCTAGTTCTCTTCTATTTCCACCACAGCTGCAGTTACTTCCTCCAGTGAAGTCTTGAACCCCTCGATGTCATGCATGAGGGTTGAAAGCCATTTCTTCCACACTTTCTGTTAACGTTGATATTTTGACCTCTTCCTTTCAATCATGAATGTTCTTAGTGGCTCCTAGAATGGTGAATCCTTTCCAGAAGATTTTCGGTTGACTTTGCCCTGATCCATGAGAGGAATCACTATTTATGGCAGCTTATGAAATACATTTCTTAAATAAGAAGATTTGAAACTTGAAATTATTCCTTGAACCATGAGCTGCAGAGTAGGTGTGAAAATAACATTCATTTCCTTGTACATCTCCATCAGAGCTCTTGGGTGACTAGGTGCATTGTCACTGAGCAGTAATATTTTTTTTTTAAATCTTCTTTTCCAAGAAGTAGATCCCAGCAGTGTGCTCAAAATATTCAGTAAGCCACGCTCTAAACAGATGTACCGTGACATCAGACCACCTGCACTGAATCCACGTTCTGGTACTTATTTGCTGTGTGACTTTGAACAAGTTACTTCACTTCTCTGTGCATTTTCCTCATCAACAAAATAGCAATGACAATAACAATACCCACCTCATAACCTTGCTGTGAAGATTTAGATTAAGTCTATGTAAAATTCTTACATTATTAGTGTCAGAAAAATAGCTATTATTTGCTTTTTTTTTTAAGTGGGCAGCCCTTTATGCACAGAAATTAATTTTCCAGAGCTGAATGCCATGCATCAAGGCGACCAAGTGGCGGATGGTGCCTAGAAGACGCACAAAGCCCGGAGCTCTCCACGCCTGTCATGTGGGCCTCCAGCCCCCACGTCCCCACGTAGAGCCGGCCCTGCCCGTGGGCTTGGCTTGATCCCTCCTTCGTCTTTATTACTCTCTATGGTGATGTGATGTCTTTATTCCTTTCCTCTATATAAATATCATTTCTGTTTTCTGTATTTACTACTCAAATTGATGCATTACACCACAAGCTGTATAATTTGTCTTCATTCTGAAGGAGTAATAGATCTTTTTTTTCTTTTTCTCATAATTCAGTAATTTGGTTTTCTATACAAAGCAATTCAGGTTTCTATTCCTGAGGGAAGGGGAAAAAAAACGAAACAAACAAATAGCACTGCCTCCGTGAGGAAAGAGGAAAAAAGGAAAAATAAATAAATAAATAACAAACCAGAGAGAACAGTTGACGCGGAAGCCCCGGGGGTGAGAGGAGTGCAATTTCAAAGGGACAGATTATTCTCGCAAACATCCGAGGTCTTTCACACCATTTGAATCTCACGCAACTATTATCGGCAGGGTCTGGGTAGAGCACGAAGACAGTTAACAGGTCTGAACAGGGAGCTGTAAACAAGCCAAGAGTCGTCTTTTCCAGATGCTCATAGAAGCCAGAAGAAAAAAAAGGAAACTGTCTGAAATTCATATCAGGAGTTGGAGGGCACCCAACAGTGACGAGGACAACCGTACGCAGGAGACGAGGAGGGATGGCCGCTCTCTTGGCTGGCGGTGGGGGTGAGTCTTAACTTTTCTCCACTTGTGGTTAGTGGAATGGAATCTCAGGCTGAGCCAACCAAGTACCCCGGGGGACTCATCTGTGGGTTGTATAGACTGCTGGGGACACAGCAGTGGCTTCCAGGTCAGGCTCTGGGCTCAGATGACACGGGGCTCAGACCTGGGGACCGCCACTCTCCAGCTGGGTGCCACTGAGCAAGTACACCTCTGAGTCCCAGGCTCCACAGGTATGACACAGAAAGGGCAATGGCACCTGTCTCAAAGGAACACAGTGGTATGACGGTGACATAAGGTGATCTGCATCATCCATTGAATTTAATAACATATGGGCTCTGCACACTTGAGAAATACATAGTCTAGGTTTCCTCTGTGGTTTTACAACGGTGTGAATTCCAGATCATTCATTCATTCAAACAATATGCATTGAGCATACTCAGGCAGAGGTAGAGCCTGAGGAGGGAGATGTGGGTTGGGTCTCGAGCCCACTAGCAAGGTTGGAATTGTCTCTGCTGCCATGAAGTCGAGGCCCTTTAAAGTCCAGCCTCCTCTCCTCCAGGCCTTCCACCACTGTAACTGGACACCACCGGCCCTGGCCACCCATGCCCCCATGTCTTTGACTCAGCACTTTGCCCTGAGTGGGGTCACCGCAGCATTCCCACCTTCCAAATCCAAATTTCTGGCCTGTTTCCTATCCAAATGCTAACCAGATCCAACCATGCTTAGCTTCTGAGATCAGAGGAGAGCAGACACATTCTGGATGGGATAGCCACAGACACTCAGGTCTCTTTCAAAGCCAACATAAAGGCCTGTTTTTCAACTCCAAGTCTGAGCTACATACTCTGGCTGGAAGCAATCTGGTCCTGTTTTATGGTAATGTCTAAATAAGTGTATATGCACCTGCGTATATAAGCACACACATGCAAAGTATTCACATTTGACCCTCAAACAAGAGTTTGAACTGCAAGGGTTCACTTACATGTAGCTTTTTTTTTTTCCCAATAAGTATATTAAAAAGTTTTCTGGGGATTTGCAACAATTTGAAAAAAAATCTTGCAGATAAACTGCATAGCCTAGAAATATCAAAAAATTTAAGAAAAAGTTAAGTATGTTATGAATGCATAAAATTATGTGTAGATACTATTCTTTTATGCATTAACAAACTGCTTATGTTATCAGCAAGGCTCTGGTCAACAGCAGGCTATTCATAGTGAATTTAGGGGGAGTCAAATGTTACACACGGATATTCAGCTGTGTGGAAGTTGAACATCCATAAGCCCCCACGTTGTTCAAGGGTCAACTCTCTGTGTATGTCTCTATCTCCATCTCTAAATTGCATTGTTTTGGAGCTGGAGGAACTTTAAGAATTATCTGTTTCAATCCCTCCTTTTACAGATGGTGGGGATGTTAAGTCCTGAAGCTTTGCAAGAGTTGCTTAAGGTTACATAACCGAGATTCAAAGTCAACAAGACACCTGCCATCTGGTCCCTCAGGGTGGCCCTGGAGGGGAGTCTTACAGGATTGAAAAGACCTATTTTTACAAGACAAGCACTTTCACTGCAGGCTCTAGATGCCTGAACTCACTCCAAGGAGGGGTCTTTTCCCAAAGCTTTTTTTTTTTCTTCCCTGCTCTCACGTTCACACCTGCTGCCTGAACATTCATGTCACCACGTTGGTTTATACCTCCTTGTATCCCCCACAGTACTTAGAAATGGAAGTTGCTCAATAAATGTTTGTAAATGAATGAACGGTTGAGTGGGACACGAATAATGGGACTTTGCAGGGAGGTCTGGGGGGAATACAGATTTACCTAACAATTTATGTCGCTCTTGACGTGCCATGCTTTCTTCCGTGCCCAGGAGGCCAATAGCACAAATACATGCCTTGCCATGAAAAATTCACAACCGTACATTAGTCAGATACCCTGGTGACATTACTTGCAAACTGGAAAGCCAAGGTCATGGCAAAAGCTGCCGTAAATCAAATGTGTCTTAAACACAGCATCTTCCTGTTGGGAAATCTGACCCATTTACTGCTTTTCCCCAAGGATAAAGGCTACTTAGCACACCTCCCACTTAAAGAGAGAGAACAGAAGGCCTGGCGCTCCATGTGTCTGATGCCATCTTGCAGTCGAGGCTCCTGGCCCCAAAGTCTCCATCTCTCCTCCCCCCAGTAGCTCAAAGGCAAACCTTGTCTTCCACACAGTAAATCAGGCAATTGCAGAAGAAGATATGAAAGGCTTTAAAACAGCATTTCCCAAACCGTTCCACGTGATCTTTCTAGGTGTTTGACAAATAAAGGCATCCTATGGTCAAATAATTTGGGGAAGCAGTGGGCACTATGTCCTATTCTTGAGGATTTTGCACAGCACCTGTGAAAAATCCTGCAGGAAAGAACCCTGTTTGGTTTTGTTTAACCCAGGGTTTCACAATCATTTTGACAACAAACCTTTTTATCCCATGAAACAGCAGCTCTGCGGAACTTTCAGCTCTATGGTTTAAGCTATTTATAACGATAGAGGCTATTCAGGGTCCTTGTACCGACTTACCCTCCTGCCTCCTCGAGTCCTTAAGTGACAGAAGATGCATAGGAGAGAACTGTGACTCAGCTCTACGTGGCAACAGCGGCAAAGAGAAAAATCTGCCCCCAGCCTTCTCATCCCCCGATGGCCCCAGGTGCCTGCCCGGTGCCTCCGGTACTTAGGAGCTGCCAAAGAAAAAAGCAAGAGCAAATCTGGACTTGATAAGGAGAGACTTTTGTTCAAAAGGATTTTTGCAATGTGCGTGTTGGAGGGGAAGTAGGAGAAGGATGATTGCAATGGGAGAGAAGGATTGTTGCAATGGGATGAACACTCTAACGGTGAAGTCTGCACAGCTCAAGAGTCAGGCAAAAGGTTTCCATTTGCAGAGCAGGATAAGCAAAGCTAGAAGGAAGGAAGTGGGAGGAAGTGGAATGAAAAGGCAGCACAGTCAGAGAGTGGATCTAAGAATATTTCACCCTGAGGCCAGCCTGTTCTCAGGAGACATGTATACCGGCTCAGGCTGGGGGTGTGCCAGAGTTCGGGGGTCAGGGGGAAGGAGAAAAGCTTCACCCAAGTTTGGTTAACAAGCATTTGGTCCAATAGATCAGTGGGAATGAAACAGTTCAGCTATCTCTTTATGAGGCAAAGATTGGGGATTTGGAGAGCCCGAGTCTAGCCTTGCCATGGGTTAAACAAGGGGCATCTGGGAGTCTATTCTAAGTCATATGGGGAAAGGCGGTTCTCTGCAGTAAGCTGTTTTCCAGAACACAAAGGGATGGAGGGATTTCTTAATCTCAGCTGTTTTCCAGGAGTACAAGACTTAGTAAAATTCAATGTTGTCAGGGGGCTTTGTTCACAGGTATACTGATCCAGCGCCAATAATATCTGGGTAACTCTCTCCACCCTACTCTTCACTGGTTTTCTTACATAGTGAGAGGTGTTGCTTATAAACCTTCAGGCCTTCTAGTGGCAGGCAGGAGAGATACATCATTGCAGGGAGGGTTTGTGCTATAAACCCACACAATGTGGATAGATAGCCGGTTCCTAACCAATGTTAATGCTTCCCTTTTCCTTAGTGTTGGAAAACCCAGTTTCCCAGCTTTTCTTGCAGCTGCATGTCTCAGTTCTGATCCCTAGAAGTATGTGGGAATTACTGGGCGGGATTTTCAGGAGTGTTTCTTAAATACGGATAGGGAACTGGGGCAGCATTTGCCTTTCTGCTTTCACCCCTGCCTCAGCCTAGACTGTAGAGGTGATGGCTGGAGCTCCAACTGCCACTTTGGATCATGAGATGAACTTGAAGACACAAACCATGCCATAAAGATGGTAGGGAAGGAAAACGGGAAGGCGCTGCCAGCCAACCCGGAACTACTTACCTCCATGCTTCTATTTCTAGAGAAAAATAAATGGCTTTCTTTGTCATTAAGCCATTGTAACTTCTAGTCTCTATTGGGTCAGTCCAATGCAATTCCCGGTACATAGGCATGAGGAAACAGTAAAAACACAGGTCAGGAATGCTAAAAATGCTTGCCACTATTATCCCCTGGAAATCTCTCCCTGTACCCCAAGGCCAAGCTCACTAAACATAACACTTTCTAGCAGCAAAATTCTACCAAGAGCACCCCCTACAGATCTGTGTGATGGTCCACAGGGCACAGGCAGGGCAAGGTGCTGAAATGTGCTTCAAACTCCTTTTACTAAAAAGTAAGGATTGGGGAGCACAGCTGCAGATGCAGGTCCGATGGTTCCCAGTGGCTTTGCCTTCCTGAAACCACTAAGTGCCGAGTTGTCAGCGATACACCACTTACGACACCTCTCCTGGGCAAAACAAAGAGAGAAGACATTGTTGAAATTCCCTCACCCAAGTGGGATTCCTCAATAAAGCCAGCTTCAAATAATATGAGCAGGAGTATTCACCAGACCTTTGCTCAAACACCCTGCACTTCCAGGTTGCACCCTGGTTGGCTGTGGCCCATGTACCATCACCAGGTAACTCGATAACATCTGGTGGGACAGCAGAATCTAAGAAGCTGTTTCCTCTGGGCATGATCATTATAAAGATTATTATGAAGATTATAAAGATTATTGTGAAGGTTGAGAGCTCTCAACCCTCCCCAGCATGGGCTGTCCAGGCACTCTTCCTCAATGATGATACGAAAAAGCATGGTGGTAATGATCAGCAGACCTACATATTCTTGAACTCATTTCTTCATGTGTGTATTAGTGTCCTACGGCTGCTATAACAAATTACCTCAAATGTACTTAGCACAATGAAAATTTATTATCTTACAGTGTGGGAGTTCTGTAGTCTGAAATGGATTGGCAGGGCTGTGTTCCTTCTGGAGGCTTGAAGGCACAACCTATTTCCTTGTCTTTTCCAGCTTCCAGAGGCTTCCTACATTCCATGGCTCATGGCTCCTTCCTCTGTCTTCAAAGACAGCAGTACAGCATCTTCAAATCTCTCTTTGACTGTGACTCTTCCGCCTCCATCTTATAAGAACACTTGTGATTACATAGCCCCCCTTCTTAAATAAGTCATGGTCACAACCTTCAATTTTGGTAGAGCAACAGCAAGGGATCAGGAACTGCCTTCTGAATACCTGTCCACTTCTTTATTGGTTTAGGTTCATCAGGCAAGCATGAATGGAATTGGGGTGCATTTCATTCCAGTAAGTACTTTCAGTTTAAATGAGGTATCTGGGATTCTCAATAGATAAAACAATTCTTAGTTTTCTTAGACTCAACTCAGAATTGTATGTGGACTATACAGGTGAGCATAGTCTTACCTAAGGTGAGAATTGTAGAGTCGCCTAATAAATGTCAGGAACAGCCCCCAGTCATTGTCACTCTCACACACACACACACACACACACACACACACACACACACACACACACGTTTCCAAATGTGTCTCGAGGGGTGGTACTGCTCCTGGCTGAGACACGCTGGGTAAAAAGTTGTGGAGGAAACAGAAAACCTTCCCTAGGCTTTTCCATCTAATCCTTAGATTTAAGCACAATTCTGATCATTCACGCCTTTTCCAGTGCTTTAAGGTGCCCAATGAACACATTAAAGTCATTTCATTTATGATTAAATATTAACAGTTTAGTTAATAACAGTTAAATATTAACAGTTTAGGCCATGATGGTAATAATAGCCGGCTTATCACCAGTTTGTGATCCTAGAATAGAGTTAATCACACCCCTCTAAAGTGTACTCTCAGCTGGAGACTAACGACCCTGGGAGTCTCTGAGCGTCACCGTGCAGGACTAGAGGCTTACTGGGGCAGCAAAGCAGAGGGAGCAAACCACTGCTATGGTTTGCTTGCTAGGGGGTGTGAATTAAACATTTGACAGTACAAGAAGCCCTACTTTTCAACAATTTTGATTCAATCTTTTTTTTCCCCCATAAGTAAATCCTACTTTCAAAATGTCTGGCCTTGCTTGCTTGTTTGCTTTAGTATCTTTCCTTACGATGGCTGCCAGTGCTGAAGGCTAATTCTCACTGGGAACCAGAGTTTGTTCATCCATAAGGCTTGACACAGCCATGAGAATAGTTACCATGTCACCTGCAAGGTTTACTCATTTCCTTTACCCAATCTATTATTGACTTCCTTCCTCTCCTTTTTCTTCAAAAGCTTCACCCTGTCTCTAGGGTGTCTCTTTTAATATCCAATGTAGGAAATATATTTAAGGCATTGTGCATTTGGAAAGACAGTGTTCAGAGCCCCTGTCTGGCCCTTTCATTGCACATCTCTTATTCCCCTGGTCTTCGCTTAATCTTTCAGCTTTCTTTTGTACCCTGATACTTGCACATGATCAGACTCAAATGATACGAATTTCACCATCTGTTTCCTTCCCCCCTTCTCAGGTTCTTACTGCGATGTCCACCTCCCCCGCTAGGCCCTAGGCAACACCCAGTAGCAACACGGACATGCAAGCTGGGGCTGACAGCCCTGTCCTGGATTAGCTGGGACAAAGCCCCTGCTAACTTCCTCTGCCACTCATCAAAAGCCCTCATCTCCTGCCTCCGCATCCTCTCACTCAGTTCCAATATGACATAGCCAGGTCTGACCTCGCCCACTGTTTCTGAGTGCCCACTGGGACTCTATTCATTGAGAGAGGAGGGGAAACAACCTTTCTATCTGCCTAACCTTCAGCTCTTGTGCTACTTTGATCTTGGTATCACTGTAACTTGGGGTGAGAGTCACTCTCTGCCCACTTGGCTACCTGCCCCCAACCTCCCAGACTAAGGAACAGGATTTGGACAAGGCCTACGGACAGGAGGAGGAACTGTAAAAAGATGTGGAACAAGCAAGTCCTGCTGGCAGTGGGGCCCACATGATCTAGAAGCTGTGTTCTAAGCTTGCTCTCTGCTGCCAATCATTCACAGTGAGCAAGGTAGGCTGATGCGATGGTGCAGAATAAAGGTCCCTGAGCTTAACCTCTGACCACCATTCATAACCTATGTGACTTTGGACAAGTTATTCAACCCTCTGTGCACCATGTACTTGGCCTGCAAAATAAGCATGGCAGTGTACTTATCCCATGCTGTGAAAGAAAATGAGTTATTTAATGGAAGACATTAAGAACACTGCCTGGCATATAGGAAGGCCTCAATATAGGCTAGCTATTATTATTCAGAGACATGTCTCGCTGACCTCTTTAGCTAATGGGCACAGTCGTAACTTGTTTCCTCCCCTGATTAAAAGAATTATAAGACAATCAAAAGGCATCAAGTTCTAGTTCTGTCTTCACTGCAAATTCTCTGTATAAGTTGCTTAGGGGTGAATCCACCAACCTTGGTTTTCTTATCTGCAAAACAAAGAGGTTGACCTAAATCATGACCACAAAATAACTTTTCAGCTTAAAACTTACCATTGTCTCTCCATTTTCTCCTAGCCACAGATGGAAGGGAAAAGGCCGGAGCATACACACAAATGCTCTACCTGGCTCCTTCACAACAGATCCTGCACCTGCTGTCTTCTCCCAGGTGCACGGGGAAAAGGTAGGTCACAAGGAAGTGAAGGGAACATGCTAGAAGAGTCTGGCATCACACACCTACTTCCCTAGGAGCTCTGCATCACTTGGTTCCTTCAATGTCAAGTTTTACTGGTATAGGGACCATGTCTGGTTTGTTTGCCCTGCTGGCCCAGGAGCCTGGCACAAGACCTGGCATTGCATGGATGCTCAGGAAATACTTACTGAATAACTGAGGCAGGGGAGGTGGCAGGGGTGCCTCGCTTCACAGTAGTTTGCAAAGCTCATGTCTTCATGAACATTTACGCAGCATGGAAAGCTAACAAAAACAAAAAACAAAGAAAAACGCTGCACAGAGATTCAGGGAACCCAGTTTCAAGTCTGTCCCACAATATACTCTCTATTCTTGGCCTTGGGGGCCCAGCCCCTCTGTAAAATGAGGTCAATTATTCCTCACCCCCCCCAAAAAAGGTAGACATTGAGGCTGGAAGGAAATACATTAATGCATTAACAGTATTTATCTCTCGATGATAAAATTCTGGGGGATATTTGATTTCTTCTTTATACTTTTTCTGTATTTCCCAAAATGTGTAACAATGGAAACATGGTTTATAAGAAGAAGAAACAAAGCATGTTATTAAAAGATGAGCTAATTCTAGGCCTTATGTTTAGTATATTCAGAGCAATAATAATAATAATAGTAACCGTCAATTTTCAATGCTTTCTCCCTTTTATTTCTAAACTTAATCACAGATTCTCACCTCAGACAGAAGGTATCTTCTGCTAATGGTGAAAAGCTAAGCTGTGGGCGCTGAAAATGTCATCAAAAATCAGTGTGGCATTAGCTAAGGTGTTTAGCCTTTCACATACACCGTCTCCTCTTTTACAAAGTGAAGGAACTAGATCAACACCCTCCTAGTTCTAAAATTCTATGCTTCCTTATGCAATTGGCCTGACATACTTTGCATGACCCTTTAGGGAAATGAGAAGTGTATTATTGGAACAAGAGCAGCGATGTTGTAGAGTCTGGTTTGTCATTTCCGCTGGAGAAACACCATGTCTTTCAGAGCGCCACGTCTACTGGAATGTGAACCAATTTTTGGAGGGCATCTGAGGGTTGATCTCAGACACCTAGGTTCCTATCAGACTACCTTGGCTGTGGGAAGAACAGAATCTCCCCCAATTAAATCTGCAGCAGGCACCTTTCAGTTAGTTTTCTGGAGTCAGTAGTTTAAATCATTCCAAAGATATGGATAAGTAACGACAACAACAAAAATGTATCTAGAGCCATCTCAGCCACAGTACACCCCATTCCTTGCCAAACAAGGAAGAAAACCTCCACAGGGAGAGGAGAAAGCATCCTTTCTTTCTCTGTCCTTCCCACTGGTGGTCACAAAGTCAAAGCTGGCTCTTAGTCTGCTAAGGAACAGCAGGTGCTCCTTGGCAATCACAAGTTCTTGGAGGTGACTTCTAAAATAGCAAGCAACAGCAAACTGCTGTCCTCGTCCAATTGAAGTCTCTAGAAAGGCAAGTAATACTAGCCCATTAGGATTCTTTCTTAGCTAAATAAGGATAAAACATTCTTCAAAAGAAATTAAACTTGGATGATATCTGGGCTTTCCTTTTGTTGTCCTACTTCTTGATATGAAAGATGATGGTGTGATTTATTTATCATCGATGCAAACCGCAGTTCAGAATGAAAGAAATCAAGAATGTAGCTGCTGAAGCCCAAGAAGTATAAGAATGTTTCTATAATCTGAGGTCTTTCAAGGGCTCCAAATAATTAAGTAGCTACTGTCTAAAGGGAGACCAGGTTCTAAGAGAGCTCTGGGGGGCTCCTTTATCACATCCTCTATGCCAACGGAAACCTCCAGGTTATTAATCAAGGTTCATAACTAAACTCAGATGAGACTGATCACCTAAGAGGAGGCGTTCATACATCCTCGTCTAAGAAGGAAGAGTGAGTCCCACCTCTCTTCCCCAGAGCACCCCCCAGCAGCTCACAGGGGACAGGGACTCTCCCTCCCCTGCCCTTCTGAACCACTCAGCATCATAACAGGGCGACTTCCACATCACTGCACCAAATCTCTCAGACACTGACCCAGCACTCGCCGTGTGCCAATCACCAGTCAGGACCTGGAGGAATTAGCAAAATGAGATTGCTGATGCCCTGATCATAACGCAAGTCAAAGAGACACAGACAGCTAATGATCTCCCCTCCTTCATACGGACAGAGCCAGAGATGGGACCCGGAAGCACAACTGCAAAGTCAAAACTGGAAATAAATAAATGCTTCTATGGAGGCTGAATACAAGGGAACCTGGAGCTCCAAGAGCAAAAATGATCATCAGCTTAACCGGGAAGGTCAGGCAACTCTGCCCAGTAACCAACTGCAGCAGGGGAGTGGTTATAGAGAGGTCTATGCGTGGACAGTTGTGGACATATTTATTTGTTTGTTTATATGAGAAATGATTGATGATGGATTTCAGATGGAATACTAAGGAACAGGAGTAGTTCAGATTAACCTCCAAGTTACTGGCTTTTGTAGCTGAATGATGGCAGCTCCACTTACCAACAAGGAAAGGACCAGATGTAGAGGGCTTTATCAGATGTATGACCCTGACAAGTGTCAGGGTCTGTTTGTGGCCCACATGGAAGAGTGTGGGCCTCAGCATCCTGGGTCTGTTTGTGGCCCACATGGAAGAGTGTGAGGTCCAGGAGTGGTGGAGAAGCCCCTGCACCGGAAGAGGCCCTGCAGAAGTTCAAGCGTGTAGTTCTGTGCTCTTGCTGAGCTGAATCCTCCCTCTCGGAGTTCACATATCAACGTCAACTCTCGGGAGGACTCCTCCAGTTTCCAGTGGAAGACCAGGAGGGTATTACCAAGGAAGAAAGGCATGACATTGAAAGGAACCCCAGGAAAAATAAGGAGGAGCAAGCAGCCCTCATCCCTCCTCCTGCAGACGTCCTATCTCCCTGCAGTGCCCCCTACTGGCAGAGACTAACAGAGCCAGCTGGCACAGAGGTGTGGCATGGAAGAGTCCCAGCCAAAGAGTAGCAAAACAGATGGTGGGCTCCAGGCTGCACAGCAAGTGCTTAAACACCAGTGCACCATTCAGGACCACCACTCAGACCCCCCATACCTCGATACCTAAACTGTGGAATCACCAATATTTACATGAATCGAGAATGGTGTTCAGTGGGGAATGAAGAGGACCCTTCCTTGGAGGAGTTACAGAAACACAACTTGAGGTTGCTGGGCTGTTGCCATCAGCAGTACAACTTCTCCTTCTCACCACATGCCCTTCACATGGACCTCCCTAGAAGCTCAGACTCTGAGAGACACTTCTCCAATAAGAACAGCCTCCAGCAAGAAGGAATCTCTCAAGAAGAACTGGCTGACTCTCCCAGGAGCAAGTACATAGTCTTGCCATGCGATGCTGCCCTTTGTTCCCATTTCTCAATGCTTGCCCCCTCGCTGTCTCACATCTCTTAGTGAGTGTCTCCCCAGCTTTCCTTCTGGTAACCACCTTTACTATCATCCTTGATTCTATGCTCAGTGCACTGACTGTGCTTGAATGCATAGATAACTAGTCCTGACTCTGTGAACTTAAGACTTTCAACTCTTCCTAATGCCAACACCATGCTGAACCCCAAGAGCTTCCAAAAACTGAAAAGAATCAGGGCAGATGCACAGCCCTGACCAGGGCCAAACAGAGAGGGGATTAGCACAAGCTCAACCTAAAGACCATAACAACTATTCCCATGACTTGCTCTTGCTAGGAGACAACAAGATCTGCTTTAAAAAAAAATACACTACCCCAATGTCCACAGTTTCCTAAAAGAGAATAACCCAAATCTATAGACCAGACAGGGAAAAATATTGAGTAATATAGAGGACCATAAAATGAGAACAGTAATACCTACTGCACAGACTCCTCTGAGGTCAGAGAAGACGAAAGCACAACTGTCTGTGAACTGGATCATATACAATATCAATGCAAAAACTGCTTGCACCATTTGTGCACTTGATCTAAGACAATTTCCAAGTTTATAGAGAGAAAAGGAGGAGGAAAGGCCCCAAGAGCTAATCTGCTTGGTCTCTTTTATTATCGTTGCATTTTGTCAGCAACTTCTGCTGTTCTCCTGCAGAACAAACCTCATTCCAGCTCAGAAGACAGCAGGTGAACACAGTTGTTTATGTGCTCTAGAAGCCATGGGGCTGGTTTCAAAATACCCTTAGAACAAGCCTCATTTTATCCAAGTGAATAATATGGCTTCCCTTCTGTAAGCAAAACCATGATATATAGGCAAACTCCACGTTAATTGGATAAACCAGTGGTAAAGCCCCAAAAGAACAATTAACTTTCATGTGAAATACTCCCAGCTGAAATCTTGGAAAACTTGCATGTAATTAGTACTCTCTTCCAGCTCTCCGCAGTATAAAATACAATACATTAGGGCTTGTAAGACTAATATCATTGAGAACACAGCTAACATGGGAAGTCTAATTTGCCACTAATATGCAGATGGCAGGCTAGTTGGTGTTTTCCTTCCCCTGTTTTGGCTAATTTTTTTCAGTGTGATTCAGCAACTCCATACCATATGATGTAGCATGCACGATATATCAAATTGCCAGTGCTGGGCTGTGATAAGTCACAACATTTGGATTTCAAATCCAGAGATGTCACCTTAGAGGTCATTTGGTCCAGTTCTCAAACAATAGAACTGTTGCATCATAATCAGTTCATAAGAATTAACAAATGATAGTTTTCTGGGTTGCATCATCAGAGATTATGAATCAGCAGGTCTTAGGTGGACCTCAGAAATCTCAATTAAAATAAACAAATAAATGTCTTTTTGAATGTACCCAGAAGGTTCTGTGATACAGCCATGCTTGGGAACCACTGATATCTGGACTCATCTACTTGATGCATTCCCTCCCTGTGAACATTCCCAGGACTAAGCAGCTCAGTTTCTCAGCTCCGGTCAAAGGTGGCTGCCTGGATCACACAGTGAGAGGACTGCTAAGGCTGCCTGCTAAGGCTGCACCTGGATTCAATGAAAGAGAATGCAAGCTGGTTAGTACTTTCTTCCCTGGGCAGAGGTAAGGGCAGCAAGCCTACCTGTCTTTGTCATCCCTGATAAGAGACATCTACTCCAAATTTTATTCAATAGCTTTTCATTTGGGAAGATTAAAAATGGTGGACTAGTTCATACATTGGCCTTATATTAGAGTGTTGTGGGGGAAACAACCCAAAGGGCAGAGTCTGCAAAGTTGGGCTTTAGTTATGGCTCCAGCACTCCCAAATAGTATTGCCATGAGAAATTTGCCTAACCCTCCAAGTGTCAAATGCCTGTTTATCAAATAGGGGCATGATATCTGCCTGACTTAATACATGAGATTATTTGGAGAATCAAATAAGCTTATGAATGTGAAGAGGCTTTGAAAAAGCTAAAGCTTTATTAAAAAGTAAAGTACTCTTATTGTCAGTGTACCGTCAAACATTAGCAGTATTTTCCCAGGAGCACAGGTGCTTGAGCAGGTAGCCAAATATGTACTTGTAGTAATAGAGAATTCAAAACACTGAGCCTTTCTTCCCATAATGATACCAAGACTTCTTTTGTTATCAGAACAAAGGCTTGTTCAAACCCAGAGCAATCAGAAAGCATGTTTGCCTGGTTTTCAAAGAGCTTTTATAAATATTTTATAAACATCTACCTCTCTGCCTTTCCCTCTGCCTTCAACTGCAACTACCAGACCTGATTATTGATTGGAATTCAACTGACCTGCCTTTTGCTTAAGCTCATTCGACAGAACTGTGTAATTTTAATAGCAACTTGACCTGATGGGCCTAACTGACCCCTGTTATTTTGAACTAAATAGACTTAATTTGTTAAATGCTAGATGGCATTGACACTGACTAGACTGAAAGACACCAGATCATAAAACTGATTGAGTGGCAGTTAATAATTTGTTAATTATTACCTGTTCCTTAAGGACAAGGAGCAGGTCTTACTTACCTCTGTCTTTTACAGTACTTAACATTTATATTTTGTGTACTGATGAACACAACACCTGTTTGTTGAGTGACTAAATGACAGATGGAATGAAGAGTTGACATGTGGCTCCCTGATGAACCAGGGCTATTTGGTCCGCTATAACAACTAAAGTTGGTGTGTGTGTGTTTGTGTGTGTGCGCACACGCACACAGACATGCACATGCATATATGATACAGAGCATCTCTGACAAAGGTATTACTTGCTTTAGAACAAAGAGAATTGTCTATCCATCTTCAATAAAACCAGCTGATTAGTCAATTTGTTTCAAAATTTATTCGATCCTTCACACTAGCTATTTGATTTTTTAAAAATAGATTTAGAGGGTGCAAATGCAAGTTTGTTACATGGATATACTGCATAGCGGTGAAGTCTAGGCTTTTGGTGTACTTATCACTCAAATAGTGTACATTTTATACACTATTACTAACAGGTAATTACTAATAGGTAATTTTTCATCCTTCACCCTCCTTTCCATCCTTCCACCATTTGGAGCCTCCAGTTCCACTCTGTAAATCCGTGTGTACCCATTGTTTAGCTCCCAGTTATTAATGAGAACATGTTGTATTCTACTTTCTGTTTCTGAGTTATTTCACCTAGGAAAATAGCCTCCAGTTTCATACATGTTGCTGCAAAGGACATGATTTCATTGTTTGTTATGGCTAAGTAGTATTCCACTTTTTCTTTATATAGCCATCCATTGATGGATGCATACATTGATTCCATGACTTTGCTATTGTGGTCAGTGCTGTGATAAACATATGAGTGCTGGTATATTTTTTAATATATAATAATTTGCTTTCATTTGAGTAGATATTCAATAATAGGATTGCTGGATCAAATGGTAGTTCTATTTTTAGTTCTTTGAGAAATCTTCATACTGTTTTCCATAGAGGCTGCACTAATTTACATTACCACCAAAAATGTATGTGTTCCTTTTTCTCCATGTCTTTGCCAACATCCACTGTTTTTTGATTTTTTTAATCATGGCCATTCTGACTGGTGTAAGATGATATCTCATTGTGGTTTTACTTTGCATTTCTCTGATGATTGGTGATGTTGAGCATTTTTTTCACATTTGTTGGCCACTTGTAAATCTTCTTTTGAAAAATCTCTGTTCATGTCCTTTGCCGACTTTTTCATGGGGTTATTTGGGGTTTTGTTGTTGAGTTGTTTGAGTTCCTTGTAGATTCTGGATATTAGTCCTTTGTCATATTTCATAGTTTGCAAAGATTTGTTCCCATTCTATAGGTTGTCTTAATTTCTTCAAGACACCTCTGATAGTCTATCTATGTGTCAGAGGCACAATAGAATGGTGACTAGTAGGGACAGCTCCAGAAACAGGCAACCCAGTGTTAATCCCATCTGTGTGCCTCTTTTGTTGAGAGTTACCATGTGCTGGGTACTCTGCTTGGTACTATTAGCACATGGAAGCTTCCATTTGTATGTAGTATCATCTATAATCTTCACAGCAGCCCTGGGAGGAAGGATTATTCACCCCACCTTTCTAAAAAACCAAGGAGCAAATAATTTCAATGAGGTTCATACCTAGGGCTTTAGCTAGAAAGCAACATGCTTAGGATTTATACCTAGGCCTGGATGATTCAAAAGCCTTCATTCACTCCACTCCCTTAATAGTTCCTTATCAAATGTTTACCATTTGAAAGTCCTTATGTGAGAGACAGAGAAACAGGACAGCTGCCCTGCCTATCTTTACTAACCTTAAATTCCATCCCAACTTTTCCAGCTATACTAAAATTACCAGCTACAGAAAAAAATTATATCTTGGCCATATATTCATCATTAGCACAATGTGATCTATATTTTAAAAATTGCTGATTAAATCTTCCATGGCTCAAAAGAAAAGAATAACACAAATTGAGTCATTTCCATTGTATTTAATATCTATAGTATGAACAGTAGTGCTGGATTTATATGTGATCCTGTATCTGATATCAAGTATTTCTGCTCTTAGAGCAATATTCTCAGATTTAAAAATAAATGGCATTGATTTAGCATTAGAGCCTTTTTATATAAGAATTTATCTCAACAGAACTTTTAAAGATATAAAACATACAGTTTATGTAGCCTCGGGTTTCTTAGAGCCAAATCAAACTGAATAATAAAGTAAAACGGAATAATAAAATGATCAAATAGTGGAAGATCAAGTCAGGACTGATTTGGAAGCACCTTTTATAATTACTAGGCTGGAAGCAGTCTCTGTAGATTCGGCAGAACTGAATCATGAAATGAATTAAGACCATACCAAATTATTAATACTTTTCATATGCTGTAAAAAGCCTGCCTTCACGCCTCTCTGGGAACTGGAGCGAAATGTCTCACGGAGCAGGCAGGGCAAATCGAGGAAAATTAATAAATAGGATATTGCATATTGTTCTTTAATATCCACTTGTCTAATCCTTTGAACATTTACGGACCTTTATTCTTTTCAAAGGACTTTCAAGAGCCTTATCTCTTTTCATCTTCGCAACACCTCTGTGAGATTCTCGAGAAGAGTCTCAAGGTGCAGTCCGTGGTTAAAAGTTCCAGCTTAGACCTCAGGCTCTGATACTCCCAGCTGCGTACCTGCGGACAAGTTCCTTCACTGGTCCATGCTTCCTTGGCCCCCCTTGTACAATAAAACTGACAGTGCTCTGGTGGACTCAGGGATGTACAGAGTACAGTAGCTGAGTGTAGCTACTAAGGCCTTCAGGGTCTGCCTCAACTAAGGGGCTGTGGTCAAGCTATTCTTAGGGCAGCTGCTGGCCAACGACTGAGCAAGGCAGGGGCACTTGGGGCAGGCCGTTTCCACCAAACACAGGACCCCTCGAGTGCGCAATCTGTGCTCTGGAATTCTCCATCGGGCTGGCAGAGACTTTGTCAGTTCTGTGTTGTTCTGACAGCTCCCTCTGCCTAATCCTGCCTTTTCCCCCTTTTTTGTTCATAGGTGTTCCTTCCCAGTAACCTTTTGCATTTCTAACTCCCTCTCAGCGTCTGTTTCCAGAGGATGCAGGTGCCTATCTAATCATGCCACTTACCTGGGCAGACCATTGTGAAATAATGCGGGTGAAGACTCAGCCCAGCGTTGGCCTCTGGTAAGTACTCGCTAAATATCAGCTATTGCTTGTGTGCACCATCCTTACCCGAGTTTTGCACTTGGAAGAACAGAGGCAGTGCTGTTAAGTGATTAACCAACTAAAATAAGTTCGCTCTGCCTGTCAGCAATTTCAAAAGATGCCACCTCAATGGAAACTTCTTGACAGTCACATTATTTGACCTTGTGTGACAGACATAGCCAGGAAATCCTATCTGGGTTGCTCTCAAGAGTTTGAAGTGTTAATTAAGGTCTGTGCATCTCTAAAGAAAGCTCTCTTGGCTTGCACTAGGAATGTGCGTGAGCACCTGTGGCTCCCTTGGGACTGGTTTTCCACCTCATCCACTCTGTGGTCCCCAAAGAGCCAGAAGACCCGGGTAGCTCTCTGTAGACTCTTTGGCTACATGGTAATAACCTGTTTGGTGGACTTTTCCCATTGTGTCTCTGCTAGCTATGTCTTTTTGCAGTTGTGTCTCAATCAATCGTGTTTATGGCATGGGTTTATAGGTAACCTCTGATGGCGCTTGGTGCTTTTCAAAATGTACAAACAACTCTGAAATGAAATGCACTACTCTCACTTCCATGTGACAATTCGCTTCACACACACACACACACACACAAATGTGGACAGGACGAGGGTGCTGTGAGGTTTACAGAAGCACTGGAACACTGAACAATGGTCTTGAGGCAGCCAGAAAAACTCTCCATGCTTCACTCAGACGTTCCATCCCTTGCTTCGTGTGTGTCTCAAGCACAAGTCCAGTGTGGCCACCTCTGGAGCTGGACCTACGTCACCAGCCTAGGCCTGGAAACGTAGCTCTTGGAGCAAGAGGCAGTCTTTGCACACCACCAGGTCTAAGAAATTGGGAACTTTCTTAAAGGTAGGCAGGTATGGATGGCAGAATAATGGCCCTCCAAAGGCTTCCATGGAGCCTATGAATGCATTAGGTTACACAGCAAAGCGGAATTAAGGAAACATCTGCAATCAAGGTTGCTAGTCAGCTGACCTTGAAATAGGAAGATAACTTCGGATTATCCAAGTGGGCTCAATGTTGTCAACAAGGGTCCTCCCAAATAAAAGAGGGAAACAGCAAAGTCAGCATCAGAGTGAAGCAACGTGGGGAAGACTCACCTAGATACTGCTGACTTTAAAGATGGAGGAAAGGTCCGAGAGACAAGGCATGTTGGTGGCCTCTGGAAGCTGGAGACGACAAGGAAATGATTTCTTTCCCAGGGCCCCAAGAAGGAACCCAGCACTGCTGACGCATTGATTTTAGCCCAGTGAGACCCAAATTAGACTTCTGACCTCCAGAACAGCACAATAATAAATGCGTGCTGTTTTGAGGCCCCTAAGTTTGTTGCAATTTGTCATAGCAGGCCAGATGCTTGCTGGAAGGCAGAGTCAGGATTCAAAACCAGGTCTGCTTCCAAAGCCTGTGCTCAGGAGCACGGTGCCGCAGCGACCTGCACTGGGGCTGACTCAGAACCAGGCACCGAGGGTTGGGACCGAACAGTGTAGCAGAGCAGATGGCGAGGAAGGTGTGGAGTGTGTTGCAATGATCTGAGCGAGATGTAGAAATGGAGAGGAAATAAACCAGGCTTTAGAAACCCTGTCTAGTGTCTGTAGGGGGGAATGAGCTGAGATGTGAGTTAAGGGCCTGCCAACCTATGTTTTGGTTTTAAGTTACCATGTAAACCTGCACGTGAGGGCTGAGGGCTGGAGAGAGACTTATGAAGCTTAAGGGGCTAAATAAAGTTATGCAAAATCTTGACTATCTCAAGCATCCAAGTTACTCAAGGGCTCTAGTGAGATCCAAAAAGATAGAAATTAACAACCATAGCAAAGTCAGAAACACATTGAACATTTGGAGGAAGGATCAGATTTGGAGTAAGTCTCTTTAGCATGTATATTAACTGCAGCAAAGCAAAACAAATTTATTTAAGACTGCAAAGAAGGGAGAGTGTAAAAAGTTTCTAGGGCACAGAAGGATGGCAAATGCAAATTAACAGTGCAATATTACTAAATTAAGACACTTAAAATTGGATTGATATTTTCTATATTTGGTGTGCTATTTTTTCCTTTTTTTTATTTTTCAGTGTTTCTAGGGACTTTCAGATGCTTCCTACTGATCCTTGTGTTCCTAGTTTTCTCCACGAGATCTTAGATCCCTCCATTGTAAATCAACCATAGTGGTAAAGTTTGGAGCCGAATGCATAACAACATAGCTCCTGTGGTTTGGAAAAGACAACTAAAAGTGACTTTGTATAGGATTCGGCTTCCATTTTTTTCTCCCAACCATTTGGGACTTACAGGCTGTGGACCATTTTTTTAAGGCTTTTTTATTGTATATATTTAAGGTATACAACATGATGTTTTGATATATACAGACATAGTGAAATGATTATTGCAGTCAAACAAATTAATGTATCTATCACCTTACGTAGTTACCTGTGTGTGTGATAAGAGCACCTAAAATCTACTCTCTTAGCTATTTTCTTGTACACAATACAGTATTAACCACAGCTGTACGTTAGATCTCCAGACTTGTATATCCTACATAACTGCAACGTTGTACCCTTAGACTTACCTCTCCCCATATCCCCAACCTGCCTGCCCTTGGTGACTACCATTCTGCTCTCTCTTTCTATGTATTTGACAATTTTTAGATCCCACCAAAAGGGAGATCATGCAGTATTTTTCTTTCTGTGCCCAGCTTATTTTCCTCAGCATGATATCCTCCAGGTTCATCCATATTATTGTAAATGGCAGGATCTTCTTCTTTTATTAAGGCGGAATAACATTGTATTGTGTATGTATACGTACACACAAACACACACACACACCACGATTTCATTGTCCATTAATCCATTGATGGTCACTTGTCTCCACTTGGCTATTGTGAGTAATGCTGCAATGAACATAGGAGCACTAGTATCTCTACGAGTTGCTGATTTCATTTCCTTTGGATATATGCCCGGTAGTGGGATTTGGGGATCATATGGTAGTTCCATTTTTAATTTTTTTAGGAACCTCCATGTGGTTTTCCATAAGGGCTGTATCACTTTACATTCCCACCAACAGTGTATGAGGGCTCTAGTCTCCCATTAGCACTTGTTAATCTCTTGCCTCTTGGCAATAGCCATCCTAACAGGTGTGGGTGTGAGGTGGTATCTTGTGGTTTCAATTTGCATTTCCCTGATGAGGAGTGATGTTGAGCACCTTCCCATACACCTGATGGCCACTCTTATGTCTTCTTTGGGGAAATGTCTATTTGGTAGACCATGTTTATTAGTCTGTGCTTTTCCCTAAGTGTGACCTTCAGCAAATCGGGAGTGGGCCATGAATTCTGATCATTCATCTTTCTTGATCTGGCCTTTCTAACAAATCTTAGGTCATTCTTACAATGTAAAAAGCCAAATCCCTTCTGAAATCTTTACCCCTCCTTTTGCGACCCCTGTTCTACCAGTGCTATTTTCCCTGCTCTCTGTCCAGCTCGCCTGGACTTCCAGCCTAGAGGTGGCCCTGAAGCATCCGCCCAGCACCTGGCCCTGCCTGCCTCCAACTTCACATGCTTAGACGGGAGCGAAGAGATGCCTACGCCCAATCCAGCTAGCCTGGCACAGGGGAAAAACCGCCCATTTGTCTCCTTCTTCCCTGGGCCCTGGATGCACATAGAGATTCTATGAGTATCCAAGTTCTGTTTGTCTTCAGAATTTCTAATTTCTTCATAACCTTTTTTTCCCATTCGGTCTTGATTTCTTGCTATGCTGCTTTCTCCCTTGGGGACGTGTGTTCAATCTGAGCATCTGCTTACAGCCTCCTTTTGAATACTCGGGCAAATATTCATTGAATTTCTATTTCATTGTTTTCCTCCTCTCTCAATAAATTATCCTGTCTCCTTTTAGAGGCTACTACGTCTGCCTTACTGAACTCTAGACTCTTCTCGTGCGTGAAAAATCCCTGTGAATTTATCTTCATCTCCTGTGCAGCCTCACCTTGATTATTTTCCACAGGCGGCTTGTTCTTGCCACTGTCTGATATGAATGCACTATGTAGCCCACAGAAAAGTGTGCTGGCTTTTTGCTCCTTCCCTGTTCGTGCTGGTCGGCCTCCTGGGTGAAGAAGCCATGAGGGAGCGAGATGGCTGCCCTAGCATAGACCCGACAGGTGGCCCTAGCCTCGAGGGGTCTGTGCCACACGCGGTCACCAGCCCAGAGCCAGCCTCCCAAGCTCATCAGCCCACTCTGCCCATGCCAGGCAGGGCAACTTCCAAGCTGAGCAGAATGATGGAATGGTCCCTGCTGGCCCAGCTGCCATGTCTGGGTCTGGGACAGGGCCACCGCATCCCTTCCCAGTCCCAATATAAGTCTTATAAACCTGAGGCTGAAGGTAATGCCTATTTACACGCTAAGAATCATGGTGGTTTAAAAATCTAAGTGATGATATGAGTACAACACAGTACAATGCCCTTGGAGGAGAAATTGCAGGCACCATGCAAATGTCAGGTGTTCATGACTCTACGGCCGATCCCCATTCACAGTTTGTGGAACCCTGAACACTCCGAAAAATACGAAAAGGAGGGATTTTGTTCTTTGCCACTCTACCTAGGGACAAAAAGTAAGGCAGAATTGTCTTCCCCCTGAGTAAAACTGGAGAGCATATCCCTTGTGACAAGGTATTAAGGAAACTCCCCAGGGCAAGCTGGAATGATCCAGAGCTCCTCACTGGGAAACACTGTGACCCTTGTGTTTGCAAAAGGCTCCAGCTTTCCTAGCTGCGTGATCTGGCACAAGCTATTTAATTTCTCTGAGCTTCCACATCCTTTTACATAAAATGGAGGAATATTGTGACTATAGCATGACTGCCTCACAAAGGAAACGAGATGACGTACTTAATTATAGCATCTGTCCTTCTCCAGGGCTTTTGGTCTGGTAGTGAACTTCTGACTTTGGTATTAGTTTGTGATTTTGTGGGACTTTCACCAGTATAGAGAATCCTCTAGGCAGTAGGACTGCCCGGGTTCAAATCTTGCTTCTGCCCCTTTGTTACTGAGTGATCTTAGGCAGGCAATAAGCATATTATTCATAAAATAATAAGCATATTATTCATAAAATCCAAACTGGTCAGATTTTGTGAGGATTAAAAGAGATAGCTCATGTGAAATATTTATCAAACATTTTAAATAAACATTTATTAATGTCCAAGTCATTGATTATTTTTGACATCTTATTATTTCCCCAGGAGGATGGGGATAAGAAATGTGGGGTGGAGTAGAGTATATTTTATTTCCAGCTAAAAGAAAAGACTGTGTGTTTATAGCACCCTCCCACTCACAGAGTTTTGTGGACAATGATCCTAAAAACTGTGAAATGAATGAGGCTGTCATTATTGCATCCACTTCACCAAGGAGGAAATTGAGATGTGAAGTTCAATGGCTTTTCCAAGGTCACAGGGCCGGTAAGTGAGAGCACCCAATCCTCTGACTCTCAGCCCAATGACCCAGATTCCGCCGACTCTCGCAGTGAAAGCTAAATCCACAGGAGCACGTCCTCCAGGCTGGAGTGAAGGCGCTTTTCTTTCAGATCTTTAATAAAACCATTTGTTTGTTTAAGTGCCACGTGTAGCTTTTCCTCTTCTCTGCCTGCTGCTCGCCTCTTAGCAAGAAAATGACATCAACTCAGCGATTCAGCTAGTCTTTGAGATTCTGGGCACCAAGTAGAATCACTCTCTGAGGTCAATCCAAATGATTATTTGAGGGACTCAATTTCCTTTAGAGAAGGCACATTGTCAGTTCAATCTACTGTGGAATTTGTGGTATTAATGAATTGAAGTATACTTTAGGGATTTCTCCCAGATGCTTATTTTAATTTAAGCTCTAGGGGTTTAACTTTTTCAAAATACTCAATTTTGTTCATTATGAAAACTAATAACTGGCTTATTTCACTGCTAATTTGGGTACGAAGGTTAATTATCTATAGTGGAGTGGTCTCGAGCTAATCTAAAGTCTACCTGAACACGGCACTGCGACTAATTGATTCCTCCATGCACAGAGAAATGAGTATTTCTTTGTGGAGAGAAAAAAAAATTCACTGATGTGGATTCTTTTTGTCTCTGCTCTTTTTAAAAGAAGAAGTGTGTCTCCAAAATGGTAGGCAGTCTTTCCCTTTTTAGGGTATCATACAATTCATTCCATTATCTCTGAGAGAACAGCCCGCTCAGTTTCAACTCAGCACCTTCCCATACCCCACAATGTTTACAGTCACTCACCCCCACCATTGGTGACTCCGTGTCAGTTTCGGGAATGTGAATATATATTTTAAATTATGCTAGCATACTTGCAATCAAATTAGAATGCCTTGCCTTCTAAAACACACCAATCACAACAACATCAACAACGATAATGATATCTTACTTTCTTTGTAGTTTCTCAAGGGCAAAGGGTTTCACATGCATTTCCCACATCTTCCTAAGACTCCTGTAAAGCGCTTTGCTCCGTGATTTAGAAGATGGAGGAACTGAGGCCCAGTGAGATCTGGGTAGACACAAAAAGCAGGTGTGTGGGCAGTGGCAACCCAATACAGGTTTCCTGATTTGGAGCTCTGTGCTCATTCCACTTTACTGTGAATACCTCTGCTGTCTCTAATGTACTCAAAAAGCCACGCTATTTCTACGATCATCTACTATTTCAGACAGGCTGCCATATAATTCAGTTGTTTGCACTCTGAGAAGCCCAATTTTGTATACAGCAAGTAAGATGGACTCACACTGCCTATAGGATCCTAGAACATATTTTCATTTGACGATCACATCCTTGTCAATAGACCAGTCCTTTCTCTCTCTCCTGGCACTTTTGTTAGGATAGCAGGTGAGGTGTCTGGATCTAATTGACACCCCCATTCTTCTCAAGGAACTAAAGCCAGATTTGGCCCTGAACTTCCTATGCATGCACATGTTAAGTCTTTGGAGCTCCCTTTCCCCCATTCACTTCTGATTTATTTAAAAATTACTTTCTAAACCAACTTGAAGCAGCTCAAAATTAATTTAAACTCCCCCAAAACTGAATTTGTCAATGTCCACCATCGTAATTTGTTACGTTGCATTATAACCTACTACAGAACCGTGGCAATGTCAGAACTCCGATGATGTAGTGTGGTCGCCACGTACAATATATCATAAGAGCAGTTTCAACTTGGATGATAGATGGAGCAAGCCTGGGAAGAATTTAAAAAGAGACCTAAATTTCTAGAATTTTTTTTTTATTCCCTTTAAGTGGTTGAAGGCGTCACCCCCCAACAGATTACTGAAAGTTTAAATCATTTTTTCTCCTTTTTGCTCCGCATCACACAGAGGTCTGCAAAGGCAATTAACCCAGCACGTTGGCAGAATTGCTGAGGCATAATTTGCTTTTGCCGTGGCCTTGTAGCTCTGGCCATGACATTGCCCCATCAGTTGGGAAAGGGAAAATGAATCTGCTTTTGCTTAAAAGCATCACCAATTAGCTACAACCATGCTCCACTCATCCTTTTGGCAGACTCCAGAGTGTCAGGTCCTTGGTAGGTATTGTCCCCGAGAAAGCTGAAAGAACTCACCAGCAGTCTGCACACTGTGACCTGGGCTTCTCTTGGAGGCCAATGCCACTAAGGCAATCTATTGGCTTCAACTCACCGCTATAAGGCTGAGGCTCTACAGCCATGAAGAACAACCAGAGACTATGGTAAAATAAATATAATGTCCTTTATTTATAAGTGAGATAGGACACTTTTAAATAAAGTGAGATACACACTCTACGGCAAGCAGCACGTGCAGTGGATCACCATAGGCATGGATGACACACCGTCATTCTGGTCCTTACTGGGATCCAGGCCCCCTCTAGCTGAATTGGCCCAACAGTCCAGCCATTTATGGAGGAGGAAACTCAGGCCCACTGCTTCACACTAGGCCAACAGTGAGAACTCAGAACTGGGTCTCAGGCCCTCGGGCCCTGGGTGCTTTACGCTCTAAACCAGCAGGTCTCCATGGCAACTACCTCTGTATCATCCTACTTGCTTTCTTGAATGAAAAAGAAAAGGTGAGTGGTAACGATTGCATTGAAAATTGTAGGTACCCCTTTGGAATTAAAATTCACACTAAAGTGCAAATGGCTTGTATAAGATTTTTATGGAATCTACAGTGGGGGCAGAGGTCTACCAACAATCTGAGAGGGGTTAGAATATAGCTGGGGCCACTGAAGGTAACTGCTTCAGTGGCACCATTTTATTATGAAGATGACTCTTTCTTTACTGTGTTCCCTGCCCCCATCTCTGGGATGGTGTGTCTCCCAACTAACAACACATGCATGCATACACACATACATACATAAATGATATGGGCATAGCTCAGAGCACTCTCAACAACCTGTTCACAGAAACGTGCCAAAGACTGGGTTCTGCCCTGGTACCAGGCTTCCCATCATGGGCAGGAAGGAGAATACAGGTGGATGCACGCTGACCACTTGATTGTGTGGAGCAGCTGCGGTTCTCACTCTCAGACAACCACAACTTTCAAACAGACAGAAACATGCCCATGGGCAAGGGTGGAGACTCAGGGATGACACGCAGCAGTGGGCTGCCCCAAAACGTTCACATGGACCAGCCATGGCCCTGATAGGCTCCACTGTCTTGCCACCGTGTCAGGTCCATCAGCAATGGTCCCAGGCCTGCTCATATCACTGGTTATCCTTAGACAGCAGCTCCTGTGTTTGCCCTTGAACCTGGCCTGTGTTGCAGGCAATGAGACTTCATGGGAGGGCAGATTTTCAGCAGATCTGGCGCACAGCATCTCTTGGGAGGTAGCATCTGTTATGTGACGTTGGGCTGGTCCTTCATTCATTATCCCATTTGCTGCTCAACACAGTACCCAACCCATACAGGTGTTTAATAAATGCCAGATCTCATGTTTACCAAATTCAAAAGGTCCAGATGCCTCAAATATGATATCTTATGGCTTGACTCCCTCTAAGCTTCATTGTAAAGGCTTGCTTTCTTCATACGGTTTCTAGATCACTGGCAGCACCATGGCCCCGCGGAGGCCCACCCAAGGAAGGAGGCGATAATTTCATTCTTGCTGAAGACACACTATTCTAACGCAGATGATGAATCCACTTTACCTGAACAAACCAACTTGAATTAATCACAGCTGTTCTGTTTCTCAGCAGCTATTATGCAATTTTCCCTTGCTGTGGGCTCCTTTAAAAATGGAAATGCCAAGCGCAGGCACTGGGAAAAAATACCATTTAATGAAGAATCAAAATTGAATCTGAAACGTGGAAAAGAACTTTAAATACCCAGGCTTGAAGAACTAGACATGGTATTTCTACAGGCTTACAGGATTTAAAAAAAACAAAAATCTAGAAATTCAATATCCATCACGTTTACTGTCCTTGTGAATCATACCAAATCATACTTTATTGTGATCATACCTGATCATACCTGAAGTGCATTTTAGTCTATGTTCTCCCTCGTATACCAAACCCTAAAACCGAGTTATGTTTTTATCCATTTCTCCCAAACCAAACCACTGCGCATGCAGAAACAGCATTAGCGTGCACCTTGATATTCACCAAAATGGGAACAAATGTCCTAGTTTCACTTATCAAAGTCTTGTACATGTTATGGGAGAAGTTAAATGTGGAATCTCAACCCCCTCATCTACGAGCTGCTGGCTGTGGTTTGTCTAAGTGTCCAACATGGTAAGGAGAAGGTAAAATATACTGAATGCCCTGCATACCCTCTGAGCAGAGTGTTTTCTTGAGCACACAGGGCCATGCTCATACCTCCCGTGGGGGGTTTTAAAGGCAAATTGCCTTCCCTCTCCCTCTCTGAAGATGTATCAGCACCTATTCCGAAGAGCCCAGGGAGTGGATGGCAGGGGAAAGCCCTAGTCATGGAAAATCTAGGCAGTTGTTCATTCTGACCTCCTTCCACAAACGGATACTTTTCTGCCCCATAGTATTCACCTGTAGCTGTCTGTGCTGCCCCATGCTGGGGCGGAGATGACAGGGTGGAGCTGGGGGTAGAGAGAACACCCTCCCTGGTCTTCCTTCCCTTGTTTTTGGCCACTGCTGCTACTGGATTGGGGGTGGGAGGAACTCTAAACAGGGCAGGAGAGAAAGACTGAGGGACAGGAAGCATTCTTAGATATCGGTGGGTTCCTAGGAAAAGGCTCTGCAACTTGCTTCCTTTATCTACATCCTAGAATTAGAGGAAGAGAAGCAACAAGAAAGTCAGCAAGTAGATTTGGGGAGCCGGGAGTCAGGGAGCCCTGAGCTGCTGCATCCCTGGCAGAGACCAGAAAAGAAGAAAGACCCCAGCAAACAAAAGGTCGCATGGTGCACCTAGCCCAAGGGTCTAAGGGAGCCTCATGGTTTTCCCACCTCTCGGAGCATCTTAGGTGAAGAGTATGCACAGACTTGGCACAGCACAGACTTGGCACAAAATCCCATGCGAGATGAAGAGGCTGGGCAAAAAGGCTTAACATAGCAGACCTGAGACTGCTGTCCTCGGAAAGAGTTGTTTGCAAGACTGGCTGTTAGCTGGTATCTGGGAACTTGGGATTTACAAGGGTCTCCACCATCCCCTAACTGATAAGAGTGACTCAGCGTGACTGAATGATTTATACAAACAATGTGGTTTATGCCAAATACCTGCTTTCCTCCTGGGAGTCTGGAATTTTGGCATGTGCTAACCAATAGGTGCCTAGGAGACCAGCCCCCAATAAAAACCTTGCACACTGAGTCTCTAATGAGCTTCCCTGGTAAACAACATTTCTCACCTGTTGTCACACTCTTTGCTGTAAGAATTAAGAAAGTCCTGTGTGACTCCACTGGGAGAGGACTCTTGGAAGCTTGAGCCTGTTTCACCTGGGCTTTCCCCATATGACTTTTCCCTTTGATGACTGTGCTGTTTTTCTTTCGCTGTGATGAATCATAGACATGAGGACAACTATACGATGACACCTGTGAATCCTCCTAGTAAATCGTCCAATCTTGGCCTGATCTTGGGGATCCTCAACACAGAGGCTGTATGTGAGATGGGGAGGATACTGCGATGAGTGACCTACAGGGACCAAACATCAATGTTCAGGCAGGTGGAGGGAGGCATCAGAGGGTGCCAGTCTGTGCAGATAACAAGCAAGGACCTTCACCACCTGACCAGCTCCACAAAGACCCCCCAACCCACAACTTCCGGGGAGGACCACGAATTGACTGAGATAACATCCCTGCCACTTGGCAGGATGGCAGCTTATGAGAGAAATTATGTTTGATTTTAGAAAATTAAGTTCCATTTCTATGACTCCCATGCTTGTTCTTGCTACAAGCAAGCTCTCTGAGGAGAAACTCTAAATCATACAGGATTAAGGGGAGGTAGTAACATAAAGGTGTAGCTCACCCCAGTCTAGCTAACAGGTGTCCTTGTAGCATACCAGAGAGTTTGTGGTCTCTGTCCCCAAATCTTGAGACTGTCTCCTTGACAACTGTGTAGTCTGGCAGCATCCATTTCTATGGATGTCTCTCCATTCCTTAGTATGCTTGCTTCACTTCCGTTACCCTCAGTCCTTGTGGCTTGGCAACTCATCCCTACCCCGTCACTCTCTGATTAAATTGTTCTAAAAATCCAGCTAGTCCCGGGTTTCTCTTGCTGTATCCTCACAGCCCTGGACCTGAGCCAGACATGATGGATACCCCATCCTCCCAGTGGCTCTGCTCTTGGTAGAGAGGATGGATAGATCTGGAGGAGGTTGTTTTCATGTACACTGTGTGGGCAGAGACTCATCCTGCTCCCCAAGGATTAAGATCCTGCCAACAGTCATTATCAGGTCCGTCTGCGGGATATTAATACATAACCTCCCAGCTCACTAAGCTTTCCAATGCTTAAAGAGCTTTTCCTGACTTTAAATCCTCAGATGCTTTGCAAAACAGCCTTCCATATCCTAAGACCAGGAAGACCAGGTCCCATGACTCTTCCAAAATCCTGGGTCTTTCCCCTCCTTGTCATCCAGACAGCCTGGAAAAGAGATTAGTAGAAGGAAGAGTGTTCTGCCACATATAAAAAGTGGGTTCCTTTAAAGATTTCCTTTGTGAAAAAAGTTCTGAGATTTTAAATGCATAAATCAACAGATTGTTTTAAAGTCTCAACTCTCACTGAATACTAAATGCTACAAACTTAAGAACATCATAAGTTCTCTCCTATTTTTCACAATTAGTACATGTGGCTTTCAACCTAATGCTCCTCATTTGCCAAGGCCTCCCAGGGATGGGCTGTGGGAGGGCATGGTAGTTCTCCATGTCAACCTCAAGGGTGGTACTTTGAACATTCCTAACTTCCCCTATAGAACACACAATAGATCTATTATCCATGAGCTTATTTAAACCTTTTCTTGAAGATCTTTATATTTGCAACCTCTAATGTAGTCATATTGCTCAGAAAAGAATTAAGTTTGAAGGCAGTTTGGGCCTTCGTATAAAGTCCTTAGTCAAATAATTCCACTGTGGGTCTTCCAAAGAGTCCAATAATATCTCAAAGTGCCAAACACCATGAGGGTCCTATTGTTAAACCCTAACTGGATCTTACTTCCTCCCTTATGAGCTCCTTATATACCCTCCTTTCTCCATTCTTGAGAGGTTTTATCAGCTCCCACATCTGACCTACCTCCAACTACCCCAGTGGAATGTGTAACACCAAAGATACTATAATGCAATATTGGAAAAAATGATTCCTTCCTATTTTGTCTCGCTAGAGTAGCCATTGAACCTGACTTGATATTCCAGTGTAATTGCGATGAGAACACTCTCCACCATAAAGACTTCATTCATCTCAACAAGGGCCTCAACACTCCACTTTGTCTGAACTTTATTCAATTTACTCTTTAATGTTAACAGGGCACTTTTATTTTCTGCTCCTTTGAATGTTTTATTTTAATTACCAGATGAATGTTTTTGCACATGAAAGGAAACAGGAAACCAGGCTGAAAACTTCATTACTTTCAGCAGCATCAAATGTGATGAGCTTACTTACGCTAAATACAGTATAATGGGTTATGTTTGATGTGAATAGAGTGTGTGTCTTTTAAGAGAGTAATATTCTAATAATAAGGATAAATTGAAGACAGAGGTTCCCATTTTCCAAAGTGCTCCTCCGGTCATGATCTCAACCCTGTGAATGTCAATAAAATTACAGTCATTTTACAGACAAGAGAACAAGCTGAGTGCCTGGGGACATTTATAGCCAGTCCCATTCTCTGGTTGCGATACTATAATGCCACCAAAACAGTCAGGTCTGACGTCTAAAAAGTGTTCACACCAAACTTGATCTCGTGTTAAAAACACTTGACTTTACACACACACACACACACATACACATGAGTACATGTAAAACAGGTGAAATCTGAATACCTATGTCAATTTCCTGGTTATGATATTGTTGTATAGTCATGTGAGATGTTAGCATGGGGGAAGCCAAGTGAAGGATACACAGGACCTCTCTGTACTATGTTTGGCAACTTCCTGTGAATCTATGACTATTTCACAATAACAAAGTCTAAAAATTTTGATTTTAGTTGAATCTAAGTTTTTTAAATTGCCTTTATTTTTCAGCAAGATTTTAAATTTGTTTTTACAAAACGATAGACTCAATGGTCATTTACACACACTGATGTAATGTTGCATTGCTTCACTGCTGGAGGACACCAACAGCACATGTTTGTCTTATTTTGTGTTATTTTTTATACTGGTGAAACTTCTAAACTTTCCATGAACTCTTAAAATAAAACTGAGAATTATTTCAAATGATCAGGGCAAGGGGTGACATCTTATAAAATTTAAGAGGGCCAAACGTGCAGTGGACATGCATGGAATTAAGTGATTGAGGGACACATGATTCACGGCATGAGATGGCTGCATTCGCTTACACAGCACACAGCTCACCCAGAGAGAGAGCTGCCGTGGGCTGTTTGCATCCCCATTGCAAGACAGTACTCACGACACTCTTCTCTTCAACTGGGGACTCCATCGTTTGAGAGGGACATTAAGTAACAGAAGTCGAAACCAAGGAGAGTGATGAGAAAATATTTAATCTGGAGGAATAGAGGTGTAAACGGACTTTGGAGCTGTCTTTTCATATGTCAGGGGCTGTCATAAAGTTGCAAGATTAAATCAATCTACAGAAATTAGTGTTAACATCAGTGATGGAAGTTAGAGAATGGACCATTGGACTTTATATAAGGAAGACTGAGAGTCTCATTAAGACTTGCCTGATCCCAACATGTCCCCAAATGGCCTTCTGTGTGACTTGAAGTCCCCATCATTTATATCACTCCTCCAGGATAGGGTAGCTTTGCCAGGGGGCTCCTACTCATGGTTTAACTTGAGAAGGATAACCCCTCCAATTATTTGGTCTTACTCACACACATTAGTTTTATGAATCTGCTGTCACCTATAAAAGCAAAAAGCCAGTCCCTAAAAGAGTGGGACGCCCAACCAGATAGCATAGATGAACCTGCAAAGCTGGCTATGTTAGGGAGGGGGAGTTAAGAAGAAAAAAACACATTCAACAAGAAGGACCCATTCTTCCTTCAAAATCCCATTTACAGACAAGAGTGGCTTCTACCATCTCCCCTTCTTTTCCAAAATGGGCTGCTTTAAAGAACCCTTGACTTTACATGCACATATACACACATGTGAATGCATGTGATGGGTGGATCCTGAGTCAGGCTTGCCAATCATTCTAATGTCAATTTCCTGGTTGTAGTTAATATTGCACTATAGTCATGTGAGACGTTTCCGTTGGGGGAGGCTTGGTGAAGGCTACACAGGACCTCTCTGTACTATTTGTTATGACTTCCTGTGAGTCTATAATTCTTTCAAAACAATAAATCAGAAAAAACCACTTTGATTTTAGTTGCATCTAATTGCTTCCATTTCTTTATTTTGCAGTAGCATATTTAATTTTGTTGACAATATACAGATTCAATTATCAATCACACATGCACGTGCCCAAAATATCCAGCACCGGGACAAGTCACTGGATGGCCTCCCTGGCTTTATCTCTTCACATTTCCACCGTTTTCCTCCAAGACATCAGGCCCACACCTGCAGCGCCTGGTCACTCCTTGGATAGCAAGGACAGCGTGCAGACAGAAGAAGGAAATAGGTTAAGCAAAGCAGGAAAGAGGAAGAAAGTCCAGGCAGGAAAAGGAAATGGGGAGAAGATAGCAAGGGAAGAAGGAAGAAGAAAAGCCGGGCATTTGTCTTTCAAAAAGATAAACATTTTACAGCCCAGCTTGACTGTGTCAAGAACACTTGTGTTTTAATAGTATGCCTGCAAGCTTTCAAAACAAGTGTTTACCTGTCACAATAAACAGTTATGAGTGAGGAACACAAAACAGAGAGAAGCCGGAGCTGGCAGGCTGCCAGCCCTGCCATGTGCTGCGCTGTGCTGAGTCTGTCATCCAGGCAGCGGCAGCTCAGCCTCTCTGTTGTCTCCACCCATGACAGCCACTGTCACAGGGCCCCGAGCCTGCAGGGGTGGGGAGGCCATTAAGGGGCAAAGGGGCCCAGTAGAACGGGATCCTCAGAGGACACAAGGCAGCGGCTGGCCAGGGGGCAGCCCACGAGAGCCAACAAGTCCCAAGAGATGGGAACCCCCAGAAACTTCTGGAAAGACCCTTTTTAGACAGCAGGCACACAAAGTGCCACACACTTCTCATCCTTCCTCTCCTGAAATCTTCCTCACTGGCTCACGTAGAAGGTAAGTAAAATAGTAAATGCCATCCCTCTATTTATTATACATTTATAATCTGCTATCAGGAGCTGATCGTCTCATAAAAACTAACTTTTATAGAGTACTTTATAGTATACAAAGAGCTTTCATATGCATCTGCCTCATTCAATCTGCATAATAATCTCTTGAGATAAACTGAGCAAATATTATCGTCCTCAGTTTGAGGAAACTGGGTGAGTCACCTCACCTCTGAACTTCAAAGTCTAACATCTAAGGAATAGCCAAGCAAGGGCTCCAACATACAAGCAAACATAGGGCTGCAAACAATCTATAATTCTCAAACCTGGGTGTGCAGAAGAATCTCTTGAGTCACTAGTTTAAAATACCTACCCTTAGGGCCTTAGATTTTGCAGGTCAGGGGTGGGGCCCAGGGGACAGTATTTTTAATCATTCAGGAAGCTGACCGAGAGCCAGGTGGTTCTGAAGCAGTAATCAGGGAAGCGCAACTGGAGAAACATTGCCCCTACAATGTGGGGAACAAAGATGAGTCACATGTGTCCCAGCCCTTGTGAATTTACTGTCTGAGCTGAGCTGACACAGTGGCCACTAGCCCCATGTAGCTATTGAGTACTTGCAATGTCTAGTGGCACATGTTAAAATGATATTTGGATATATTAGATTAAATGAAATATGTCATTAGGATTAATTCCACTCCTTTCTTTTTACTTTTTTTTAATGTGGTTACTAGACAATTAAAAATTATCCAGGAGATGTGTATTCAATTTCTACAGGATAATACAAGTCTAGAGCAGTAAAGGGTATACAAAAGGGAGATTTCAGCACATCATGACTAGGGGAGTTCAATAGATATAGGACAACTCCCAGGGGTGTTTACCCCTCCCCAATCTAGTCTCAAGGAGGAGCAAGAACAGAGAGGAAAGGTGGGGACAGCCACAGCAGGAGCAGCAATTGCGATGTATCCAGGGAGTCACCAAACCCTTCAGCATAACTCGGAAGAGAGCAGAGTGACAGGCCAGAGTCTATCAGTGAGGTCTTCCAAGCCATGCCAAGGAGCCCGAGGCTGTTCTAGAGCAAAATGGGCAGTCACCGAGGGCAGGGAGGGAAAAGCTTCAAGGTTCAAGTTGACATGCAGACCTACTGCTCATTTTGTTTGCAGTGGGAAGGATGGATTCAAAGGCAATGAGTTTTATATCAGAAAACCAATTAGTTGGTGACAACAATAAGCCAAGTAAAAGAAATAAAAGACCTAAATTAGAGCATTGGCTGGAAACTCAGAGAGTAAGCCATAGAATCCAGAAATTCCATAAATGTTTCAGAGATCTGGCTCAGTGGCACATGCCTGTAGTCCCAGCTACTAGGGAGGCTGAGACAGGAGGATTGCTCCAGCCTTA